>NW_027204937.1:3156212-4356212 GCF_024711535.1 Dipodomys merriami
CTTCTTTAGTTAGGGAAGTATTTGTAAATGGCTAGAATCTGAATGCTCTCAGGCTGGATCTATATTTTCCAACCCCTGTTCCTGAAGACTGTCTATTATACCCATATCTACCCTCAAGTCTAATGGATCTCTGCTCTAGGGTGAAGAGAAAGTCCAGGAGAGGTCTATGATAGCATGCCTCCTTCCCAAGTCTGTTGTAAAGCATAGAGTTAATCCAGGACATGTACTTACAAAACAACACTGACACTGAGCAAAACATTCATCCGATGGATACCCTTTATACAAATTCAAAGAAATAAAACTTCTTTCTTCCAGTGAGACAGGTGATAGAGACTTTGGACTTTTATGCCTTATTATGGCACCAGAATGAATGAAGAGGCTCTTTGGAGAATCCAGGCAAGCTGTTTAACCTCAGGAACTCAGCTTCCTTAGCAGTAGATACAGAGAGCAATCCCCATTGTATGAGTTTGTTCTGGGGGGTTCAATAGAAGAATACATTGAAGTGCTTGATGCCCAGTAGATATTCAATAAGTGCAATTATTTTTCTCTTTTCATCTTTTCAGTGTTGAAAGCTAGAAATCTGTGGATCTATCATCCTTAACCTTGGTTTGTGGTAACACAGGCTCTGTGTCTTTGTTGTGTTGGGAAGAATGCTTTGGATCATAGAATAGGGTTGTCAAATTCAGCTCTGACACTTACCACCTATGTGACTTTCTCTTGTGCAACCCAAAATCTCAGGCTTCGTTTGTTCCCATAGCTGTGAAATGGGAAGAATCAAAGGAACAAAAAAATGTGAGAAAATGAAGAGATGCTCACTGGGCATCCCCAATGAGCCCAGGTATGTGTAATGCTCTTAAGAAGAGCTCTGTGCATCCTAGTTGAAAATGGGTATGCCCCACTTCAAAAGAGAGTTTACCTTTTCATTCAAAGGTATCCATAGCTGTGTATTTATCATCAAATCCATTTGGTGATTGGAGTTTGACATGCCAATTTTTACTCAATTTTTCAAAAGCCCAAACAGAAGGAATAATACTTATGTACCTAAAATGTTACAATTTTATGAGTTGAGGCACTTTCTAGAAAGCTTTGCTAATGAAAGCTTATATGTTTCTATCCGAAGAAACCTTATAAATTAGAGCTAGTCTCGTCAAGATCTGTCATTCTAAAATATATTCAAGAATATTCCTACACATAGTGCTAGATACTACCCTCTAAAATAGAATATTGTTGCTAAAGCTGCAAGTGCTTTTATTCTGTAATAAATCTCTAGCTTTTAAAACTCAACATGTATCCTATTGCATTCACATATTTGGATGATTTTTTTTTCCTATTTATCTTGGGAAATTATAGAGATGTTGGAAATTTCAAATATAATTTGAAATGCAAATGTATTCAAATAATTAAAGGATGAAAATAGACCACACGCCAAAGCTCCCTGCAAGTTCTAAACACAGATGATGGGAAGGGAAGCATTTTGGCCTTGAGAAGGCAGGTTTAAGATGCCTCATAACTAAGGATGCTAGGGAACCCAGTCCCTGAAACAAAATTGTTCTCTTACAGGAATGACTGTCTCTCCCTGTTTCTCCTGTTACCTCCCTCCTTTGCGTGCGCCTTTACCTTGTTTGAGGATAACATGTTTTCTTCTTTTTCTTTTTCCTCCGCTCCCTCCTGTCTACCCCTGGCTCTGTCTTTTCTCTCTCTGTGGAGCTTGCTGTCTCCATTTTGCTGTTTCTGTATTTACCTCTTTGTCTATTTTCCTCATTCTTTGGCTCCCCTGCTTCCCTCTGTCTCAATCACTGGTTCCACAGTGACAGGTCAGCCACCAAGCTACATCCTAGGAATGGATCAACAAAAGGCCACGTCTCCATCTCTGCTCTTACGGGAACAATATCTCACTGGATAGTAAAATAGAAAAGCAAACAACACTGCTAAGAGAGGGGAACAATATACTAGAAATCACCCAGCACTTGGGAAAATGGTTTCTTCCTCACTTGGAAAGTGGAGGGAAGTTAAAAAATGAAGCTTCAAGGTATACTTGAAGGGTGAAAAGAAGTTGTCCAGGGAGAGGGATCAGCAGGGACAGATACAAAGACATGGGATTATAGAGAGCTTAAGGAATGGTAAGAAGATTAAGTCAGGTGCTGGTAGATTAGTGGAGGGAGAGGGAAAAAGGAGAGGGGAGGGAGGAAATGGTAAGTAAAGACAGGGAGAGTGGGAGAAGGGGGTGCTTTACAGTTCCTAGGGCTTTACCTCAGTCTTGTCTTTGTACAAAACTCTATCGCTTAGATCTCATAGGCCAGTTAAAAAGGTTAAAAAAAAAAAGAAACCAAAAGCTGGATCAAGGATTGGGACAATTATAAAATCACTATGAGCATTACAATTTTATGAAATAAATGACATTTAGCATCAATAGTATTAGGATAATCAGAATGAAGACAGTATAAAATAGATTTAAATTTATGTAAGCTCACTATTACAGCCCCTTTTTTTCTATAGAGTTGCTTTAGACAGTGAAAACTTGATTGTGAAATGATGATCATTACAATTCCAGAGAGGGGTGCGCAGGAAGTACTTCTGTAAGGTGTCCAGAAGGAGATGATTGAATTTGGGGAGCACCAAGGAGCTAGAGAAGGTTGCCAAGGAAATGATTAGTGCCCTGTGGATGGGAAGGAGGAGACTTGCTTCCAGCCTGCTGTGTTTTATGGGTCACAAACTCTGGTGGCCTAAATTTCTGCTTCTATTATTAGGGAATGACCACAGAGAATGGTTGTAGTAGTTTAAAATATCAACTAGATATAAAGGCATTTGAAGGTATGGAGATCCGAGTGCAGGCTCATTTGCTGTCAGAAGGTGATCTGATCTTGAATGATGGTAGCTAGTGAAGCTAGACCACCCGGCGCACCACGATGAATTAATGCATCATGCCTCTTTGTCTGTTAGGACTAGGTGATTTATAAACAACAGAAATATATCTCTACAGTTTTGGAGGCTGGAAAATCAGTATCCAGCTGTTGACAAGACCAATTGTCTAGTGAGGGACCTTTTCCTAGTTGACAGGTAATATCTCCTCTCTATATCCTCACATGATGTCCTCCCTTGGGGGGAAATGGCAAGACAGCTCTGTGAGGCTTCTTTATATGGACACTAATCCCCCACACAAGGGTTCTATCTTACTCATCTAGTTACTTACCAACATCCAAATACTGATACCTTGGGCAGGAGACCTGCCCTGGTTACCCCTTAGACCTTCCCATTTTGGAAAACAACATGCTTTACTCTCCTGGTTCTGAACCTTCTGAGACGGGGAGCTACTTCTTCCATTTCCTTGGTTCTCAGGCCACTGAACTGAATCACCTCTACGAGCTCTCCTGAATCTCCAGTTTACATGTAACAGATTGTGGGACTTCTCAGCCACCATATAACTGTGTGAGCCAATTTCTTATACTTGTCTCCTTCTTATCTCTATCCCATGGTTTCTGTTTCTTCAAGAGTCCAACTAAGACTCTATCCATGTACTATATATGATCACCCGGGTACTGCTACCATGATAGCAGCCACTTTCATGTACCAGGCATCTACGAGGGCCATTGCCATTATACATTACAACTTTTAAGTACCTTTTCCTATGAAATTGCATGCTTGTTTAATAGTAGACGTAGTAGATGACCAATGACAGATAGAAGAAGCAACACCTACTTTTAAGCACTTCTGTCTCAGAACTTAGTCATTGAATGGCATATAGTAAGTGCTGAATACATATTCTAATGAAAAATTTACATAGGAAATTTCCCCCCAGTCCTAAGGAAACGTAGTGGCATAAGGAGGATTTGAACCAAAGTATGGCTTCATAGTTACACTATGTGTGCACATTGATCTGAACTAATCTGGGAGACTTATGCAACACCATGCCACTATCTAGGAGAAGGGTAGGATAGAAGGATCTTTAGCTCCTCTGCCTATCCTAGGAGCTAGTTCCTCTTCAGTAGTAGATCCCCAAGGTTGATACTTCTTCCTTCCTTGGTAGAGAAACATGCTAAGTATTGATGGTTCCTGATTCAAGTTTTCTGGTACTTCCCACGGAAAACTTTTATAATATATTTGTGTGGAGTTGCTCATGGTCTCCTCTGGGTACCATGTACCATGGAAGATGGTGACATTAAAAGGACACAGTTTTGGATGGAGATCACTTGAAACTGAGTCCTGATTCTGTGCTTAATATCAGCTATGTGTGTGAGCTTGAGAAAGTCTCTGAGCTTTGGATTCTTCATTTGTACAAGGAGATGAAATAGCTCTTGTTTTTGCCTACCATTTCAGGACTCTTTTAAGCTCAGTGTCAATGCACTGACACGTAAGGAAGCATTTATAGAAAGCACTATGCATGAAAGTGTTAGCAATTCATTTTAGAGGTCAGGCAGAAGTCACAGGAATGGCTCAAACATGAACAGAAGTGTGGGCATTGTAGGAGGCGTCTTTCCATCCTTTCCTGTCTAACCCATTCTGAAGGAATTCATTTCATTATTTGCAATTTATTTGCTTTGTTCATTATATATTTACCTAGTAGCAGTCAATTAATATCAGACAGTGGATCCTGAAAATACTAAAGTAAGTAAACTATTATCTAATTCCTTTCCCTGAAAAGTGTTCATTGTCTGTTGGGAGATACACAGGGAAATAGAAAACTCATAAAAATACTTAACACTAGTTGGTAATATATGACCTTTGAACTAGTTACTCTATTTTACTCAGTATCAAACATTCTCTAGTGTCACACTTACATTTACAACTTATATTTCTTATTTGCTTTTTGCAATTTTATAGCTCATGGGCTATTTCACCTGGCATCTTTATCAATTAGGTTTACAAAGTTTCATGCTTCTTATTTCCAGTTTTACTCTCTTCCTTTAACATTTTCCAAGCATCCTCATGCTTTATAGAGTTTCAGTTTTCTCTCAAAGAATAATTAAATCTAACACTTATAGTGTGCTTACCATAGGACTTGTGGGGTTCTAGGCACTGAACACACATTAACTTAATTAGCAGTCTATTTGATCTCTCCTCACTTGCCTCCTTAGTATTTTTCTATTTTCACCAAGTTCTATAGTTCTTACATTTTAAGCCTTTGATTAAAAGAATAAATGTGTAAAAATGCATCAAATTATATAAGTAATTAAATCTGCAGACTCAATACAATTCTTATAAATAGATCTCTGCTTTGTATTGCATTGCACAAAAGTGACACATTTACTTGTTACATGTTATAGAAACTCAGAGCTTATTTTAGAAAAGATGATAAGGAATGTGCCAGAAACATACATTTCTTATAAATGGCCAGGAGCTATTTGTGCCCTGCCAGTATCAATATTTATAAACTAATGTGGATTTCATGGGACCCCCCCTAACTAAAGCCTTCATGAAAAACTAAGCCATAGGAAAACCCACAGTCTACCATTAATTAGGGAAAGATGGCTGTCAGAGGTGAGGAGGGTAGAGAAAGATGTGACAGGTGTCAGTGGAGGCTGTCAGGAGCCAAGGTATCCTAAGTATGAAGAGGGAGGAAGAAGATTGTTGGAGCATACTTGTTTTCTAAGGTTACTATCACAAAATATCACAGGCTGGGTAGCTTAAACATAGAAATTTATTTTCTTTCAGATTTGGAGTTTGGTAGTCCAAGGTCAAGATTCTAGAAGGGTTGTTCTCCCTCTCTTTGGTTTGCTAGTGGCTACCATCTTGTATTCTCATATGGCCTTTTCTGTGTGTGTCCTGAACATGAGTCAGACTGGACTGGAGTCCAACCATCTAAACTTATTTAACCTTAATCACCTCTATTCTTCAAATCCCCGTACCAGTGGGCCATTGTGCAGAACACAGTGAATACCTGTGAAGTGACCAAGCATTGAAATAAGGGTGGGATGTATTGAGGTTTCTCAAATACACCACCAACAATAATAAAACAACCCGAGCAACTTATTTAGAACCAAGTCAACAGAACGATGGAAGTGACCAAGTTAAAGGAGAGTCTGACCAAGCGTCAACCCATTCTTAGCATCCAGGCATACTGATTGGTGAGGACGAACTGACACAGTTACCAGCCAGGAGCAAAAGTGATGTGCTGATATGTGGTATGCTGTACAGAGCCTGAGAGCAGGAATGGAACAGCCTTTGTTCAAGTTCAGCTTTGTCATTCTCTGACTCAAGGCAGGTCATCCAACTACTCTGAATTGCTATTGGCTTATTCATATAGTGAGATACTGGGAAATAGATGGTAGGATTCTGTATGAGTTAAATGAAGAAACCCAAGTCCAGAGCCCAATATTAGATATAGTAGGTGATTGACAGATACCAATCTGTCAATGTTAGAAACTTCCACAAGCAGATAGTCTCAAATCTTTTGGAATGCTGCCTACTTAGGGTTAGAGCTGCAGATTCTTCAAGAAACCCTCTTAGAACTTGAAGTGATTTGAAAATATTGGGTCTGCCAGAAGGAGGCCTTCTAGATCCACTGTAACAAAAAGAAATTGTTACAGCATTAAAAATATTGAAGTTTTTTCTCCCTTAAAAAATTACATTAGTGTTCCTTGGAGTTCAAATGAAATGCATTCCCATGATAATACTCAGAGCTTAATGTTCATAACATTTCAGAATAAAAAAATCAGTTTTATATTTACTTTGTGCTTATTAAACAGAAAAAAGATGAAAGGAGCAAATAGAAGAAAGACAACCCAGATTATTTCCAATTTCATGAGATATCCCTTCCACCTGGATGCTTTGATAATAGCATAACAAAGTGTATGTGTGTGTGGGGGTGTCAGGAGAATCAAAAATGAGAGGGAAGAAAGTAACTCAGTCCTATTTCATTGTAAGGCAACAAATAGGTAAAAGACCAAATATCAGGAGGCCTGACTTGAATTCTCAATACTCTTAAGTTCTTACAGAACTATAGATTTGTAGAGTACAAGGAGACATCGAGAGGTCATCTGGAACCTGTAAATTTTAGGAGTCCTCATCTCAATTATTTTCAAGAATGACAGTAGAGAGGAAGAGAGAATTTTATAACCAGCCTCAACAGCTCATTCAGGTATTTGACAACACTGACCTCAGTAAAATTATCTCTTCATGCTAACCCAGGTGATGATTTTGGCTGAGGAAAAATGTTGGCCATTTGTTTTATCTCAGACTAGATAACATGGGGTCTACTTATTTAAAAGGGAGAGGAGAACTTAGTAATGGTGGTAAATGTTACACTGTATTTAGAATCTAAAGCACTAAGTTCAATAGATCAGTGCTGACCCTTGCGAGTTACTATGACCTCAAGCTCATTGCTTCAAGTTCCCAAGTACCATTTTTACCATCTGTGAAAAATGGAATCCCAAGCTCAAAGCATGCTGGGTACTCTACACAGAGAAGAATGAGGAGTGATGATCAGATTGTGACATTCCAGGGAAGCCTGCTATTTTTAAAGTATTAAAATAGCCATAGACTTGTTATGCTATTCTAATGTTCTATGAGTATGAAGTACAAGTTGATATCTATTGAGACAGATCAATGACTTAAATCATTCAAAGTATATGAAGAATACAAGTTTATGTGAAGTATACAAGAAAACTGATCCAAGTCACTATGAACTACAATAATCAACTACATTGTGTTCTTACAAGGTTCAGTTCCTATTGAATAAATACAAATTATTGTAATTCTAAGATTTCTGAGAAAGGGGACCATGAATGTTATAGTATGAAAATAAATACAAGAAATTTTGTCTCAGAGTCATTAATTACTTACCCATGATGAAAGTATACTGTTGGTAACAAAATATGAAAGGAAGACAATAGATGCCTTTCAATACTATATCTATCTATCTATCTATCTATCTATCTATCTATCTATCTATCTATCTATCAAATCTTTGTGGTAATAGGCCTTGTGAACTAATTTTGAAGAACTGAAAATTATCAAGTTAAGATGGGCATAGAGACACATGCCCATAATCCTAGCACTTGAGAGGCTGAGACTGGAGGATCTCAGGTTCAAGGCCAGCTTGGGCTACATAGAGAGCTCTTCTCAAACAACAATAACAAACAAAAAAAACTCACATTAGATGTAAAATTGTTTGAAGATGAAATTCACAGGAAAATATTTGAGATTAACTTTAATTATCTCTATATCATTATTCTATCAGAAAATCATCAGAAAGTTTTTCTAGCAGCAAGGAAATCTTGCATAAAAATATCCTTGCAACTTGATGATGTCATTGACCCACTTTATTTTTTTAGCTCACATATTTTTAAAAAGAGCAAGTTTTGATTTTCAACTTCCATAATTAATTACATCTTCTTAATTTATGTGCTATTTAGTTTATGGCTGGAATATTTACTTTAGTGACTTTCATCTGCCAATTTATATTACAGTTGTAATTTCTCCAATGTTTGTAATATATTTATCTGCTTTGCATCTCAAGTACATTAAAATTTTTAGTTTCTTCAAGGTTTTTGTTATTTCATCAATTCTACAGTCTTTCACAATATAGTATTGATAATGGGTAAAATAAATATGGAAATAACAAATCATTATGTTTTGGCAGTGTTAGGATTGCTAAGAATCAAAGTAAGATGAACCTGACATTGACTAGGGAATTATATAAGGAGAGGTCAGTAGCCCAAATTAGAAAAGGCAAAGGAATCTCGCAGCTCCATGTTGGCAGAGAACATAATGCCCTCTGGTAGACCATGAGTATGAACTGAGAGTAGGGGTCAAGGAGAGATCAGGGAGGCACACCACAGCAAACATCCGCTGGGAGCTCCCAAGGAAATAGCCTGTGGTAGATAGGAAGGTTATTGTCCTTGATCCATGGGATTAAGGGAGACCACGGACTTACTGTGCCTAAACTGGAGTGCTGTCATAATGCTTAGTGAGGGAGTCCCTAAAGGCCCCACTGTGGCACAAAGGCTTTTAATGAAAGGTGATGTGAGGTAGTACTACCTAGCTGCATGTGGAACCTGATGAAAATAATTTAGCTTTATTATGACTCAGTTTCCTTGCCTATCAATTTGTGTCCATGGTAGTTCGCCTTGAGAAAATACAGTCACTGAGAGAGAATTGCCTAATTAGACACTATGTTGAAAAAGAACTTTGCAATTTAGGTGGTCGGGGGAGAGGAGAGAGAATGTAGTTGTGGATGTGGGAGGGAAGGGATGGTAAGGGAAAACATAGGAGGAGGCAACAATGCTTGTTAAGAAATGTACTCATTACCTTGCTCATGTAACTGTAACCCCTCTGTACAGTATTTTAACAATAAAAAACTTAAAAGCAAATAAAGAATTTAGAGTAATCCCCGGGATATGGTAGGAATTCAAGAAGCTGTATACCTCTAAAATAAGGCAATTATTAGTATTATGAGTAGCACTGATTACTATTATTATTGATGATTAATATTGACCATTTCATTATATCTTCAAGTAAGGGAATGGTAAACTGGGAATTTAAGAATTATCGCATTTTACATGCATTTCAAATACAAAAAACTTCTATTAGAATGCAAATCATCATTTGAAGATACTCATTTCTAAAATGATCATAAAACATAATACTAATTTAGTGTAAATTATTAGAAGATATGTTAATAAGAGTTATTTTAGCATTCATGTTTGTATTAAATGTGATATGCATTTAGAATGAGCAGTCTTCCTGTCAATATGGAACCAGGACAAACCACGCAGAGGAGTGTGTGTGTGTGTGTGTGTGTGTGTGTGTGTGTGTGTGTGTGTGTGAAAATTTTTGATATATTCTTTGAATTAGAAGGGGAAAAAGGTACTGACTTAGCACGTTAGAGGAAGCTGTACTTGGATGAGCTTATACCTCGGTGTCTAGGATGGGATGAATGAAGTGTTGGATGTCAACAATAAACTCTTCAGTTTATACAAGGACTCTAGCACTTGGGCAGAAAGAAATAACATATAGCTGAAACTGATGGGTGAATGTTTTCATGGTCAGGAGAAAGGAAAACTACATTTTTACAATAAGAAGTCAAGAGATAATGCTTGAAAATAACAAATGATTCAACAGTATTGTTAAGGACGTTATTTAGAAATCTGGACTTATACTGTAAAAGGAAAAAGGTTCAAAGAATAGAAGTCTCAGAGTGGCAAGTATTTTGAAAGGTGGGAATTGCTGTTCTTCATTAAGAGTTGTAATGCTATTTGTTTCAAATGCAGTAAATGGATACATTGGAAAAAATTAAAACAAACAGAATGCATCAATTAAATAGCAGTTCTTATTATATTATACTCTATTAGGAGCAAAGATAAAATCAAAATGGGAAAGGTTAGTAATGATATATATTTTAAAACAGACACCAATTACCAATAAATGTGCCTTATCTATATGTTCAAAACTATGACGGAAGTTCATAATGGGTGCCTGAATAATATTCTCTGCTTTGCTTGTAGCTACAGAGAGAAATAACTAGAGCAGTCCAAGAATGGCAGGATTGTGATGGGAAGAGGGTGTAAGGCAACATCCTTCTCCAAATTCAGGATTGTCAAACTTGAGCATGTTTAAAAATCGCTTGGAGACCTTGTGATAATATGACTTAGACCTCACCCCAGAGCTTCTGAGTCAGTGGATCATGAAATTCTGTATGTCTAACAAGTTTCCATGTCATGATGATGTTGGTTATTCGGAGTCACTTTGAGAAACAATGTGTGTGATGTGTGTGGTGTGCTGGGCAGTGTATAGCTAAAGCAGGCAGGCAGAGTACTGCTGAAGGAAGAATTCTTCTCCTGGGAAGGAGTGTGCATGTGTGTGTGTGTGTGTGTGTGTGTGTGTGTGTGTGTGTGTGTGTGAGAGAGAGAGAGAGAGAGAGAGAGAGAGAGAGAGAGGGAGGGAGAGAGAGAGAGGGAGGGAGAGAGAGGGAGGGAGAGGGCGAGGGAGAGGGGGAGAGGGAGAAGGAGAGGGAGGGGAGAGAGGGAGAGGAAGAGAGAGAGAGAGAGAATGAGTTCTTTATTGAAGGAGAGAGAAGAATGCATAAGGAATTGTGGTGTTCTATGTATTTTCTAAGGATGGCATTGCAATGTCTTTTAATAATCTCCCTGGCTCAGCCCAACAATCTCAACTTTAAAGAAATATGTGATTCTCAAAATTCCAGTAATATGTGCCCAGAATAGAGCCCACTGATGAAACTCTGAAAAATAGATTCAATTATCCGGTTCCACTATTGAACCCAAGCTATAATATTAGAGGTAAAGAGAGAGCCTGAGCAAAACATACATTTTTCAAGGTATCTAAGAAGAAATACACTGGGTACAAAGAAGCTGACCTAAACTAGAAAAAACTGAACAATCCTTTGGAAAAGATTAAATCACATAACATTTCCCAATATTTTTATTAGACATGTTGTTAACTTGCCTTATCAGCCCAAGCTTTGTGGCATGAATATCTACTGAGATCAGAATTGTAAATAGAAAGCTAAAGTTGGACCATGGTTAGGGCACCCCAGGCCTTGGTGTTAATTAGGTCATTAATGGGTAAAGGCAAACCAAGAACAAGCATAATGTCATAGGCTCAAGACCTAGCTAGACTTTCTAGGCTATAACTGAAAACAGCTGACATCAGAAGCTTGGTGATCTCATCTTTGAAATGAAAATAATAGTGGAACATATCTCATAGTGTCATTGCCTGGCTCATGGCAGTGGGATGAATGGACATGAGCTGTCACAGTGGATAGAAATGAGTTCTTTGAAGTCAGGTTAGGGTTTCCATCTGGGCTATCGCTTAGTCATGGCTCTCTCCTGGGCATTATTGACTTATTGAACCATTTTATGGCATATGCAATTGTGTGAAAATAGGGATAATAATATATAATCTTTTAGGATTACTCCAAAAGATTAAGTTGAAGCAAATAGAATAGTATGCATATCCCTTGACAATATTAAGTACCAAATAAAATTATCTCTCTATACACATATCATATACATATATATACACACATATACACACACATATATATGTACATGTATGAATATATGAATGTTAACCCTTAAAAGTATTAGTTTTCCTTATCTGTAAAAACAGAACAATATCTAAGGGTAAAAGCATAGCTCAGTAGTAGAGTACCAGCCTAGCAAACATAAGCCCTTAAGTTCAAATCCCAGTACCATGAAAAAATAAAAACAAAAAGGAACAGAACAAGTATCTACCTTAAATTCTTACAGGCTTGGCTTACGACTGAGAGTGTCAAGAGGCACTGTATTACTTATAAACTGACGTTTCATTGAAAGCCCTCTACAACTAAAGATAATTCAAGATGACAATGACTGAAAGATGGTAATGAAATAAAAATATTTTGATTTATTCATTCAATATTATGTATTATGTATCTTTTGTGTGCCAGCAAGACACTTGTAAACAAAAAAGTATAAAATTCCCTAGAGTTTATTCTTGCCTGTCCCACTGGAGTAGAAGAGAGAAACAAAGAGAAAAAATATATACTGATAGATGATGGTGGGGTTGGGGTCAAGGAAGACTGTGAATACACGTCACTGGAGCAGAGACCTGAATGATGTGGGGGATAAGTTACACAGCTGTTTGGGAGACAATCTAGGTTGAGGAGCAGTTGGTGTCATTTACTGAGATGGGGGTAGGTGGGTATATATAAGGGGTGATAAGAAGCCCACTTTGGCAGGAGCAGCTGAGGGACTGAAAAGAGAGTGGATCATACAGAATTTCTAAGTTATATGGCTATGAACTGAATTGTATTTTCTGGAATTTATATAAAGAAGCCCCAGTCATTGATGTGATGGTGTTTGAAGACAGGTCCTTTACAGAGGTAATAATGTTAAATGAGGTCATAAGGGTAGCATTCTAATTCCATGGGACTAGTGCCCTCTATAAAAAAAGGAATAGTTACCACAGGGCAATTTCTCTCTTTCAAAGTATGCACAAAGTAACACACACACACACACACACACACACACACACACACACACACACACACACACACACACAAACACACACACACACACACACACACACACACACACACACACACACACACACACACACACACACACACACCTCTATAACAGCTTAAAGATTTGTTGATACCATAACCTTGAATGTCTTGCTTCAAGAATTTACAACTTTGGCGCGGGGGAGGGGGAGCGCAGGGAGAGGAGAGAAGAGGGGAGGGAGGGTGAGGGGAGATGGGAAGGAGAAGCAAAGGAGGAGGCAACAATGCCTGATAAGAAATAGACTTACCTTACTCATGTAATTGTAACTCCTTTGTACAGTATTTTAACAATTAAAAAAAAAGAATTGTGAGAAAATGAATGTCTTGTTTATACATTTAGTCTGCTTTTATTCTGATGGCAGCCTGGATAGACCAGTATACTTTGAGATAAGCCATCAGTAAAAGGGTCAAGATGGACAATTGAAAGGACATTATTGTGTGTAAAATATAGGGTAAAGTTCAAAGTTAAGAAATCAATTAGAAAGTAATTGCTATAATCCAGGCAAGCAATGACAGACCCAGGCAGTAGCAGCATAGGTGATGAGAAGAGGCTGAATTCTGAGTGCAGAACAGAGCCAACACAACATGCTTGCAGATGAGAATGAAGGTATGAAAAAAGAGAGGGCTTAAAGATGACTCCAAGGTTTTTGGTTGAGCACACAGAATACTTTAGTTGACCCTCACTAAAACAGGCAGCTAGACCATTATAGAAGGGTACTGATGGAGTCAAAAGGTTAAAGAGAGTGGTAGGGTTGGATATAAAAATGTGAAAATCACTATATAACCTTACCATTTTAATGACGCAGGATAATTAAATTTATAAATAAAATGCTATTTATATTGAAAGATAAAATGTGACATATTGAAATATAAAATGCTTGAAAAGATGCACAGAAATCAGTCTTTCTATCTTTCAATATTCAGCTTCACTACAGAAATTCCACTTATGTTTTTCCCCCACTTCTGCTTTACTAATAATACATTTTGCATTTTAAAACAGGATAAGCGGAGACACCATCTGTCAATACTTGCATATATGTTACTCTTTCTGCAACATATTACAGATAGATACCAGTTGCCAAGTCTATTGATAGTCTTGCTTATCAGATATTCCACACTTAACTATGTGTTGGGTACCGTGTTAACAACCCGGGAAACAATGAAGAACTACATTCTCCAGCTTCAGAGCCATGTGCTATCAGCACAGTAAATGTAATGAAGAGATAGTCAAGGGTAATCCCAGAATCCCTGGGTGCCCAGCCTCCCCTGCTGGAACCAGCCAAGACTTCTCAGGGAAGATGCCATGATTCAAAAGGTGTATGGGTCAGGGTACAGGTAGAAGTAGTTGAGGTCTTGGGGATGGTTGAGGACAAGCACAGACAAAAAGAATACACTAGTATGGGTGTTGTGTCCACAACAGGTAGGTTGGTGGCCAACATTGGATGCAAGGGATGAAGGAAGACAAGCTCCTGGGACTTAGATAATAAGCCTTATACAATATACCCTTATATAATTAGGGTATATGTGGGTCCTCAAATTCCTCCTTGAAGAGCTAGGATTAATTTCTACCTGGCAAGGAAGTAGAGTAGGAAGGAACATTGGATGATTTTTCAATACTATCTTTAAGTAGTTGTACAAAGGAGTTGTCATATAGCAAAGCAGTTTTTTCTTCTTTTTTATTGTCAAGGTGATGTACAGAGGGGTTACAGTTACATAAGTAAGTAATAATTACATTTCTTGTCAGGCTTATTACTCTTTCCCTTATTTTTCTCCTACTTTCACTCCCTAACAAGTAGTTTATGAATACAATATATCTTGATCAATGCACCCCTCTTAACATTTTCACACATCCCTCCCAGACCTAGCCCTTCCTTTACTCTTCCTAATTTTGTAGCATATACATTGAATTCTTGCCTTCATTTCCCCTCTCCTCATTCATTTCCCCCTTTCCCCTTGACCCCACCTCACGCCTTTTGCGTACCTGCATCCTGATGCTTTATTTTGCTGAGCTTTGATTTTGCCTTTCTAAGGAATTATACTATTTGAGATCTCCAGGTTGGTATTGGCACAAAAACAGTCCCAAAGGCTAATGAAATAGAAGACCTAGAAAAAAATTCCACCAACCTATAGCCATTTAATATCCAATAAGGGAGCAAAAAACAAGCTGGAAGAAAGATAGCCTCTTCAGTAAATGGTCCTGGCATAACTGGGTCTATACATGCAGAAAACTGAAACTAGATTCTAACATATCATCTGGCACCAATGTCAATTCAAAATGGTTTAAAGACTTCAATGTAAGATCTGAAACCATGAAACCATTGCTGGAATGAATAGAGGAAACACTGGGATTCCTAGACACAGTTAGGAACTGTTTGAGTGAAGATCAGCAAATCCAAAAAGATTTGCACAGCAAATGACATAAGCAACAGCCTACAGAATGGTAGATTTTTGGAAGTGGCGCTGTGGCTCTAGTGGTAGAGCGCTCACCTTGAGCTGAAGAGCTGAGGGACAGCACCCAGGCCCAGAGTTCAAATCCCACGACCGACACAAAACAAATAAACAAAAACAGAATGGTAGATTTTTGCCAGCTTCACATTAGACAATGGCCTACTAGCCAGAACATACTGTGAACATACAAAATCAAAACCACCAAAAATCAAAAAATCCAACTAATATATGCTCTAATGAGCTAAAGAGACTCTTCTTGGAAGAAGGCATAAAAATGGCCAATAGACAAGTGAATTTTTAAAGATTTTTGTTTATCAAGGGGAGTATTTAAAATTGATAATAATGTCAGAGCCACCTTAATAGAATAGCCTCAGAAGTTGAAAGGTCTTTGTATATGGAAGTGTCTTTGTATACAACTGACAAAAGTAAAATCTTGCAAGGAATCCAGTCCTCAGAATGAGGAATTCACCAGAGGAAGGATGTCCACAGATCTAATGGAATATTATTCCAATATTTCAAATGCTTATTACTGTACTAAATATGAAAGAAAAAATGAGATATGTGTAAAAGCAAGGCAGACTTTATGCACATTCATACAATCTTACAACAGTAATGTATAATAAAACACAATATAAGTATATTTCTAAAGACTGGAAAAAATAGACCTAAATAGAAGATCATAGGGTTATTTTTGTCTTTTCTCTGGTTTCTAAGCTGTGTATAATATGGTTAAATTAGTTTTGAAATTGAAATTCATGCATACATAAATAACCAAACAGGTGCTTACAAAAGCATGACATTTTGTAACTTTTTATTAATAAAAACAATAAATCATGTGTGATAACTTTATTAGTGCTAAATGGGGAGATAAAAATCAGTGTTTACAGTTATTTCTTTCTGGAAAGTACACATTTTCAGTAATGCTAGGTGAAGAGTGTCAGATCACATGGCTGTGAACCATGAAGTATGTCCCCTAAAATTAGATACAACCCATGGTGCTTATCTATACCTGCTGCACACACATTTCTGCTCCTGGTGTTCTGGTTTGGATCTATTGCCAATACTCAGATCATCACGACTAAGCTTAGTTTTAACCTAAGCTCAACAATCTATGGCTCAGGGAGGAACAAAATGATCTGGAGGCCCCTACTTGCTAATTCACAGGATCAAGGACATCATCATCATGCTCTTGAGGAGTCTGTCCACTGATTGGAGTTGGAGGTACACCAATACAGATAAGGAAGATGTTTGGAGGAGAGATCAACCAATTGAAAGTGGTAGGAAGAAGTGGGGAAAGAGCCAGTGTGTTCAAGAAACAGATGCAACTGATCCACTGTGGCTAAAAAGTAAATCCAGTTGTGTATGTGTGTTTGTGTGTGTGTGTGTGTGTGTGTGTGTGTGTGTGTGTGTGTGTGTGTGTGTGTGTGTGTGTATGATTATGCAGAAGATTGCAGATAAGGGACTTCTCTCTGGAAGCTTGCATTAAAATGAGTGGGGGAAAGAAGGGCATGTTTGAGTCCACTTCCAGATATGTTATTCACTCCCTTCAACCCTGAAAGGCCAAAATGCAAAGCCTACAGAATCCCAATGCGGAGACCATTTCCCCCAGAATTCACAGAATTCTTTCTTGTAACTGCAATTATGAGGAAATCCTCATACATGCACTGGAAAAATCAGGCCCAGGGGCAATGACTGATGTACCCTGGATGTACACTTTGAAGCCCTGGTCTTTGTATTTCCTTCAAGGGCTACCGTACACAGATGTCCTGTAGAAGCATAGCAGGGAGGAAGTGGAGGCATAACTTGTGTGAGTTTCAAGCTCCTCTCCGTGCCATGTGTTGTGCTGTAATACCAACTACTTGGAAACTCAAGTTCCTGAAAAGGAAGTTAAAGTAGATCATGTCTGAGATTCCTCAGGATTGCAAATTGGCCTGATTTCTTTTGTTTTTCTTAAATTCTTTTATCTTTCTTTAAAAAAAAATTGTTTTTCCAGTTACAGGGTTTGAACACTGGACCTGGGCGCTGTCCCTCAGCTCTTCAGCTCATGGCTAGCACTCTACCACTTGAGCCCCAGCGCCACTTCTGGTTTTCTGAGTAGTTTATTGGAGATAAGAATCTCATGGACTTTTCTTGCCTGGGCTGGCTTTGAACTGCAATCCTTAGATCTCAGCTTCCTGAGTAGCGAGGATTACAGCGTGAGCCACCGGCGCCCAGCTGTTTTCCTTAAATTCTAATGGAAGGAATGCTTCCAATGATACGAAGCAGTCCCATTAATGCTTTTAAAAAAATCCAAGTGCATTATACTAACTCATACTTCATAACCACTTATACTTTACCAAATACTTTCACATATATAAAAATATGTCTAAAAGCATATACAAAACTACACAATTCCAATGTTTACAAAACATTGGAAACGAGAGAAAACAAGCCCATCCAGCCAGCAAACAGCCAAGTGAATCGTAAGTCTGGGATTTAGCTCCAAAGCAAACATCCCTATTATGAAAAGCTCCTTGTCCTTTAAGAGAGCTTGCTCTCCTGTTCTAATCAATCCATGTTTAGAATGTAACAACCCAAATTAGGTAAGTTAAATGCATAGCGGTAAGGACTCCCTAAAAGAGAAGAATGACTACATTTTATTGAACCTAATTTGTGAGCCATCGGGGCGCATTACCTTCAGTAGGACACCTGGCACTTGTGACCCTACCTAAGAGACACTGATAAATAAAGACACCAGCATTAGAGCAACATTAGGGCCACTTGCTAAACACAGGGATGTGAAGAATCTAGGAGCATGCATACTCTGGATGGGTTTTTATTTCCTCTGAAAGCACTTATAGGAAGAAAGATGCTAGGCTTCAATAAAATCCGCTTGGACAATTTTTTAATAGAAATTTCCTTAGGAAGAATGGTGTTGCAGCAATCTGGACCCATGGTCATGCTTGGTGCCTGAACACTTTAATCCTAGTGACTTGTACTCACACTCACTCTTGATATTAGTGAAGATTACAAAACTTTACTTGAATCTAATTGTCATCCTTAAAACGTACTAATCATTTCAGCTAAGGTTGCTAGAAGGACAAGTGAGCAAACTGAGGCCTATGGTGGAGGTCCATGGAAAAGTTTTGCTTATTGCAGAGAGCTGGGCAGCACTTTCAATCACATTTCTTTCTCATTATTTTTCTCTACTCAGTTCTTATACTTGATTTCTGCCAAGTGTCTGTATTTAATATGGATAAATTCCAGAGATCCTTATTGTAGGTCTTTTCCAGGACCCTCATTTTGTGTGTTAGCTCATCCAGCATAATCTGTGACCAATTCATGTGTCTGACTTACTTGTTTATGATCTGTGGAGAATCTGTTCTCTGCAACTCTGGCTACTTGTATTCAAATCTTCTGCTTGGGGCTTTCATTATCTAGCCCCTCTCTACTCCTCCAGTACTGTGTAAGAAAGCAAGAGAGAGCACCTACTCAACTATAGGCTCCAGGGATGAAATAAATTCTGGACCTATAAAAAATTTCATCCAGATGGGTCTGCATCCAAGTCCTAGTTCAGCAATTCACCATTTGTGTGACTGAGAAAACAGCTTCATCTTTCTGATCCTCTACTTACAAATGTGAGTTATCTTACCTTCCTAATCTATTAATATTTGTCATCATTAGCATATGGTCTATGCTCAGTGATTTAAAAATAAATATCAGGGACTGGGAAGGTGGCTCAGTGGTAGAGTGCTTGTCTTGCATGCTTAAGACCCTGGGTTCAATTCCTCAGTACCACATAAGCAGAAAAGACTGGAAGTGGCACTGTGGCTCAAGAAGTAGAGTGCTAGCCTTGAGCTGAAGAGCTGAGGGAGAGCACCCAGGCCCAGAGTTCAGGTCCCTATTATCTCAGAGATAATAGGAAGATGAAGAATAAGAAAAAGTCCCTAATCCTTGGTCTCAGCATCACAGAAGAATGCGAGGAGAGAAAAACGCAAACAGGAAAATATGATGCAATGTGGCTCCTTGGTATGTGGGTAGGGGAGGTTTCAAGATGTATTCCTATACTAAAATCTGTGATGCTTAAGTTCCTTTTAAAAATGATTTAGCATGTGCATATAGCCCATACAACTTACATATATTTTATTTCTTGATAACATAATATTGAATACCATGTAAATGCTATCTAAGTAATTTTAAAAAATATAAATGCCATATTGTTAACATAATTATGGGAAAAAGTCTGTACATGTTCAGTACAGATGCAATTCTTTTCAAATATTTCAAGCTACTGTTGGTTGAATATATAGATGTGGTATCCACAGATACAGTCAACTGTACCCATAATTGATTTAATAAAGAATCTTCCTGCTCTCTAAATGGATGCTGACATTTCAACACACGAGAATTGCTTATTTTTATACTTAACCAGAAGCTGAATCTGAGGGGTATAGGTGCCTACTCTGCTATTGCTTTTCCAGAGCAGCAGGAGGCTAGGTTGACCAGATGCCCTGGAGTACTTCGTTATACTCTTCTAGAAGTACTATGAAATTATAGATCCTTTACTACTGGTCTCTCTCCTGTTCAACTCCTTTGCCCAATCTTCTTGGCATGAGCCTATTATATGTGTATTCCCTCCCTGCAGCCTTGGTCTTCTCTTATCAACCCTAGGTGTCTCTTGGATCAAATTCATTTTCTCCCCAACACTAAAAATAAAAATCCTCCTGTTACAACTTCATCCGTTGCCTGGAGATAATATTCAACTCTTCACACACAGACAGACTTCATCCAGCTGTGCCAATTTAATCCTGTTCTGTTGCTTCATTCATTTTGAATAGGATACCTTTGGCAGGTGAGGTGTTGCGAACATCAGCATGTTAAATCGTTAGCAAAGAGTCATTCTCCTGGGCATTCTTTTTCACTTCATTTCGTTCTGGACACTGTCACAATGTCTACTGATATCTCTAGATTTCCCCCTTGAGTTCCTTGCAATTCTTGAATACATACACCCCTCCTGTAGGTGTTTCCTGAGGCCCTATCATGTATTACACATTGTCTATAGTTATATTATGTGTTGCTTGTGAGATGGGAGCAGAAGGGGAGGCAAGCCAGCTATTTCTACAACTTAGCTGCTGTTCATTCACAAATGTATGCACATGATCATAAATACAATTTCAGCCATGACCTTGTTTCTTTTTGTCTATGAGCCATACATGTGCCAATGACGGGGATTTTTCTAACCAGGTGTGTGTGCTCACAATTGGTTGTGTGCCTCATGCTTTAAGATGTTCTCAGAGTAACCTCTATGACTTACAAATTGACTTTCTCTGCCTGGGAGGACACAAGCTCTTTCTCTTCACCACTCACTCAGAATGGTTTAGCTGGTATATATCTTAATGTATGTCTTAATACTATGTCTCTTTTAAAGTCTCTTATTACAGCCGTTGTCCCTTACTTTAAGTCAGCTTTATAAATGATTGTTTTGTCATATCTACTCTGATTCTGTTTTTTCATTAGAATTAAAGTGGCTCATGTAAGAGAATTTTTGATTATCCTCAGATCATCCAAAAGTTAGCACTTTTGGAGAGTTGTATGTTATTTTCGAGATGTAAATAACTTTGGTATATACATCTATTTAAAAATGGACTACTATATAGTCAATACAAATTTCTCAAGACATAATTTAGACAAAAAGGTATTGTGATAGCATTTTGGTTAGTTTGCTTATTACTACTATATAAATTTTTGCTAAAATAAGTATATTCTCCATCCTAAGTGATTTCAAAATACACCAGAATATATAGTAACAAAACAACATGGCATAGGTGTGAGCACCAATGGAACAGAGTGGAAAACATACTGCTCAATTGATTTTCCATAAAGGCACTAGGAAACATTGAGTAAAGTGTGGTCTTTTCCATAAATAGGATATATACATGGAGATTAGTGAAAAATTTAATACCAAAAAATTAAAAATGCTAGAAGAAAACCTAGGAGAAACACTTCATAACATTCTTCTGGGCAAGGATTTTTTAGTAAGTTCCAAAATCACAGTAAATTTGGAACATATCAAACTAATAGTGAAGAATAAGACAGCCTACAGAATGGGAGAAAATACTTGTATGTAGACTATTTTGCCCAGACTGGCTTTAAAGTGTGATCCTCAGATCTCAGCCTCTTGAGTAGCTGGAGTAATAAGCATAAACTACCAGAGTCTAGCTAAAGTTTAACATTTGATCACACACTGACTCAAGTATGCACTAATGCGAAACGGGGAAGATAGACATGAGTCAGTTGGGCTTTGAATACTTGGAATACCACTGAACTCATAGTAGGTCTGAAAAAAGATCAGCTGGCATTTACCCATTTTGCAGTCAAGGACCCTGAAATCCCTAGAAGTTAAATAAACAGATACAGTTAACACAGTAGAGTATTGGGGAACAAGAATCAGTCTGAATCTAACTTGTGACCTTTCCTTTATTTAGCACTGCATTATCTTGTAATTGTCCAGAGCCAAGGTACTGTCTTCAAACATCAGAGTAAAGTTGAGTCAGAGACAGTCTTGGGAAGTGAAAAAGGTAGAAGAATTTCCCTGGTAGCGTCATTATTAGTGAGGTTCATTTTATTAAGTGCTTAATTCTACAGCTCAAAACGGTGAAAAACAGAAAGAGCGTACATGTATGCGTTACAGGGCAATGAGAACTGAGGACAGAGGGCCAAAGCTCTGAGAGGAAGATGGGAGGCACCCTTTGCTGAAAAACACTTTTAGATCACAAGCTTGATTTTTGTCTTTTGTGATCTATTACATAAAAGGAATAAGCTTCTTTATGAAGTAGAGAATTCCCTGTCACAAATGTCATGACTGCAAATCAGCCAGAAGAGCAGAAGCAAGCACTAATAGATCATGTGTACCTGTCTACATGTATGTTTGTACATTCACATCTACATTCCTATTCACAAATGAATACTTAGGTACACATATAGTCTTCTAGCAATTGTTTCTGCCCCTCTAAAAAAGGAATAAATAATGTCTAACATATCCATGCACATCAAATAAACATACATGTATTATTGATTTGTATGGCTTCATGTGAGCTAGTTAAGCAGCCAGTTGTCTGCTGCTTCACATCTGTGTGCTGGACCTTGAAGTCTGCCAAAAAGATCATTATGAAGGAAAATGGGTAAAAATGGAGAGACTGGGAATTAGCTCAGAACCCTCAAGCACAAGCTGAAATTTCATGAGATCAAACTGGACCCTGGATTTTCACTGCTTCTTAACTTGCTGATGTGGGTGACCTATGAAAGCCAAGGTCAAAGGCACTAAGCACAATGGTATAGTTAGATCTTGAGTGTTATCCACAGGCTATGTCTTGATCTCTAGGATGGCATTATTAGGAGGTAGTGGCAATTTAAAAGGTGGCCAGATGGGAAGTTTTTGGTGTATCGGGGACCAGCTGTTTCTTTGCTATTAGGTTAGCTGTTTTGCTCTGCTATGTATTCCCAACATCTCTTCACTTGCTCAAAGCAACAAGGCCAATAGATCCTGGACTGGAATCTCCAAAACTATAGGCCAAAGCAAACCTCTCAACATATGTTCTCAACATAATGTTTTTCTCAGGCTTTGTTTTTGTTTTTTTTTTTTTTGTCGGTCGTGGGGCTTGAACTCTGGGCTTGGGCACTGTCCTTGTGCTTTTCAGCTCAAGGTGAGTGCTCTACTGCTTGAGCCACAGTGCCACTTCCAGTTTTCTAACGGTTTATTGGAGATAAGAATCTCATGGACTTTCTTGCCAGGGCTGGCTTTGAACCGTGATCCTCAGATCTCAGCCTCCTGAGTAGCTAGGATGACAGGTGTGAGCCACGGGCACCCGGCTTCTCAGGCATTTTGTTACAGTGACAGAAAGCTGAGTAACACACTCATACAAAACACATTCACATCCATCCAAGGAGACAGAAAAGCTGAGGAGGATCCAGGGAAAGGGAGGGAGATGTTGAGTGAGGCCAACTGGATGAATTTGTAGATGAGCGGCAAAAGGTTGCTATTTCCTTTCAACTCCCCAAACTTCCCAGGTCCCCCTGTGGCTAAATTAATAGTCAACATACCACAAATAACGTTCTAGGTAACATAATCCAATCTAACCAACCTGGCATAGTAGAACATCCTCATCTCCTCTGGAAGTGATACCATGCCCAAGAGAGGGCTGATATAGATGCTCTACCCTGAGAGAGCTCAGAAAGTTGTGGTTCTTCTGATTGTTCAGCATATAGGTTTCTCTCCAGCAAAGAAGTGCTCCCCCCAGATTTAATGCCTTTACTCTGAAGGATGTCCATTTTCTAAGACAAGGAATAGCGTAAGAAGATTTTCTACAGGTTCTCCCTTAGTTGTTGCCATTGGATTAGAATATCTGCCTTTTTTTTTTTTTCATTTAAAGGCCTCATGGCTCCTTATGGCAGAGTCCAAAATGAAACCCTGAGTTCTTGAGGCCAGGTAAGGTACCTACCTGAGAAAGGTTATACTTCATTACTCTCAGTACTTTACTGATTTTAAACTTGCAAGCCATCATATATCTATATATTTTCAACCTCTGTCTATAGGCCGAATACATTTGAGAGATTTATTAGACAGGCAATCTAGAAAAGATGACTGTTTGGGGGAGCTACTGCTCCCCAGTTCTCCTCAGCTAGAAAACCTTAATTTGTCTTTCCAAATTCACTTCACCTCAGAGAATACCTGTGTGGATGGAAAAGCAATAATAACAGACCTAACTCAGTCCAGCTCCAAATGATCCGCCTGTTCCCTCTATTGGGGTAAATTACAGGCTTTCCTTCAGTTCATCCATTTTTTACATGGCTGGGTAAGCTCATCTGAATTAGCTGGACAGACTCATGGGCAGGGGGAAGGGTGCTCCCATGTCAAACCAATTTCTCATTTAACTCTACTCATTAGAGGAGGCTGGGGCACAAGTCAGCTGAACATGTCAATAAGTCATGAAGGAAATGCAAAAATTGACAGCTGAGGAATCCCAGCTTCTTCCCCTCTACTACAGAAACTCACAGAGAAAAGGTTCTCAGACTCTTCTCCAGGTCACTTCAATGAATAGTGACATTTGAGTTCCGTGGTGTAATTAATTTCCTCTGTCTCCAATAGTGCCTCATATTTTTAATGAATTTTTACAAGTCGCAGATCCCCCAACCTCCCAGCTCTCTCTCTCCAGTCCTTTAGTCCCCCAAGTCCCATAACAAATAGCTCCCACTCCTATTTGCCTTGCAAACTCACATAAACTGGAAATGATAAATACATTATCTTGGCTTTTTAACGGACCATTGTTTAATTTTCTATGCTTGTCTGGCTGGAGAAGAGATGAATATTACCTTGTGGAGAATAAGATTTCTATTCCATTTGGAGTGGGGGTGCGGTGAAGGGTAATCTATGACAGAAAAGCAACACTCTTTTCATTCTAATAGGCAGTGCTGCTAATTAAAAGTGTTGGAAGACACATCCATCCACGAGTCTGTGATTCATTCAGCATTATCCCCAGTAAACAAGAAATAGATATTGGAATGAATGCTTCTAATTTGTCAAAAGAATAGGCACTTTCAATTGTGCCTTCCTGGCTTCCGTCTGAAGTACCTAATTTAGTATTGCCATCATTAAAAAGTTTAGGGCCTCAAAATAACAGTATTTGTCCCGTAAGCTCGTAAATCTCCAAGTCTCTTTTTTATGTTGGAGCATTTATCTTATAAAATAAGATACAATGTGAGTTCCCTTTATTTTGCACAACAGAATGGTTTCTTTGGTTGGTAAACACATCAAAACAGTAGATGTTTGAGGAAAGAAAGCTAGCTTACATGGGTGTTTTTAGGGTTTTTAAGATTTTTGTATAGTTGTTTTATTTTTTCCCCCTTTGTCACCGTTTTTGGTTTTTGTACTTTTTGTCTTGTATATACGTTTGTCTGTTTTGGGGAGGTAATGGGGAGTGAAGAAATGGTGGAACAAAGAGTGAACTAAATGCAGGGGTGATACTAGACACTATGTTGAAAATAAACTATACAACTTGTGAGGGAGTGGGTCAGGAGGGAAAATAATGTGAGAAAATGAGGGAAGAGGTGACAATGTTCAAAAAGAAATGTACTTACTACGAGGCCTATGTAACTCTAACCCCTCTGTACATCACCTTTAAAATAAAAGTAATTAAAAAAAATCAAATCCTCCTAAGAGGATGTAGTAAAAAAGACAAAAATCCAGGCAAGAAAAATGTAAGGATTTAGAAAAAAGAAGGAAGAGAATAAATAAAAAAATAGTCTTTCTCCAATCACAAACACAAACTAGACCAGAGAAAAGCTATCCTAAGCACCGATAACCAACAATTCACCAACCCTCTAACATAGTTTAAGAAAATCTAGAAACACCAAAACGATCATTTCACAAGAATCTTGAAACATTTGTGAACAATTTTCCCAAAGAGAAAGTTTTTTTTCCCTTGCACCAGCAAGGCGTCTAGCCAGACTTAAATATTTACCTTTGTGTTGTACAAAAGAGCTCTTCAATCATGAAGACACACAGCCAGGGTTCACCACCATGTCTTGATGAATGCTGAAAACAAACAAAACATAATCTTAAAAAGGTGGATTATTAATTAGTTTGCAGGCATCTTTTTTTCTCATTGTTTTATCCAAGAAACATATACTTGCTTCCTACCATATACCAATCCCTGGGAATACAGTGATGGGTCCAACAAAAAAAAACATCACCACTATTCCCATGACCCAAAATATCTCAAATATGTAACCTACCATTGAGGTAGAATGTAGGAAGCAGCCACCGAATGCTTCTTAGGAGGGAGTCAGGCTGTGTGTGTGCCTTTCTGAAGCAAATGTACACATACATACAAACATACATGCATCCACACATATTCAGAAGAGTGTGAGAATGTTTGTAGAACGCTCCCCATTCATAATTTGCCTGGCTCTCTTAAAAGCTTGAGGGCTGCCTTGAGATAAGTAAAGTAGCAGAGACTGGATAAAAATGTCAAGAGTCTTAAAAATGATCATAGCCTTTACAATTCACCTTCTGAATTTCTTCTTAAGGAAACAATCATGGAGGCAGAGAAATATTTATACACCATAGAGCTATTTGTAAAGGAGAAACAATCACTAGGAGAACTGTAAAGTGAAGGGTAGAATCTCTGAATAAAGTAATACTAGGCGCACATAAAAATAGTTTTAAGATTTTCAAAGGTTAAGTATTTTTTTTCTTAATCCCAGTGCTCTACCACTTGAGCCATATCTCCTCTATGGTTCTTCTTTGCTAGTTAATTGAAGATAAGAATCTCAGGATTGTTTTTTTTTTTTAACCTGGGTTGACTTCAAATCAATATTTTCAAATCTCAGCCTCCTGAGTAGCTAGGATTACAGGTATAAGAGATCAGCATCTGGTATTTTATTCTAACTAGAAGTAAACAGAATTTCAACCCAGCATCCCAGTTTCCAGCTACTTCTCCCCCCCCCATCCCTATTTACTTGGTAATTTATATTCTGTAATTCTCCATTAATCCATCTTTCTGAAGGTACCACTGCACTGAATTGTCCATTTCCATCTCAGCCTCCTCTAGTTCTGAGTGCCTTTATGAACCTGTCATCCCTATTGACCTTTGCTTTCTATAAACCTAACCTCGAGAGTTGTCCATAGTTGTTGTCAATCAATTTTTGCTGCATAAAGAAAGGAATAGCAAACAATGAATAAGTAATCAATGCAATGGCATGACTAAAATTACATGAAGAATATTATTCACTCAAAATAATGAGGGATAATAAAAACTTAAGTTTCATTTGGATTCAAAGGAGATGGAAAATGAAAAGCAGGGAAGTAGCATTTTTTTCAGAGAAAACAGAAAAAAAGTCTACTTAAAAAAAAAACCCTCAACATAATGGAATATCACAGCCTAATGATCTTCCAATGTATTCCAAGACCAAGAATCTGTTTCAGACAGGAGTATTTATCTAGTTACATCCCATTACAACAACTCAGTTATTTTACATGTTCACAGTTATATGTACATAAACGAAGTAGATGTTTGTTATTAGTTTTAATCAGCAATGGCTGGTTGACTCCCTGCTGAAGGAAAAAAAAATGCTACAGGATGGATTATGGTAGTGCTTTATAGAAATTCAATTTGGTCTACTCATAAAACTAGTGAAATATAGCCAAGATATTAATTTATAGTTACATTTCTCTGGAGGAAGACCTGATTTTGAGAGTTGAGTAGTGTGTGTGTGTGTGTGTGTGTGTGTGTGTGTGTGTGTGTGTGTGTGTGTGTGTGTGTGTGTGATCCTTAGCCTTGCACTTTTTGAATAATGTCACCTCTCCTTTGCTCTCTCCCAGTTTTCCCCCCATCACCACCCACCACTTGTACAGTTCATTTTCAACATAGTGTCCAGTGAGTAACATTGCTGCATTTATTCACCCTTTGTTCCTCCATAGCCTCACCACATAGGAATAGCCTTCTTTAAGATTTTGGCTTATTTCTAATCTCTTTTCATGGTATATAAATAAATTATTATGGGAAAAGCTTTCTTATGCTATTGGGGCTTGAACTCAGAATCTTGAACTTGCTGTGAAGATGCTCTACATTTGACACACACACACACAACCCTTTTTGCTTTAATTTTTAATTTTTTATCTTTAGTTGTAAAAGGAGTTTGCCATTTAACAAACCAGCTTATAAATACAATATATCTCGACCAATGTCACCCTTTCAAACATTCTCATCCAGCACTCTTCTTTTTTTTTTTTAATTTTATTTTATTTTATTTGAGAACATACTGTACAGAGGGGTTACAATTACATGGGCAGGATAATGCATACATTTCTTACCAAGCATTGCAGCCTCCTCCTTTGTTTACCCTTCACCTCCCTTCCCAGCCTCCCCCCTCCCCCCCACCCAATCATACCCCCCTCCCCCCCCCACACCGACATTGTAAAGCTGGTTTTGACATGACATTTTGTACTTCTCATTGTTGCAACAGGTCATCCAGCACTCTTCTACCAACCCCTTCTCTCACTCTTCTTAATGTTTTTTTTTTGGGGGGGGGTCCGGTCGTGGAGCCTGAACTCTCGGCCTGGGCGCTGTCCCTCAGCTCTTCAGCTCAAGGCTAGCGCTCTACCACTTGAGCCACAGCGCCACTTCCAGCTTTTTTCTTTTTTGCTTATGTGGTTCTGAGGAATCGAACCCAGGGCCTCATGTATGCAAGGCAGCCCCCTACCACTGAGCCACCTTCCCAGCCCCCACTCTTCTTAATTTTGCAGGATATACATTGCATTCTTGATGTCATTGTCCTCCTTTTCTTCTCTTCACTTGTCCAACCTTTTTTTCTTGACCCCACCCCACCCCTTTCAAATTAGCTTTTTTTTTTGACTAATACTCTAAGGAGTTGTTAGTGGAGGTAACCAACACTAAACAAGTAAGAGAGTGAAATATTTGGTGGTGTAGGAGATAGTGCTATTTAAAAGCCAGAAGAGGAATGAAGGACTGAGCAGGACTGAGATTTTAAAGATGGTACTTAGGGAGGACTAGAAAGGTGAATTAATAGTCTGAGCACCAAATGTGGGCAAAAGTCTTAGGAAAATCCCTCTATATAAGGAAAACAGCTAATTGGTGATATTGGATAAAGATATGTAGGGGAACATAGGAGTTTGTTATAATTATTCTATACTTATTTGTATGCCTTAGATGCCCATACTTTTTGAAGTTCCATAGATTACAAGTGTTTACCCAGTCCAAAACTTGTCTTTTCACTTTGTGGTGACATATTAAACTTTCAAAGTTTAATACTAAATATACTAATATTCAGAGTATCTGTAAGACAGGTGCTTTTTTATATTTTATTTAATAAATCCTTGCCTAAACCTGGATCATAAAAATCTAGATATAGAACTATAGTTCCTTCGAAGGCTTTTAAAGCTATACTTTGCTAATGCTATCCACTTGGAACTAATGAACTTTGCATGATTCAAAGTCAGAATTCAATCATTTTTCTGAAAAGGTATGTACTATTAAAGTATCACATATTTCTTGGTCAACTATTTCTATATTGATTTGTATTGATAGATTCCTCATGTACAAAATTTCAAATCTGTGTATGTTATATGCAAAGTTCCAAACTCTGTGGCTCTAAATACTATTCCACTGGTCTTCCCTTGTCCCTGTGTAAATACTATAATACCTTAATTACTACATTTTTCTTCTGGTTTCTTCTCATTTATCCATCTACTTGTCCTTTCATCCACTCAATCATAATTTTCCATTCATAAATATTCATCGGGAGTCCATTTATGCCACATACTGGTTTGATTATTGGAGACATAGTAATAAGAGGACAAAGAAAAATACTACACAAACAAACAAGTAACTGAAGGCCGAGCACCTTGGATGTTAGTAAGTATGATGAAGAAGCATGGCATCTGTTATTGAATGATAGAGTGCATAAACTAGAAATCAAATGTGATTTCTAAGCCTTGCTTGTTTGAAATACATACTAGAAATCTGAAATCGGGGAAACAATAAAAATACTCCTTTTTGGAACCTAGCCATAGTTTACATTTGGAGTGAGGAGTATTGACCCCAATCGGGGTAAACATGTAGCCTGTTTTGCCCAGGACCTAATGTTGGTGCAGCCTCCAAACTCATTGTTGAGATCCTAACCCACAATATTACAAGCTGAGGCACTTGGGAGATAATCAGATCATAAGGGTGAGCCTTCATGAATGGAATGTGTGACTTTATAAAAGAGACTCCAAAGAGCTATGTCATTCTATTCTTGCATGCAAGGATACAAGGAGAAGCATTTGCCTTTAGCTCTGCTGAATACTCTCACCAGAAACTGAAGTTGCTGCCACTTTGGTCTCAGATACCAGCCTTCAAAAATATCAGAAAAGTGTCTAGTGGTACAAACCACCTAAGATACTATCTCAGTTACCTAGTACATGTCTGAGCTCATATGCATTTTATGTGGCCTCCTATTATGACCTGACCTGTGACTGTAAGTCTTAGACCTGAAAGAGACCCAGCTTGTTAGCTGAGAGCAGCAGGAAACCTAGAAAAGTTTCTGTTCCAGTGAACTGAGAATCAATACAAGGTTCTTTGCACAGCTCCCAAAATACAGATGATTTGCATGCTTTCTGTAGGTGTCCCAGTAAAAATCATGAAAGTCCCATCTTTGCTATCTACCAAACTGATAGAGCCAAAGGGTCAATGGATAATTGCCTTTTTTTTCTTTGTGTCAGTTTTGGGGCTTGAACTCAGGGCTTGGGTGCTGTCCCTGAGACTCTTTGTGCTCAAGGTTAGCGCTCTGCCACCTGAACCACAGCGCCACTTCAGGTTTTTGAGTGGTCAATTGGAGATAAGTGTCTCATCAGGATTATGCTGTTCAGGCTGGCTTTGAACTGTCATTCTCCAATCTCAGCCTCCTAAGTAGATAATATTACAGGCATGAGCCACCTAGCAACAATTGCCTTTTTCGAGTTTTTTTTAATCCTCATTTTAACAGCTTTCTTGGTGGTATTTTGCATAAGAATATTTTTATTATCACAATGGGCTGGACACTATATAGCATCTTTTCACCTTTGTTTGCCTTATGCTAAAAATGAGAAGATGTCTAATTGAAAGCTTGTGTTGTTAATTAGTGTATTGAAAGGTCTGGTGTGTGGACATAGAATAAATGGCAGGTCATAAAGTTTGGCTTGTGTACTAGTAATTCTAGATATTTGTGAAAAATCACTAAAACATAACCTTGCCTTGGGATCTGTCTGGGCCTAGAAGCTCAGTATCTTGGAGACCTTTGACTGCCTGGGTCATATATAAGGTCATTATGAGAATAAAGACCACAAATTCCAGTTTGGAACCTAGCAATTTATCATTATCAAACACATAAGGGGGATGACTGTGTCTCATTGAGAGCCACCATACATGATCACAATGAACAAACCAGGGTTAGTCCATCTGCACATTTCCTAGAACTGCTAATATATACAATCACAGTGAAGATATAAGTAGTAAAACCTTTAAAAAGAACAAATCAATGAGATTTCTTCATTGCAATGAATTTTTGTAGCTATGACCGTCTGTAAGAACTGACCTTCTGCTGTGCTGTAGTGATCCAGCTAGTGCCTGGCTTTTGACTTGGAGTTTGACTGACAAGAACCCTTAGAGTAGATGTGATTCACATGGACAATTTAGCAGCAGCCAGGACAGCCAGTGAGAGCCTTTGTGTCTGCACAAGCAGAGCCATCAACTTTTACCTCCACTCCAAATGGATATGTTCATGAACATATGTGTTAATAAGAATGTAAATACTTTTACGTTGCACACTCTTTTCTCTGCTGACTAAGCCTATAGTAGATGTAAATAACTGGAAAGTTTATCTCTCATTGGGCTTTGCTTATTATATCAAAAATAGTTGATAAATATAATAGAGTCTGTGGGTCTCAAAACCCCTGTGACTTTGACATGCCAAGTCACTTATTTACCTATCCATTCTATCATTCAACAATAAATACTTACTAAACCCTTCTAATATTCAAGACAGAGTTCTAGACCCTCAAAATATGCTAATTTTTTAGACAAATGGAGACAGAGAGAACAAGGACAAGGACAGTTGTCATGAGTTCTCAGGGCTAGCTGGAGGGAAGTTCAAAGCCAAATTACATAAAGCAAATCAGCACAGCCTTGGCACTACTGCTCTATTTCTTCAAATGACTCTGTTCTTCCAGCCGTTAGTTTTCTTCTTACTTTTGATCCCATATCTTGCAATGGCCCAGTACCTTTTTCTTTGTTTGTTTTTTTAAAAGATGTATTTGTCTTCAACTACTACTCCTTCCTTTAAGTTTGGTCTGTGAAACCATTTGTTTGTGATTTCAAAATGTTTATATATACACAAATCCCCCCACATTTCCCAGAATTTCTCATTTTAAATGCCCTGATTTTGCTCTCTCGGGACCCACACTTCCAACCTTAACAGCCTGGTTGTTCAATGAGCTCAAGGGAGGGTCCTGGGTAAAAATTCTTTTGCTCTATGATCTGACATCTCTGTTGCCCCCTGGAGGCCCAAATCCTTACTGCAGTACAACCAGCTATGTGTGTCTGATGGCAGAAATTAAGGGCAGCAGGGTAGAAACTTGATCTGCTGACACCACAGTTAAACAAGCTTGCACAGAGGTTGTAAAACACCCTTGGAAGAGCACACCAGTAAATTGTCCCACTAATTAGTTTATTATTTCATTTGAGAGATCAAATACATAAATAAAATTAATAAACCCTGTAAAATAAGTGCAGCCCTGGAAATAAAAGTATTTCTCAGGTCATTGCCTTAAACACAGATATTACATGCTAGAATAATGTTAACACAAGAAGGGCAAATCATGCTGCCTTATAAACTGGAATGTACCAGCAGCATCCAGAGATGGGGAGGAGGTTGATGAGCTTTGGGGTAGATGAGGATACACTGATAGTATTCCCTACCTTGTCATTGATTTTGGTGTGGTCTTGAACAAGTCAACTTCCTCTCCTACCCTTAGCAATGTGTTTGTTTTCTCCTGAGTAGCATAAATAGTTGGACTCTTTCTGAGGTTTGTGTCAGCTATTAAATGTCATGATTAAATGGAAACCAAGATTGATCATGAACACAGTCAATAAAGAGTGAAGTCTGAGAATCTATTACACTATTCTAGTATAGGTATAAGAACTCAAAGAGATCTTGGTTAACATCTAACCCAAACTCACCCTATAAATTAAAAGAGAAAGGGGAAGAGTTTGCCTTTACTAAGGCATCCATTATAAAGAAATGTGCCACACAATAAGAACAGATGAAAAATGTGTAAATCTGCAGAGAGATTAGCAAAATTAGATTTTTTCCCCCTTCTAGTCAAAGGCTCCTCTACCAAACTGTGTTTTGATCATCTGGGCTGCCTTTGGGACTCTGGAGGGGCACTCTGAGAAGTAAGTACTGTGCCATGCTCTGCATAGCATTCACAGGTGCTGATGGGCAGAAACCATCGTAGGTGGCTGATCCCAGAGGTCAAAGGACAGCTGTGTAGAAGATTCTTTCTTGAGCACTGGAACACTCATTCCTCAGAGAATGGGCAGATTGACCTCTGACAACTCAGCACAGTACCTGTACCTGGTGACTGATGTTGGCTGATAGGTACCTCCTCTTTCAGAATCCAGTGTCTGTCAGCAGTTGTTTGGGGTTCTGAAAGCCTGGCCTCCTGGCTTCAGTTTGGTGCAATCCCCCAGTGCCACCCCAGCATCAGACCTTCCTAGTGTGACTGAGATACTCGATGGTTGTGTCAACGTGTAGTTACAGATCAGTTAGGAAGGGAGGGGGGTCACTTCAATGACAGGTGGGAAGCACTGCAGGGTCACAAAAAAGACAAATGCTCCTGCAAAGTGGAATTGCAATCACATGCTCCTCTCTTCCCCTGTAATCTTAACCTTGCATTGAACTTACTAGCGTTGGCTTCTTTACCTGTAACAGAGATGATTCCTCTCTTATGGGGCTATTATGACCATCTACCATTTACCTTCACAACACATGTAGTGACTCTTCCTCCCCAGTGACACCTAGGGCTAAAATACTGCAACACTATAGGTCATTGATCTCACCCAAGTAGTCTCTGAATCTCTTTTGTGTAGTTCTTGGTTTTCCTCTAAACTCAGTAGATAACAGTGTGCTGACCATAATAATTGAAAGAAAAGTCCTAGTGAGTGAGTTTTAGCTGCAGGATTAAAAAATGATAAAGCTTGAGAGTGCCTATAAAAATGTAGGGCAATGGGACAGCCCTTCTCTAGATTTGCACAGGAAGTGTTATAAGCACTGTGGAAGGAATTTGAACATCAGGTACAAACTTGGGGCAGAGAGTCTTTGATGGCTTCCCAAGGGAGTGATACTGCAACTGGGGTTCATCTAGGCTCTTAGATGAGGAAGAAACTAGATCCATGGTGATGTACAAGGGAACAGAGCGGCTGAGATGGAGAGACAGGATCAGGTAACTGGCCCTAGGCATTCAGAGGACATAGCATAGGTCCATCTATGGGAAGTGCAATGGGTGGGGATGGGAATCATTGATACTTATTTTTGACTATTAACTTCCCAAGTACTTCTGATATTTTTGGCCAACAGAAACAAAACTCATGCTAAATCTTAGCGTTCACAAGGCAATCTGGGGTAGTTAAGCTGTAAACTTTTGGAGTGCAACAGACCTCAGTTTACACCTTCATCTTCTAAATTCTAACAAGCCCTTCAACTATTCTGAAATGTGGTGGTTTCCTCTCCCTTCAATTGAAGCTGTTTGAGAGTTCAAGGAAAGGATCTCTTTGGCAAGGGTTTGGTGCATATAAATACTTGATAGGTATATTTAAGTCCTATGAGACTGTTTCCACATCTACAGTTAATCTGGAAAGCATTGTTTATGAGAGTAACCATGTAGACAAAGCAAATAACTCACCGCCTGAAACTCAACTTCTAATGAACACATTTAGAAGTGAAGCCATGCATTTTGTAACTCTTAGACTTGTAAATTTTGAGCTATCTGCTTTGGAGAATTGGATACTTGACAGATTGCATATTTATTTATTTCTCTTTCTTTTCCAACACTAAGATGAATCATTCTTTTTAAATTACCACAAATTCTGTGTAAAATTTACAGCTTTATGTCAAAGGCAAAGCCATGCCATAAACTTAAGAACCTGTTTAAAAGAGAACTTTTTTGTTTGTAACAAAAACCTTAGCATTTGTTCAAACCTATGACCTGCTTTTAGGAAAATTCAGCCTAAGTAAGCAATTCTAGATAAGATCAAAATTCATCTATAATGATGTCTGTACTGTATAACAGTAACTATTAGAAATCATAACAGTAAATATTAGAAATAAAGTTATTAAAAATGATGGTCCTGATAAATATTGATCTATCCATATTGCTAAATTATTAAAATTATGGTGAAGAATACTGATTGCAATCAAAATACATACTTAAGATGTTAAGTGGGAAAAATAGAATGAACCATATGGGATCTTTTTTAATCTGTCATTTTTTGTTCTTTCTTTTTTTTAAATGCATTTTTAAATTGTTATTGTAAAGGTGATCTACATAGGGGTTAAAGTAACAAAAGTCAGAAAAAAGTACATTTCATTTTTAACACTGTTCCCCTTCCCTTTTTCCCTCCCAGTTTTTACTTCTGTCTCCACCCATAAGTTATATAGTTCAACAGTGTCTGGTGAGTATCACTGCTGCACTTGTTTACCCTTTGTCCCAACATATCTCTGTCCTTCCCCTCTACTCCCAAAGACAGATAAATGAACAAACAAGACAAAAGCTTATTTATATTTCCTAAAATTATCACCATGAATTTTTTTGTGTAGGTATGGCGGTCCTGGGGCTTGAACTCAGGGCCTTGGTCATAGTTTCTAAGCTTCCTTGCTCAATGCTAGTGCTTTACCACTGGAGACATACCTCTACTTCCAGTTTTTTGGTGGTTAATTGGAGATAAGAGTGTTATGGAGTTTTCTATCCTGGTTGGCTTTGAACCTCAAGCCTCCCAACTAGCTAGAATTACAGGCATGAGCCACCCTACCTGGTCATACTATTTTAATTACTTTAGAGGATAGTAACTCTTAAATTTATATTAAATTCTATGCTATACACTGTATGAAATAAACTTGATAATTCTGGAAAATCCCATTCGTACAGAGATATTTCACAACTGGAAAAAGGTTACTGTATAAAAATCAAAACAGATTGAAAAGAATACTTTGATGGCCCAGGGAAAATGAGAAAATAATAAGAATAAAACAGTTAATATGACAAATAAATACACATGTGAAAATAGTCATGTTCAAAGCAATCAAGCACATGATGATCAATAAAATTTTGGCTCTTCTAATTTATTAAACTAGCAAAGTTTAAATAAAAGGCACAACTACTTAACAGTTAATACTAGTGGGAGAGAAATGGGATTTGGCATACATTATGGATAGAAGTTAAAAATGGTAAAATATTTTTATAAAATGCATGAGAAATGTGTATCAGTAGAGCTAAATATTTGTAACTTTTGACTGAATAATTTCACTTTAGGGACTTTTTCTCTAAACCCAGAATATATATTATGAACAAAAATGTGCAATGTAACATTATTTATGACAGGATAATTGGAAACAACTTAAATGCCTATTTGTGGGGAAGACAGAAACATTTTTATTACAGAATAATATACAGCTACTGAAGCAGTATTTAAGAATGCTATATGGTAATAAAATGTGTACTTTAAAAAAATGACCAAGAAGTCTTACAACACATAACACACATTCATAAACACACAGACACACACACAGACACACACACACACACACACACACAGAGAAGTAGATGGCAAGAAGATATGCTAAGAAATACAAACATTTTATCTTTAGCTGTAGAATGGACTTTTTTTTTCTTTCTGTGAAATGCAATGGTTGTTTTAAAATGTGGAAACCCCTTTTTCTAAAGTAAAAAGAAAAAAGTTTTTGTGTACTTATTACTTGATGTATGTAAAGGTAACCTTGCTGTATATCACCTCTAAAACAACAATAAAGTAAATTAGGAAGAAAAAAAATAAGAGAAAATTTTGATCTGTGCCTTTAGCACTGTCTAGGATCTAGCCTCAACAGAGGATAGCTAAAGGAATATTTGCCCATTCAAGTAACTTAAGAAAGTTCCTAGAGGAAACACATCAAGAGAAGTTCAAGGTAGTTGGCAATCATTTCAACGTCTGGGAAATATCTTAAATCAATTTTATGAGAAGCATACTCAACCATAGAAAGCCATTCCAGGAAATAGGAAGATAAATGATATTTCCCTATCTCTTAAATATGTGCTTAGGGAGACAAAGGATGGAGTGACCATAATGAGCAGAAAAGACATTAGCATAGGAATGCCAAAGCAGGAATGCATGCTGTAATTCATTGCTCTTCTTTCACTAACTAATTTAGATTTGTAACGCAAATTGGGACCATATGTATAGGAAGTTGGAAGTGTCCACTGAACGAGCTTCCTAAGAGGGAGTCCTTGGCTTGAATGCTTGTTTCCTGGGCAATGGAAGTTGAAAGATACACAGATGTGGGTGCTGCTTACACAGTTTGCACAACCCGTATATCTGACTTTTAATCCCATTAGCCAGTTATTTATTGGCAATATTTTGGGGCCTCAGTTATTTGGCCAATAAAATAAGTATTGATTTACTCTTTAAATATATATTGGGTGTCCAGCACTGTGTCTGGCAATATAACAGGGAATACAGAGAACAAGGCATTTATCCTGTCTTAGATTCTAACAAGGAAATCCTCATACAGAGCAGTGTAGCACTGCTTGTGGGCACCAGACAAAGACTCCCTGAGTTAAAGAAATCCCAGTTATGCCACTTAAACTCAGTCTTCAATACTTGCACCTTTTGGCCTTTGAGATGTATTTTTCTTTCTTACCCATTTCTCTCTCCTCATGCTTTTTAATGGTTGGTCTTTCACTGTGCTCTTTTCTGTCAGTGTTTCTGTCCTCCAGGCTCCATCCTTGGACTGCTTCTTAGTTCTAACTGCCATAATTAGGTCATTTATACCAGTTTCGTGACTATAAAGACCTTTCTATACACTGACAATTTCTGGGTTTCTTTGCCTTGTCATGTAAGAACTTCATATTCAAAAACCTGCTAAGTTACTTCATAATCAATCAATGTTTAGATGATCAAAAAGTAAGTCTTGATTTGAGCTCACCCACAATAAAATAGTAACTTCATTCTCCAAGGACTGAAATTTGGAGTCATCATCAAATTCTCTCTCTCTCTCTCTCTCTCTCTCTCTCTCTCTCTCTCTCTCTCTCTCTCTCTCTCTCTCTCTCTCTCTCTCTCTCTCTCTCATATTTCAATTTAATTATCATATCCTTACTGGCTAGATTGATAATATGCTCCAATAATTTCTCACCATGTCTCCTGTGACAATCCTTTCAGATTGTCAATTCGCCATTACTATCACAATAGTGTGCTTAGCGGGTTTTTTGTTTTTTTTTTTTTGTCGGTCGTGGGGCTTGAACTCTGGGCCTGGGCGCTGTCCCTCAGCTCTTCAGCTCAAGGCGAGTGCTCTACCATTTGAGCTACAGTGCCACTTCCATGCTTAGTGGCTTTATGTAACTTCTCATCTACCCCCACTGTCCTCTAAACGAACTACTACTACTTAAAAAATGAGATTTGTATTTTCTTTATGCTGAGCATTCCATCAAGTATTTGTTTCTGTGTGTTAATCTGAAGGATCGCAAGTCTTGATACAATAAATGCACCTACACAGCTATGTTCACCGCTGCACTAATCACCATAGCCAAGTTAAGGAAATATCCCAGATACCCTGTTACTGACAAATGGATAGAAAAATATCACACCTATCCTCCTATACACATAGAGGAATCTTATTCATTCTTCAGTAACTATCTGTCATATACAAGGAAATAGACTGACCTGGAAAAAAAATCATCCTGAGTGGAGTAAGTCAGGCCAAGAGAGATAAAAGTATATGTTTTTTTCTTAAATAGGGAAGTTAGACTTAAAATATGCACATACAAGAAAATATATGTGCTCAAACAGACTATAGCATACACAGGGTGGGTTTCTATAATATAACTCCTCTGAAAAGTGAACAGATCATTTAATGAAATGAATTTCAGGAAACAAATAAATCTTGACTGAGAGTTGTGGGAGTTGGGGGATGAGGACAGACATATGGAGAAAGAAAGGGGGCTTGAACATAGTCATAGTGTTCAATGTATAAATGTGAAAGTGGAAACAGGAAACTTGAGGAAATGGGTAGTGATGGAATAGGTGGTGGTAATGATGGAAGGGGTGACACTGTTCAAGATGCATTGTGCACACAAATGGACATGTTAAATTGAAAAAAAGTGAGCATCCAAGAAATGGAAACAATATATGCATCCATCAACTGATGGAAGAGTGAAGAAATTGTGGCTCACATCCATAATGGAACACTATTTAGCCAAAGAAAAATGAAATCCTGTCAGGTGTGGCAGCATGGATAGAAATGAGTATTATTGGATTAATAATGAAATAAGCCAGGAATGTAGCGAAATATAAAATAATCCCATTCATAAGTACAACTGAAGATAGTTGTGTCCTCATATAAGTTGAGAGAGGAGTGGGCAGTATCAGAGGTAGGAGGGAGGAACAGTTAGGGAGGGGTCAGGAAAGTTCATCAGGTCATTGTGAACTCCATCCCTTGACTGGTGTACAGACAGAATTGCTGTACAGTCTCTATTGTCCACCCATTGCCATGTCTTCTGCTCTCTTAAGTTTCTAGTACTTAATAACACCTAATATTTTTAGCTAATTATTTTCTCTTTTCCATAGGAGGTAACAATGCTCTATAGGAAATGTATTCATTACCTTACTCATGTAACTGTAACCCTTCTGTACACTATTTTTACAATATAAATAAATAAAAGCTTCACCAGAATAGTGATTTTATTTTTTTGTCTCCTAGTATATCTTCTACTATTATTAAAGAGACTAGACTTTACATACGAATATATGAATAACCACAGCAGGTTTGTGCTATTCAATATGGCAGCCAAAGCTACAAGCAAGACTATTGGCCATTAGAGAAATAGTTATTGAGATGAAGGAAGTGAATGTTTTTATTTTAATTAACATAAATTTGAAAGTGGAAGCAGTCTAAACTACTTACCTACTAAATACATTTATTGCTTCTATAGGGCTATATTTCACCTTAACCACTCTTATTGCATAACATGGTATTTGAATTAAATGCTTCATTCTTTCTTAATGTGTTTACTAGAAAATGCAAAATGGCAGGGCTAGCCTTGTATGTCTCTTGAGCAGCATTGCTCTAGTACCTCCATCTATTGGTGTTTGCTTTATTTCATAGTTTTGGGGGATAAACTTATGCCCTTGTACATGAAAAACACGTGTTCTACTACTGAGTTATTTCTTCAGCCCCAAATTTCTTTATCTATTATAAAAGAGCCATAATGATAATTCTGTTGCATGAGTATTTGAAAGTTTAAATGTTGCAAAGTGCCTGCTATGGTATCTGGCACATATTAAATGTTCTGTAATGCTATTGTAACTTTCTTGTCCTTCTTCCTCTCCTATTCCTACTATTATTGAATGGTACCTATGACAAGGACTGAGCCTTTTTTATGGATTAAGGAAATATAGAATTTTGAAATACATTTTATTTCTGTGCTGGTAGTATTGTTGAACTCAGGGTCTTTCATTCTTACTTGGCTTTTCCACTCAAGACTGGTATTCTTCAATTGGGGTCCCACCTCACTCCTGGTTTTTCTTTATTAACTGGAGATAAGAGTCCTATGGAATTGTTTGCTGGGTTGGCTTCAAACTACTATCTTCAGACTGCATCTTCTGAGTGGCTAGTATTACAAATGTGAGCCACCAATATCTGGTTTTGAAATGTATTTTAGCCAAGTTTTAAAGATATGTTATTAGTATGTGAAGTAAATTTTAAGAGTGATGATTTTAGTAGATGATCTAATGATCAAAGCAAAGAATAGACTGGTAGCTCAAATATAGGCCTTTTTTTCTCCTAAGCCTATGCTGTAAAATATCATATGACATTTCCTTGCAACAAATCTTATCAACTGAAATGAAATATGAAGAATAGCTCCCGATCCCCCCAAAAGTCTATTTAACCTCAAGTCAAGATCTAGTGCTTCTTTAACTCCATTATTGAAGATCCCAAGAGAATTCTTTGGAATTATTATCTGGTGTATGAGAAATCACCATGATTATTTTTTATAGACCTGAGTATTGACATATGCATATTCTAAGTCATATGATGGACATATAATAAATGAACAAAGCTATGACTTTCCCATTCCAGCATTTATGATTGTGTTTATGATGGTGCTATTTCAAGTAATTACCCAGTAATCGAAGTGCTGAATGTTTAATTCAGTGCTCTTCAAACCTAGTCCTGAGGTTTATAGGAGAAACAAAGGTCTGAAGGATTTTATTTTACATTTTTTCCATTCAAAATAGTTAATGCACCAGATTTACCCAATTTACCCCTATCTTGTCAGAAATGAGGAAGAGATGAAGATAAGTAGAGGGGAAAAGAGATATTTGTTGATCTAATACAATTATATTCAAATACTTTTGTTCTTCTCAAAAATGCTCATGACATCTTATAAACTAATAAACATCTAGTAATGATTATACATTTCTTTCAGTGCTATTCTAGTATGAATGCATTCAAGCAGTAATAAACATATTTTACATAATAATGTATCATTTAGTAATATTTCTTTCAAGACTCTAGGTTTCATCAAATTTTCTGGGCCTATCTTTCTCCCTTCCCTCAATCATAGAGAGTGTCCCTAACTTACTCACACTCCTCCACACCTGGAGAAACCATTCTAATTGGCCTCACAATGTACTGAGAGGTTAAATTAATTTGTCCAGATCTCACAGCTGGACAGCTGCCCAGCACCATATACTAGCTGCTGTTTGACACAAGAAACCAAGAATCAGATTTTCTTGCAGCAGAAATAAATTTTTAACAACATTGCCCATTTCCACAGAGGCAAAACACAAGAGATGATTTTGATAGAAGTGTCCTCGGAGGAAGGGTGTCACTTTCGAAGTCAAGGCTCTGTCCTGCCACATTATTTAAGCTCAACATGACATAGAAATATATCTAATAGGATTTGGCTACAGGCAAAAAGTCTGCAAAACAGTACAGGGAGCCGACAAGTCTGCTGTTGAGTTATGCATGGAATTCAAAATTTACTAGAATGGATGTCCTCAAGACAGTCTTTCCCTTATCACAAGACAAAACAAAACAAAAATTTCTCTTAAGTATAACTCTACTGGAGGACTCATTATGATAATAGTCATCATAATCCTAGAACCATGCAAAAGATTAAAAAAATCAATATTTTTATTTCACAATTCAGATCCACTGAAATTATTTTTATTTAGCACAGAGCAAATAACTGGCATTTCAGTAGACCTTTTGAAATTATCTATTGAATAAGAAGTAGCTGCAGCACTATGCACTAGGTTCATTACACATCTGTAATTTTGCAATGATGATGTAAGAGACCATCTCTAATTCAAGGGCTCAGAATACAATGTGGTGGTGAGTTATCTAGCACCACTGGGAAAGGGTAACCTGTAAAGATGGAAAGGCAATGGGACAAAGGGTGCTGGATCCTTACAAACCCTTGTGGAACAAATCTACCATTCCAGCCCCAGCCAACTGCCCCAAGACTATTATATGATATAGAACTCCTTTATTTGATGCCTTATATTCTAGGTGAATTGAATTGAGGCAATTTTTTTTCAGATAAAGAAAAGTGATATGAGTGTTATTTCTGACTCATGTTGGAGAAAAAAAAAGCTGGACCACTGACAAGTCCCACTTTTTAGTTCTAAGAGCTTAGATGTTATACAGTAACCAGAAGAGACAACAGAACACAGGGAAGAACAGGTCTTGCTACAGAATTCTGAGTCTGGTGCAAAATGTAAAAGGATAGATTGGACTCTAGGAATGTTTACAAGGGGAAGACAAATCAAGACATATGATAAACACAGATTAAATACTGGTAAAACATAGCCAACATTATCAGCCTTTTGATCTAAATATCATTAGCCATTTAAGCCAGCAGTCAGAATAAAAACTTGACTTAAAGTGTCAAATAATAAATATATTATATCTTGTGCCAAAATGATAAAATTAAGTATACAAACTCATATAAATACTAAAAATATGACAATGTTAGATGTGTAAACCGTTACGAGCTTGAACTTCAGGCTAGAGATGCTCTGCAAGCTATTTGTCCATTGTTGATTTATACCACTGAAGCAACTGAGTTCCCACAAGTGCCAACAAGGAATTTGAAGCCTAAAAATGTTTAAATAATTCATATCAAATCAATTTCATGGATTCCCATGTTTTGGAAGCCCATACTCCTTTATGTGATCTTTCCCAAGGGAACCCCATGCTATCTGTGGCTCTGGCAAATGGACTCATGAGATGACTTACAGTTTTTTATTTTTTTAATTTTATTGTAAAGATGCCGGACAGAGGAGTTACAGTTACATGAGTAAGGTAATGTGTACTTCAATTGTCAAACATTATTACCCACTCCTTTGTTCTCTCACTGCCCCTTCCCTCCCCCACTTCTCCTCCCCCTCCCAAGATGTAAGTTCATTTCCAACATAGTGTCTTGTGAGTAACATTGTTGCAATGGATCATCTCCTCCCCTTCTTTCAGCATTTTGTTATTCCCCTTCCCTTCCCCAAATCAGATAAATGTATATACAAGATGGTGGGTACAAGAATCAAAGACAGTGATTGCCAGGGATAAACCAATGGAAAAATAAAAATAAAATTAAATAAGAAGAAAGAACTAGATATAGCACATTGGCAACAACAAGATCAACAAGCAAAAAAACAAAAAAGAACTGTTGTTTCCCTGTCTTGGAGTTCATTTCAATTAGCATCATTTTGTATATTAATTTGTGCATAGCTATTGAGTATTATGGTATTCTGCCAGGACTATCCCAGGCATATTCTAATTATTACAAATAAGGGGAACCAAAGAGCCTATGTTTCTTTGGCTCTGGCTTATTTCACTTCATATGATTTTTTCCAAAGTCTTTCCATTTCCTTTCAAAAGGGGAGATGTTATTCTTTCTGATAGAAGCCTAATAAGTAGGCCAAATAATTCAAAAGAGACTTCTCTGCAGAGGAAATAAGAATGGCCAATAGACACATGAAGAAATGCTCAACATTGCTGGCCATAAGAGAAATGCAAATCAAAACCATATTGAGATTCTACCTCACCCCAGTTAGAATGGCCATTATCAAGAAAACAAAGAATAACAGATGCTGGAGAGGATGTGGCCAAAAGAACTACTACTACACTGTTGGTGTGAATGTTTGCTGGCTCAACCAATCTGGAAGGCAGTATGGAGGTTCCTCAAAGGACTAAACATAGAACTCCTTTTTGATCCAGCAATCCCACTCCCGGGCATTTATCCAAATGATCACAAGGTAGGCCACACTAAAGCTACCACTACAACTATGTTCACTGCAGTATTGTTTGACATAGCTAAGATATGGAACCAACCCATATGTCCTCAATATATGAATGGATCAAGAAAATGTGGTATATATACACAATGACTTGCTCTTTTCTAATCCAGACACTTAGGCCAATGTTCCCTTGATATGTGTCCCTCCTTTCCCTTCCTGCCTTGTCTGCCCAGGATTGTGTATTAGTTCCAGCTGTTTTCAACTTCACAGCCTTCCCTAGACTCTTCACAAACTTTTACTGTAGGTCAGTATTTGTCCTCCTGTACTCTGGTATTATGTAGCCTCTGTATATACTAGATATAATTTATATACATTTGTCTCTTTAAGATTATAACTAAAAAAGAAAGAAAAAGAAAAAAAAGAAAAAGAAAAGATTCCTTTCAGGACCTTGGACAGTGCATGACATGCAAATACTCTGGTAATTCTGTTTAGTGGTAGTTTTTATTATGCCTAGCATCATGCTAAGATCTCACATAATTCTTGCTTAATTCTCCAACCAAAGACAAGATTTAGCCTCATGCTACAGATGAAAGACCTAGAAAAGTTCAATAATTTTCTCATGGCTTTATAGCCAATAAAGTGGCAATGCTCAAACCCAAACCTAGTTCTGAGAGATCCAGAATTATACACTCTTAACCAGTTAGGTTGTTTAATTAATTGTTGAATAAGCAAAGAATATGTAAAATTGAACTTGGACAAACTTATTCCCTGGTGAGATATTGCTAAGGTTTTTTTTTTAATTAGAAAGATGGGAATGGCTTGTGGTAAATTTCATCAGTCTTGAGAGGTAGAACAAATCTTAGAGATCAAGGAGTCCAGCACATTGGCTTTCCAAATAATAAGACACTTGAGAGAGCACTTGATTTTTAAACTCAGGATCTCAAAGTTTAAGCCTTGGGTTTTTTTTTTTAGTGTTTTAGATGTCCTGGGGTCACCCCTTACCAGCTCCTAAAGGTTCACAGACAGCGCTGTCACATATAGTCAGTCTAATTCCACACCACTGAATGGAAGACTCACTGTTCAGTTTTGAGTAAATGTGAAAATGAGGTTTCCACAATAAGTTAGAATTGTTTTTGGTCTTCCAATTACATAAAATTAATAAGATAAAATCACTGTTTGATTTTAGAATAAGACATTGAAGTGGGTTTGATCATCTTAGGACTTTTCTAAACTGCTGCTAGGCTGACTCTCAACAAGGCTTTATTCATCGCATATTGTCTTTTATTGTTTATTTATTGGTTATTGCTCACTAAACTGAGCTTACCAAGAACATGGATCACACATCTCCAATTTATTGTTTTCTTCTTTTTTGGGGGGGGTCCAGTTGTGGGGCCTGAACTCTGGGCCTGGGCGCTGTCCCTCAGCTCTTCAGCTTAAGGTTAGCGCTCTACCACTTGAGCCACAGCACCACTTCCAGCTTTTTTTTTCTTTTTGCTTATGTGGTGCTGAGGAATCAAACCTAGGGCCTCAGGCATGCAAGGCAAGCGCTCTACCACTGAGCTACCTTCCCAGCCCTATTGCTTTCTTCTTAAGTTGAAGAATTTGCAAGAAAAATATAAAGGCTAATTGACTTATCTAACTGAAGATTGAGATGTGGAGAAATAGGTAAGTTGAGAAGATGAGTGGGGCTGGAGAGATGGGGGAGTGATGGAAGGAGAGACACTGATCAAGAGGCATTGTACTTATAAGCTAGCATGTTGAATTGAAACCACTTTGTATAATGCTTTCAGTTAATGAGAGAGAGAGAGAGACAGAGACAGAGACAGAGACAGAGACAGAGAGACAGAGAAAAATATCAGAATAGTTCACATGTTTCTTCCTTTGGTGTCATTCCTGGGGCTTGAACTCAGGGCCTGAGCACTGTGCCTGACCTTTTTGTTCAAGGCTAGCACACCACCATTTGAACAGCTCCACTTCTGGATTTGTGATAGTTAACTGGAGATAAGAGTCTCATGACTTTCCTTCCTAGGTTGGCTTTGAACCATAGCCTCCTGCAAACTGGGATTACAAGCCTTAGCCATTAGTGCTTGGCTACAATTTGTGTGTGTGTGTGTGTGTGTGTGTGTGTGTGTGTGTGTGTGTGTGTGTGTGTGTGTGTGTGTGTGTGTGTTGGTCCATTCTCTCTTCTATAACAGAATGCCATAGGCTTTGAAGAATAGAAGTGTGTTCCTCACAGTTTGGGAGGCAGAGAATTAGCAATTGAGGTGCTGGCAAGTTAGGTGTTTGGGTTCCCTTCTCATTGTCCTCACAGGCCAGAAGGGGCTTTTGTATGTTCTCTTTTGATGGGCATTAACCCATTCATGAAGATTTTTAACTCCCAAAAGCTCCAGATCTCCACCTCCATATCCCATCCAATTAGGTATTATGTGATACCTTCATTCTACTGAAGTGTATGTGTGTTACATAGCACAGGTCCTTGCTCCACAAAGTCAGTCTCTCAGTGTGATGTCAGAAAATGCCTTTGAGCAATACTTTGATGGTTTTCTTCATAAGCTTGGAAATATTAAAAGAATCCAGGTGGTCAAATTCAGAGCAATCAGTGTTTCTCAGAGAACATTGTCCATGGATGAATGCAGGCTGATTATACAGTAAATATTTAATTTTAGATTCTGATTATTTCATATTGACATTGCAGAGCAGTAAATATTTTTATGCTAGATTCAGCTTACAGCATGAAAATAGCTCCCTCAATGGCAGAGTCTACACATGTAATTGTGTAATTTAATACTTTCATTTAAAATATTTCTACTTTTAAATTTCTTTTATTTTTGAAAAAAAATTCTCAGGAGACTTAGGCTCTGAAGACCATAGACTAATTAGCATCTTAAGATTGTATTTTATCATCTTTTAAAAATTTTATTTTCATTATCTTTACAAAATTGTACATAGGGATCACCATTCAGCATGTCAGTATATAAAAATGACATCTTTTATTTATTTATTATTTTTTCATGGAATAACTTTTTTTGGTCCTGGGGCTTGAACTCAGGACCTGGGCACTATCCCTGAGCCTCATTGTGCTCAAGGCTAGTTACTCTATCACTTGAGCCACAGCAGCACCACTTCCAGTTGTTTTGGTGATTAATTGGAAATGATAGTTGCACAAACTTTTCTGCCCAGGCTAGATTCAAACTGTGATCCTCAGATCTCAGCCTCCTGCCATTGAGGATTACAGGTGTGAGCCACTGGTTCCCAGCTGAGAATATCTTGATCAGTACCATCTCTTTCATCCTTTTCCATCATCCCTCCCACCATTACCCATCCCCTCAATTATGCTATTTTCATAAGATATGCATTGAATATTATGACTACATTCTTTCTCCTTCATCTCTTCAGACTAATCTTACAAGAGGAAAATGGAAGGCTTACTTTTATGAAAAATCTCTATCTCTACTGTCATAGATACAGTCGTGAAACAGTTAAAATAGAAACCTTCCTGGGGATGCATTAAGTGGAAAGCTTAGCTTTTGCTAAGAAAGGGTGAGTTTAGAAATTTCTATTAGGAACAAGAACCACCCAAGAGGGCTGTTGAGGAGATGTTTGCAGAGCAACAGGGGCAGAGAGAACAAGTTCAGAAGGCTTTGAAAATTATGTGTGTTGAGGGTGGAGAATGTGTTTAAAACCATCTGGTTTCCATAAAGCAGTAAGTAGTTCTGTCTCAAGTATTCATGAGCATTTTATAGAAGCATTTGGAAAGCTCTCCTTCATTATAAGTCCAGCACATCTCTAATTTCCAGAGGTCATAAAAGACTTCTGAGGAGATATGGTGAGATATTATGATTGTCATTTTATAAATGAGCAAATTGACATGAGAGAGGCTTAGTAACGGACCCAAATGGAACCCCTAGCAAATGGAACCACTAGCAAAAAGTAATGAAAAACTCTCTCCCACAATGAGTTTTTCCTTTGTGAGCTCTAACAGTGTTTCCTCCAACTTCCTTCTTTATACTCTTCCTAGGGGGTAAATGGTATCCCTTATCTCATTGGCAGGAAGGGTAGAGTAACTCTGCATCTACTTTTCTTCTCCTCTTGCAGGGGTCAGTCACTGTGTAGAAGACACAAATACCTGTGTCTCCCATCTTACCTGGTCCACATGTCAGTTGACTTCTTAATTTCAACAATGGGTCCTTTTGGCTAATAAAACAAAGTGCCACATTTCCTCAACTTGTCCTCTGTCATTACTATAGATAATATTTTGACCTCTGTTTTTTTTCTTTCCATTCATGTTTATTTTCAAAATGCAATAGAAAAAAAAGATGTTACATGAATTCGGATTCCAAATCTTCAAATCTCATGATCTAAAATCTTTATTCTAAGAACAATAGTAATTGCTTATCTTTGGGCCTTTCTATGTTTTCTGGCATTTCTTATAGCTTATAGTTAGTTTGGAGACTTCTTGTTAGTTCTGATAAATGATCTATGAGTAAAAAAAAAAAAATGCTCTGTAATGGGTGTCAGTGGCTCACGCCTGTAATCCTAGCTACTCAGGAGGCTGAGATCTGAGGATCGTGGTTCAAAGCCAGCTCTGGCGTGAAAGTCCATGAGATTCTTATCTCTAATAAACCACTCAGAAAAATGGAAGTGGTGCTGTGCTCAAGTGATAGAGCCCTAGCCTTGAGCTGAAGGGTTCAGGGACATCTCCTGGCCCAGAGGCCAAACCTCACAACCGACAAAAAAAAAAAAAAATGCTCTGTATCATTTCTGGGTAGCAGCTGTTAGGTGCTGATCACCTGACCCTTTGCTGTATGCTAGGATGATGGTGTCCCCACCTCCTTACAATGAGTAGGAATCAAAGAATCTATATCCCTGGGTGAGCACACAGAGCAGCCTCAGGTTCATCTTACAAAGCTTCATGTAAGCAATAAAACAAATGTTTGATATGTCACCACTCAAAACACTCCCATTCTGAAACTTTCAGGCTACTTTTTTTTTCTGTTGGTCATAGGTCTTGAACTCTGGGCCTGGGCACTGTCCCTCAGCTCTTCAGCTCAAGGCGAGCACTCTACCACTTGAGCCACAGCACCACTTCTGGTTTTCTGAGTAGTTTATTGGAGATAAGAGTCTCACTGACTTTTTCTGCCCGGGCTGGCTTTGAACCGTGATCCCCAGATCTCAGCCTCCAGAGTAGCTGGGATTACAGGCGTGAGGCACTGGCACTCAGCTCTCAGGTTACTTTTTTAAGAGGTCCTTTTTGCTTTGTTTTCTTTATTTTTTTGGGGGGGGGGTCTGGTCTTGGAGTCTGAACTCCGTGCCTGGGCGCTGTCTCTCAGCAATTCAGCTCAAGGTTAGCACTCTACCACTTGAGCCACAGCACCACTTCTGGCTTTTTTCTTTTTGCTTATGTGGTGCTGAGGAATCAAACCCAAGGCCTCAGGCATGCAAGGCAAGCGCTCTACCACTGAGCCACCTTCCCAGCCCCAGTTTTCTTTTCTTAGTGTACTGCATGCAGTTATTTCTCTTTTCTTTCATTTCTTCCCTTTGGCTTACCCTCTGTTGTCACTGTTTTTGATTTTGGTACCCTTTGCTTTACATATAAGTTTATCTGATTTGGGGATGGGAAGGGGAATTACAGAAATGGTGAGACAAAGGACAAAGGGTGGACTAATGCAACAGTGATGTTCACTAGACACTATGTTGGAAATAAACTTTACAACCGTGGGGAGGGCAATGAGGGGGTAGGAAAGCGGCAGAAAACAGCAAGTGGGTAACACTGAAAAGAAATGTACTCATTACCTTATTTATGTAACTGTAACCCCCTGTATTTCACCTTTACAATATAAAAAGGGCAGACTATAGACAAGTCCAACTGATATACTTAAGATAACTCACAAAGAAGTAATTACAAAATATAAAGGCCAATGTAGGCTCTAGTTGTGGCTGAGGTGAGCACAAAGCTCTCATAGATACAGAACAGCAAATAGGAAACGCACAGTCATCAAACCACAGTGTGAACTCCACCATTTCCTAATAAGGGCTTCTTAGGACATGAGATTCTGCTATAAACCCATCTTCCTCCCCAACTAAATTCTAGTCTGTGTGAGCACAGGGCAAGATCATAGCCATCTCTGTGCTCAGCCCAGCTCCTGAAACATATCAAGTCATCACCATATGACTGGAAACACAGTGAAAAGCAGCATTGGTAATGAATACCAGCATTGCAGTGGAGTTATTATGTCTTTGTATTATTTGTAATTATCATTAGCATAAATTATACATCTATTCACCATAAACATATACATATATTTATGTTTAAGTTAACTATTTAGTAAACTGAATATAGTTCATTATATAATAATCAGCCTTTTATTTTAAATAGGCATTTGTGTTTCAGAGGTCAGGCCCTTCAAGGCAATTAGTACAGAGAGAGAGAGAGAGAGAGAGAGAGAGAGAGAGAGAGAGAGAGAGAGAGAGAGAGAGAGAGAGAAGAGAGAGAGAGTGAGTGCTTGGTGTTTTCAAGATTAGTAACAAAACAAGGGAAACAGAAAGCACTGGCACTGGAGGAGACAGTCAATCCAGTAGGGAAATGGTATCAGTTTGTTTGTTTGGTGTTGCTATGATAAAATACCGGAAACTGGGAACAAATAAAGAAAAGAGGTTTATTCAAATAGCTCACAGTTTTCGAGATTGAAAATGTAAGATCAAGCAGCTGTATCACTCAGCTTCTTGGGAGGGCCTTCTGGCCACATGGAACTTGACATCGCAAGGTAAGGCAACCAGGCTCACTCATCACAATCCATTCCTTCAGGAATGAATACCCTGGAGACCAACACGGATCCTTTCATGAGGGCCATTGTAACCTCCTCACTGGACTCTGTTTCTCAGAGCTGTCACTGCCTTCCAATATGGGAGGTACTCCTGGGGGAATAAACTGCAACTGAAGAGCAGCAAGATAGATAATAGAGTCTTAGGAAATAATTCAGTGTGCCTATAAGGACCAAGAGCTAGTACTTGGGGTCAATGTTACCTCTAAGAGCATTCTAAATTGGACAGGACATCTAAAAAATAAAGAGGCTGGGTGCTGGTAGCTTATGCCTGTAATCCTAGCTACTCAGGAGGCTGAGATCTGAGGATTGCAGTTGGAAGCCAGCTGGGGCAGGAAAGTCCATGAGACCTTTTTTTCTTGAATTAACCACAGAAATGGGGCTATGGCTCAAAGTGGTAAACTGCTATCCTTGAGCAGAAGAGCTCAGGGATAGTGCCCAGGCCCTGAGTTCAAGCCCCATGACTGACAAGAAATAAATTTTTTTTTAAAAAGCAATGAAGAGCAACTTGATGCCTAGGGAGGCAAACCAGCAAGCCACAGCTGCAGAGGGAGGATTTGCTAAAATGTGAAGTAGACAATGCAGGTGATGGACAAGTTCCAAAGCTGGATGGCTACAATAAAGCCTGCTATAACGAGCAGTTAGCAAGCCCTTTCTATTTGTGCAAAAGACCTTCTGTTTGGGTCATTTTAAGTTCCTGGTGCCTGGGCAATCCAGAAGCAGACAGGAAGGGGTGATGGAGTCTCAAGAGAGCAATATTGGCCCTCACACCAATCTGATAGAAGGAGGCTGCAGATGGCCTGGTTCAAATTGCATAAATGAAGACGATAGGGGAGCGTCGGATATGCCAAGGTATACAGGAATTCTTGCTATAAGTTTTCAAGCAGTGACCTAGAGTCAGGGATGGATTACAAAATAAATATTTGCCTGTATTCCTGACTACCTACTTGTGAGGGGATGACTACTACTCCAAAGGACAAGTCCTCCATTTTCAGTTTGGTGCCCTTCACTGTTAATTGCGTGTCTGTAGCCTATACCTTTTCCCTATTCTACCAGAACCCAATTCTAGGCTCTAGTGAAAACTCGGTGTCAAGTGTGTCTTGCCTCTTGGAGTGTTTTGATCTTTGTTTACCTAAGGAATCCTTTTAAATTATGTTTAAAACTTATTCATTTATTTCATCCCAAAAAAGGAATACATAAAAACAATACATATTAATAGGGTACCATATGGTATTTTCATATATATATATATATATATATATATATATATATATATATATATATATATTCTATTATGTTCAAGTCAGGTTTAAACCATCTCAAAGAGCTGTCTCTTTATTTTTTGTGAGTCATGGGGCTTGAACTCAGGGCCAGAGTGTTGCCCCTGACCTCTTTTGTGCTCAAGGCTAGCACTCTACCACTTTGAGCTACAGCTCCAGTTCTGATTTTCTGTTGGTTACTTGGAGATGGGAGTTTCATATACTTTCTTGCTCCAGCTGGCTTCTAACTGCAATCCTCAGATCTCAGCCTCCTGAGTAGCTAGGATTACAGGCGTGAGCCACCAGTAGCTGGCAGACTTTTTTTTTTTTTTGATTGATAAGTCATTCCTTCTGACTTTTGGGAATAGTGTGTTCTTTTTTTAAAAAAAAATTATTTATTATTTTTTTGTTATTGTATAGGTGATATCCAAGAGGGTTACAGTTACAATTATGTCTCCTCTTCCCTCACTCTCTCCCAGTTTTTCCTTCCTGTAATAGTGTATTCTTGTTGTCTCAGGGACACATTCCTGCTTCCGTACAATAACACACACCAGAACTGCTAAGTTTTTTCTAATTATAACTTTATTCCCACTTACCAATCTCGTCCTGTCTCACTGTGTCTCTACTCTCTCCAACCACTGGTAATCACCATTCTACTCTAAACTTCTATGAACTGAACATTTTTAGATGCCACATATGAATCAGATCATATGCTACTTTTTTTGGTTCCTGGCTGATTTCACTGCACTTAATGATCTCCAATTCTGTTTATGTTGACAAGAGTGACAACAGTTCATTATTTGTATGGCTAAATAATATACCATTGGGTATGTGTCTTCTATTCTCTTTATCCGTTCATGTAAATTAGTATAGCCATGATTGGAAAAAGTATAGAGACCTCTCAAAAAAAAAAGGTAAAAATAGAGCTACCACATGATCTAATAATCCCACTGCTGAGCATATGCACACAAAATGAATGTGTTGAAGATAATAACTTCACTACTGTGTTGACTTCATTGCTTTTTACAATAGCCACGACAAAACTAAGGGATCATCTACTTCTGGATAGATAAAATATTCTCATTCAACAACAAAGCCTAATTCTGATTTATCTTCCATGAAGCCTTTAAGACTCTCTCAAGGGAAACTAATACACACAGAAAAATGAGAGACCTGTTAATATTACTGAGATCATTATGTGCTTGACACTACCATGAATTATGTTCTGTCTCCCCTTCCTTCCATTTATATATTAGAGCCGTAGGCCCCAGTGTGACACCTTTTGACCACAGGGCTGAGCAAGAAGTTAACTGAGGTAAAATGAGGTCCTGAGGAATAAGGAATAGTGTCTTTATCAGAAGACACACCAAAGAGCTCCATTTCCTCTTTCTCTGCCATATGTGAACAGGAAGAAGTGACCACTTGTAGTCAGGAAAGGCGTCACACAAATAGAGCCCCAGATGGCACCTTGACTTTGGACTTCTAGCTTCCAGCACTATAAAAGAAATAAATACATGTTGTTCACGCCACTTGTTGGATACCATTTTGTGGTGGCATCTTGAGATGAGTAATATATCACTGTGCTTATGTTCCTTTTTTGGGGGGTATGGGGGTTGGGTCGTGGGGCCTGAACTCTTGGCCTGGGCACTGTCCCTCAGCTCTTCAGCTCAAGGCTAACGCTCTACCACTTGAGCCACAGTGCCACTTCCCGCTTTTTTTTCTTTTTGCTTATGTGATGCTGAGGAATCGAACCCAGGGCCTCATGCATGCAAGGCAAGCGCTCTACCATGAGCCATCTTCCCAGCCCCAATGTGCCTGTGTTCTTACATTGGGTCCTGAATATGTGTGAGTGACATGTATGACTTCCTCTATCACAGAAAGGAGATATGGCTGCAGAGAAGGGCAAATAGTGCTTGAGACTTGAATCCTTTGTGGCTTGAGGCCTGGGCTCTTCCATGCTGCCCCTGAATCCTAGGTCTTCCCCTAGACAGTCAGGACCAGGTCACAGCAGTGCCTGCACCTCAAAGTAATGGCAGCACTCACCACTCACTGTAGCGACCTTCTCTCCCTGCTGGACTGCAATGGAATCACCCTTCAGTGACACAAATAGTCAGGGACTCTCAACAGTCCACTTACACATTAATAAGAAGTCACAACCGGATGCTGGCGGCCCACGCCTGCAATCCTAGTTACTCCGGTGGCTGAGATTTGAGGATGGCGATTTGAAACTAGCCAAGGAAGGAAAGTCTATCAGATTCTTATCTGTATTTAATCACCAAGTGGTCAAACACTAGCCTGGAGCACAAAAGCTAATGAACAGCACCTAGGCCTTGAGTTCAAGCCCCAGTAACAGCACATGTATGTATGCACACATGCACACACAAGCATGTGTGGACATACACATACACACATAGACACACAGACAGGACAGAATTCACAACAATATTATAGAAACCAGATGCATGGGGGAATCCTTTGGTCTGGGAGAGAATGTTTTTAACCAAGGAAACAGACTGGATGTTTATTCCTTCCAAGCACTGTTATTCTTTGGCAGTCCAGGGTAGTAAGAGCTATTCCTGGCCTTTGAGGACCTCATGGTTGAGAAGAAATAGAATAATAAGTATTAATTTGTCTGTTCACACATGTATTTGATATGGCGGGATGTGTCGGGGTCAAGGGAGTTTAGTGATTCTTAGCCTTGACTACATGTTAGGACCATTTTGAAAACTGTGGGAAACCCTGATACCCATCTCATTCGCCCAGACTGTGGTCCAGTCATACAGACTTTCTAAAAGCTCCTTCAGATGATTCTGATGCACAGCAAAGGCTGGAAGTCGGTGGACTAGGAACCTAGAAGGGACAGGGATACCCTAACATTTGAGTTAATGTTAATTGGGAGAAGGAAAGGGTGGGGGGTAACAAAGCAGAGGCTCCCAGACAGAATCTATTCTGATGCTCCATTTGGCACAAGTGCCCATCTTGTGAGAGGATCTATTAATACAACCCAGAGAGTATGCATTATGATCTAAAACAAACAGCACAAACATCAAATACAACTGTTTATTTAGTCAATGTCTTTCAAGGGGCTGCTAAGTACCAGGAAGACATTATCTTAATAAGCTCCCATCATCTCTGGCAGGTAGGGGAGCAGGTTAGGCTTTTATGAAAGGATGCTCTAGCAAAGTGCATTCTTTGCTTGATTCAGTAGCTGATCTAAAGGGACCAGCTATCCATTTAACATCTTAAGGATTATAACTCAGCCTAGTAGATGAATACCCCCTGGAGATGCATCCTTAGGGGAAAGACTTGGGAAAACAGACCTGAGGGAGTCTGGATGGGATTTTTGAAGAGAAAATGCAGTAATAATGTAGTGATGACATTAATACCTCCAATACTATTACTGGTGTTGCATGCTAAGCATGAGGTGCATTGCCTTACCTGTAGCATCTCTAACATCGATTTAATTCTTCATCTTTCTTTTCTTTCTTTCTTCTTCATTTTTTAATGCCAGTATTGGGGCTTGAAATCAGGAGCTGGATGCTGTCCTTTAGCATTTTTGCTCAAGGCTGCTTCTCTACCACTTGAAGTACATCTTCACTTCCAGCTTTTTGGTGGTTTATTGGAGATAGGAGTTTCATAGGTTTTTCTGGCTGGGCTGGCTTCAAACTGTGATCCTCCTATCTCAGCCTCTTGGAGTAGCTAAAATTACACACATGATCCACTGAAGTCTATCCTTTTTCTCCAGTTGCTAGTCGTCCTCATGGTTTATTTATACAGACAATATGAACTCATAGATACCCCATAACAAAGAACTTCTTGTTCTATCAGCAGTTTTAGAATATGTACTCTTGCTTTTCTCCTCCTCTTTCTGTTCCTATGCTTTATAGGCTCAAAGTCACATGTTGCTATTAGTCCCAACTTCCCAAGAAACTATACATTTCATGAAATTATTGACCTTATCTGTTATATGATTGTATATTTCAAATCTAGCACATGGTGAATACTTGTCGTAGGCCCAGTTCTCTGGGGAAAAAAATGTCCTGGTAGTAAGACTTTAATACATGATGTTTGTGGAGGATTCCTTTGTGAAAGACAAGACCTGGCATAAGGAGAAACTAAACCGTGATGGAGTTTATCCCATGGGAAACTAGGAAGCTGAGATGACCCTTCATAATTGTCTTAAATCGAGGCAAGGGATTATGGTTAGTATTGAGTATCACCTGCCTCTTCAGGCAGAGGCTTCACCTTGGGCAAAACAAATCCCTTGTACCGATGACAGTGCCTGAAAAGAGACTTGGTTATGAGCTGTCAGCTGTCCAACACTCCCAGTGCCCTGGGGAATACACAGACCTCAGCCCTATAGGGAGGCCTTGGGCAGAGCAATGTGACAAGGCTCAATTAGTGTCTGCCTAACTGCACTGCACAGCCCCAGCTGTTTATTGCCTGCCACTGGCCCCTAAAGCATACCACACTGGAGCATCACATTCTCATCCTTTCTGGAACCTGTGGTGGATTCCTTTGTAACTCCTTAGGCATTTACCTCCTTTTTACCATCTGCCCAGTATGCATTTCCTTTCTTTTCTGCCTAGAATTTTCAGAGTCTATTTCTTGGTCTTGATTCCCTAATTCAGCCTAATTTATTATTATGAGACCAAGGTATGCTCTTCTTTAAAGCACTTTGTAGTAGTTTGAAGGACATATCCCAAAGTAATCTTTTTGTTTGTTGTTTGTTTTTTGTCGGTTATGGGGCTTGAACTCTGAGCCTAGGCACTGTCCCTCAGCTCTTCAGCTCAAGGTTAATGCTCTACCTCTTAAGCCATAACACAACTTCTGGCTTTTTCTATTTATGTGGTTGTTGAGGAATCCATCCCAGGGCCTCATGCATGCAAGGCAAGCACTCTACCACTGAGCCACCTTCCCAGCCCCCCAAAGTAACCTTTTTTGTATACTCTAACTTCGTTCTCCTGCTCTCTGTAGTTCTCATATACTATATGCAATTAGCTTGGGATAAGTCTGTCATCAGTAGGTTACCAATCCATCCTGTGCTAGCTGGTTCTTTCATTTAAGTCATGTGTCTAGCACATTTCATATGCCTAGCATAGTAGCCAGCACACAACAGATGTCTAATCGAGGTCTATCAGTTGAATGAATGAAGGAACTAATCAAACAATCAAATATTGGAATCTTTCTTTTTCCCCCACAAATTTAGTTACTCTTACTGTTTTTCTGACATTTCCTAATTGTTGCTAATGTGGTTCACAAGCAGAACTGGGAAATAAACACTAGGATAATAAGCCTGCCTCATGTAGTTTACCAAATCAGCACAATAAGCTCATGTTTTAAACAAAAAAAAAAAAGGAGGGAGGGGTACTATACTGCTAAAGCTCTAGCACAATCAATTTTAATTAGCATTGCTCATTGTAAAACATGATAAGGTATCAGTCATTGTAATTGCCAGTGTTGACAATTAGTCAAAGTCATTAACATCTCAAGACCTAAGATAATACAGACTTACTGAATTGAAAGATTTGGAAGAAAAGTAGGGTAGGGTCTTATCAAGTGCCTTAATTTTTGCATATGGCAGAACAAATACCCCCTGTGAATGATCACTTTTCAGTTTTCTTTGGGAGCTACAGAGAGATTACACTAGCCTGTATCCTTTCTCGCCACTGTATTATCCACAGAGCAACCAGGCTGATTCTTCCAAAAATGCAAATTTCAGGATGTCATATAAATATGGCCAGGGTTCTTTCACAGATCACAGGAAAGACTACATCTCCTTAATAGTAGATCCAGGGGTCTTTGGATTTCTACTTCCATCGGGTACAAGCTCCTCCAACTTCTTTCTCAATTAATTTACATACTGGTAGGCCATTGGTCAAGATTCTCACATCCTGGTTCCTGGAACTGCAGAGACCAAACAGGTCTCTGCTTTAAAAATATTACCTTCCTGTTCTTTTTGCCACACTCACTTATCCATTTTTTAAGATTCAATAAAGAATGACTCCTTTATCCACGATAAGCACACCTCTTTCTAGATTTTTCTTTTCTTTTGAATGATACTTCATACACCATTTACTATGTTACATTGTTTGTTTATCCATACTTGTTTCCAACTAGCTTATGTCTTCTGCAGTTTCTTAACGTGCTTATCACATAGTAATCTTGTAATAATTGTTGATTGGGCAAGTCACTGGGTGGAAGGAGATATAAGTTATCAAACAAATATAAGTAGTATATGTAGTTTAAGTGTAAATGGACTGGAGTACTCTCTATGTTTTAGATAGTAAGTTCTTCACAAGTAATTCATTAACATTTCATAACATTTCTAGAGAATTCATAACATTCTTATCCTTACTTCACAATTAAGTAGTTCAGAGGCTTAGAGATTTGTCTTAAGTCACTTAACTAGAAGCTGACTTTAAGCTGGGTGTGGTGATTCACACCTGTAAATACTAGTTATTCAGGAGGCTGAGATCTGAGGATCACCTTTTAAAGCCAGCCTGTGCAGAAAGGCTGTGAGACTCTCATCTCCAATAAACCACTAAGGAAACCGGAAATGGTGCTGGCTGTGGCTCCAGTGGTAGAGTGCTAGCCTTGAGCTGAAGAGCTGAAGGACAGCACCCAGGCCCAGAGTTCAAGCTCCATGACCAAAAAACAAACAAAACAAGAAGCTGACTTTGTCTCTAGCCATGTATTTATAGTGCTTTAAACAATATAGACATAACAGAGTGGTGAGTACTCATTTTTGCAAATGACCTAGATACCTATAACTCTGCTGCCCACAGTTGTGAGTCTCAGGGTAGAGTGTTAAGATAAAACAAAATAGGGAAATATTATTTCATGGAACAGGTGATCTTAAATAAGCATTCAAAGGGGGAAAATCACATTGTGTTTTACCATTTGCCTATTCATCGCCCACTTGTGGTTTCCCATTCTTTTTTACCTAACTATTCTGCTTCATTTGACTTTTCCCTTTGTGTTACTCTTCATGTATCATTGATCATTTAAATCTAGCTCCTTTACTTCTCCAGAACCATTACTGGAATTCAGATCTTTCTCATCTCTTGGTTTTCTGCCTTCAAGGGCTTATTTGTTTTATCTGTTTGTTTTGTCAGGGCTAATGATGGAACTGAAGGCTTTGCATAAACTAGTCAAGTATCCTACCATTAAGCTATATTCCCAGCCCTCTGGCTCCAACTTAATCTCTTGATCTGTGCTCTTAATTACCATTACCAAAATTCCTTAATACTTTTATAAAAATTAATTGTAAAACAAAAAGTAAATTCGGTTTCTTTGTACAATCATTGCTTGAGTCTCATCCTTTTAGGGTTGAAGAGACTCCCTCATTAATCTCCAGCATGATCTCTGCTATCTTACTTTGGTTTCATTCCCAGTCTCTTTCTCTCCCTTCAACTTTGCTTCATATGCTAGGATTATGAAAATCTTCATCCTTTACTCATACAAAGGTTTGCATCTTCTTATCTTTCGTGGACTACTTCTAAGGATACTACTCTTCTTTCTACCCTTCGCCTAACTAGGAAAATTCATTCAAATTCTTTATTTGCCTCTGATTCATCTACTATATTAGCAACTTGAGAATGACTTTACTTTCTTCATTCTGTTGTTTTGGAACAGTCTGAGTTCCCTGTGGACTTGGACCATGTTTTAATCAGATCTGTATTAGAACACAGAACAGTTCTTATATATGGAAGATAGTTAACAAAACTTTTTAATTAGCTTTGACAAGTCTAATAAATCCAACAATCCAGAGTTCTGGCTTCTCTCAAGAAATCAGAGGATCTATGATGACTGGACCTGAATTCCTATGCTAGATCATAGGATAAGTCACTGTCCAGTTTCCCGGATCTCCACTTATCTCCCCAGATAGTTCCACTTGTTGACCTCTAAAAGTCTTTCCATATATATATATATATATATATATATATATATATATATACACACACATATATATATATATATATATATATATATATTTGTGATACAGAACCAGGTAGAAACCAGAATAAAACACAATTTTAGTAATGATGTATCCTTGAGGTATGTGATTATGATTATCATTCTCAAATAAAAAGCCATCTTAACTAGCAGAGAGACGTGGCCAATTCCAGTTTTGACTTTCTAACCCATAAGTCAACACATTCTTTTTTATTTGGTGTTATGAAAATTCAGATAAAAATACTAGTCTCTGAGGACTTGTTGTGGTGAAAGAACTAACTCAATAAACTAGCTGGGGGGGTGCAGGGGAAGGGGAGATTGGAAGGGATGGGAAGGGGAAACAAAGGAGGAGGCAACAATGCTTGATAAGAAATGTACTCATTACCTTGTCCATGTAATTGTAACCCCTCTGTACAGTATTTTCACAATTTAAAAAAACCTAATGCAAACTCTAGTTCTCTGTTAATCAATATATAGCTTTACATGTATCTGACAATGGAAGATGAATTTGAAAAGTATGATGATTCTAAAAGTCTCTGATTGTATTATGCAAATTACTCCAATAGATCTATTAGTGTGTTGAACTTACTATTTTGCCAACTTGTGTGACTGAAAATGCCTTGATTTTTTGGGAAATTTCATTTTCATCATTTTCTTTCTTTTTTTTTAGTAACATCAACATTATCTAGAATTTCTAGAGATGATAACGGGCTTGAACTAGTTCTGATTTGTTCAAAGCCATAATTTGAACATTGAGGATAGGATGCAGTGATGAATGTAATTTGACTATAACATTGTCCTTCCTAATGAATTCTACAACAGAATTGACTGGTCCAATTGTTAGACCACTTCCCTTCTCATCTCTCTAAGCATTACACCCTTTTAAGAGTAATATATGTTTAATACAACTGAGTGACTTTATGCTCTATGACCAAAGATATAGATGATTTGCAGAGAAAAGCCATGCTTTTGACATGGCATTGTAGAAACTTACTAAGCTAGAAGAGCATGATGGTCCCTGTGACCTCTATGGCACCCACTGCCCTTTCTCACTGCCCTCACTTTGTAATCAATGAATCTACTGAATAAATGAATGCTCAAAGAGCTAGATAAACTAGACTTTCATTCCAAGTAGTTAAGTTTTTTGTTTTCTGGTCCTGTTTCAGATTCTTATAGGCACAGAAAGTTAGTTTATGGCTTATAAATATTTAGCTGTTAGAAAAAATGCTGTCACTCTTTCAGTGTCATTATGATGTAGATAAATTTCTTTCTGTAGACATAGATTTTAAAAGTTAAATTTAATACATTTTTAACTGCTCTCTCTCTATGTATATATGCCAAGTAAGTATAGCTTTGTTTTTTAACAGTTTATATTTACTTGTTCTGCTTTATAAATGCATATATCCACTATTTGTCCATTCTATGAATTGTTTTCTTTATTTATTCTTGCTACCATTTTTATCTTCCCTTTCCTTCCCTCCCTCCCTCCCTCCCTCCTTTCCTTCCTTCTTTCCTTTCTCCCTCCCTCCCTCCCTTCCTCCTTTCCTTCCCTTCTTCCTTCCTTCCTTTCTCTCTGTTTTTCTTTTTTTTGTGTGGTACTGGAGTTTGAACTAAGGGCTTCATGCTTGCTAGGCAGTATTATACCACTTGAGCAATGCTCCCAGCCTTTTATGAATAAGGTTTTACTTTTCACTCTGCCCAACGTGGACCATGATCCTATTTACATTTCCCACATCAGTGGAATTCTCTCCATCCTGGCTTATAGGAATGTACCTCCTGAGATTTCTACACACATCTGCCACGTAACCCTGTTGTAATGCTGGCTTTAGTCAATAGCTTCATAGTTTAACAATATATTTGATTTTCCAATCCAATTTCAAAATTCTTAATTCATAAAGAGAAAATTTCACCATCCATAACTTGAATGAGATATACAAACTTCAACGTTGCCTCTCTATGATGTCAGGTCAGGTTTAACTTAATAGATTCCTTGGGATTACATTAAGCTTCATCATAGTTTCTTCAATTTCAACATGAGAAAGCCTAAGGACTAGTCTCCTTGTCCAAAGTAAACTTAAAACTTATTTCCCTAAGTTCTTAGAAGTGGAAATTTTTTCAGTCTGAAGACTTGTCATTATTCCAACTTGTTAGGTTTTATTTTTTTGGCTCATTCTTTGTTTTAGAACTCTTATAGTCTCCTATTTCTGTGAACTCAGCTTTTCATTTACAAGTCTACTTTAACCCAAGTGTTTGACAACATATAGCATTGCAGGTTATTTAGACTACCATTCTGTAAGAAAATAAAAACTACACAATTTACTTTTATATTTAAATTTCACTGTAAACTTCAAGAGTCTGTTGGTAGCTTTTAATGTCTTTCTTATGTTACCTAGAATTTTAATAGCCATAATATTACCTGCATTTCTTCTATTTTCCTGCATACAAATATTCTACAATAAGACATTTCAAAACATGATTTACTATTGCTTTTAGGCAAATACTAAACACACACATATATATGTATATATATATATATATATATATATATATATATATATATCTCCACTTTTGAAATAGTCAAACTTATTTTCAAGTGATAATGTTATTATTTCTTTTTAGAAACAGAGCTCTGCTTAGCATGTCAGCATAAGAATCAGTTTGTGGCATGATTTTTGTTCTTGCTGTTGCTGTTTTTGTTGTCTTTTACTTTTGTCTTGTTTGTTAGTATATTTGTCTTTGAGAAGGTAAAAGGCAGCACAGAAAAAGTAGAACAAAGTGTGAACAAATGCAGCAGTAGTACTCACTAGACACGAGGTGAAAAGTTATATACTTATGAGTAGGAATGGGAGGGAAAAAATGGGAGAGAATGTGAGGGAAGGGGGTGACATAGTACAAAAGGAAATGTAATCATTACCTGACTTATGTAACTGTAACCCCTCTGTATATCACTTTTACAACAACAATAAAATACATTTAAAAAAAAGAAAAAAAATGAGTTTTTTTCCCATTTTTGCTGCATGCAATTTTTCAAAGCGAAATGAGAATACCTACCAAAGTAAATTCTACTTTGAAAGCCATATTCCTGGTTCTTGCATTTCAAATTAAATTTTCAACTAGATTAGCCTTGGACTTTTTTGTAGCTGTGCTTTGCTTTACTTATAGAGACATAAAATTAAAGCATTAGAATGAAATGAACAGTTCATTAGTCTAGAGATTATCAACTTGGGTTTTATGACACACCTTTTGGAAATTATGTACCTGATTATGTTTTTTTTTTAATTACTAAAAATAGCCGAGCAATAGTGGCTTATGCCCAGAACCCTAACTATGCAGGAGGCTGAGATCTGAAGATCACTTCAAAGTCAGCTTGGGCAGAATAGTCCATGAACTTTTATCTCCAATTAGTATATGTTTTTCAAATATGTTAGATAGAACGGGACTGAAGGTTATCTTAAGCAGCCCATCTTACACATATGCATTCCAATATTCTTTGAACAGAAGGAAGGAACTGATATATAACCAGTATAGAGGAATTTCATACAATCCCGGGGCTTCTCATGGGAGAGTGTGAATTTCATTTTTCATTTGTACTGTGGAAGCAGAAAACCTATTAAAACCATCAGTGTAATTTAGTTTCTTTATTGTACAGTTGCAAAATCTAACACAGCTCCTTTATTGCACAGATCAAAAACAGATTCTAAGGGACTGTATAGCATGAGTTAGTTACTGAGAGATCTGAACTCAGGTCCTGTCATTTAGAGTTTAGTATACCTTCTATTATACCACCACAAAAAGCGAGGCTTCTAGTAGCATCTCAGTGAAAGTGAGGTGTGCCACTTGGCTTGATCAGGCACTCGCATTTTTCTCACTGCATTGGAGTGTGCTCGCTCTCTTTCGATCAGATTAAAGCTGACAGAGATGAAACAGTTTTGGGCGGATTTCCTTGGGTTGGCTCCAGGGCCTCTAATCTGCATTTCATCATGATACAAGCACATGTTCCCATCACTGGAACACCCATCTGCATCAGCCATGATGGTAATCACATGCTAACCCAATTTCCTCTACGAATTTATTACTTACTCTTCATTTAAGTTCATGAAATCTAACATGAGCCCCAAATAAGCATAACAACCTTAACAAGAAAATCTTGGCTCCAGAGCCATGCCCATCAGGCAACATAACCCAAAAATGAAGCCTTAGGAGTGGTACAGGCAAATATCAGGCTTGAAACAATACCTTGGGGATGCTCTGTAGAAGAAGATAATGACAAATTTTCTGACACGGTGGTGCAAGTCAACATAAATGAGCAACTTGTGACTTGTTAATAAAATACAGTCTTTGCTCTAACTGCACAAACCTCTGTCATACTACGTCCACCCATAATTTCCAAAATTAAAGGCATGGACTTCAGAACAGCCTGAAAGATGATGGAGTGCATGGAAGGCCAATGGAAGCTATAATGGGAAGGCACTTTGGAAGCAGAGTCCAAACACAAATTGGTTGTTACAGAAACTATTCAGATCCATCTGGTGGCTGCATGTGATGAATACTAGAAAAACGATCAATGGATATGAATTTTGGCAATGGCAATGGAACATAATTTTTAGAACGCATCAGGCCACCTGAGTGTGGATGGTGGATTCAATCTCTCCCATGAACGTGCAGCACACATTCAGCCCGTGTTTTAGCTAATGATTGTGGAAGGAAAGGAACTTTGTTTTAGTTCAAAAAGGGTTAAGAAGAAATATCAGAGAAGCATAAACTATATAACATGAGTGAGGGAGGAAATGCCTTTGCTTGCTGAGCTTCCTGGCTGTCTTCCTCGTTTCATTTACGCATTCATTCCACCCACATCTGTTCCTGAGCACCTGCTCCATGTCAGACACCATACTAGGCACCTGAAATACAAGATGATAGGACCATATTCCAGCCCTAAACAGACTCTCAGTCTAGTGAGGAAAGGTGAAGCTAAATTCTGACAATGAAGTCATATTGACAGAAGAAACATGTCAAACATTAGTCATGTGCTTACTACTTACCTGCCAGCTGCTCTGAAGTAATTACTATATATTGTCTCATGGAATTCTCTGAACATGTTATCTAGGAAGCACAATTATTTCTTTCATTCACAGTGGGAAAATCAAGGCACAGGGATGTTAATTAACTGACTGTTACAGAGCTGGTAAATGACAGAGCTGAAATGTAAACCAAGGGAATCTAGCTCTCAGAACCAAGCTCTTCTCTAACTTTGATATGTGTTAGTTAGAAAGATGTGGAACTTCAGAGGGGTCGATCATTCTGCCTATAGTATGAGTGAGAGGGAGGCTGGGTGATAATTGTGTCGATGATAAAGTAAGGGAAAAAAAGACCCCCATTGCTAAGTCTTGAAGAAGATTGCAAGGAATTAGCATAGGGACAATTGGGAAGAGCAAGAAGCACAGGCCAAATCTTTGAAAGCTGAATGGAGGGGTTGATTGGCTCTTGGAGCTTCAGGAAACCCCCACATGGCTTAGCACAGATTTAAGAGGGAGGTTATAAAGCACAAAGATAAAGGAGAAGGAATTACTGCCAAAGAAACCAGATCATGAGAGACCTTGTTTTGTACGCACTCCTCAGAAATTCCAAGGTTATTCATGAATGAGAGAGATGTTGAAGGAACACACTATACCTGCCTTTATCTACAAGTGCTAGAAATGCCCTAGAAATGTTCAGTCCCAGTGTGGAGCTGAGATTGGGACAAAGAGGGACAAGCAAGACAGGAAGAAATGAGAACAATTAGAGGAACTCAGGAATGGTCGAGGATGGTGTGGCTGGGCTGGGACAGAGAGAATGGACAAAGATAGATGATATAATTCTAATTGGGAAAGAAACAAGGGCAAGAAAGATTCAATTTCAGTCCAACTATTAAATTTTCATTTCACTTTGCTTCAAGTCTTTAAACTGTGTTGGAATCCAGGACAATTGTTTCATAGACTAGAAATAGAAGCAGTTTTGAAGGCATGGACAAGGTCTGGGGGTCGGGGGGGGGACTGTTTTCTTCTCTTTAGGCCTTCTGAAGTAGAATACAGGAACAAGTTGTATTTGGCTTGATTACTCTGCACCTAAAGAATGTTCTAATTAATAGTTAAAAGGAATCAGGCTTTAAGTACAGTCGGCCCATTTAAAGTCGTGGATATTTCTTAGCAAAATAACCTTCAAAATGTTAACAACATCTTCCTCCTTTAGTCATAGGTACATGCAGTCTTGGTTAGGGAATGATCCCAATGTCTCTCACATGTTCGGTGATTGAAATGTTCAATCAGATAACACCAGGGTAAAAATGAAGGAAGCCTGGAAAGGATGTGTCTCATCAAGTAGAAAATAATTTTACAGGCGCCCTTAAGGATGTAAAAGTGACTGTGAGAAAAATACTGACTTCCTGCCAAAGAGGAGATTATTCCAGCTCACCAGAAAAAGGAAGAAAAAAGACACCTGTTGGCAGTTTAATGCTAATACAAATTCTGTTTTGGGGCTGGAAATTATGCATCAACAAAAATATAAATATAATTTTTTTCACAGCTGTGTAAGTGAAAAAAACCATATGTTGAGAAATTAGAGACAACTATTACCCATTATTCAAAATTTCCATGGCCACTGAGTGGATCCAGTGTGGGGATTAGAAATGTACAATGCTTTCTAATTAATTTAATTTACATTGTTGGCTGATGAAATGCCACAAATAACTACAACATGGAAAACTCTTCCCTCTTTTCCATAAAAACACGTCTGTTGTTCACACAGCCTAGCAATGGCTGATAATTTCCTGGCTCCTCTGGGGTAAATTGGAGCAGGGTCTGTGTGGCTGTGGGGTTGAAAGAGAAGTGAGAAACTAGAGGCAGATAGGTGTCCAAGGCCACTACAAACCTTTCCCCAAGTTCAGATGTAACCTCTTAACAACCTCAACAGGATAATGGGTGACAAATACTACCTGCGCTCCTCTGAGGTTCAAGCAGACTGAGAAAGCACAATTAGGGCCAGGGGTAGTGCCACACACCTAGAATTCACAGAATCTAGCTTTCAGGAGACCAAGGCAGGAGGATTTCCAATTTAAGCAAGCCAGCCTAAGCTACATGGACCCTGTCTCAAACATTGAAGGACAATTGTTTAAATAACTATTTCTTAAAGAATATTTTTCTTCTTTTCCAAATTGTACTTTTATTGTCTTTAAGCAACTGTACCAAAGGATGACCATTGGACATGTCAGTTTATGAGTTTATGAGTACAACGCATCTTGATGATATCGCCCTTTGCATCATTCTGCCATCATCATCCCTCTCAAACCCACCTATCCTCTCAATTTTTATAATTTCATAAGGTTTGCATTGAAAAGTATGACTGTATTCTTCTTCTTTCCTCTCTTGAAGACTTTTTTCTATATGCTAGTAGCATAAAAGAATTATGGGATCAGAGGTGTTATCATCTCATGTGAACTTGGACAATTCTTCAGGTGACTTTAGTCATCCTTCCCATCTCTAACAGGCTTATAGGGTTGGAATTGTCTGTCTTTTCTGAGGTTTGCTTCTGCTCTAAAACCCTGACGATTCTCAAATTTAAGTCACAATCCTTGAGGAACTCACCTTTGAGGAGACTGGTGGACCTCAGCTGAATGACCACAATGAGAAGGAAAGCACTAAAACTAAGAGGAATGACTGTTTACTGAGCACGCTGGTACACTGTCACAACTCCCTCCATCTCTTCCTTGTCAGAGACATTCTTTTTCTTTTTCTTTTTTTTAAATAAGTTTTTTTTATTGTGAAAATACTGTACAGAGGAGTTATAGTTACACGAGCAAGGTAATGAGTACATTTCTTATCTAGCATTGTTACCTCGTCCTTTGTTTTTTCTCCTACAGTCCAGTCCCTCTTACCTCCTCAACTACACCCCCCCACCATTTCACCCTCCCCAAAATTACAAAGTTCGTTTTTCAACGTAGCGTCTTGTACATCTCATTGTTGCAATGGGTCAATCTGTATCCACCTCACCCCAGTTAGAATGGCTATAATCAAGAACTCTGATAACAACAGATGCTGGAGGGGATGTGGACAGAAGGGAACTCTACTGCATTGTTGGTGGGAGTGTAAACTTGTTCAACCACTTTGGAAAGCAGTATGGAGGTTCCTCAAAAGACTCCACATAGAGCTTCCCTATGACCCAACAATCCCACTTTGGGGCATTTACCCAAATGATCACAAACAAGACCATACTAAAGCTACCAGCACAACCGTGTTCATTGCAGCATTATTTACCGTAGCTAAGATGTGGAACCAACCCAGACACACTCTTGAGCCCCAGTGCTTATTCAGTGCCTGCTCCAAGCAGGGTTGTACCTTCATACAGCTACAGCATTGTTGCTCCAAGAGCTTGGGATGGGCAAGATCACAGAGGCAAGGGGCAATGGGGAAAGGGAGCAGTCAAGATGGGAATTGAATAAGATCTCACTGTCTTTGGTGTCCCACACTGCCTGACACAGGAATAGGGAACTGTTTCTTTTTATAATTATTATTGTGAAAATACTGTACAGAGGAGTTACAATTACATGGGCAAGATAGTGAGTACATTTCTTATCCAGCATTATAGCCTCCTCCTTTGTTTACCCTTCCCATCCCTTCTCAGCCTCCCCCAGCCCCCCCACCCAATCCTCCCCCACCCCCACCAAAGTTGTAAAGTTCGTTTTCGACCTGACAACTTGTACTTCTCTTGTTGCAACGGGTCCACCTGTATGCTTATTTAAACAATTTGTTTTTCCCCTTCCCCTCCACAAATTATACTGACATCAAATACAGTGAAAGCAGGGGTTATACTGTGGGGGAGGGACATACAAAGCAACAAAGAAATATTCTTATAAATGTGTTAGAAACAAATGCATGAAAGAAAAAAAAAACATTTAAATACATATCTTAGGGTTCATTTTTCTAACATCATCTTATCTGACTTTTTCTGCTTGACTCAAATATATACTAGATATTGCAAATAAGGGAAACCATGGGACCTATGTTTCTTTGGGCTTGGCTTACTTCACTTAATATAATTTTTTTCAAGTCTTTCTATTTCCTAACAAATGGGGCACTGTCATTCTTTCTGATGGAGGCATAGAATTCCATTGTGTATATATACCACATTTTCTTGATCCATTCATCTTCTGAGGGGCATCTGGGTTGGTTCCATATCTGAGCTATGGTAAATAATGCTGCAATAAACATAGTTGTGCTGGTAGCTTTACTATGGTCTTGTTTGTAAACATTTGGGTAAATGCCCAAAAGTGGGATTGCTGGGTCATAGGGGAGCTCTATGTGGAGTCTTTTGAGGAACCTCCATACTACTTTCCAAAGTGGTTGAACAATAGGGAGCTGTTTCTAAGGTGTGTCTTCTTCCCAACATGAAAGCAATGTGACACAAGAGAAGCACCAGGAGGCTTAAAGTCACACGGACCTAAGAATTAATTGTATAATACTATGTATAATAGAATCCCTAGGCCTCATTCTTTGCATGTAAAATAAGGATGTCAATATCACCTAACAGGGCTAGATAAGAGGAAATGCTGATATGATGCCTATCACATGGTACATGAACATGAGGTATTTTCTTTCTTCTCACCTTCCAATTTTCCTATATTCTCATTTCTTTCAGACTTTTTCCAATTTCTTTTGACCGTTGCAAGTTCATTGGTTTGGTCAAAGTTGGAAACATTCCCTGCCATACCTAAAAAAGCATTCATATACAGCTTGCCCTGGTCCTAGGCCAGGCAGAGGAGATTTTTGATTAGCACATACCACCTCCCTTGAAGGCAGGGGAAATGAGAGATAGACGGGCATCAGCAAATTGCAGGGCTTCATTAGCCTGTCTGTTCATATTGACATTATAATTTTCTAGTCAACTTTTCACCCACCCAGCCCTCCTGCAGCTCTGAACTTCTGATCTGCAGCAAGTCTCTCTTCCCATTCAGTTTCTCTGAAAAAAATGCCACCATGTCAACTGTGGCCTGTGGTGCTGTAAGCACAGGCTATTTTTACTGAAGGCAGGAAAATGACAAAAAGCACATCCTACATCTTTGGACATTCATTGTTTTCTTTCCAGGATAGAGAAGCAGACTACCAACCACACTGAGATTCAGAACAAAAGGTGAGTCAAATAGCAAAGAAATCACTACCTAGTTAGGCACTGGTGGCTCATGTTATAGTTCTAGCTACTCAGAAAGCTGAGACCTGAGAATTATGGTTTGGAGCTAGTCTAGGCAAACAAACACAAGAAACTCTTATCTCTAATTAGCCAGAAAAAACCTGGAAGTGGACCATGGCTCAAGTGTTAGAGCTCTAACAGCACATGAGCACTAAGTTCTGTTATATTAGTTTATATGTTCCGGCTTCAATATAGTCTGCCAAATTTCAGTCTAGGGAAAGAAGATCAACTCCAAAGAGGCAGAGGGAAATTTGGCTTACTCCAGTGACCCAAGAGTAGCAAATCCTTGTGTATGATTTGTATATGGTTCGTATATTTAATACAATACAGATTCCACCTCCCTCTCAAGTCCTTAAGCACCCAACCAAGTGCTGTCCTCATGATACAAGCTTTGAGCCTCTCAAATTTCTGAACATCATATTTTCAACAGCAACTACCCATTAATCAGATGGAATGCAAGTGGGGCATCTACTTTCCCCATTGTTGGACAACCTGAGAAGTGGTCCCAGTGCGAGTACATATTTTACAACCCATGTGCTACAATGAATAGCATGCTTATGTAACTTGACACTGCTGCTCAATATATACTTTTCCCATCTGTACTCATATATAACTTCTGAGCAAGAAAGAGACTTCTAAGACCAGGCATGGTGGTTCACATCTGTAAGCCCAGCTGCCCAGGAGGCTAAGATCACGGTCCAATCAGGATCATGGAAAATAAACAAAACCAATGTTCTTGGGTATGGATCAAGTGGTAGAGTGTTTGCCCTAGCATGCATAAGACTCAGAGTTCAATACTCAGTATTGACATCTCCCCAAAAGAGAGGGAAGGTGAAGAGAGACAGAGAAAAAGAGAGACTCAGAGGGAAAATGACAGAGAGGAGAGAAAGGAGAGAGAAAGAAAGAGAGGGGGGGTGAGACAGAGACACAGACAGACAGAGAAGCAGAGATAGAGACAGCAACAGAGGAAGAGAAGGGGAATGGGCAGTAACAAGGATGTATAAAGCCAAATAATGGGCTAGAAGCCCCTTTAAGCAGCAGTAACTTTGGGCTTGTGGGATGCAGACATCTTTCTTATCCTCCTCAACATATATAGCTTCCCAATCGAGAGGATCCCTGTTCAAAGTCTCAGAGACAATGGCATTAGAGCTATATAAACTGCCATCTTGTGACCATGTTTCTCTCACTTCCAAAGCCTTTGCTAGCCTCCTAGGATCTCCTGGATAAGCCTATATCCATAACCTTAATGATAGATATAACAATCAGTCCATTCTCAGTTCTTTGGTCCCCAAATTTAATTTAACATATTCACATTCCTTAGCTAATCCAGACACTGCAGCTTGCCAATGAGAGAGGGTGATATACAACTTCCTTAACGCCTCTGTTGCTGTTGTTATTATTATTATCATTATTATTATCATCATCATTATTATTATCTTCACTTTAAACATCACCTGGCTTTGGGAAAGCAGAAGTAACTGAATTGTTACATGCATTTTCAATTGCAATAATATGCATGTTTTTTCTGACAGGTCTTTCCTATGTTTGTAACTACATATGTTTCTCAGTCATATACTATTTATATCTGGCTTGTCTGCATCTGCGGCTATCTGAGGCTGTGGATTTGTCAGGTAGAGCCCTCTGCCAGGCTGGGCCATTACGACAAAGCTTTTCTCATACACTCAGGGGACTCTGCATCTGCAGAAGAAAGGGAAGGAAGGAAGCAGGTCTTCTCAGAAAAGCAGCTGCTTGTGCCCCAAATCCTTGGCTCTGGCTTTTCTTACCTTAGCCTTTGTTCCTACATGCACATGAGTGGGGCCCTCAATTATCCAGCTGTGGCTGCAATATTGGGGGGAGGGGGAGACCCAGCTGGCTTTTCCAATCCTCCTGCCCTCAGAGTTCAGCTAAGTAGACTGTTGATTGCCCTTACAGATTTTTCCAGGTTTTAAGTGTTAGTTAAAATGGCAGGTGAATGAGGTAAAACAAACAACAACAACAACAAAAAGCATTGTAGGTTCCATTTAACTTCAGCCAATAGCATTTCATCTTTGAGAAAAAAAATGGAATACCTTTCAATGCCAAATTTAAATATGTCTCCTTCTCTGTCTATTTTTTGGCTCCAAAGTTGTAAAATGCAAGCTAAAGATGAACTAGGACAGGAAGCCCAGGAGAATATTTATAGTTATGCATTCGAGATAGGGTAAGCAAGTTTGCTATTGATGGATGAATAAGCTGGAGAACCTACTATGATGATTCTCTCTCTCTCTCTCTCTCTCTCTCTCTCTCTCTCTCTCTCTCTCTCTCTCTCTCTCTCTCTGTTTTTCTCTCTGTGTCTCTCTCCCTCTCTCTGTGTGTCTGGGTATCTGTGCATGTGCTAGAACTTAGGCTTGAATCAGGGTCTGGGTGCTATCCTTGAGCTCTTTCCCTCAAGGTTGGCACTCTACCACTTGAACCACAACTCCACTAGTAGCTTTTTGGTGGTTGACTGGAGATTAAAATCTCACAGATTTTCCTGCCCAAGCTGTCTTCAAATTGTGGTCCTTGGATCCTAGTCTCCTGAGTAGCAAAGATTGCAGACATGAGGCACCAGTGTCTAGCTGGCAGTTTATTCTTGATTTAAAATGTAGAACATCACTTCTACATCCATCTTGTTTCCATTCCCTTTGCCATACTATAAGCAAGAGTGTTGCCAATCAAGATGATACATCATTCAGGAAGAAGCAAAGAAGGAGGGGCCAGGAGGGAAAGAAGAAGGAATGAACAAAGAAAAGTTTGCAGAAAAGTCAACTGGAGGCAGACAGCACCTAATATCTATCTGTATGATGCAAATGATTATATAGCTGCAGACAGAGCCAGGTACATGCCAAGGAAGGTATTCCACAAAAGGGGAAGAGATTCTGGGCCTTATTTTAAGGAATGAATCACAGTGACTACTGAGAGTGTGCCATAATCCTGTCACTATCTTAAAACACATAACACACTCAGGAATTTATATATGAATTTCATTTAATCTTCACATTGACCCCCATTTAATTTTTATTATCATCCTTATTTGGCTGGGCCTCAGAGAAGTTAAGCAATTGCTCAAGATGACTCAGCTTTAAAGAGGATGATGGAAGGTGACATTGAGCAAGACGCATTGTCATCATAAATGGATGGGTTGAAATGAAACGCCCTTGTATAACTACTTACAGATAACTAAGTAAGTGACAGCTGGAATTTGAACCCAGGCAGTCCAGTCTCTACTGGAAACTTCCTCTAATGTGATTGGATTTCTGTCTCATTGTGCTCTCTCTAGGGATCAGGAACACAGGGGCTATAAAGCTGGATGCATAAAGAAATAATTGGTAATGGATCTTGTCCAATGGAGCGCTTCACAAGTTTTAAAGAATGACATGGTCAATTGAGTGTAAATTTCTGAGACCTCCAAGGCAGCCATAGGTTTAAAATGATGGTAAGAAACAACATGAAGCCAGGAAGACCAGTAAGTTGGAGACCAGGAAATAGCCTCAGCCCAGAGGGAACTATGCTATGGTTCCACATCAGATCCCAGCAGGAGAGGTATTCAGGCTCTCATTCCCAAATGCTCACATCTCAGCTCCCAATTAAGCTCTGGACGGGAAGTTCAAGCCAACACATGCGCACTGTTATTTTCAAAAATGTCAGGCAAGCCTAACTGCTCCATGGAGAAGTTTCCTAACCATAATTGATGGCTTAAACCTCAGCAGCTGTTTGCACAACTACGCGGACACCCACAGGAATAGCAGTTGGGGGCGAGAGCTGCTAAGTAATGGCGTGCATTAGGCTAAGACAGCCTGTGCGTCACCTGCTCCTTCACATCTTATTACCTGGCTATTAGATGGCACATCTGTAATCTGTTGCAATCACAGGTAGGCCAGGCGGGGATGGCACTGTGATGGTGATGAATGGGATTCTGTCTGCATCACTGGGAATGTTCCATAAATGGCTGCTGGATTCTAGGCCTACTTTCATAATTGATAGAGAGATAAATCTTGTTGTGCATTTTCAGAGACTCTCTTTCCTCCCTGTCTCTACTTCTCTCTCCCTTCTTTTTCCTTTACCTTCTCCTCCTCTTTCTTCTCTTCTTCCTCCTCTTCCTTTTCCTCCTCCTCCTCCTTCTCTCATTTTCTCCCCCTTCTCCATCCTTCTCTCCCCACTTTTCTCTCCTCTAAAATAGAGAGTTGTTGGTAAAAAAAAAAAAAAGTCCCATTTAATCTCTACATTAAACTCTACTCAGCACCTAGACTCGGAAAATCCCAGAGATACAGATAAATGTGGGCCAATTGAGTCTCATCTTGAAGTTGAGGTTGGAGATGGTGGGTGAGTGTAGAAGGCAATGTAGCAGTGATTATTGTTTATGTACTAATGTATAAGATGTGTTCTAGGCTGGAAGCTGCTATGAGGTATAGACTGTATTAAAACCAAAATACACATATACTTGTATATACTTGTTTTTTTCTGTATTTAAACCAAAGCCTTCCAACTTAATTTAATTTCTTTTATGGAATTATTTTCCAAAGAACATTTCTGAAACATTGTGATCAGAGGTTGAGGTGGGAGAAGGGATAGGTACTTTGCTATGCTACTTAATATGAGGCTCTAAAGTCTATGTTACTTCCTGATGGAGAAAATCTCAAGATGTCCAAAAACAAACAAGAAGTTTTATTTTCTACCTGAAGGAGAAAACCAAAACATCCCTTGTGTCTTCATACTTCATCTTCCATGTCTGCAAAATGGCCTCATGATGTCACCCTCTAACTGTGGAGGGAGTTCTAACACGAGATGACACATATAAAACATTATGCTAACCAAGTTATGTGCTCTGCCAAGATGATTATTAGAGTGTTCTTTGTCTTTTGTTGTGACTATTTATACTTAGAGCAATGTTGAGGGAGAGTAATACTACTCTTATTCCAGAAAGTTATTTTCAAGAGGAAATAATGATATAGCTAATATGACACAATTTTGTTTCAGATAGAGGTCTGAATTTAAAGGATGCTTAAGCTTCAGTACCTCCAAGAAAGTGAGTTGCCATTTAAAAGTGGCCTTAAGAAAGTCTAGTCTGTGTGCCATTGGTTCCTGTATCAAATGCTGCAGGGATACAGAAGATTCTAGATCAGATCCAGCCGCTAGCATAGAGGCTGTGTATAGTCGTCTACCATCCATATAGCTGTTTCTGTGGGCATCCAGCGTCCCCACATTCCTCATCTGTGGGATTGCATACCTGGGTCCTGTTGAAGGTGATGCACTTCAAGCAATCTGGCCTTGCTGCCCTCCCCTATTTTGTCTGCACTGAGAATGGACAATCAGGGCCTTGGCCACAGGTTTTCAGGCAAGTGTGGAAAATTTGGAGGCTGAATGAACATCCGAGCAACGTAGACAGTGATTTAGGCTATACATCTGGTCTTGGGAAGCCCTAGGTCAGTGAGGCACAGAAAGACAGAAAATAGCATGCTGTCTGGCAAGGGACATCTGATTTACTTACTGCTTTTTATTGTTTTTGCCTTCTCCAAACATCAAGGCTAAAGCAAGGAGAGCAAGAGCAACAATATCTGTGATTTCCTAAGTGTCCTTCATAAGAATCTTAGGAAAAAGACATTGCAGTTATTCCTGCCTTTCAAAATGGAAGCATATCAGGTTAAGTGAACCTTAGTAGGAGCTGGGGAAGCCAGGATGTGAGCTGAGGTCTGACAGAACTGTTTCATAACTGAGGTATCCTCATCAGATTCTGACTCCATCTTAAACTGAGTACTTATTGGTGACAAGTTATCACCCTGAGGTTCAGAATGAGCATGTGTGCCAGGGCTAAAGCAGACAGGGCAGATATCACATTAAGCAGTGGCCTATGTTAATTCATTCAGCTTTTCACACATGTCATTTGGAGGGGCTCAAACTCTTCTCTTCTAAGATAACTGCCAGGTCTATGTCATAATCAACTTGAAACCTAGAACCACAGCTGTTGGAACCAGGACTACGAGGTCCTGGACACTGTGTCCACATCAACCAACAAGGGGTCATGCCTACTAGACAATTAGGAAAGGTCCAATTCTATGTGAATGCTGTGTCAGGGCCAAAATGGCAATGGAAGGCTTCCTTCCCAATTCAAGTCAAGTATAGAGGGAATGGAGAATTTTGGAAAGAAGTGTGAAGTCATTGTAAACCAAGTTCAGTAGAAAGTCTATAGAGTGGCAGGTGCAGAGATGGGGAATGGGGTCTTTTGAGTGTTGATGTGCTAACTTTCACAAAAGGCATTGGATTCATGGGAATAAGAATTGAACTCTTTTTTTTCTGATCTACAGAATAAAAGTGATATCTCAACATGATCTGGAGGATATATGAATACAATAATCAATAAATAATCATTTCACATTCATTAGAACTGTGGTTACCAAAACTAGAGAATAATATGTGCTGGCAAAAATGTGGTGCATTGCATTTCTTTTATGGCCAGAGATGTTGAGCATTTCTTCATTTTCTATTAGCCATTCTTATTTCCACTTCAGAGAAATCTCTCTTTAAGTCTTTAGCCTACTTATTAATGGGATGGTTGTTTCTTTGAAGATTTGTTTCAGGAGGATTTAATTTTTTGAGTTTTAAGTATATTTTAGATATGAGGCCCTTGTCTGTTGTATGACTAGTGAAGATCTCCTAATTTGTGGACTATTTTTCTTGCTAGCTATGTCCTTTGCTATGCAGAAGCCCTGCAGTTTCATGCAATACCATTTGTCCAACCTTTCTTTGGTTTGTTGTGGTTCTGGGTCTTTATTAAGAAAATTTCTACCTGTGCCAAGGGGCCCTGTTGTTTCTCCTATTCCTTTCTGTAACGTTTTCAGTGTATCTGCTTTTACCTCAAGGTCTTTAATCCATTGGGAGTTGGATTTGGTGGAGGATGATATATAAGGATCCAACTTTAGTTTTCTACAGGTGTTAAACCAATTTTGCCAGCACCATTTGTTGAAGAGGCTGTCTTTCTTCCATTCTGTTTTTTTGTTCCCTTATCGAAGATTAGGTGGCCATAGGTCTGTAGGTTCAGTTTTCTGTATTCACGTCTATTCCATTGATCCTCAGACCAGTTCCACTTAGAATGGCCATTATCAAGAAATCAATAACAACAGATGCTAGAGGGGATGTGGCCAAAGGGAACTTTATGACACTCTTGGTGGGAGTGTAAACTTGTTTAACCACTCTGGAAAGCAGCATGGAAGTTCCTCAAAAGACTAGATATAGAGCTCCCCTATGACCCAGAAATTCCACTTCTGGGCATTCATCCAAATGACCACAAGCAAGGCCAAACTAAAGCTACCAGTATAACCATGACTATTGCAGTACTATTTACCAAACTAAGATATGGAACCAACCCAAATGCCCCTCAGTAGATGGATGGATCAAGAAAATGTGGTATATATACACAATGAAATTCTATGCTTCCACCAGAAAGAATGGCATTACCCCTTTTATAAGGAAATGGAAAGACTCAAAAATTGTATTATGTGAAGTAAGCCAGACCCCCAAAACCATAGATCCTATGTTTTTCCTCATTTGTAATAATTTGTATATATCTAGGATAGTCCTAGCAGATAATCAGAAAAGCCCAATAGCTGTGAACATATGACTATATAAGATGATGCTAAGTGAAATGACCCCAAATATGAAAACATGAGGTGAATCTTGTTGTTGTTTTTAATGTACTATATGATTTTTTCTTTTGTGCTTCTTTCCCCCTGTGTTTTGTCCCTTGTTGTCACTGTATTTGAATTTGGTGCCCTGGGTATTGTATGTATGTTTATCTGATTTGGGGGAGGGAAGGGGAATAAAAAAATGGTGAGTCAAAGGACAAAGAGTGAACAAATGCAACAGCGATACTCATGAGATAATATGTTGGAAATAGACTGTACAACATGGTGGAGGGGATGAGGGAGAGGGAGATAGGAGAATAATGAGAGAAGACAAGAAATGTACTCACTATCTTACTTCCACAACTGTAACCCCTCTGCACATCACCTTGACAATAAAATAAAATTTAAAAAAGGTGGTAAAATTGGAATCTTTGTGTATTGGTAGTGGACATGGAAAATGGTGCTGTGGCAGACAGCATGAACTAACTTATGATCTTCCAATTCCAGAACCTACACAAAAGACTTAAAAGCAGGAGTTGTAATGGATATTTGTATACCTCAATTTGTGGCAACATTACTCATAATAAATACAAGCTGAAAACAACCCATATGTCCTAGTACCTAGCACAGTGTATCTTCAGGTGCATAGACAAATTGTGACATCAACATACACTGGAATATTATTCAGCCTTAAAAAGCAAAGAAATTAGGCCAGGCTCTGGTGGTTCATGCCTGTAATCCTAGCTACTCAGGAGGCTGAGATCTGAGGATCGCGGTTCAAAGCCAGCCCAGGCAGGAAAGGCCATGAGGCTTTTTTTTTTTCAATTTTTTTTATTGTGAAAATACTGTACAGAGGGGTTACAATTACATGGGCAAGATAACGAGTACATTTCTTTTCAAGCATTGTTGCCTCCTCCTTTGTTTCCCCTTCCCATCCTTCCCACCTCCACCTTCACCCCCCCACACCTCCCCCACCAAAGTTGTAAAGTTCCTTTTTCGACATAATGATTTGTACATCTCATTGTTGCAATGGGTCCACTTATTTAAATGATTTGTTTTTTTCCTTCCCCTCCACAAATTATACCAACATCAAATACAGTGAAAGCAGGGGTTATACCGTGGGGAAGGGACATACAAAGCAACAAAAATATGTTAGAAACAATTGCATGAAAGAAAAAAACATTTGATATAATTTGTGGAGGGGAAGGGGAAAAACAAATCATTTAAATAGGGATACAGGTGGACCCATTGCAACAATGAGAAGTACAAGTCGTTATGTGGAAAATTAACTTTACAAACTTTGGTGCCGGGAGGCGGGGGAGGGGGGATGGGGAGGATTGGGTGGGGGGGCGGGGGGAGGATGGGAAGGGATGGGAAGGGGAAACAAAGGAGGAGACTACAATGCTTGATAAGAAATGTACTCATTATCTTGCCCATGTAATTGTAACCCCTCTGTACAGTATTTTCACAATAAAAAAAAAAGAAAAAAAAGCATTTGAATACTTATCTTGGGGTTCATTTCACCTGACATCAACTTATCTGACCTTTTCTGCTTGCCTCAGACATATACTAATTATTGCAAATAAGGGAAACCATGGGACCTATGTTTCTTATCTCCAATTAACCACCAGAAAACCAGAAATGGCACTGTGGCTCAAGTGGTAAAACACTCCACTTGCCTTTAGCTGAAAAGCTCAGGGACAGTGCCTAGGCCCAGAGTTCCAGCCCCATGACTGATTTAAAAAAAAGCAAAGAAATTCAGTTACAAGCTATAAGATGGATGAACCTGGCTCACTATGCTAACTGAAAGAGCCAGTCACACAAGGACATATATTACATGATTTCACTAATAAGAGGTACCTAAGGTCCTCCAATTCATAAAGACAGAAGTAGAACGTTATTTGCCAGGGTCTGGGGAGAGAGAGAGAAAGGCATCATGGTTTAATGGACACAGAGTTTCAGTTGATAATTTTTTTTTTTTGGGTCCGGTCGTGGGGCCTGAACTCTGGGCCTGGGCGCTATCCCTCAGCTCTTCAGCTCAAGGCTAGTGCTCTACCACTTGAGCCACAGTGCCACTTCCAGCTTTTTTCTTTTTGCTTATGTGGTGCTGAGGAATTGAACCCAGGACCTCGAGCATGCAAGGCAAGCACTCTACCACTGAGCCACCTTCCCAGCCCCTTAGTTGATGATTTTGATAGCCATGATAGTTACAGATCATACCATGTACTCAATGCCACAGAGTAACACAATTGTATATGATCAAAAGGATAAGTTTTGCATTGTACAGATCCCACCACAATAAAAAATGAAAAAATATATAACCGATGACTAATGGATGAATATTGCCAATATGTGTTTTAAAGTTTCTTTATTTTTCTGTTTCCTGTCTACTCAGACTGATGTATGTATGAGCTTGAGAATTATCTGTGCTCCATAAAAAATATGGCTTGGAGCAAGAAATGAATTCCAATATTTCTAGTCTCCAAGGACTTAGATGATTCTAGGAGAAAGTACACTCTGCCATAAGAACCCAGTAGTCAATCCTTTTTTCCAAAGATGTAGGTGGGGTATGCAGAATATATGCACATATAACAATCCAGTTTCAGGGTGAACAGTGATGTGGGAGTCAGATGCATTGATTGAAAATCTCAGGGAAATTATGAGGGGGGCATTGTACAGGTCCTGTCAGTTCTCAACCTTCAGTGGCCTCATTATTAAGATACAGATGGGGCCTCTGCTCTATAGCTGCCATAAGGGTGCAGGGAAGTATAATACAGAGAATGTGTAAACTGTGCAGTACTGTGCTTTTGTAAGGCAACTTCATTGGTGTAAATAATACAGTCTAATGCTGTACCTATCACACATAGCAGGAATACCTACTCCTACTTATGTTCTCTTATAAATTAGGGGAAAATAAACTCACTGTGAAGAATGGCCTCAAGACAGCTGCTGGATTGAAAAGTCCATTGGTCCTTGTATATTGGGATAGCTGGCGTAAAGGCAGTAGAGAAGGCTGGCCATTGGCCCTCAGAAGTCTAGTAAGAACTGATTGACTCCTGGCCCAGGACAGAGTGCAGGTTAAAAGTAAGACATGAGGGTGTTCATAGTGTGTGAACCAGGAGAGAGGAGAAGTAAATGATTCAATGTGTTTTCCATGATGACAGATCTTTGCAGGCCACAGCTAAACACTCCATGAAGACCTGTGAAAAAGGACCCTTACTTGTTTTGGAAGCTCTGCTATTGTTGTCTTGAAATTCACAAGGAGTTTTCAACACAGGCTTCTGGTTTTCCTTTGGCAGTGGGCCTACAAATTTTGCAGCCAATTCTGTATATGATACAATATTACTCAATGTCTGTGTTCTCCAACATGTTATAAGATTGTCAGCAAGACAGGTATTGCACAGGAAGAAATTAGATATGGAAGGAGAGAGAAGGAAATAGACAACAAATTACCAAATAATACTATGTATACAAGACTACTCTCAAAGCCACTGGATTCAAGATTATAACTCACTTCTCTCATTCTGCTCAAGATCCTCTATTTCCATACTTTTCACTAGTGGTATCTTCTGCCTGCTAAAGCTTTGCCCTTGCTGTTCATGATGTGTCCTTGGGTACGGTGACCACTGCATTGCCATGAACCCTGCCATGCAAGTAGGGACACAAGAATCATACTATGATGTTGCTTGTCTAACACTACACTAAGCAGTCCTTGCGGTATGAGCTGTGTGGTTGTTAGACTACAATCTTAAACTCTCTGCACCTAAGTTTTTACCTTAATAAGTCATAAAGTATTAACCATGTTAAAAGATAACACAGTGAAAGAAAAGGCTAGCAATTAAATTATAAGCCCTGTGCTCCTACTGATAGAAGATTTTAGCCAATTCTGCAAACATCACTTACACAATCTGCCTAAATCACTGAGGGTAGAATTTCACAACCACAGAATATTCCACGTTTTACTTTGGAGGTAGATACTTGATCCAAGTCTTAATTTACTTACCTGTCTGGGTGGTGCTTATTACCCTGGAAGGTTATAAATAGAAAAACTAATTGTGGTTTTAAGGGGTCCTAGAATACTTGCCCAGTTCTGTTGCAAGAGGCAGTTGGTTGTCTGCATCTGAAAAGTAGTCAAATTATTGCAAATGCCTAGTCAATTCCAAATGTCACCAGCTACAGTAAACAACAAAAAGCCAGCTACATTCAGGACTGGATCATTTAAAACATAATTATAATAAATGATTTAAAAGAGCTCTTTTAATTACTGCTACATATCAAAGCCTCAGGAAGACATTCCAGAAGAATTGTTTTCTATTGTAACTGCATAAATTTAAATGCCATTAATTTCATATCTGTCATTCACTTTTCTTCTTCTACATTGATCTCTGTATCAGGGAACTCAGTACTTCTTCCCATTACATTGGGAGGTTTCATAGTTTTGACTTAGGGAGAGTTTTGTTTGCAGCTCTTCATTTCTCAAGTGCTATTTCTACTTGAGAGAATAATTTAGGAGACTAAGGAAACAAGTCAAAGGACAAGAAGTGAGCCTAGCTTCTAGAAAGATCCCTGGCTTCAGAATTCAAGAGTTCATACTTGTGCCTCTACCACTAATTTACTTTGTGACCTTGAGGATGACCCATTATCTACGTGGCTTTCAGTCTGAACATCTATTCATTGGGGATAACAATAGCTCCCCCTTTGCCTGTTTAATGGAATTTTCGAAATTTGAATGGAAAAGTGAAACTGTGCTGGGTGTCAGTGGCTCACTCCTGTAATCCTAGCTACTCAGGAGGCTGAGATCTGAGGATCGTGGTTCAAAGCCAGCCCAGGCAGGAAAGGCCATGAGACGTCTCTAATTCACCATCAGAAAACTGTAAGTGGCGCTATGGCCCAATTGGTAGAGTGCTAGCCTTGAGGATCTGAAGAGCTCAGGGACAGTGCCCAGACCCAGAGTTCAAGCCCCATGTCATACAAAAAAAAAAAAAAAAGTGAAACTGGATTTAACAATGCATTTTACTTATGCAAATAGTAAGTCACTCAGCGATTCTTCAGTGAGTGAAGACTTAATTCAAAGTAGCAGACTAGTAGCTAGTAAGATAAAATTCCCCTCTGATACTCACTGGGAGTGAAGTAAACAAAGGCAAGAGCTCCCTGATTGGGGGTGTGCATGCTCTCACTCCCCTATCCCTGTTTATCTTGGGTTAGAAAAAAGTTTTAATTTTATAGTCTCTCTAGAAAATAAAACAACTGCTTGATTTAGTCCACAAATATCCATTTTGTCTTGTGTCTTGACTTCATTTATACCAAGATGCTGGTCAGTTGCTTTGAATATAAAATAATCAGACATATAATATAATTTTTCCTCCCATCAGAAAAAAATGTGGCTTCCTAAATGGTATTTCCAGTCTACCTTAAAGGCACTGTCTGGGCCCAGGATTAATGCACTTCTAGGAGAATGAAATCAACGGGATGTGGAGAAATGATGGCCTTTTTGATTCTCAAATAAACATTTCTCAAAGGGACCTTCCAAGTCCTCAAGGGATTTTGTGGTGATACATTCAAATGCCACCCATCTGTACAAATATCAATATCTAAGTTTTAAAAAAAGACCTACATTTTTCAAAGTAGGCCATCAGAAAAGTGCATTAGTGCCCTCCTACATCGATTGCTCTATGCTGCCTTATAAAAATGGTTCCTAGGCTACCTTGGAAGACGGAGATGAAAAGAACCATACAGAACCATTATATTTTCAGCACTGGAGTCATTTTTCTTTTCTCCAAACATAAAGACTGGTGTTTGGCAGAGACAGAGAACAAGGGGAAAAATAAAAATAAAAAATAAAAAAAAACAGACCTCAGTGACAATACCAAGGATGCTAAATCAAACTCCCATTAAGAACAGAACCACAGTTTAAAAACAAACAAACAAACAAAACAAGATGCCTCTCCAATAGTGTCTTGACTTGCTGAATATCTGGATTATTGTCAAGAAAGGTACATCAGATATTCAGAAATTACAGCATATGAGAGAAAAATGGATTGAATATAGAACAAGAATTTGGGGGATGAGTCTAGGATATCTCAGTCTCAATTTAAGTTCAGGGTAATTGAAGGAAAAGCCCATTTACAAGGGTATGGACACAGTTAAGGGCAACCTGCTAAGCATGTGAAATACCCCAGGACTACTGACAGTTGAGAGCCATTATTCCCTTTAAGCCTGAGAGGCAAAAGAAAGGGGTATTTTCTAGAACCAGAGAAGAATGGTGACTATAGTATATGAGAGAGAGAGAGAGAGAGAGAGAGAGAGCACTTTGGTGCAGGAGCAATGGCCTCAGGCAGAGAACAGTTCTTCCTCTCCCCGTACTGCTCTGTCTTTCTGCTAATGCCTTCCATTGTCCAAACTCAACCAAAGTCAGAAAGACAGAAGGCTTATTGATACTAAATCTATGAGCTTGGTAGTGCAGAATGCTATGGACAAGGGTGACAGGTAGATCAGAACAGACAAGCACACTTTCCAACAAACGTACAGTATAACCATTTGGACCATGGGTTCTAGAGCCACCTTGGATGACCCACTTACCCGTTCTATCGTACAATTTCCTCTTCTGTTAAATGGTTATAATGAAAGCATCCATCAATGGGCTATTGTGAGAATTAAATAAGGTAATATTCCTAAACCCATTAAAACAATGTCTGGCATACACCGTGTGCAGGATTACATATTAGCTCATTTATCTATGTGGGAAATAATAGTGAGTTAGAAGAGAGAGTATGAAGAAGGATCTATGTAGCATTTTTAACAACAGTCCTGCTGGACCATCTCCTCCATGCTTTTCTACTTTCTCTGTCATAACTTGGGCATGACCATCATGAAAAGTGAGGATGATGGGTGAAGAGAAGCAGGGAAGAGTCATGTGGTTATTTTGTTACTTGTCTTCACACAGTCCTGTGGTAACTCTTGCTTTGTGGTTTGAGGACTATGAAGGTTTCTACCCATTGCAAGCATCTTTACCCATCCTCCTTGACTTGTGATGAGTTGGAACCAAAATGCAGAGCTTAAGTCACTCTGAGGAACTAGCTTTGGAATGACACATGTTCTCAGCTGTGAATAGTGATTTTCCTGCTTTACTACTTCCTTGCTTTGGGAAAATGCATGCTAACTAACAGCTAAGGAGTATAGGAAAGGAGCCCTGGATGAGGAATTAGAACTGTCTTCCAATCCTGTCTCTACCCTGCCTGAACTACACACTCGACCAAATGGCAAGTTCTTTACCTTACAGGCTCCTTAGATAAAATATAGGATCTGAGACTAGAGTACAGATTCTTTCTGATGTAGGAAGAATGGTAAAACTAGTAATAGGAGTAAATTCAGCAACAACAATCACAAAGCTTAAAAGGCTATGTTATGCTTTTCATAGATCTACTAGCAATGTGACTATAGGAAGTTAAATTTGTGTTTCTGGCCTCTAGTTTCCTTCTGAACAACATTTCCAGCTAGTTCATAACTTGATATGAGATTTGCTTGCAAGTTACTAGATTAATCTGAGGAACAGATTATTAACATCATGTGATCCCACATATGATAACACTAGTCAGAAGCCTGCGTTTGTTCTTCCTCTTTCCTTGTCTCTGTCTCTGTCTTTCTCTCTCTCTACTAACAATCTGCTTAGTGACTACCTGGCTCTGTCAGCCAGAGGTAGTGGGCTCTGTGCCAAGGCCTGGTACCTTTAGCCCACTCCTTGGCAGTGCTGAGTGCATTTCTTTCATTATTTATACTTAAGAGACTCCACATAATCTTTCAAGTTCAAAATTTGAATAGATTGCTAGACAGCTTGTTGAATTATTTATTTTAACTGGCTTATTTCTGTATTGGGTAATTTCTTCCATGCACTTTCATTATATCAATAACTGGAAGCAATTATTGATTTTTCTAAAGCCATTAGGTTCAATGAATTGTTCAATTAGCTTTACAATTTCAAATAGAAAAAGATACAAGATTATCACTCTTGGCAGTTAGAAACAACTTTCTCAAAAGAGGATAATGACTTAATTTGTAAAGTGCACAGGTAAATGCAGAGCCAGAGGTTCTATTTTCCAGGCACGTGGTAGCTGCATCTTCACTGGCCAGGTTTTAAAACACAGTCCCCTGAGCACTGTGTTTAGAAATATATTAGTGTGTAGTTCTGATATTGTTCCCCTATTGATATCATCATATTCATATAAATCCAAACGGGACAACAGCACAAAAATGAGTTTGAAGGATAAACACCAGTACATGATGTCATGTCCACTTGTGGTCCTAAATCCCTAAGGGCTCTGTATTATCCAAATGAAGTTCAAAGTTCTAGGCAGACAAGTTCAGACAATCCCTATGCAAACCTGACATCAGATCTGAGCATGGGCCACAGCACAGTCTGGATGCCTGCACATACCTTTCTGCCACGGTCTTCATTATATAATGGAGAGGCTGGGGAGGCTCATACACGGCTTCCCAAATGGGGAAGCTGAGAAAGTAATAAAAAGTTTCCCAGCCTTGGTCTTCTGCATGCCAGCTTCTCACATCTACGGTCACATGCTTCTGTTACTCATGGCACAGCTTTTCAAAGGATGAACTTTAATCCTGACATCTCCCCCAGCCTCATTCTCAGCATTGAGATCAGCAAAGTCCGGAGTTTAAGAATCAGATGTTCACAAGACAGTATGTTGGAAATGATCTGTACAATTTGGGAATGGGGAATGGTGGTAGGGAAAGTAGGAGAAAAATTATGAAAAGGGTAACAAGTTTGACAAGAAATGCATTTATTACCTTATTATGTAACTGTAACCCCTCTGTATATCACCTTGACAATAAAAAAGAAACAAATGTACTCATTACCTCACTTATATAACTATAATCCCTCTGTATATCACCTTTACAATAAAATAGAATAAACAAAAAAAGAATCATATGCTGATGCTGGTGGCTCAGGCCTATAATACTAGCTACTCAGGAGGCTGAGATCTGAAGATCGAAGTTCAAAGCCAGCCTGGGCAGGAATGTCCATGAGACTCTTATCTCCAATTAACCACAGAAAACCAGAAGTGGCGCTGTGGTTCAAGAGGTAGAGCATTCACCTCGAGCTGAAGAGCTGAGAGACAGGGTCCAGGTCCAGAGTTCAAGCCCCATGACCCACCAAAAAAAAAAAAATATATATATATGTATATATATAACTACAAATTAGAACACACTATGAGTCACATAAAATAATCTCATATATGCCTGGCAATGGCCACATGATACTTTTGCTTTGGAAAGATTGTGATAGTTGGAGATGAGATTTTAGGCTGTGGAGATAGAGGATAGACTTGATTTATCTATCCTCTGTCCACTTACTAGCCATGTATTTCTGGGAAAGGTCATGAAAATGGTAGTACTTGGTGTACACATTTCTAACATGAGGGTAGAAAAAATAATAAATACATTATAGTATGGTTTGTGAAGTTTAAATAAGATAATATAAACCAAGTGCCCAGCTTGTGGGAAGCATTGTGTCCAGTTCATCCAACACTTATAGAGGGGGATTATACCAGGATGGTTAGAAGCAAAGGTTTGGATTGCTGGGGGACTCCTGGCTAGTGCCTAATCTTGGGCAAGTCCCTCAGTTGCTGTCCCAGCATCACCATAGAGTGAGTAGGAAGTCATAGAAATTAAGTGGGCAATCAGGATCGCCTGTGCTGTGTCTCAGACACAGGCTGTGTGCTCGTGAGGTAGCAGGCTGCCATTCAAGGTAAAATTCCCCTTCTCCATGTCACATTTTCTCTGTAGACATGTCAGTTTATATAAAATACAGAAATTAATAGAGGAGAACATAGTTAAGGAGGAAGGTATAAAGGAGGACTTCCTAGATGAAATAGCACTTAGGCGTTGAAGATCAAGATACTTCCTCTAGGAAGCCTTCTTTGATCCCACAAATATGCCTAACACCTACCTCTTGCTGTCTGAGTGACTGAGAGGGTGTTGACCTTGACTCTTCTAGGCTGAGTGCCTGGGTCATGCATGGTTAGTGCCTAATACATATCTATGGAAAGTGTATAGTCATTTTTCATCTAGCTTCATGACCACATTTATAAAATAAGCATCTTTTCTGTGCCTCCTACTGTCTCATTACTCATAGCCACACAGGCCATATTCTCAACCTACTCATTAACATTGGATGAGTTACCAACACTTGTGAAGCTTTTCTGTATTTACCACATCAAAAAAAAAAAAAAAAGAATGAGTGCCCCTCATAGGAGTAAAAGAAAATGGAATATATAAAGAAGATAGCACATAGGAAGCATGCAGTATGATACTATTTATTGGCATTAACATGAGCCAGGCACTGATGGCTCATGTCTGAATTCTAGTTACTCAGGAGTCTGAGCTCTGAGGATCAAGATTCAAAGCTCGCCTTGCAAGACAAATGCACAAGACTTTTAACCAGCAAAATGTCCAAAGTGAAGTATAGCTCTAGTTGAGTGAAAAAGCCAAGGAGAAAGCCCCATTATTGGCACCAAAAATCAAACAAACAGTAATTAAACATACTTCATGCTTCCTATGTGCTATCTTCTTTATATATTCCATTTTCTTTTAATCCTATGAGGGGCACTCATTCTTTTTTTTTTTTTTTTTTTTTTGATATGGCAAATACAGAAAAGCTTCGCAAGTGTTGGTAACTCATCCAATGTTAACGAGTAGGTTGAGAATATGGCCTGTGTGTCCAAGGATGGATATACAACCACTAAGACAAACTGCTTCTGAAAATGCCTAAATTTCAATTAACATGGCCTAGGTGAGACCTGTGCCCACCCATGTGACCTGTAGACAGTTTACAGCAAGGAGAGGAAACAGAAATCCCAGAATAAATCAGGAGCGAGTACTGTGGTGAAGCTGAATCTACCTCATGCTCCCTTGGACAGGGCTAATTCAAACTGAAGAGAGACTCAGGACCTCAGCGGATCTCTTTAGTAATCAGAGAATGATGAAGTTAATGTGAAGGTATAATCTGCAGTACAAGGGCTGAAGGCAAATGGATCCCAATCACAATAAACTTTACCGTGTTGCAGATTTCATCAAGTAATCTGTAGGGGATCTCCGTGGGAGCATAATCCTCTATGAAAGTTTCTCCATTGTGAGCACATTGGGAGCAGAAACAAAGAAATAGGGCAGCTGCTAATTTCAGTAGATAAGGACAAGTGCTCATTCAATTTGACTCATACGGCCATTGGATGACAACTATTGAAGCAGAGGGCTGTCTGAGTTCCTCCATCCTTATTTCAGACTCTGAATATTAGGACAGGAAAGATTTGAGAGATTTATCTTCTGTAATTCTTTTGTTTTACAGATAGGGAAGTCAAGGCTCAGGGAGAAACCTGAGATGGACAGTACAATACAATCTAAAAGTAGATTGTTTAGTGCTGGTGCTTGTGGTTCCCATCTGTAAGCCTAGCTACTCTGCCTTGAGAAAAAAAAAAACAAAAAACTAAGTGAGAGTTCCAGGCTCGGCACTCAGGCCTTATTACTGGCACATAGATACACAAAAAGCACAGCTTGGTATTTAGAAACATTGTTAACAATGAATGGAGGAAAATATTTTCTATTTGTGGGATCAAAGGATAGGAAATAGAGAAAAAGCAGAGAAACCACTGGCTGGCTTCAGCAAGCTATAATGGGAAGACACCATTGGCTCATGTAGAACCGGAAACCATTGTCCTTTTGATAATGGCATGATAGAGCATATGTGTGTGTTCTTGGTGGAAGGAAAGGCCTATAGGACTGTGGTTTGGGACAGGAACCTGATTCTTGATAGTGATACAAATAGAGGGGCCTGTGTATATAAGAATTACTTGCATTCTCCCAGGTCTGTTGCTTCTCCTACAACACAGAAAAAAGACATTGACTCACTGTGATTCATTTCATAGCCCCAAAAGAAGGCCCATCTTCCTATGGAGAGTGGGGGGGATATGACAACAACAAAATCTTTAGGTGGAGGTGGGGAAGGCTTTCCTGGGGAATGATGGCATCTGAAGGACTCATAGAATTTAGACAAGGATAAATGAGGGAAGAAGATAGTGAGAACCACAAGGGTACTGGCATAGAAACTGGGGATCCCCAATGTTTAGCCAGACGGTTCTGATAGAAAGTTGGTCGTGTTATGTTAACTCTGGGAAGTATGTTAGCTCTGGGACTCTGTATCCTATATAATTGTACACATAAAGAAGTACACACGCATTTGTGGATGAATTAGTTATTTCGTATTATGCACTTTTGCTTCTGTGTTGTTCTGAGATAGAAGAGCCTCTTGCAGTTCAGTGTTGTTGGAAACAATTCATCTTTTAAAATTTATTTTTTAATTTTATTGTCAAAGTGATGTACAGAGGGGTTACAGTTACATAAGTAAGGTAGTGAGTACATTTCTTGTCAAACTTGTTACCACCTCCCTCATTTTTCTCCCACTTTCCCTCCTACCTGGCTCCCCTCCCCCATTGTACAGATCATTTCCAACATATTCTCTTGTGAGCATCACTGTGGCATCAGTTCCCTCCTTGTCCTTTGTCTCACCATTTTGTTGTTTAACAAAATGGAAAATGTTCTTGAACATAGGGTTCCTTGGCTATGGTTGTCCAGGGGGCTGCCTTGGGTACTCTCAGTTATTACCCTTGAAGAAAGGGGAACAAGGCCTGCAGGTGTTTGCAGGAGCCACATCTGATTCAGAGAAACTTATAAAGTCATTGGGTGGCTTTGACAGGCAGCTGGGAGATCACAGAACCAAGGGCACTGGAGGACAGTGTGTCAGGTCTCAAGTGCACTGTTTCAGAGAAATGACCCCTCTCTGAGCAGAGCTCTCCTCACTACAGTTTTCTTTAACTTCTCCCTTTCAGTACCATGAGGATTCCAAAACACTTTCTTTATACCTCACACAGCTGCCATGAAGATCAAGAGGAACAACTGGATAATGCTCAACAATCACTTTGCTACCTGATATTCCGTTCCCTTAGTCCACCCAACACAGTGGTTAGATAAGTGGCTTCATTGAACGTACTCCTGATTGAGAAATCCAAAGACTTATTTTGACTAAAGTCACAAAGGACTCTAGAAGGACACTATGACACTGGGTGTCTGAATTCCAGTACCTTTTGTAACTCAATATGTTGCTCCCTGGAAATCTATCTCCACACTGGGCATGGTGTCCTTTGAATGGAGTAGAGACAATTCAGTGTTCACAGTTCCTAATGGCGATTTGTCACTGGCAGGTGCAGAGCATGCGCCAAGGGACCATCCATTTAAGTGCCCACACATCAGCACAGAGCAAACCAAGGCTGATGACATGGTTTCTGCCCAGTGGGAGTGAGAGCTAAGTGGAAAGCAGGCCTACCATCCAAAGACCGTTAGTTCCACCTACAATTTTCTTTCTCAGTTTCAAGGACAAAACAAACAAACAAACAAACAAACAAAAAACCCCACAAACCCCCACAAATTAAAAGGTCTTGTTTTTGTTTTTGTTTTCTCAGAACACTGTTATCTTTCTAAGGGAACCAAACTTAAGTTTTCTTAAATTCCCCAGGGCTGACTTTGGCATTGTGAAGTATCATGTCAGGAAATCTGAATCTAAGTGAGTTTACTAATTTTCAATAATCCTAGGCAAATGACTCTTTTATAAATTGGGAGGGAGGTTGGAATTATACCAATGTCTCAGGGTATTCTGTGGACATACTTACAAAAATGGACCTGGTGAAGGTAAATGGAGGTACAGGAAAGTGTTCTGTAAGATGTACCTGTGGGGCTCTCTTTCCAAGGAAGTTGTTCATCTGCCTGCATGGTCTATAACAGGGGTAGTTGTTTGCTAATGTTTGCTGAAACTTTAAAAGGTGAAGCTTTTTTTTGCTTAATATTTTATATTATAATTCTAGCAAAATATATCTGGTTGGTTGAGGAAACCTTTGTAAGCCTACAATCAGAAGTCATTTGAATTGTTATATTACTTCTGTTTCTGCTGTGTGCTTAACGTGGATTAGCCTTTTGAAAGGAAAACAATAAGAGAATAGTGTTTCACATCTCAAACCTCACTCAGCAACCAGATGCAACTTTCAATTGAACCATTATTTTTCTCCTGGGATGGTATTTGAATTTAAATTGTTGAAGCATTTACAAAATTTTAAAAATAAAATGATTTATTAAATCAACATCCCTGGGCAGACAGACCATCAGTAATTCATAATTGCTAACATTTTTATCACATTTTGCTTTCTATTGTTTTTTTCAAAAAGAAGCATTTTATTATCTCTCATATTTACATTTAAATTACAGCTATATCTATATGTTTATCTCTAATAGATATTATGTTTATTTTTCAACTATGTATCTATATCTATATATACAGATACATCTATATCTAAATATACAACCATATCTTGAGATCTGTTACCTATTATTTATCTGGATAAAAGATCTCTCTATATCTGAATACATAGATCTATTTACCTACCTCCTGTCATCGATGTAAAAGCTTAGTGTATGCATATAGGCATGCATACACTCATATAGCAAATTGCCCACTGTAGATATACTATCAATGTCTGTTTGTGAAAATATTTTCCAGAATATGATAATTTCACTTTGTCATTAGAAACACTTAAATATGTCATACCTTAAAAACTTCTTAGCTTTCTCAGTAAGTATCTGATGCCTAGATTATACCACAAAATTGATCTGTGCCTTAAGTTTTTTCATGAAAAGGAGAATTTTGATATGACCTACCTTATGGAGTTTTTGTGTTTATTAAATAAGTACTGGAGATCTAGCACATTCCTGAAGGGTGGTATAATTTCTTACTCTTACTACTATCTAATGGGTTATTGAGAAGTGCTGTCATTAAATTTATTCTTAGTTTTTCTGGGGGAGGGTCTAATCTTCTGGAAAAAACAGATATTGGGATTCATATTCAAATCCAATACAAGGAGGATATTTCAGATAGCTTGGGTGGTCAGGGCAGCTCTGCTGTCAGATCAGTGAATCACCAAACCCTTAGGAAGAGGTTTTCAACTGCATTGAAAGAACCATTGGGTAGAAAGCTAGACCAAAGGGCCATCTTGGAGAATCCTGAGTGTTAGGATTTCTGAGTCCAGGGCAGTTTCAATCCAAGTTCCAGGCCAATGACATCATTTGGCATGCTAATGAATGGAAATATTTTCACACAGGCTGGCTGATTCAAGCCATGCGTACGATGAAAAGGGCAAATCTTTTCATGTGAAATTGTGCATGAATAGAGACTCATTGCCCACGTAAAATGCATTTTGGGGAAATCGCTTTCAACAACTCAGGGTAAAAACACATTCAGAGCTCTTATGCTTTGATCTTTGCAGGAGAAACTCAGTCTGATGTTTCAGAAGCCCGTGGTCTTATGAGAGAATGAAAATGTTTCTCTGGAATCACATATATCCTTGACTGAAACACCATGGTCACCCTATGGATGGAGTGGAAGGGAGGGGAAGGAATTATTATTTATTGTGTATTTATTCTGGGCCAGACAATAAGCTTGGCCCTTGATATATCGTGTTATACACCCCTTGACAATCAGTGAAACTAAGACTCAGAGAAGAGAAGATATATGCCCAGAGCCACATGGAAACAGTGAAGTCGGGTTTCAACTCAGCTTTCTGTTACAGACCAGGGGGTCATCGAAAACCTGCCAGAATTTGAAATGAAATTCAACAAATTCATTTCCAGGTACTTCTGAAATATTGGAAGAAATAGCCACAGGATCCACAGTTAAGCCTGGTGATGGTCAGCTGGAATAAAGCTGATTGCCTGCTAGAGCTAGACCTGTGGTTACCCATTGTCTGCCCTCTTCTGTGCTGAGTGTTGCATCATGATGTTAGCCATTTGAGTCATGATCCCTAATCTATTCTCTATGCCATTGGGCAAGAAATGGAGGAGGAAAGGAGGAAGTAGAAGTAGAAGTGGAATGAGATGAGGAGATGGAGGGAGATAAAGAAGAGGAAGGCCAAGAAAAGAATTCCATATGCCACAACCCCTTGTGCATTCTGCTCATTTGACCAGTGAAACCTTCCTGTTATGAAAATATGAATCATTTAGGACTTGCTTTGGTTGAGGCTTTTATTTTTCTCCAAATGCATCTAGAGGGGTGAATCAATAGGCATGACATTTCAAATAGCTTGTGGTTAAACTGAGGACTTTCTTGCTAAGGAAAATAAGGAGAATTTCTCATTAGTGCTTTGACCAGGCCCTACCATGATAAGATGGAGGGTAGGCTCAGGGGTCTCTGCTCAGGCCTCATCTCATTGTTTCTCCCCTTTGTTGCTAAACTATGCTGTTCCCCTGTCAAATGGGCTTCTCCAGGGATATTCAAAAGTCCTCTATAACCAAACCTTCAGCATGGATCATGTGGAAAATACCAGACTTCCACTCTGTTTTTGTGTTTCTTCCACATTCTATTCATATCCAGGTATTCAGAAATATCCTCCCTCCTATCCATTTCTAACTTCTCTGTATCTTCTGTTCTAAAGATAAGAAAATACCACATTGATGAGCTCTGGATGCTTTCCTTATAGATACTGAGATACTATATTCAACATGGCTAATGCCAGGTTTATTAGTGGTAATGACATTGCAGAAAAACTTCCATTTTTCTCCCACCTAACTGGGTAACCTTGAATGAGTCAATGAACTTTACTGAATTCAGATCCTTTTTCCTGAATAAAGCCTACCTTCCACCATTGTAATAAAAGTTCAATGAAATATCAAATGTAAAAAGATCTCTCTTAATACCCATCGTCTATTGTATATTTAATAACAGTTGAAATGAAATCTTGACCTGTAACTACCAATGTAACACTAGGCAAATGTGTTCACATGCCTGAGTTCCCATTTCTTGACCTGAAAAACAAAAGGTGGCTGAACTCGTTAGATACGCTATATTGACCAAGCAGCAGGGACCATGGACCTGCCTTCCCTATCTCAGCCACAGCCTTGAAGGTAGAGATCATAATTTGTATTTTTCTGTCCACAGTGCCTGGTCTAAACCCAGTCTCAATAAAATATCTGACTTAATCATGAATGGAACATCCCCAGAAACACACACACACTCCTCCTATTTTCAGGTCCTTGTAGTCTGGGTATCCTAAAGCTGCCCTTAAAATTTAGATCTTTCTACTAGTTTCACCCAAGGAACTAAGCAGTAGGTAGAGAGATAGCTAGTGGCTGGGATTTGTAAGCTTATTACTCAACCTCAGCTGATTAGATAGTGGTGAAAATCTGATCTTTTGGAAGCCAATCCAAAGTCTGAGTGGAGGGGAGAGGTTGGGATGACAAAGGAGTCAGCACCTCAGAGAGATGCTCTGTGGCATTTAGATTCCTTGTTGGGGTTCTATGAAGAATACAATATAGTTAGAGGCAGCAAAGAGTGAAAGAATGTAGAGAGAAAAGGGAAAGGAAGCAGAGCCATAGAGAAGGCTCACAGCACTGAGGAGTGTTGGCAAATCCAGGTTCCAGGGATCAGTCAGATTCTGAGACAGTGGTCTGCAAGGAATATGAGAGAGATCTTGAGCAGTAGGTAGAAAGACAGATGCTGCCAGGCAATCATCCATCTTCAGCATGAATGGTTCCTTGTTTCGTTTATGTTGGTTATGTCACTTGAAATGAGACTTTTGCCTAAAAGGGGTCTACCAGATCAAAGGTTCAAGTCTGATACCAGAGAGAAAGGTGAGAAAAGGAGACAGGAGAAGAAAGAAAAGGGAGAAGAAGCCTAGCAGAAAAAGAGCTGAACAGGCAAGTAGGGACAGTGAGTGACAAAAGATAATCAGAGCTGATTTAAAAAAAAAAAAAAGATATTCAAGCTAAGAGCTAGTCACCTCTGGGTTTTCCAGCTTTCCTCAGCCACCGTAGTAAAAGATAAGAGGACTCTCGTCTTCATTTCTGCTCTTTACTTAATAAATAAATAAATAAGACAAACCTGCCTATTTCCTCCCTGGAGAATTGAATGCGATCAGTTCTGGCCATAAAGCCCCCTGGAGAAATTCACGGTGTTCAGGAAACATTAAGAGACTGAAAGAGAGATGGTTTCTAAATCTCAGAGGAAGAAGCTGCGCAATGAAGTCTTGGACCTAATCATTTTATCCTTTCCCTCAGCCTGGTCACACTGCCAATTCCTCCAGCAGTAGCAATCGCTCACAAAGGAAAAATCTCAGAGCCCAGGCACAGATTCAAACCCACAATCAAATAGAAGCTGGAGTCCTCTGCTTGTGTAATTTCTAGTAAACACTGTCAATTTCAGACTTCCAAATGGAGAGTATATTTTTATTCATTTTAAGTTATCCTTGCTTTCATTTTCTTGGAAAATGGGACAATTGGGTAGCCGAGGGGTTTGATTTTCTGTACTTATTTGTGTTTTTCAACAGACATATACACTTGTCAAGATATAAAGAGGCTTTTGATGTTGAGACAAAGAAAGCACCATTGCTGCAGGTCTCAAATGGGATGTTCAGAGATGAGAGGTGTGGGGAGTCCCTGGCTTTTATGCTACAAAACAGAATAAAGGCAGCTGAAATGGAGCATCAGCGAATGAAGGAATTATTCTGTTTACAAAATGAATAGCTTTCTCTTGGTTGGACTAGCAATCTTCTATTACAGTCCATTAGTAAATCAAAATCTTGTGTTTTTTTTTCTTTTTTAGGCATGCATGTCATACTGATGGGCAGACTCAGGTTGTGCGAAGTTAGACTTTGAAGTCACAGAGTCAAGAATTCTGGCTCTCTAGCACTTCTTAAACCATGGCCTCTGGGATATTTCTTTATCCTATTAGAGATTTCCTTTGAACAACTGATAAACCAAAGTAACAGTATCTAGTAGATTCAATTCTTGGAAGGGTTAAATAAAGCCATCAAGCCAGTGAGTGGCATCAGAGCTGACGCTTAGTAGGTATCCAATAAATCTTCCTTCCTTCTAAACAGGAAACTTGGTCATTTAAACAACTAAGAGCCAGAAATAGCCCTGCCCCTAGGCAGCCTAATATTTCACCACTGCAACTGGATTACAAGCAAAAGGGTAATACATGAAGTTGCTGACCTGTGTTCCCTGGGGCTGGAACAGTGTATTGGTTTCATAAAGAGAATGACAAGTGATCTTTTTCCACCAAGATGCTGTTTGTAAGTCAGGAGCGGGTTCACGTGAGGTGGCTTACCTTCTCCTCTCCATGTCCAGGAAGTGTAAGGATCCTGCTGCCCAGCCCAACATGACCTTTAACACAGTAGGCATATAGAAAGCTCTTCATTTTTCTCTGTACAAACATGGCTGATGGCTTTACGGGGACCCTTGGAAGTCCTGTTTGGTGGATGATTGGAAATGTGCCCAATGTTCTCAACTTCCCATATCTCTTTAGCCATGACTCCCCAGACCCAGTGAGAACTATAGGTTCCTAGCACTGGCCATGGCTGATCTATTTGAAGAAGCAGGAGATAGAAAGGAAAGTGCCAGAACTTTTGCGTCAGGAGAAAGAGATTTTAATGCAGGGGCCTGCTCTTAGTAGTTGTTTGTCTTCTGGGGAAAGCTACCAAACCTTTTCTGAATTCTGCTTTTTTTTAATCTGTAAAATGGGAATAGCATGTCTTACATCTCATATAAATTGTTTTACCAAATGAGAATGGTAGGTATCTGTGATATGCTAGTCCATTTATCTATAGCCCTTTGTGTTAGGTTTCTCTCTCCATTGTTGCCCTCTCTCAAAATATATTAATGCTTAATTGTCATACTTGTCACCACAATCCTGTGAAAAAGATGTCATTATTTGCCTTCACATCTTTATGGATGGAGACTTCAGTGAAGAGAAGTCTGGTGACAGTGCATGGTCAGGTGACACCTTAATAAGTGACAGAGCTAGGGTTTGTATCCAGGTCTTCCAAGTTTGGAAGTGAAATTCCTTCACATCCAATTCTATTAGGAAGACTGCACTTAAAAATTAATATCCTAGGCAGGTGTTTTGATCAGAGAGTGCAGTCATTCAATTTTAAAAATGGGAAAAATAAGACTCAGGAAATAAACAATTTCCCCAGGGTCACCGGAGTGCTAGAGTCAGAGCTGGAAAGAGAGCTCTGCTCTAGTCCTGTTCTGACTCCCATGTTAGGTTTTCTGCCCCTGAACTAAAATTGCAAACTAAAGTGATGGTGGCTGAGAGCCTTCTCATGGAGCATTTCCTGTAGACATGTGAGTTTCCAAAAATCTCTCTTAGAGGAAACATCTTCTACTTTTATTTATTTATTTGTTTGTTTATTTTTGGTTTGCAAGACTCAGATTTACACTGAGGGCCTCAGTCTTGCCTTGGCTCTCATACTCTACTACTTGAACCATGCTCTCATCCCTTATTTGCTGTAGCTATTTTTTGGACAGGCTCTATAATTTCGGCCCAAGCTGGTTTCAGACTGTAATCTTCATATGCTTGGTCTCCTGTGTGGCTGGGATTACAAACGTGAACTGCCATACCAGGTTTATTAACTTAATCAAAGTCTTGAAACGTTTTGCCCCCATTGGTTTCAAAGCTCAATCATCTCAATCGTCACTCCTGACTCACTGGGATTACCACTCTATTATCCCTCCTGAGCCACCATGCTTGACTGAATAAACTGCTATTAAAAGCAGATATTAAGTTTTACTGATATTAAAAGCAGATATCAAATTTTGCTTAAATGAATTGTACAGATTAAGAAATTGAATCTCTGGGAAGTTGAGCCAATGACTCAAAATCTCCAGCTATTGAGGGCAGAGATGGGGCTTCGGCCAGTCATATCTGATTTGAGGGATTATGCTCTCCTATACCCTGGGCTTCAGCTCACAGCCCTGAGAGCTGAGCTACAAGACAACAAACTCATTCTGACTTATACTCTTTATTCAGAAAAGTTGCCTTCATTCAGTGTGAAGTGAGTTTGGAAAAGTTTGCCAAAATGTAGCTTCATTTGCAACCAGCATGCAAAAAAGAAAAGAAAAAAATCAACCAATATATAGCTCCTAAACAAAACAATATCTCTAAAAATTACATCTAGCTTTAGAGAAAAATCTCTGCATGGAGTAGAAAAAGTCAGTTCTTTGCCATTACTCCCTCTTTCAGAATTCCTTGGCTCTCCTTGGCCTTTTACATTTTAACTTCAGCCTGTCAATTTCCATAAAAATCCCTTTTGGGATTTTGATCGGAAAACCACTGAATCTATAGATGAATGTAGGGAGAGATGGCATCTTTACAACATAGATTATTCCTTTCCATTTCTTCAGGGTTTTATTTTTATGATTTTCGATTTTTTTTTCTGTAAATGTCTAACTCAGGAAATTCTTTCTGCAAGAATTTATGTCACACATGGTATAAGCAAGGAAGCAACTGGCCCATCCCATGTGAATAAAAAATTTCTCTTTTTCAGAAATTCAACCAAGTTTGCTACTCTCTTGTCAATTTCACAAATGTTTCATAAGTTTCAATTGCCTTTCCAGAAGTTAACTTTCAGCATCTTGTACCACATTGTTCAGGGCAGACAGGTTCCTAGGACTTAGATTCTTGGTTCCCCATCAGAATTCCTCTTCCCATTTATTTTGGATCTGGTCTTTCACCATCTCAAATGGGGGAGGAGGTAATAATCCATGTAAGGCTAAGGGATTCTCCAAACCCCATTCTGTGTCTTCCATCACCTTAATGTTACTACAGAGTGGCCAGTGATCTTTAATATTGGTGACACTAGATATTATTCATTAGCCATTTTCTTTCTTTCTTAAAAACAGCATCTGATTAATAATTAGACCACACAGGCTTTGCTTAAACTAATTAGGGAACAAATGCTTTAGTTTTGTTCAAGGAGGTAGGATCCAGGAAGCGATATCACGTGGGAAAGAACAAAGACACTTCAGAAAAAAATATTCTGTACTTACTCTACACCTGGCACCTAAAATGTAAGGTGTCAGAATTATGTATGGCCTTGTCCTTGATTCAAGTAATACTGGGGAATGTGGACAACTCAAACTACAATTAAAACAGTCTGGTTACTATCATGATAAAGGAAAGCCTCAAAAAGTCAAACTGAAGTGATAGGAGTTTGGGGAAGACAGGTGCACCGCAATAAAGGACCTTGAAGATAGAAATAAATAATCTAAAAATGTAGAGGAAGTTTTACGCATCAAGAGAAGAAGTCAGTGAGGAGGGATAAGAAGGGACTAGGAATTCATTTATCCTAAAGGCTGGTATATTAGGGATGGAGAGGAGTAGATTAATCAAGGAAATGACGGGATCCAATTTTCTTTGAGGAAACAACTTACATTTAGAGAAGAATTTAAGACTAATGAATTGAGATTTGTGTGTGGAGGTGGAATTCCACTCATGAGACCATCAGGAGTCCAGGCAGAAGACATTGTCTGTTAGTAGGATAATAGCATGTGGACTAAGTGAAAAGTTTGAAGGTCAGAAAGGAAAAGTGGTTTTCCCTCTCATACTCGCACAGAAAGTAAGGCAAGACACTGAAACAAACACAGAAGAACCAAAGTCTATCATCATTTTACTGTGCCTCCGTTTCCCTACCATTTGTAGAAGTTACACTTGTCTACTAAGCCCAAACCGGAAGAATATACTAGAAACAGAAAATTCCAATAGAAGCCTGTTGAAATTATATTCAACAGAAAGCAATCAGTATTGATTGATTTGTGTGAGTTTTTCAAATACTTTCTTTTTTTTTGTTGTTTTTTGTTTTTTGTTTTTTTTTGTTGGTCGTGGGGCTTGAACTCTGCTTAAGGCTAGCGCTCTACCATTTGAGCTACAGCGCCACTTCCAGTTTTCTGGGGGTTTATTTGAGGCAGAGTTTCATGGACTTTCTTGCCTGGGCTGGCTTTGAACCTCGATCATCAGATCTCAGCCTCCTGAGTAGCTAGGATTATAGGCATGAGCCACCAGCGCCCAGCTCTTCAAATACTTTAAAGTGCCTATAAATCTCCTGAGGATCTTGTTTTGTGGACTCTAGTTCTGTGGGTATGGATTGGGGCCTGAAATTGTGCTTTTATTTATTCATTTTAAACAAGCTTTCATGTGTGGCCAAAGATGGTGGGTGAAGCACTAAGTTTGTTTTGAGTAAATAAAGTAGGTGTTAACAGGCCAGAGTTTAAGTCAGGTAGACTTGCTGTAACAAATGACCAAAACTTAGTTAGCTTTAATCCATGAAAGGTCATTCTCTCACAGTTCTGGAAGCTAGAAGCCTGTCAACCTGGCCTTCCTCGCTGGAAATTTCTAAAGCAGGTATTTCTCTTGTCTGTTCTGGTTTCTGGGGTTTCTGATAATCCTTGGCATTCCTTGGCTTGTAGGTTTGTCACTGCAGCCTCACAATTGTCTTTTCCCTGTGCATCTTCCTGAAACATATGTCTGTCTCTATATCTAAATTTCTTCCTTTTTATAATATCATATTAGATTATGACCAACCCGAATGACCTCATGTTACCTTAACTACTTTGTAAAAGACTCTATTTCTAAATAAAGTGAGTCATATTCTGAGGAACTTTTTATGGAGGGAAACACCATTCAATCCCCAGGAGGTAAATTAGTTGTCTCCTCTGGGTTTCACTTTCTTTACAAGTTAAATGGGAATAAAGATCCCTACTTTACCCAAACTTAATGGAAAAATAAAGATAAAGTGCCTGGACCACAAGAAGATCTCAAATCATGACAGGTAAGATTCTAGACATAAGCATTCCAAAGTCAGCTCAATCCAGAATCCTGAGACAGTGACTATCTTTAAACAGATCATACCGGGTTTAGGATGCTCTGGAGTGCCTAATCATTCTTCCTGGGTAGCAGTAGAGATTGAGATTCCTTGATGATGAAACACTTTTCCAAAGTCAAACTGTTACGAAGATTTAAAATCTAGTTGTCTTCAAAGATCCTGATGTTTATTTCCACTCCATAGAGATACAAGGGAGAGAAATAGTCAAGGTGGAATTTAAAAAAATCTTTTCTACAGCAGAGAAAGATGATGATTATTATTATTTAACCATGTAGCAGAATGTGCTGAATACAGATTCTGGTTTCAAATGCCTGGAATTGCAGATGAGGTATGCCAGAAACACAGGGGATTGGAGGAGGGAGGGACAAATGACAGGACATTCATGGGTTCAGGGCATTCATCCAATCGTCTAAATTTTGTGGGTTTTGTTTTGTTTTGTTTTGTTTGTTTTTATAGGTTTCAAAGTTACTTTCGCATTTTTCATAGGCTGTAGACATTCACAATCAAAATTAAGATAAAAAAATAATCTCCCTGCCATCCTGGTAAAACAGGTTTATTTTTTCCTTAAAAAAACGAAACACCTAGACAACAAAGAAAGAAATATGTAGGCTTATGATGAGTAATTGAACCTACTCTTGTCTGTTTGCAATAAACATTTGCAAAATACATTATCCTTTTGACATTCCTGATAGGATTGTTGTATTCCATTTTCTGTGAGATGCTTTCTGTCTTCACCGGGTTTCTGTAATTACCTCTTTGGAAGAAGATCATCTCAGCCCTCTGGAGCCATCATGACTTTCATCAAACAATTGATTCCTAGTTGTTGTTTTGCTCAGCTATCTCTGAAGGGGCGGGGAAACAGAAGTATCTTACGGTACAGAAAGACAACCTGATGCCAGTTAGGAAAATGTGGGTGATAAGGAAGGAAGTGGAAGCTTAATTGTTACTTCTTTCTTCTAGTTGATTTCATGAGCCATTATAGCCAGCGGTAAAAGGAACCAAACTGCCTGGGATCTGACCTTGGTTTTGATACTTTCAAATTTTGTGACCTTGAGACATTTTCATTTTCCTCATTTACAAAACTCTTCCTGATTCAAAGAAATGTTGTAAAGATTGAAGAAGTGAATAGGTGTAAAGAGCTTAATTGTATTAACATAGAATGCACTGATAATAAATGATCAATTTGGTGGTGACTGATTTTTCTAGCAAGAAAGAGTGAGAAATGATAGCCTTGGCATTGTTCCCAGTTTCCTATTATGGGATGTTCTTGGTTTCTTCTATAACATGGACCAATGCTTTGCCCATATCATGTAGAACATAACATTTGAGCAGGGTAATATACACATAAGTATTTACTTATTACAGAGGGAAACCAATGTGGTAGTTATTATCAGGAGAATTAAGTGACCATATTAACATTTTACAAGATTATTCCAGCTATTCTTTGGGGAATATACGTGGCAAAGGTAATGCTAAGAAGCCAGTTAGGGCCTAGAGGAAGTAAAACATGACAGGCGCTATGACAGTGGTAGTGATGGAGGAAGTGGAGCAAAATGGTTCAACAATAAGTCACAGACACAGTGTACAGGTCTTGAGCACAGATGAAGGCTATGAAGAATGACGTAAATTTCTGGACAAATGGATAGAACAACTTATCGAAAATGTATATAGGTATTTACTAATACTATGGAACAACAGCAGAGAGGCCAAAGAAAGTAAAGAATGTGAATGATTCTAGACAAAAGAGGCAAGAACGATTGTTTTTAAAGCTCTGAGCTTCATGGAGAACTTGAACTCTCCATGAAGTGATGAAAGATTACATTGTAGGCTGAAGGAGCAGAATGAATAAAGTTTGTCAGAAGAAGCCACTGTCATATTTGAGGGATACAATGTAAGTCACTTATGCCTAGGAAAAATATAGCTTTTGACTGTTCTTCAAATTATTGCCTTGACAGAATACATGAGGATATATTACAGGCCCAAATGATAACTACTGTTTTAAAGTAATTTTACCACAACTCTAGGTATAGATTATTATACATATATTATATATATTATATATAATACAACTCTAGGTAAATATTTCCAGAATTGAACAAGTTATCAAGTAAAAGCTAATACCTTGCCATTGATATTTCTGAGACCCTGTGCTAAGGTTTGGGAATATAGTAGTAAGAGAAATGAGATATGGTCTTTCCTCACCACTTTTTCCACTTGCTATCTCTTTCTCTTTCCATTTTTATTTCTTTCTTATATTTCAACTCTTCTCTCCACTTTCTCCTTATCCCTTTCTTTCACTTCCCTTCTATTCTCCGCTACTACCACCATTCCACTTCCTCCCCTATTAAAATGGAAAAAATGGGGTGTTATCAGCTTAGAATCCAATACTGAATTTTTCTGTAGATTAGATCTGGGTCTGCTCAATGTATCTCATCATCTATAGACCACTATGATGGATATGATGACCTCTTCATGGTGGTAGCAAAAGTGCAGGAAAGCCAGCCTAGGTATGAGAACAAGATTGCAAATTACATCTGCAGTTCATCTGTGAGAATCACAGTGGCATTGCAAGGGACAAAGCCGAACCCAAAATCAAAGTGCAGGCACTTCTAGTGGGAGAAGATGCAGAACTACCTGGCAAATAGGATGGAAACAGGGAAGACTAAGAACCATATATTTTCTCTGCTTTCTTACCTCTTAAATCAGGACCTTAGATCAGACCTATGCTATCTATACAGTAAAAGATATCTTTCCAGTAGCCCACAAAAAGATTTTCATAGTAACAACAGTAACATTTGAGTATTGAGCAAAAGTAAACCAATATAGCTTAATGTAGCATCAAGTATTTGTGAAAAAGTTTCACCGCGACATGACCATATATGAATGCAATGTACCTTGATGAGATTCAGTCCTATAATATACCTTTGGTTTGCTCTCAGTATCCCTGGTACAGTAAGGAGTCTGAATTAGTGCAGAGTTAGGGCTTTAACAAGCCCTCAATTTTTACTGGCTCTCATGTTAAGCAGAATCGAACAGGCTCCAAATTTGCAGCTATCTGCAAGCCATCCTATCTAGCTAGAATTTCAAAAGATTGCTTTGTTTCTATTTTATTCTCAACTATATCATATTTATAGCAAGTATTTAAAGAAAATACAAAGTAAATTACTGTGGCAGGCACTCAGCAGAAAATCATGACTACAGCACTTGAATAACTAAAGCTTGGGGGGAATTCTGGGTTTGAGGATCTTTATGTTCTGAGATCCTATGACTGCCAAACTCACTGCAAAACCACTCCTAGCCTGGGGGTTTTGCCCAGTAAGATGAGTACCAAGAGGCATTGTCTTTCTCTTCTGAAGGTCTCTAAGACCTTTCATTCCTCCCTTCTCTTTACCATGTGAGCAGCCCAGCTGCCAATACGGCTGCTCAGCCAGATGTACTTGAATGACATGCTCATTCCTACACATCAGCCCCGACTCAGTCAACCCAGGGCTGTGCCTGCCCTTGGCATTGTGACACATGGGCCCAGATTCCAAATGTCATGTCACATCTCCTCATGGCATCAAAGCACCCTTGAGAGCAGAAAACACTAACAGATGGCTGAAATGCCTTCAAAAAGACTCCCCTAGACAGCCAGTGAGCTGCAGAGCTCTGTCGGTGGTGATGGGTTGGAGCATATGTTCAGCAAAAAAGTGCCTAAGGGAAGAGTGGTCCATGTACCCACTGTGCCTGCAGAATACTGGATGCAAAGCGGGGAGTCAGCTGCCTTTTTAAAGGACCACTGGATTTTGCCAAATATCCATTGACTTCCTGATCTCCAGCTTTGATTGCCCTCCATTTAATCATCCTAAAGAGTAATGGTGGAGAACTTATTTATATTCATATTTTTGGTAAAAAGCAAATGCATTTTTTTTCTTACAGTAAAAGTAAGAATTCTTTTAGTTCAGGAATTCCAAACTTGGAGACTTGTAAGTCTTCACAAAACCCATTGACAAAATGGCCCCTGTCTCATTATAAATAACAGTTCTCCCATAGATCCTTAGGAAGATTACACAAGTCAGATAAAAGCAATCTAAATTAAACTAGAATAAACTGGGAAGCAATGGAAGGCAGCAGTGTTTTTCCCCTGATAGGAACATTAAGACAAACACCTGCCATTTGTCTTCACTATAATTTCAAAAAGGTGATTTCAGCGTAGCAAGACATGAAAAAGTCGAAGGCAGGCTATAAACTCAGATTAAAAACATAAATTTGGCTTTATTAGAAGAATGGATGCATTGTCCTCTGGCATATCTCTTCAATGTGGAACTAATGGCCAGCATAGGTCTGGGAACTAAGTTTTGTTCTCAAAGGAGAAATTTCCACTCTGCCTGCCATTCTTGACCTTCTCTGTGTGGCTAAAGCTGGACCCACCCTGAGAGGAGTCCTTTATCATGGATCCAACTGTGTTTTGATTTCCAGTACCTAGCAAGAATGGTCAGTTAAATGCAAAACTTCATCTCCATAGTTAACGATTGTGGTTTTCATCTGGGTCAGGTCTTGACTCAAGCATCAGATGGGTGGTGTGAGACATAATCCGGTCCCAAGGTGGTTCCCAGATTAATGGAAGAAGCCCTAGAAATGGTGTAAATGAGCATTGTTACCCATGACAGTCTTCATTTATGCATCAAAGGACAAAAGGAATCGGAAAATGTTACATAAGAGGTCTATATTTCTATTTATCCTGTGCAACTTAACTATTAGGTAAGTAGACAGGTAAGCGATAGCAACCAAAAGTGATTGAACGATTGAATCTGCCCCTCTCCCCTGCTCCCATAAGGAATTTAAAAATGCCTCTCTTTTTCAGGTACGTGTAGACAAAGAGCCTGGAGAATGACAGCGAACTACTGCCTGCGTGCATACAGCAGGCAAGTTTATAGACAATCCTGTAGAAAATCAAGTGCATTTAGCAATACAATAGAATGACTCATTTCTTAAAGCACGTTTTAAATCCCTGCCTAGGCAAAGGTTGGGAGTTTACTGAATAGCATAAGAGCCCAAAGGAATCAGGAGTGACAGGGAGCTGCAGAGACAGAGAAGGCAGCCTGCAGAGCCAGGGGTAGGGATAGGGGAGGTAGAGTACACAAGGCAGAAATGATTCTCCTGATAACTGGATCAAAGGGAGAGGGAACTAGGGGTTGATTTCAGAATCTGCCACACAGTATGCAGAATCACAGTTTCATGAAGGGTTTCCTTCTTGACAGTGGGCTTTCTTTTCATGCAATTTCTTTGTTGTTTCCCTACAGGGCTGAGAGAACCTTTTTGACTTCTTCAGTCAATGCAAAATCAGAACAGGGAGAATATTGCCAGATAACTACAAAAAGTAGTTACCTATTGAGTAAGTAGACACAGATAAATGATAGTAGCCATTCTCAGGTAGGTAAGTTTCAAAGACTATGGCATGAGTTTTTTTCTTAAATTTTTTTTCCTGCCAATATTAAGGCTAGAAACTAAGGGCGTTGTGCTCTTTCTTAACCTTTTTTTTGTTTAAGGCTGGTACTCTACCACTTGTGCTACACCTCCACTTCCAGCTTTTGGCTGGTTCATTGGACATAAAAGTCGCACATACATTATTAGTCTGTCCAGGCTGGCTTTAAACCATGATTCTCAGATCTCAGCCTCCTAAGTATCTAGGATTAGAAGCCTGGGCCATTGGTACCTGGCTCACCTGAGCTCTTTTAACAAGTGATAGTGTTACGTTTTGTTGAGAAGTCAAAGTGCAGAAAAGTTTATTGTCATACCAAGGGCACAAAGCCAGCCATGGTACCTGTGATGCATCATCTATTACAGTAAGAAGTCAGAAGGGGCACTCTCCCTTACATTTCTGGTACTTTCCAGCTCCGGTTTGAGGGAGGAGAAAAATCCAGGTCTCGGCTGCCATTCTGTTGCTCAGTCCTGAGTATTTTTTTTAAATCAAAATGAAGTGCTATTCTTGACACTTTACAGATACACAAATTAACAAAAGATTAAAATAAAAACCTGGAAAAAATGTGTGCACACACACACACACACACACAAATTGTAGAGAACAAAATTGCATTTTCCAATGTCTAGACCCCATGTCCCTAGGATTGTAGCAGACAGTCATGAAGATGGACATTTAATCAGCAGGAGGTTTTGCTTTGTTCTTGTTGTTTGTTTGTTTGTTAAGCATGCTGAGTGTTTGTTGTCATCAAGGGAACCTGTGAGGAGGAAGTCCCTGGGGAATTGTATAAAGGAGGTTCTTTGGCTGTGGTCTTGGACAGAGGACCAGAATAAACCCAGCAACTGGTTCATGTTATTTCATGAAGCAAGATCTGTGCCTCTAATATTTCAAGCCCCAGATGACAATTTTAATACTTTTTGCAAGTTCAAAGGCTTTAGTATCTTATTTACTACTTCTAAGGCAGTGGTCTTTTGAGCTTTGGTTTTGTAAAGACAAGGCTCAGGGCTCAGAGCAGTGTAAAAGCAGATCCCATTTCCACTCTGATGACAGCCCTGTGTGAAAGCGTATCTGGGGGTAACTCAAACCAACTCCAACCAGGATTTAGCTACCACACCAAAGCAGCATCTGTCAAGGTCACCAGTGATCTTCGTATGGTATGCTGTGTGGTCAGTTCTAGTCCCTACCACACTGCCAGTATTTTGCAGCGCTGTGGGTTATTATGCTTCCATGAGAAACATTTTCACCCCCTACCTCTAGAACATTCCTATCTTGATTTTCCTTTCTGTCTGGCCTTCTTAGCCTCATTTGCAGGAACTTTCTATCATTCCCAACCTCAAAACACTGGACTTTCTCCAGTCTCTAACCTTGAGTACTTTCCCTTTTAACCAACATTCTCTATCCTTGGATGATCTTAAATAGTTTAATAGCTTAAATATTAGCAATATATGGTAATATAACTTTAACAAAAATATAATGAACCATAGACTTCTTGGAGAAATATTAAAAATGAGACTATATCCTATTTTATATAGTAAGGAATAATGGTTAAAAGTCAAGGCACCAAACAAAAGTTTCCTGGGTTCAAATCTTATTTTCATTTTTTACTCAATATCCTTAGGCAAAGAACTTCTCTGTTTCTCAGATTCCTTTCCAACAAAGAGGTAATAATGTTAGCATGTCATAAAGTTAATATATCATAAATTAATGAAGATTATTTATCTTTAATATACTTAGAAGAAGACCTGATACACAGTGAGTAATTACATTTTAGCTAATAGTATTATGCTAAGGATGTGTTAACACTTTATTTTAATCTCTAAGAAGATATTTTATGGAGAAATATCTAGCTATTTAGGGTTGGCTCTCCATATCTGTCAGTTTTGCTTCAATAGATTCACCAACTGTGGATTGAAAATATTCAAGAAAAAACTGTGACTGTACTAGACATATAGAGAACTTCATGTGTGTGTGTGTGAGTGTGTGTGTGAGTGTGTGTGTGTGTGTGTGTGTGTATGTGTGTGTGTGTGTATGTATGTATGTGTATCAGTCTTAGGGCTTCAGCTCGGGGTCTGGACACTACCTGAGCTTTTCTCTTTTAAGACTAGCTATCTACTACTTGAGCCATAGCTCCAATTCTGGCTTTTTGTAGTTAATTGGAGATAAGAGTCTCATGGACTTTCCAGCCTGGACTGGCTTTGAACCATGATCCTTAGATCTCAGTTTACCTGACCAGGAAATTATGGTGTGAACCACCATAAACCAATGTAGCATAAGAACTATTCAAACAGCATTTATATTATATTGCATTTTATAAGTAGCCTAGAGATGTGTACTTAAAGTACACAGGAGCATATGCATATGTTATATGCAAATACTATGCTATTTTATATAATGGGCTTGGGTGTACACAGATTTTGTTTATCTGAAGGGACCAGAACCCAAATACACAAAGGAAGTTCATATATATATATATATATATAATTCATATAATTCATGTGTGTCATATATATATTATATACCTATATACATGTATATGTATGTATATGGGCTTATCTTGTTTCCTGTGTCAAGCCCTTAGTGCCTCACACAAACCCTGAATCAGGGCTGAAATTAGATGAACCACTCCATCAAATATTATTGGGAAATCTGATTTAACTCAGTATTTTCTAAAGGTCTTGGCAGAAAAAGCTTATATGAAGTATCACACCAAAACAATTTTTAAAAACTACTCGTTAGATATTTCTCTTTCTCCACTCAAGTTGCTCTTTGTGCCATCAGCCAGCCAGCTTTATCTCCTGATCTCTTAATTTCCTGATGTTTCCTTAGGACTTTGTCCACTTCATCTGGGCTCATGTTGCCCTCTGTTTGCTCATAGCCCATGTCTGCTAGTCCTGTTTAAGCAGGAGCTCGCCACAGGAAGTCGCATTTTATTTGTACCTTATCATTCTAAGGGCCTTGTATCCTTGACACCTACCAGAGGACCAGCTACTTGGTACTAGCTCTGTGAGCTAGGAAGTCAATGCATACTGAGCAGTTTCTGCACAGCCAAGGAAATAAACAACAAACGACAAAAATGGGAAAATATTTACAAATTATTTATCTGACAAAGGATTAATATTCAAAATATATAAGGAACCCAAACAAGCTGGACACCAAAAATAAATTTTATTCTTTTGATTGTTTCCAATTTTAACTTAAATTTCTAATTACATTGCTTTCCGAGCCAGGTGCCAAGGCTCAGGCCTTGTAATCCTAGCTTCTCAGGAGGCTGAGATTTGAGGATCAAAATTTGAAGCCAGCCCAGACAGGAAAGTCCATGAGTCTCTTATTTCCAATTAACCACCAAAATGTAATGCGAAAGTGGAGCTGTGACTCAAATAATAGAGGTCTAGCCTTGAACAAAAAGACCTCAGTGACAGTGCCCAGGCCCTGAGTGTAAGTCCCAGGACTGGCACAAAATTTTTATTTTTCTAATTAAAAATGAGCTCAAAGTGCTAAACATATTCTTCAAACAAAGAAAATAAATGACCAACAAGTATATATAAAGTGTCCACTTTCACCAATTATGAGAGAAAGGCAAATCAGAGTCATGATAGGAGGTTATCTCTAAACAATTAGAATGGCTGTCATCAAAAAGACAAAAATATAAAACATACTAGCAATGATGTGATGGAAGGGAAATGTGTATATTGTTGTAGAAACATACAATCATTGTGGAAAACATTATAGTGAATCTATTAAAAATAGAATTATCATATAATCCAAAAATTCTATCAAAGGAGGTATATATCCAAAGGAGACAAAATTATTATTGGAAAAGGATACTGTACTCTCATGTTCATTGCAGTACCATTAACAGTAGCTAAAATATGAAATTAACTTAGATGTTCACCAGAGGATAAATACATAAGTAAAATGTGATGAATACTTAACAGAATATTCAGCCACATGGATAAAACTGGAGGTCATTATGTTAAGTAAAACAGCCAGACACAGAAAGACAAACACCATATGCTCTTATTCATTTCTCCCAACAAATTAGTTGGTGGTCACTAGAGCTTGGTAAGGGAAAGGGAGGAGGACAGAATGTCAAAGGGTCACTGAGACACAGCTAAAGGGAGGAATTACTTCTGGTCCTTACTTACTTAGGTAAAGTAATTCTTGATCAAAATAATCCATGATATATTTTAAAATGATTAAAAGAGTGTGAATTTGGGGCTGGGAAGGGGGCTCAGTGGTAGAGCGCTTGCCTGGCATGCATGAGGCCCTGGGTTGGATTCCTCAGCACCACATAAGCAAAAAAAGCTGGAAGTGGAACTGTGGCTCAAGTGGTAGAGCGCTGGCCTTGATCTGTAGAGCCCAGGCTCAGAATTCAGGCCCCATGACCGACAGAAAAAGAAAAAAGAAAAAGAAAAAAAAAGTGTACATTTCCCAATTTATATAAAATGATTAATGGATGAGGAGATATTAACACCTATTACCCTGATCTGATTGTAACACATAATATACATATCATATTATCACAAGATAGTTCATTGAGATGTATAACTATGTCTCAATAAAAAAGAGGTTGGAGGATAAATGAAAGGAACCTTATATAGAAATGTATCTTCTTTTATGGAGTAGGAAATGGAGACAGAACTATGTCAAAGGGTTGTTGTAGAACAATCAAGAAGAGACCCTCAGATTCTCCTGTACCTCATCAAGACTATGCACTAGAAGCCTTTGCATCAAACACCTGATCTGATCTGGTTCTGACCTTCCCTGTACCTTGTGGAAGATCAACATTCTACCCAGGCTGGCCTTGGAGGATGCAGACAGCCAGGGTTTCATTTATTTCCTCCTGGGAAAAACAAATCAAATATAAGGGAAGCTTAAGAATATTCCAAGGAGATTTGATTCCTTATTGGTGGCTTTTTTTCAGTAAACATCCTGATGAATACCACAGCCCAGAGCCGAGAGACAAGGCCCAAGAAATAGCACTCCTGGTGATTGCTGGCTGGTGCCTGTCTTTCTCTGTTATTTGGTTTTTTTTTTTGTCTTTTATTTATGTTAAAGTCAAGAATAACAATACATGCAAGAATAGAGAAGAAATATTAACTCCTAGGGTTCTGGCTTTTGGGTATTTTAGGAAGGTCTTTCTCTTCCTTGTTCACAAAGAGAAATCATAACGAGCCTTAACATTGCTCTGTGGTGCATCAGAGCTCCCTTTCTGTTATATCCTAGGGCTGAGCCTCTTGCTCATTGGTGAAAGTTTCCATCACCTGCTCTGCTCCATGTCTGGTCATTTTGTCTTCAGCAATGCCCTGAAGTTACTACTCAACATCTGTACAACCAGCTTTCTCACAGAAAAGAAGCTTCCTAAGAACACAGGATTGAATTCGAGCTCTGACTTAAATACCTCTGAACCTAGGAAAGCCTCAGTTTACCAATCTGTGTTGCAGATCCAATATTCCTTCATTGACTTGGAACAAGATTGTTGAGATGTTTAAATGAGGGAAAAGACACAAAAGGATCTGTTGAAGTAAAATGACATTCAAACATAATTGTCAATGAGAATTATCATTCTAGACTTAATAAAAGATTAAACCCCAATTGTTTCCAGATTTGTTATTTAAATGTCATCTGACATAAGCTTAAGAGTTGTGACAGGAAGAATGGAATGAATTTATTCTGAAATGCCAGTGTGTGTGTGTGTGTGTGTGTGTGTGTGTGTGTGTGTGTGTGTGTGTGTGTGTGTGTGTGTGTGTGTGTGCGCACACGTGCACACAGGCAAATCCTAGGGTTTGAACTTTGGGTTGGGTATTGTCACTTGCCATTTTTGTTCAAGGCTGATACTCTCTCTCTTGAGCCACAGCTCCACTTCCAGTTTTTTTGGTGGTTAATTGGAGAAACGTGTCTCATAGATTTTCCTGCCCAAGTTGGCTTCAGGCTGTGATTCTCAGATCTTAGCCTCCTGAGTAGCTAGTCATATAGGCATGAGCCACTGGTGTCCAACTGCAGATAGCATGTTTAGCTGAGAAAAGAAACAAGTATTGGCATTTGCATGGTACTGTCCTATTGGAGATGGAAAGTGCCTGACAGAAGAGTAGGTATGAGAGAAGGGAAGGTCAGGAATGGAATTGAACACCCATAGGCGGCGCAGTGGGTGGGCTCACTATATTTCATCATCTAAAAAATACTGAGCAGAGTAGTTCATCCTCTCACTGGATGATTGTAATCTGGGCTAAAACCCCAGAAACCTGAAGAGGAGTAAAGCATAGTGCCAAGAACTTTGTCTTCATTTCTATTCCCTGGGGAGATACATGGCACAGTACATTTATCCCCCAAATACTTCTTTAATGAGGAAATGAGTATCATACAGCTGGAAAGTGGTCCAGCCAGAATTTAAGCCACAGGCTGATTAGCATTGAAGCCTACCGGCTCTCTTTCTACCCTATCGCAATCAAGTTTATATTAGGAGTTTGTAATTTATAAAAGCTACAAGACCAGCACAATTCAGAAAATGGTGTAATTGGTGCACATCTGTGAAATAGAATAATTAGCAACCACTGAATAAATATAAATATAAATATTAACACGATGTCATAGGTCCTAAAATTTCCTAACAGGAAATGGTGTAGAGCGGGGCGGGGCATTTAAGTGTCAGTGCTTGTTGGTGAGTGTTGTTCTTTGCCATTCTTTTAATTGCTTTAGCTTCAGTATGAGAAAGAAAAGAGTAGTTTTCCCAGCCTAGCTTCCTGCCAATAACAGATGGCTACATTTTAAAAATCAAATTTATTGATGCATAATTTACGTATAGACAAAATGAACTTATTTCAAGTATAGAAATCATGATTTTGCAAATGCATACATCTGTGTAACCACCTCCACAATCAAGACAGAGAACATCACTCCCCCAAATTCCCACAACCCATGATCTAAAGTCATTGCTATACATTTGTTTTGTTTTTTAAAAATTCATATAAACCTAAGACTCTGATTCCTTCCTTCTTCCTTCCTTCCTTCCTTCCTTCCTTCTTTCCTTCCTTCCTTCCTTCCTTCCTTCCTTCCTTCCTTCCTTCCTTCCTTCCTTCCTTCCTTCCTTCCTTCCTTCCTCTCTCTTTCTTCCTTCCTCTCTCTTTCTTCCTTTATCCATCTCTATCTTTCTGTCTCTGTCTCTCTGTGCTAGTACTATGCCTTGAACTAAGGGCTTCTCATTTTAACTAATTTTTTTTCTCCCTGCTGGCACTCTACCACTTGAACCACACCTCCAATTTTATTTGTCGTACTTCTAGCATTTTACTGTTCAGTTGAAGATGAGTCTCATGGATTTGTATGCCTGGGTTGGCTTTGAACCATGATTCTCAGATCTCAGCCTCCTGTGTAGCTGGGATTGTAGAGAGGTGCTACCAGTGCCTGCCTTCTTTTTCCTTTCTTGTCAATTTTGAGGTTTGACCTCAGGGCCTCCTATTTGCTAGGCAGATGTGCTACCACTTGAGCCATACCTCCATTCCTTTTGGCTTTACTTTTTTTAGACACAGTCTTGTTCTTTTTACCATGTCTGGCCTTGGACCACTAACCTCCTATCCTCATTTCCCATGGATCTGAAATTACAGATATGAACCATCAGGACCAGTTTATAGGCTGAGATTATTTTTTAAATTAATTTCTGCCCCAGGCTAACCTCAAACTGTGATCCTCTCAAACACTGCGTCCCAAGTAGCCTCCAAGTGTAACAAGCCAACTTGACCAGACCTGGGCTCTGACTTTTTACACTCATCATACCAGTTTTGAGATTCATGTGAAACACTGCATGAGTTAATACTTTATTCCTGTATAATTGTTGCCATTCCATTGAACATGGAGGAAGGTGCCATGAGCATTCATGTGAGTCAGTATAAGACTAAATTTTTTCATTTATTTCACGTGAGTACCTACAAGTAGAATTGATGGCTTATAGGGGTTCTTGTTTCTTTCAGGAACAAAAGTTTTTAATTTTAGTGAAACAAAATTTATCTATTTTATCTATTTTCCTGTCATGTTTTATGATTAGATACCAAAGGAATATTTATCTACCTCATAATAGATTGTCTTCCAATTCCCTTATCTTTATTTAATATAAACATTAAATATTTCATGTATGTTAATATTCAACTCCGAGTTTTCCCCTCTTCTTCCTCCTTCTTCCTCTTCTTCTCCTCGTTTTTTTCTTTTTGTTCTGTTTTTTCTTCTTCCTCCTTTTTTTCCTTCTCCTATTTCCTGCTTCTCCTCTTCCTTCTTTTTCCTTCTTCTTTTGTTTAAATTCAGGCCTTCACTTATTCAGATTCAATTTGCTTCTTCAAGAAGACTCATTTTCATTCTTTATGATTGAATCTATTATTATTTCAAATGGTATTAAGGTCTTTCTTATCCATGGCTGGTGCTCTACCACTCAAGTCACACCTCCGGCCTTGCTTTGTAGATGAAACTTCTAATTGAGTCATTAGGATTATAGCCATGAACCACTGGCACCTGGCTTTATTTTTTCTCCACTTAATGTTCAAGGTTTCCTTTAAATTTATGAACATACTTTTAATAGGTATTTAAAAGTCCTTGTTTAACCTGTAGAAATCTAAAACTAGATCCTTATATATCATCCTGTACCAGAATCAACTCCAAATGGATCAAAGACCTTGAAGTAGAAGCAGACACCTTAAAACATTACAGGAAAGAGGAGGAGAAACTCAGGTCTCCTTGGCACAGGCCCAAATTTTCTTAATAAAGACCCAGAAACACAAAACCAAAGAAAGGTTGGACAAATGGGATGGCATGAAATTGCAGAGTTTCTGCATGGCAAAGGACATAGATAACAAGATCAATAGAAAGCCCATGGATTGGGAGAAGATCTTCATTAGTCATATCTAAAACATATCTAAAACATACTTAAAACTCAAAAAATTAAATTCCCCAAGAACAAATCCTCAAAAGAAACAACTTCAAAGAAACAACCACCTGATTAATAAGTGAGCTAAAGACTTAAAGAGAGATTTTTCTGAAAAGGCAATAAGAATGGCCAATAGACAAATGAAGAAATGCTCAACTTCTCTAGCCATAAAAGAAATGCAAATCAAAACAACATTGAGATTCCACCTCACCCCAGTTAGAATGGCTATAATCAAGAAATTTAATAACAACAGATGCTAGAGGGGATGTGGCCAAAAGAGAATCCCTACTGCATTGTTGGGTGGGAATGTAAACTTGTTCAACCACTTTGGAAAGCAGTATGGAGGTTCCTCAAAAGACTCCACATAGAGCTCCCCTACGACCCAGCCATCCCACTTTTGGGCATTTACCCAAATGATCGCAAACAAGGCCATGCTAAAGCTACCAGTACAACTATGTTTATCACAGCATTATTCATCATAGCTAAGATATGGAACCAACCCAGATGCCTCTCAGTAGATGAATGGATCAAGAAAATGTGATATATATATATATATCTATATATATATATATATATGCACACATATATGAATTCTATGCATCCATCAGAAAGAATGATACTGCCCCATTTGTTAGGAAATGGAAAAACTTGGAAAAAATTATATTAATTGAAGTAAGCCAGACCCAAAGAAACATAGATCCCATGGTTTCCCTTATTTGCAATATCTAGGATAATCTTACCTGACAAGCAGAAAAGGTAAAAATTTATGTATGCATGACTATATAAGATGATGCTAAGTGAAATGAACCCTAAGATAGGGACAGAAGAGATTGTATCTTTGTTGCTATTGTTTTTAATGTACTATGTGAAATTTTAGTTTCTTTCGTTTGTTCTTTCCCCATGGCATAACCCCTGTTTTCACTGTATTTGATTGGTGCCCTACATCTTGTATATACATTTGTTCTAATTTGAGGAGGGAAAGGGAAATAACAAAATGCTAAAACAAGGATATAGGATGACCCATTGTGACAATGAGATGCACAAGACACTATGTTGAAAATGAACTTTACAACTTGTGGTGGGGGAGGGAGGACTTGGAGAGGTAAAGAGGGAAGTTATGATAGGGGAAAAACAAAGGAGGGGTTAACAATGCTCAACAAGAAATGTACTCATTACCTTACTCATGTAACTGTAACCCCTCTGTACACTCTCTTTACAATAAAAATATTTAAAAAAGAAAAATTTAAAGAAAGATAAGAAAATATAGAATAAAAATTTAGAAATTAAAGAAGTCCTTGTTTACTAATTCCATCATTTTTGCTACTTTTAAGTATTCTACTTACCATATTTTTTTCCATACTTTCCTCCTTGTTCACTGGTCACTTATAAATGTTTAGTTATTGACTTCCTAGATTTTACTGCCTCCTTTTAAACTGAGTTAAAGTTTGTTTTGGCAAGTTGTGTGAAATAGCTTCATCATTTTAAGTATTGTTTTTGAGCTTTGTTATGTCTTATCTACAAAGGTCTTTATTTGGAGGGTTAATTATGCCCAATCACTAAGGCATACTTTTCTTAAGCATTTATTAATCCCTGATTGTTCATTGAAGTATTTCTATTCTTCTGGTCAGAATATAAACTTGTTTGTGTGCTCTACGGAGCTTACTCACACATATATGTCCTTTGCTGTGTGACGAAGGATTTCATTCTGTGTGCTCATAGGTGGGCTAGTATTCAGCAGCTGTCTGAAGTGACCTCTATGCATATTTCTGGAGCTTGTTTTCTGTACACCAACCTCTTCTCTGGAATCATATCCTGCAGCTTCTAGACACCTCCGTTTCACTCAGCATCTGCTCCTCTGCTCCTGAGTTTTTCATGCTCTGTCTGACTTTGCCCTTCCTCTGCTATAATTCAGAAACTGCCTCTATGACAGAAAGCAAGAGCAAGTATAGTTTGTACTTCCTGTGTTTCTCCTTTCTGAGGGATCACATTCTTGAGCTGCTTACTACCCAGTGTCTAAAGTTAGCTGTCTCATATTATTGACTTGGCTTTCTACTTGTTGGCAGTGCAAGGGTAAGCCTGTAATCATCATCATCATCATCATCATCATCATCATCATCATCATCATCATCATCATCATCATCATCATCATCAAACAGTTAGAGGAGAAGTTCCAAACAATCTTTTAAGATAAAGCAATGAGCTATTCTGTTAACTCATGAAGGTTCCACTTTGAATCCTAATTCTTTTGCTAGCTGTGGTCAATACAAAATCAACTTCTCCTTAACACAATTTATTCCTCTATAAAATTGGGCTTATGAGTCTTATCATACAGGGTATTATTAAAGATTGTCTGATCTAAAATTTATTCAATTCTTATTTGCTACATTGCCTCCTTTCTTTTTTGAGTGAGAATCTGTACTTTATTATTATGTTTTTCAAATTATATATTAGATAGATGAATAATTATGTACAGAAATATGAGACTATTTATTATAGTCTAGTACATATAAAAACCATACAGAAGATGTATTATGCCTCCTTTCTTTCTGTTTCTCTACTTCTTCCTTCTCTTCTTCTTCTCTTCCCTCCTCTCCCTTTCCTGCCCTTTCCTGTCCCCTGTCCTGGCCCATCCCCCAAATATTCTCCAAGGAACAGTGAATTAATAGTAAAAACCAAGCAAGTCTCTTCCTGATGTGAGTTTACCTTCAAGGAATATAAATGTAAAAATAATAAATGAAAGTAATGTTTTAGATAATAAAAACACTATAAAGAAAATAAAACAGTGATTTAATCAGAAAATAATTGATCTCTGATCAATTATAATTTACATAAGGCCATCAGACAAGTTCTCTTGAGGAAATATCAACCTAAATTGGAAGAAACCAGAAATATTGAAAGCAGGAAAACATGCCATACCTGGGAATTAGCAACTGCAACAACCCTGAGGAGAGATTGAGCACATTTACTGCTGAAGAGGAAGGCCAGTATGACTGGAGCAGGGTGAAAGGGAGTCTTAGAGGAGCAACATGAACTTGGAGGGACCAATTCATATATGATCCTTAGAAGCAAAAATGATGGGATAAGTGATTAGCCACTGACGGGAATTTTTTTTTGGTTTAGCAAAATGACTAATAATATAATTTTAAAAATAATTTCCTCACTTCTGTGAGAGTTCCTGTGTTATAATTTTAACATCCATATATAAAATGCATATTGAGTTTAACTAATATTTATTGAGTAGGTACTGCATGCTATGTGCTGTGGCAATAAACAAGATTCTCTTCAACTGCCTGCACTGAAAAATCTTCTCAGGACGTTAACCAATTGCCAAGTTGCTTTGTCTGCTTCATTATCATGATTATTGGGGTGAAATGTGATAATAAATTTGGGAGATTTCAATTATCCAGCACCTCCATCACAGTCACTCCCTCTTCTTTATCTATGGATTAGGTTATGCCATTCACAATAAGACTTTCTTAAATATTTTTTATCCTGACAGCTTGATCTGCCATACTTGCTTATCAATGAAAAAGAAGAGCAATACTTTAAAAGAGAAATTATCCTTTATCCAGTCATCCACTGAGGGGCATCTGCTTTGATTCCATATCTTGGCTATGGTAAATAATGCTGCAATGAACATAGTTGTGCTGGTAGCTTTAGTGTGGCCTTGTTTGTGGTTATTTGGGTAAATGCCTAGGAGTGGGATTGCTGAGTTATAGGGGAGCTCTATATTTAGTATTTTGAGGAATCTCCATACTGCTTTCCAGAGTGATTGAACAAGTTTTGAATGACATCATCCCATTCATAAGGAAATAGAAAGATTTGGAAAAAATTATTTAAGTGAAATTTGCCAGATCCAAAGAAACAGGCTGCCTGGTTTCCCTCTTTTGTATTATTTAGTATATGCCTATAGATCTGTAATATATATATATATATATATATATATATATATAATACTATATGTCTATAGTTCTAAGGTATAATCTTTAGTTAGTATATGTCTATAGTTCTGTTATATATATATTATACTACATGTCTATAGTTCTAAGGTATAATCTATAGTTAGTATATGTCTATAGTTCTCCTATAGCAAAGGATAACAAAAGCTTAATACATATGTACATATGACCTTATAAAATAATGTTAATCAAAATGAACTACAAGATATGGAACAAGACATTTTCTTCTTCTTTTTGTTAGTGTACTATATGCAGTTATTTCTTTTTCTTCCCCACCTTTTGTTTACCCCCTGTTGTCACTGTTTTTGATTTTGGTACGCTTCATATTGTATATGTTTATCTGATTTGGAAATGGGAAGGGGAATCACAGAAATTGTAAGACAAAGGACAAAGGGTGAATCAATGCAACAATGACACTCACAAGACACTATGTTGGAAATGAACTTCACAGCTGGGGCAGGGGAGGCGAGTGGGGGGATAATGGAAAAAATGAGGGAGGGGGTAACAATGTTCAACAAGATTTGTACTCATTTCCTTACTTTTGTAACTGTAATCCCCTGTAGATCACCTTCACAATAAAAAAAGAAAAAAATTAGCCATAGTTAAATGCATTTTAGGCCTGAGTTGGTCTTCTTTAAGGTGTCCTTTAGAGGTCATGATAGGAGAACGAGGTTCTAAACTCGTGTCATATTATAAGAATCAGAACTAGAGCCACAAGATTCTAAACATTTGGAGCTTCTATCTCTCAAACACAGTACACACACACACACACACACACACACACACACACACATATACACACACCCTGTGTCAATCATCATTGGCCAGTTATGTTTCTCATAACTTTTTAACATATTGATCTGGTTTGTCACCCTGAACTGTACATAGCATATGTATGTAAATTAAATATGAATTTATACCAAGGCAAAAGTGGAAAAGCAAGAAAAATAAGTCAAACTGATCATGAGGGAATTTAATAAATACTTGTAAATCTAAAACTGATTGCTTAGCAGCAGGGCCCTAAATTCTTTGCTATGTTCAACCTTCTTTAACAATTTGATGTATAGAGCTTCTTCTTTTACTATGCATTCAAGTAGACGTACTTTTCTACTTCATGAGGTGGCTAAGTATGTTCATTGTGTTAAAACAAAAAACAGACCGCTCAAACAGTAAAAAATACAAAAGATAAAAATACCCATATATTAAAACCATACATGAACAGGATCATATCTTGAATAGTAAGAAAAAATATATTCCTACTACCATCTACTTTAAATATTTTACATTGACTCATTCCAATGTTTTGTTTAATGCATATTTTATATATTTATTATATATACATATACAATCATATCATAATCTAACATATTATAATCATATATATGTGATATATTAACCATATATATTTTATTATATATACATATGTACGTGTATAGTGTACATATGAATCACAATGTATGTTTATTTTTTGCTACCTCATTGTGTTTCTGAATGTTCCTTATTACATAATCCTAAAAAACTACATTGGCCAGATAATTTTCTAACATATGTTGGAATTAATACTAGATGCTTTATTTAGGCCGCTTCAATTTAAGCCACTTGAATAATTCACTATTATAGGCAATGAAATGAGATATAACAAGGGAAAAGTGCTTAGAAGCCTCACCTCCACTTCATGAGGGGAGGCAAACCTAACAAGAGCTATTATTATTAGGAACCTATCTTGTTCCTTGTATTCTGCAAAAGCTTTACCTACTTGCCGGGCCATGGTGGCTCAAGCCTGTAATCCTAGCTACTCAGGAGGCTGAGATCTGAAGATTGATGTTCAAAGCCAGCCAGGCAGGAAAGTCTGTGATACTATTATCTTCAATAAAACCACCAGAAAATCAGAAGGGGCATTGTGGCTCAAGTGGTAGAGTGCTAGCCTCTAGCTGAGGAGCTCAGGGACAGATTTCTTGAACTTCATCTAAACTACAGAGATTTCTTGAACTTCATCTAAACTACAGAGAGGGTTATTCCCATGTTATAAGTAGAGCAGCTGAGATTTAATCTAAAGGTGAGATTCAAATACAAACAAGACATATTATTCTGAAGTTTTGTTTGTCCTTTTCTGTTTCTTTGCAACAGTGCTAAGAATCAATCTCATGCAAGGCAAGTTCTCTACTAAACTACAGCTCTAGCCCTATCTGAAAGCTCCTTAACAGATGCCAATATTGGATGGCTGTCAAAATGGGCATTAGTATCTGGTTAAAATAATTGAAAAAGAAAGACAAATGCAACGATGCTTTGCTGCTGAGTAGATTGGGCAAATTGTTTATTTTAAATTAGAATAGATAATGTGGTCTCTTCTAGACAATAAAACTAATGAGAGTCTTAGCCAACATTATTTGTGATGTATATATGATGAAAATGTTTTCAAGGCACAATGTTCCTCACGATATAAAAGTACAGAATATTGGATGGGGTAGTTACCTCTCAGTGTATTTTCAATATTACTCAAGTTTCAAAGTCAGTTCACCAGTTTTACACATTCCAAAGTGACTAATATTAAACCCATTTTACAGATGAGGAAACAGTCTATGATAATAATTTAATTTAATTTATGTCTCCTATAACATAAAAGGAGTAGTTGGAGAGGTGGGAGGGAAGGGATGGTAGGAGAAAAATAAAGGAGGAGGCAACAATGCTTGACAGGAAATGTACTCATTACCTTATTCATGTAACTGTAACCCCTCTGTACAGTATTTTCACCATAAAAGCATATTAAAAAGAGAAAGAAAAACAAAATCTCTTGTTTCCATTTCTTGAAGTTCATTTAGATAAATATCATTTTATATGATTATATGCACATAGCTATTGAGCCTTTGTGATCCTTCCTAAGATATCTTCCTTTTGTCTCACTGTGTGAATGTTTAAGAGGGTTTTTAAAAATTAATTTTTCCAAATTAATTAATTAATTTGTATAAGGCCATTGCAATTTAACATATCCATCTAGGTGTCCAATGCTTCTTGATTGGTCACCTCTCCCATCCTATCAGTTCCCTCTTCACAGACTCATTTCACATTTTCCACTTCCTTGATCACATATGGTTCTCCCCCCCATTTTTTTATTGTCAAGGTGATGTACAGAGTCGTTACAGTTACATAACTAAGGTAATAAGTACATTTCTTGTTGACCTTGTCAGCTCTTCCTTCATTGATTCTTGCTGTATTTGTTCCTTATTCTATTTTTTATTCATCCACCTCCTTTCTGCAAGAACGCTCCCCCTCCCCCGCTCTCCCCGTGTGCCTTCACAATCTCATTTTAGCCTCTACCACTTGAGACACAGCATCATTTCCGGGGGTCTGGTGGTTTATTGGAGATAAGAGTCCTGCCCAGGTTGGCTTTGAACTGCTTTCCTAGATCTCAGCCTCCTGAGTAGCTAGGATTACCGGCGTGAGCCACCGACATCTGGCAATTTTGTTAAACTGTAAATCATTTAAAAGGTGTATAATATAGCACACATCATCGCTTGACTTCAACACTAGGGCTTAAATCTTCCTCAGCTCTTTCCTGTTATATAACACCAGGTTACCCAATTGGCTCATTTTTCCTAGAGAGAATGTTTCTATCTATTCAAATATCATGTCATAACCTCAGATTCCCAATCAGTATTTACATCTTCTAGAAACTATTGTGTCTGTACTACCTAACAGTAGAATATATTTTGTTCTGTTTCCTAAAAGGTAAGAGAAAAGTTAACAACAAAAGGAATTTTCTTAGGGGCATTTAAATTTTCCCTGACAAAAATGTGATGCTTTCAAGCTACACATAGTTAACACCTAATGTCACATAACTAATCAGTATCTGTGGCTACCACCTTCTTAATGACAGTGGTAATTGGGTGTATGTTACTAGAAGTTATTATGATAAATAGATTGATTTTCTCTTGAAACTTGAGTACTACTGTCTGCACTGAGGTTTAGAAATAATGATATAATGATAGTATTCAGATGATGACGACGACAATGACGACAATGATGATGATGATGATGATGATGATGATGATGATGATGATGATGATGATGATGATGATGATAATTTACCAAGATTGGTAGAGAATAGCCAGATTTTGAAAAGTCTGTCTGGGCACCACATAACTATTGCAGCAGCCACTCTTAAGACTTTTTATGCATTTCTTTCACAAGCTCTTATACTCATTGTTCAGCAGATATTTTATTTTATTTTATTTTATTGTAGGTCTTGGGTATTGAACACTGGGTCTGGGTGCTGTCCCTCAGCTCTTCAGCTCAAGGCGAGCGCTCTACCACTTGAGCCACAGCAGTACTTCCTGTTTTCTGGTGATTTATTGGGGATAAGAGTCTTGCAGACTTTCCTGCCTGGGCTGGCTTTGAACAGTAATCCTCAGATCTCAGCCTCCTGAGTAGCTAGGATTACAGTTGTGAGACAGCAGTGCCCGGCAGATATTTTATTTTGTAATACTTGTTTGCTTACTGTCAATGCACGTTAAGCACTATGCTAATATAGATACCATTGTAGATGACATTAATAAGGGCTTAGCATATGCTAGGCACTGTGTACTTGGTTTTAAAAGCTCTATTTTAATTTAACTCTCAATATAATCCTATAAATGCTAATATTATCCTTAATTTATAAACTTAGAAGGGAGCTTTGCTGAAATTAGCTTTTGTAATATCACAGAATTCATAAGAAATACTACAATATAGTAAGTTTTGAATTATTTCTATGTGCCTGACATTGCTTGACGTGGTTCACTGGATCCTTGAACAGTCCTATAAGGTAGGCATTGCCCATTTAACAGATGAGAAAACTGCACCTGGGCAACCAAAGGCTACCAAGCCACCCAGTGCAAGGATGAGGCTTTAACCTCAGACTGTATGACTTTAGGATCTAGTTGTTCCCTCAACCTGAAAGTGCTGGAATTGAGAGAGCTCAGTCTGTTAGCAAAATCTCCCACCGTTACATTGTAAGACATGGTTGAATCCTTGTTCTGGATATGATACCATTACCGTTTTCATTAACATGTTAGTGCTCAATAATAGTATTTAAAACATGAAATCCTGAGTGATAAACCTAACAAAATAATGTAAATTTGTATGCTACTACCAAAAATAAAGATGAGAAAATGTAATCAACACACAAGTTACTGGAAAGATAAGCTATATTTGTGTATCCAAAAATTCAATATTATTAACATATCAGTTATCCCCCAATTGATCTGTAGTTTCAATGTAATCATAATTAAAATCCTAGTAGACACATTTAAAATTGACAAGCAGACATAAAATTTATATGAAAATTTAAAGATCTAATAAGGCCTAAACAAAATTTAAAAATAAAAGTTGGGGGATTTAGGGTATCTGATTTCAAGACTTACTATAACCATAATAATCTTGGTAGCATAGTATTATCATACAAATAGACAAAAGATCAGAGGAAACATGAAACCATAATCAGATAATACTAGACATCTATTATTAGAGTGTCTAAATCAAAGCAACTATTGATACCAAATGATGGAGAGAATGTAACAAAAGGGAAACTCTCTGTATTACTGGTGAAAAGCAAATGCTACTGTCATTTTGGAAAACACTTTAGCCATTTCTTATAAAGATAAATGTATACTTATGTTACAGCAAGATACTTTACCCAGGGAAAATTGTATATAAATAAATAAATAAATAAATAAATAAATAAATATAAATATATATATATAAGCTGCATGTGAATTATAAGGATAATTATAGTTTATCAATAATATCCCAAACTTGAAACAAGTTGTCTCTAACCTGATAGATGGGTAAAAAATATAGGGTGTTTTCATACAAAAGGCTAGCAATCGGTGATAAAAAAAGCAGTAAATTACTGATGCATGAAACAATATAGATAATTAAACACATAAGCCATGGTTAAGAAGGTAGACACAAAGCTTATATGATTCTGTTTACATGACACTGGACAAACTATAAGCACAGTAATAAAGTCAGTAGTTGCCAGAGAAAGCAAGGAAAGAAGAAGGAAGGAAGGAAAGAGGGAAAGAAGGAAGAAAGAAGGCAGGCAGGCAGGCAGGCAGGCAGGCAGGCAGGCAGGCAGGCAGGCAGGCAGGCAGGCAGGCAGGCAGGCAGGAAGGAAGGAAGGAAGGAAGGAAGGAAGGAAGGAAGGAAGGAAGGAAGGAAGGGAGGAAGGGAGGGAGGGAGGGAGGAAGGGAGGAAGGGAGGAAAAAAATATTGCCCACAAAAGAATATGATAGAAATTGCTTTTGGAGTAATTGAAATAATCTATATGTTTATTTTGGTGCTACTTCTGTAACATCATCACACTGGGGATTAGTTTAGAGATGTAACTGTGGGGGCAGGGCGGGACCAGAAATTTTCAGTTCACTGTATAACTTTCCCTAATGTGCTCCTTGAAAGTCAAAGGTCAAAGAAATTCAGTAGGCATGAGCGGTTTGGGTTGCCAGAGAAGAGGTCTCCACAGTAAAACACCGGCGTATGGCCTGCCAGGAGGTAGGATAGAGACCATGCAGAACTGAATCTACCACACTGGGGGCCTCTCAACCCCACATTGACTCCCTGTGAGTGGTCGGCATGTGGATAACTGCCTTACAGGAGACAAGGCTACAGAGCAGGAACGGCCAGCCAAGTGGGAGGGAACTGGGAAGCAAATGACATTTTTCCCTCTTGCTCATTTGCCCTCTGGTCTTCAAGGTTGGAAGAGATGAAGATCAGAGAGACAGGTAGAAGTTACCCCGAATGAGCCCCTACTACCTTTCCTAGACCATATCCTGTCAGCCACAGTCAGGCCCAGCCCAAAGAAGGAATGCCTCTAAAACCTGGCATAAGGGTAGAATTGGACATTGAATGAATATTTTACTCCAGGAAACAAGTGGATGGTTATAGATTTTGTCCAATATATCATTAAGCAATTAAATCACAGGAGATTTTGTTAGCAATGAGTAAAGAAAAAACTTAGGCTTTATCACTGAGTATAAATGCCTTTATAAACTAATTTTAGGTATATATAAAGTACCAGGCACATCACATAGATACACACAGACAAACATATACATATATTTGTGCTTATTTAAAGTACACTATATAACACTAGGAATAATGAAAATAATGATATCAATAACAGTGGTGGTGGTAAATAGAAATATAACATTCTATACTATTCAGTACTAATATACATTGACTGCATCTGCTCATGTTGAAAAATGTCTCTGGAATCCTTTATGTACAAAGTTCTGTGAGAAATGCAGATTTGTTAGGAAAATTTCTACTGTCAGGTGCCTATTACCTTTAAGACGAGTTGGAAAACATGGAGAACTTAGAGAAATATGATACAGGCATGTGGTACCCAGGAAGGATGAGCAGGGTTTGAATTTTCAGGAGTCCACGCCTAGTGATGAGATTTGACAAATATTACACAACAGCTCATTGCAATAAGCATTATGACCCATTTACATACAGATCCTCTTCATGCCTCTCTTGTTTCTACTTCTATTTCCACTACTTGCCATCATTTGAGCTCCTACCATTTACTACACTTGACACATCTATTACAGACACGTAAAAGGATACGACTATTTTATTGGGATAAATTGAAAAGTGCATACAGGTATAGATTTTATAATCAGACAGATTGGAGTTCAAACTCTGGGCCTGCCACTTACCATATGTACTTGGACAGGTTGTTTAACCTCTCTGACTCTCAGTTTTCTTATGATAACACCCACCTTGCAGGGTATGATGAGAAATCAATGCGACAAGCTATGTAAACTACCTACCATACCACGGTGACCACTGGGTAATTTGTTTCCAACCGAGACTGAGTCCTGGATATCTAAAACCACAACAATTTCACTACATGTATGAAGCCAGGCTCCTGCCCTTGTCTTCCCCTCCCTGCTGAAAATCCAGAGATGCTCAGACCTCATCCCATTGGAATGTGCCTTTCGAGACATTCCAATTAATCACACCAGGATGGACCATTTTCTCAATCTAAGAGCACACTTCTTAATCAGCATCTTCTTGTCAGGAGTCTCTGTTTTACTCCTCCAAGTGTTCCTCTCTCTCCTCTCTATGAGAATTTATGCTCCCTTCTAGCATTCATCTCCCAACTGCTTCTGTGAACAGTCACTGCAGCAAAGACTTAATTTTAAAAGAATGTCTACTTCTCCCAGACAGTAAATTACCCTGGATCTATCTCTAAGGTTTGGTAAATGCTTCCTTTTGAGGACTTTCTAGACATGAAGTTGAAAAACAGATATTTATCCCTGTCCTTCTAGTGGCTTCCCTAGTCCCATTTTGGCTGTTTTTTTTTAAGAATCAATTTAGGTTTGTCTCTTCAAATCACTTAGTCTCACCAGACTTTCTGCGTAGCTGGAAGAATATTTAGGTTCCTCTTACCTCTGATGTTTGTTTCTCCTTGTCAGATATATTTATTTTTAGGGCAGCTATATTTACTGCTACACTGCAGGTAGGCCCTCTACATACCTGTTTCTGTATTTCTGACTTTTATATGGTCTGGCTGGGCCTTTCACTATTTGCAGAACACTATGTACATATGACCATATAAGATGAGGTTAAGTGAAATGAACTCCAAGACATGGACCCAAGAGATTTTTCTTTGTTGTTGTTTTTAATGTGCTATGTTATACATTGTTTCTTTTGTATGTTCTTCCCCCTATGGCATATCCCCTGATGTCACTATATTTGATTTTGGTACCATGGTATTGTATATACATTTATTTGAATTAGGGAAGGGAAGGGGAACAACAGCAATATTCACAAGACAATATGTACAACTTGGGGGAGGGTGCATGGGGGGAGGGAAAGTGGGAGAAAAATCAGAGAAGTGATAAGAAGTTTGACAAGAAATGTACTTATTACCTTACTTATGTAACTGTAACCCCTCTGTACATCACCTTCACAATAAAAAATTTAAAATAGTAAAAAATAAAAAAAACATTTTTTGATTAAAAAGAACCCAAAAAACAAAAAGTAGACACTGAAGCCAGGAGCTGGTGGCTCATTAGCCTTGAACAAAAAAAGCTCAGGAATAGTGCATACTTGTTGATTTCTCAATCAGTAAGTGATACATGGCCTAGACTGGGGCTTAGCATCTGTATTAGTGCCCAGGTTAGTTTTGGATGTCCTGGCAGGATGAGAACACAGTATAAAGTTGGAGTGATTGGCCAGGGTCTTGATGACCCTCACTGATATTTCCTCACTGTGATGGATTCTACTTGATCCACAAATCCTACCCTTGGCTCAAAGAATTCCATGACTGTGATTCAAATACAGACAGGTGTCTTTGGAACAGATGGATCCAAATATACCCATCTCACGAATCCTGAATTCAGCTGCACGGTTACAATGAACACAATCCAAATTTTGTCAAAATGAGTGGAGAAAGAGGAGTCAAAACCGAGTCGAAAATATCCTCATTTCAGAGCGAAGTCCAGACTCCTTGGCAGTGGTACAAAGGCCCATCAATCTCATTCCTGTCTGCCTCTCCAGGGCAATGGTCTCAGTGTCTGGTTTTTGCCTGTGTTGTTTATTCCTTGTTTTCTGATGTCACTATGTCCTCTCACCTGTCTGTACTTGAGTACTTCTATCTTCTTGAGATGCTATATTTTTCATTAAGCAAAAGTCCTATTCATTCCATGAGCCTAACCCTGGAACTTCCTGCCCAAAGCCTTTTCCTGACCCTGTTAGCTCATGCTTGTCCTATGCCTGCATTTCTCACAGAATTCCACACCAGCTGATTATTTCAATCTCCACATGTATCATTTTCCAATACCTCCCAATCCGCATGAAGAACAATAACTGCTTTATGTATCACTGTATTTCCTCATACAAAACACAATGCCTGGATAATTGTAAATATTTAAAAGCCTTTGATGCTTTAATGAATAAATTTAATTTCCATGCCACTCGTTTGATTTCTTCCCAGCACGACTCATGGCTATAGCTATACAAATTGTGGAAAGCAGGATTCAGGCAGGAAGAGGGATCTTAGAAGACCACAGTCACTTGACCGAATAATGGTTCTCATGGGAAGGTCTCACTGTTTGCTGGAGCATAGAGCATCAGGATGTAACCATCCTTCCATCCAGTCATCTGAGTCAACCTTAATGCTCAATGGAATGACCCGTGTCATAGTTTGAACTCTCTCCTATTCATCAGAGTTATTGATTAAGGTAGCAGTGTTAACACATGCTTCAAAGAACAAATAATGCAGGATAACACTGAACTTTTTCTGTTGTTAAGTAAGGTGGGAAATACAACACATTTTTGTCTCCCTCCAGCAGTCATAAACCTCATTTATCACATCAAGGAATTTGAAAAGTTTGTGGGCTAGAACTTCTTTTTAATGTGTTCAATGTTTTAAGTTTCTAATCATCTTCTTTTTTATTATACCCATTTCCATCCCAAAGTGAGAATATGTTTTCGAAAATGCTGATTAAGGAATCCTAAGAATGATAGGGGAAACATCTTTGAGAAGAGAGAATTTCTAGACAAAGAAACATAGAAATGGCTGCACAAGAAGAAAATAGATCAAGTATCAAATAAGTGTGATTATAAATTTCTCCTGCATTATCCTTGTTTTAGGAATGGGGTAGTCTTAAGCAAATATCTTTAAATGGCTTATTTTACATAGAGACTGAATGACAGTTTTTCACTTTTCTTCAAAACATAACCACCCATAAAATAGGATGCTTGCATTTATATGAAATACACATATATTTTGGTAATATGACTGAGGGGAAAATTCTAGTTTTCAATTCAGAAGATAAATTTAAGTCCAATCCTTTCTGACAGAAAATTGTAATCCTGGAATTTGCTGTTTTTGCATCTCTGTTTTCTAGTCAATAAAATGGGAAGAATAAATCTTGCCCTACCAAAAATCACAAAAAGTATTGTATTATACAAATCAATGTCATTAATATATAAATAGCTTTCAAAATTATAAAGAATCATATATAGCTATATGCCTGTATACATATATACAATAGATATTTATGTACACATATATGTGTGTGTATATAGACATAGTTTGTATAGAGATATATGTGCATATATACATATACACATACACATACGTATATATATGATTTTGGGAAATGTAATTCACTCCAGGATTCATGTATACAGATTAAATGTAACCTAATTTTTTTCTCAGTATAAACTGGTCTCCCTCTCATAATCTCATTTGATTGAAGGCAGTTTCTAAGCCAAATTAAATGTTTTATTTTACTCAAATTCATTTTAATTCTAGAATTTAAGTCTTTAAACGTGGCTCTTAGAGTCTCTTATTAAAACCAATTAAAAAACAACTATGTTTCCATTTCTTCAATGGTTCACCTTTTCTCTTCCTCATGGAAAACTTGGTCCAGATGCATTTGAGTGGCTGGAGAGACGCTTCTGGGAAAGCAGGCTGCAGCTGACTCTTGGCACAGCATCCTCCACCCATTTGGTTATTTTGGCCATGATCTTGGATTTCTTAGTTCTGCTGCCCTCTTTCCCTGTAGCCTGAGTCATAGTCTGATGTGGTCCTCAGGATAATGTGAGCTTTGCTTCCTCCCTTTGGTTTCCACTGGCTTTAGACCCCCAAGCCTCTACCATACCCCATACTGATCACAGAATCTTCCATGTGGTTGTAGAAGGCTCTGCCTAGAGATATGACTCTGTCTAACCCTTCTACATCCCTCACCTGATTATCATGGCCACGCTGTGCTTTTGGGGCAGGGTAGCTCAAAAGGTTTCTTTTTTGTAGAGTCCCAAGGAATGGATGCTATTAGGACTGCTTAAATTTACCTAGTGCAGGTCCTGGCCTTGACTTGGAGAAAGCAATTTCATGGCATTACTTTTCAATCTTGTTTCTTTTCTCTTTCCAAACAATCCTAAGGTTAGAAAGAGGCTTTTCTAGGCTGGGGTATGGTTCAGTGGTAGAGTATTTGCTTAGCATGAGCAAGACTTCAGATTCCATTAGTAATGAGTTCAGCACCATTAACAATGAGTAAATAAAATTTTGCTTCTTTTCTACTAAGTTAGATCTTCCTCCCTGTGAGTTCTCCTGTCATAGGCTGAGAAGGAGATGTCTTAAGTTCAGCCTCAGCAAGGATAGGTGTGGGAATAAAGGTAACTGTGATTTCTCTGTGAAGACAACAATGTGCCCAATAAGCTGCTTGTCCTGCTATTTGCCCCACTTTGTAAGTCAACAGACAAATAATACTTCTCTTGTTTTGTTTCACCTTCTTCTGTAACACATTCAATTTAATCTGAGCTCAAATAGAGATATGCTTTGGTCACATACAACCACGCTACTCTTACCTCTAGTTGGAAACCTCAAGCCATTTTAAACTCAATTTAAAGCAAACTGAGAAGACCTACTGACACTAAAACATGCTGGAAATCAGATTCTTTAGGAATGTGCATCAGTTTTATGTGTCTAAAAGGTTATCACTCAAGAACTAAACGTATAGAAAAGAAAATAAACAAAGGATAGAATGTTGTGTTGTGACAACATCACATAACATTTTATAGATCTTGAACAGTTACATACAGACTAAACATATCTACTTGTAATATACATGCATATAATTATAATGAACAATATAAATGATAGCTATCTCTCTCTAGTTCGACCTCAGAGAAGACAATGGTAATTGCAATCATTTAGCATGTGCTAAATGTTTATATGGATTGGACTATTGCATTTTGCAATACCATGTGAAGAAAGTACCGGTTTTGTATTTCCCATTGTGTAGATGAGGAAAACCAGGAAGACGGAGGCTAAATAGTTGGCTCTAAGTCTCCTAGCAAGAAGTGACAGATTTGCCATGCAAACCCAAATGTCGTACCTTCTGAGGTCAAGCTCTTTGTCACTTTGCAATAGTACTCTTCACCCAGTAAGATGGTGGAAATCTAAGAGTGGTGATACCTGAGACACAAAGCAGAGGGCTGAAGTGACTGATCCAAATTCACTTCTCTATGCTTTTATGACTGCCTCTAGCTGATGGCTTGACAGGGGCCAGACAACTCCAGGCAGATGGATTTGGATATCTTATTAGCTAAACTCTCCTGTTGTGGAAAATTAGGAAGTCTTAAGATGTAGGGAAGAGGGGAGAGCAGGGAAGACAAGCACCTAACAAGCCACCACAGTGCCAATGCAGTTCCATATACTCTTGCAAGAGGAAGCTGGTCATTTCTTGTCATGGTGTGGTCTCACTTCTATCTATTGGGAAATGAGGCAAGTAATTCATTTTAGCAGCTTCTCCCTTTTGGCCTAAATTGTGTCCTCTGGTGGCTGTGCTGCAGGGAGATGGGAAGTGGTTTGTTGTGCTAAGTCCTTCACTGTGGATTTGCTCACATTCAAAGCAGCATTTCTCCCATATCTTGGCTTACTTTCAAGCCTGTCTGTGGGAATTAGAGAACAGCATGGATTTGCAATTGTAAATAAGGTACCTTGTGTTCCTCCTGCTATCACTGGATTTGACAGAAAGGAGAAATTTAACGGTGGGAACAGGTATTACCTATGCCTACACACATTTATGCACATAATGGAAAGCTTACTTTTGTCATCTGAAGAAGTGCCTCTTAGAAGGTCACCAGCTGTCAAGCAGGAAAATTTTCAAGAAAATAGTATAACGTAATGCTTAAGAGGGAAAGCTGCCTGCTTCTGGAGGTTTCCTTTCACATTCTGGGCTCTACTAGAAAATAGCTGTGTGATCTAGGGCCAGTTCCATTGCCTCTCTGTGAAGGAGGATCCTTGACGACAACATGGAGAGGTCTGCTTTTCTCACAAAGCCTTTGTGAGAAATGGGATGGAACTTCAATATGTGAAGCTTTTGCTACAAGATTCCCAGGTGGGAGGGCAGTCAAAGAACAGTGAGCTGAGGGTTCAAGTCCTCAGCCTACCACTTCCTTCTCCTGGCTCTCAGCGGGAGAAGCCTGACTACCGTCAGACAGCATTTTCTCTCCTGCTTCTCACCTCTCCAATTCTTTCTATCACAGGCAGATAATTAAGCCTATTAACTTTTGAAGCAAAAAGGAAGTCTTTGGGAAAGTGACCTACACCCCGGAAAAGTCCTGTTTGGGAATGACAGATTGAAAGGGCTTGGCTGTGGTAGGGAACTGGCTGTGGTAGGGAAGTTACCAGGAACACAGCCTCAAAATGCTTTCAAGATCAGACTGATGAACTTCAATTGTAAGTAATATAGAGTCAATGAAAGCTTTCAGAAGAGAAAAAAATATGATTTGAGAGTCTATTCTGAGGAAGATTAAATAGACCATAGAATAGACAAGAGAGCACAACTGGATCCATCAACTATGACTCACAGACCAAAGTTGGCTCACCAGCTTTGTTCTGTATCATCTATGAGCTACATACAAATAATTTCTTGAATATTTTTAAAAAAACTGAAAACCTAGATTTTTTTCAAATTGTAGAGCTCCTAAATAAAACTTACTGAAACATTCGTTTACCTACTGTCTACTTCTGCTTTTTGCTACAATGACAGAATCTAGTAGTCACACCTGAAATCATATGACACCCGCCCCCAAAGCAAAAACTATTTACTACCTGGCCTTTTCCAGAAAGTATTTGCAAATCTCTGGTTTGCAAATTCATTGAACAGTGGATTAAAAAACAAAACCAGATTAAAATGCTAATGTTATTATAAAAACCAAAAATAATTAAGAATTTGCTGCTGGCCATGACTGTTTTCTAGCAAAATCGTGTTCAATATGTAGGATCCTACAATAGTATTTCTGTAATTTGGCAAAGAGCAAAATGGGTATAATTTGAACTCCTTCCAATAGACCATGGTATCTGGTCCTCAATCCCTGTGTGTATAGCTTTTAACAGTTTAAGTGTGAAAGATAATGACTAATGGAAATAATGGAAGATTTCAAAAGAGATTGTTGGGGACAGAACCAGCAGAGGTCTTCTGAGGGGAGGCTTACAATGGAGCCAAAGAAGAAAAAGTCCCAAGGTCTAAGTGCCTGGGAATGGTTAGAACTCTATATCGTGTATGGGTTTGAGGATCCACAGTTAAAACTCAGCTTCACTTGAACTCTTCATGTTAATATCCTGCCATCACTCTTGATCTGGTAATTGTGCCACTTGGGCTCCCAAGCACTAAAATTAAATCTGGAAATTTGTCATCTACCTTCCTCCTGTGATGGTAACACAGAAGGTAGGAGCTCCAAGCGTCAGAATGAATTACTCAGTGAGTTCATTTGTCACCAGAAGGTAATTGGGATTTAAGCTACAGTCTCAGGAAGAAATACATCACATCACATGCTTACTTGCATTAATGGCAACCTACATCTACTTTCCACCTACACCCTAACACTCCTCCCCCTTCATCAGATCCAGTGACCAGTTAGCAGCATAATTTGCATCTTTCCATACCTCCTACCTTAAGTATCAGGCATCCTCTAAGAAGATAGCTATACTTAAAGGGGACAATTGATGTGGCCATCCTAACTCTGAGCTGCTGGCATTAAGGATTTCTAAAAACTCATTTGCTCATTCATTTATCCATCCATAGACAAGAATTTACCGAGAATCTATTCTACACCATGCTTGAAATTGGTATTAGAAATCCAAAGAATAAATCATATTCCTGCAGCTGAAGTGGCAATTCTAGCATATTATTTTAAATAGGATCAGGAAAACCCACAATATATAATCGAATGCCAGCCCTCAACCCCTCCCCACCCCAGTCAAGAAGGAATATTGCTCCCTACCTTCTACATATGTGTACCTAAATATGCTGCCATTTTCCAATGGATAAATCTATAAGAACACACACACACACATACACACACACCACACACACACACACACACACACACACACACACACACACACACACACACACACACACACACACACACACACACTGAACCATATAGAAGTGGAAAGAGTAAGAAAACCTGCCATTTATTCTGGCTCATAGGAATTTGTAGAGAAGCCATAGGTAAGATATTTTGTCTTATTTAAACTATTTTTTATTATCTTTAAGTAGTATACAAAGAAGTTGCCATTCACTAAAACAACTTATGAATACAGTGCATCTGACGACATTGATCAAGACACTTTGTCTTATCTGAACTTTAGATTTCTCATATGTGGCACGATAAGACTGGGTTAGCCACAATGGGAGATAACTCTACTGCAACAGCAAGCCTTCTTACCACCTAGGTGTCAGTTCATTTCTTGCCACAGATCTGGCTCCCTAAAAGCAGAAATTGAGCTATAGGACTTAAAATAGAGATCAACAGAAAAGGAAATGGGGAAAGCAGCATGGACCAAGAAAGTTGAACTATAGGCAGCCCCAGCAAACCCTGTCCACCTTGATGGGACTACTGGAGTAGATATTGTCTGGTACCTGTGTCCTACATCTCACTTAAATCATTTGTCCTTTCCAGTCTGTTTGCCAGCTTCAGATACCCACCCAAAGGATAATTGCTTATGAGGAGCATGACCTAGAAAGGTGGACTTCTTAGCTGAGGCAGGCTCTGAGGAAGCCTGCCCCATTTTGGCTTCTTCATGTGGCTGAGAAGCTAGTCTTTCTTGGAAAGAATGCCAAAACTGTCCATCCCAAGACACAATAGAAAAGTGATCCATGGGTGATTCAGGAAGATTTAGAGAAGCTGTGTTTTACAAGGATGTGACCTTATTCCTTATAAATTGCAGCAAGCTCTATCCATAAGCCTCAAGGATAAAGGAAGGTGGTCATTACCTGATTTAGAGAAGACTAAATGGTAGCTTTCATCAGAGAAGGGAGATACCCAATAGGAGGTATGACCAAATGAGCATAGATCTCAGTCCAGACAACGGGAAGTTGGAAGCTAAGGCCATGACACTTTGGATATCTTGCTCTTATTCTTTTCCTTTTTGTTGCCTGTGCCTACATGGGGAAGCCCAAAACAACAATCAGTAGGCAATAAATGTGAAAAGGTGTCTTCCTAGCATTAAACAAGGGAAAGATAGAATGTCCCATGGAGGGACAAACAACAGATACTCAGCACTCACTGATAACATGTTTTCCTGCTTCTTCTGCTAGCTCAGTGTCTTCCATACTATACATTACAACTCATTACAAATCATGACATGCAAGTTAATTGTTACAGCCTACTCTTTTCAAACAAGAGACTAAATATAGTAGATTCATGATAATGTACCACACACAAAAGTTAATTACTATTCAGAGAAACCTGAAATATATGTAGTCAGTTATATGTATTCCAAATATAAGATATATTTATTTGGATACCAATAAAAAGTCTGAAATGAGTGCTGTAGTCAGTTTGGGTCACAGAAATAGCTCTCAAGAAATGTGCTTAGTCCCCTTCATCCCATTTTTACCATGAACCAGGATTGGAGATTCAGGGGTCAAGGGCAGGGATGACGTAAAATTCATACTTGGGTGTCTATAAAAGCAAGTATAAAAAATTGTTTTGGGTAGTAACTTTTAAAAATTCTAAAAGATGATCTCAAACTTACTTATCTGGATCTTTATATTCTAGGTAACTCATAGGTAGCTCATCCCCACAAAGGATATGAAGATCTTATTCAAAGTTTAGCAAATGACCTAGGGACCTAGGTAGAGCTCTGATCCCTTGAAAAGGAAAAGGTTAGGTCCAGACAGAAAGACACTGGGATATTCAATATCTTCAGAATTTTTGCCAGGGAGTATTGATAACTACCTAATTTCCCGCTCCAAACCAGCTGTGTAAATGCTCACACACTGTTTTGCCTCTTCCTAAATAGCACATTCAAGTCTGGTTCCAGCATTATGACTATATTAACAATTCAGTAGCCTTTGGTACATAGGTTAGAACTGCATGCATTTAATTGCCTTGGATGATTAAGAGTTAACACTGCTGACCTACCCAGAGGGAAATTGCAAGAAATATCCAATTAGAGGCAGTAGCCTCTTTGAAATATCCAGTGTACAGGTAGTGCTTACTAATAGTCATGATAATCATAACAATTCTAAATATATATTTTTAAAGCTGTGAACCATTTCTCACCCTGGAAACTTTATTTGCTAGAAAGCAGATCCTTGCAATTATTCAAATTGGAGATTTGTATTTTTTGTTGTTGTTGCTCCCTACGGCCTTTTGGATAGAGAAAGGACAGAGGAAACCATCCCAGAGGGGAACAGAATCAATCCAAGCTGCTCATTAAAAGGTAAACCGTCAATAATCTTTGTCAGGCCTTTTTATCTTGGGCTTTAGTACATGATGATCCCTAAGGCAGCATGTGGTATTGAGATTTAGAATGGTTCCTGGTTTGCACATCCCATTGGTGTTGAATTAACCCTCTGCATGCTGCTGTGGGCTTTCTTGGAACCACCTTGAAACTAAGCAAGGGTTTTGAGGCTACTGTATCCATTGGGGGTGAAGCAAAGTCCTTTCTTGGAAAGATATAACTATCTCAAAACATTTGAAGCAACCCAGCCATTAGCAGGGAGCAATGAGAGACAAAAATTTAGAAGGCTGTCACCAAGGCTTTACGAATTTAAATGGACATATAATGGAGTACTTTATAATGATATATCATATTGATATATCGTATATCATATCAGAACCTAATTCATACTTTGTCTGTGTCCTTCCAGGTGAACTGAGTTGACTTTCACTGTGAGGAGGGGTTATGTCTTTTGCATTAAAACAAGAAGAAAAGAAAACTTCAGAGAAGGTAATTTTCTGCTTAAAGTACTGTGTTGTATGTGCTTAAATATTCATTTACTAATAATTTCCAAATTTAAATATTCAGTTGGGCCTGTTTCTGGAAACACAGATTCACAGATCCAGCTGTGCACCTGACATCTACATTTGGATAGCCAACAGGCATCTCAAGTTTAACATGTCCACGACTTTGCTCTGGATGGATTCCTTTAAACCTGGAGATTATGACAACTCCAACTTTCTATTGCCAGTCTAATTCATCAACTAAAAATCCCTGGAATCAGATTCTGAGCATTCTTACTAATCCTACAGTTGTTACTCTGATCCAACCACCAGTATCTCTCCACTGAATCACTTTCTAAATATGGTCCTGCATTTTTAGTCTATTCCTAACATGCTAGCTAATGCAATATCAGAAACAGCAAGACAAGTTTACACAAATTCTCTGCTCCCATACTTCAGTGACCTCACATTTCCCAGGGGAAAAGCTATTTTTCTGATCTATAAAAGTCTTGCCAGATCTGGACCCTGTTGCCTCCTTGATTCTTTTCTTTGTATAGTCACAGCTCCATCTTTCAGTTCTTCTGTCTGAAGTACTCATACTTTGGGGCCTGTTATGGATTAGGTTATGTCTTCTCAAAAGAGATCTATTGCAGTACTAACCTCAAATATCTCAGAATGTAACTTTATTTGAAAAATAGGTACAGATATAATCAAGTTACAATGAAGCCATTAGGGGATTATCTATTCGAATAAGACCAGTGTCCTTATAAAATGGGACATTTGGATACAGCTGCGTGTACACAGAGTGTACTGTGTGAAAATATTTAGAACAATGTATTAATAGACCAAGGAATACCAACAATCACAATTTCAAGGACTAGCAATGCAAATCATAAGAGCTAAGTCAATATTCTGGAATAGTTCCTCTGTCATAGCCCTCAGAACATAACATCATCTAGATGCAAGACATCCGACATCCAGAAGACCTAGGCAATACATTTCTATGGTGTAGATTGCCTGGTTTATAGCAGCCTACAAAAATTAATTTTTGACTTTTGTGCTTATTTTTTGTTTCTCTGTACTATTCTTCTCCCGTGAATTATATGTGATGTGTTTATTTACCTCTTTGTTCAGTAAACTATTTTCTGGAGACTCTACTAAGAATTAAACATACTCTCTAATATGGCCTATTGTCTCCCCATTATTTCTATTATTTTTATTTTTATCTTCAAATAATTAAACAAAAGGGCTTCTGCTTATCATGTCCATTTAAGTATACAATGTGTTTTGATCAGATTCATACCTTCTATCATCCCCTTCTACAACTCTTCCCAACACTACCCATCTCAAAAAGTTTACTAGTTCCATTTTCACTTATGTTCATTGAGTACTGTGACTGTGATTGTCCACCATTCCTCTCTCCATTCATCCACCTACGTGTTTTATCCTCCAAGTTTCCAGTCAAGTCATGTTTTAGCTTCCTGACATTTATTTGGTTACACTCTCTGATAACTGTTCAAAGGGGTCACATTGTGAAATCTCAATCCTGTATATATCATACGATCAGTTTGATCATTCCTATATTTCTCAATCCATGTATCACTTGTAGGGTGTATTGGGGCTATTTCCATAACTTGGCTATTGTAAATACCTCTGCAATATATATATATATATATATATATATATATATATATATATATATATATATATATATCCTGATTTGCTTTCTTTCAGGTGAATATACAGAATGGTGTCACTTGATTATAAAGTGGTCCAGTTTTTAGAGGGTTTTGTTTGTTTGTCTGTTTGTTTGCTTGTAGGATTCTCTGTACTGATTTCCATAGTGGATACACTAGCTTACATTCCCACCAATAATGTATTAGGGTTTCTTTTTCTTAACATCCTCATTAGCATTTGTTGTTGGTGTTTGTATTCCTGATGATGGTCATTCTGACTGGAATGCGATAAAACCTCAGCATTTGTGTTTGATTCCTTTATGGCCAGGATCAATTCTTTATGTATTGACTGAACATTTACTTGTACTTCTTTTTCTGAGAAGTGCTTGGTTAGATGTTTTAGGGATTATTAATTGGGTTATTAATTCTTTGATAGTTAAGTTTTTCAGCTCCATAATATTCTACTTATTAGACCGTACTGTTCTTATTTTCTGGTTTTTCTTTTTTCTTTTCCCTTAGATTTCTCTTTCTTCCTTCCTTTCTCCCTTCCTTCTTCCTTCCTTCCTTCCTTCCTTCCTTCCTTCCTTCCTTCCTTCCTTCCTTCCTTCCTTTCTTTCTTTCTTTCTTTCTTTCTTTCTTTCTTTCTTTCTTTCTTTCTTTCTTTCTTTCTTTCTTTCTTTCTTTCTCACTTCCTTTCTTCATTTATCTCTTTCTTTCTTTTTACTGTACAGTGATAAATTACTCCTAATCCTGCTTCAACATTTCCTGTGTACTACACTAAATTAATACAGTTTCAAAACACTTGCTGTTTTCTCTGTGAGAATTCCTCTTGTTTTTATTCCTAGTTACTTATGGCCTCATTTTCCAAGCCCTGAAGCTGGTCTGCCCTTTGAGTTTTGAAAAATCCCTGAACTGATTGGAGCACTTAGTATCCTTGTTCTAGTCATCTCTTAATTGATAGATTTCTAGAGAAAAAGCCTTTGGAGGGTAGGAAATTCTATTCATTTCCTTGGCTATGGTAGTTAAGTCTGTGCCTAGATTATAGTCAGTCATTTTGAGTTGATGAACTGCACTGAGTGAATAAATGCTTCTACTTTTTACTTGAGGTAGAGGGATAAGATTAAAATGCATGAAACATTTTGAGTACAAAGCAAAACAGTATAAAACTAAGTACCAAATGTTCACAACTTCAGAAATATTCTTATCTTGATAATTGGCCCATGCTATATTAAGTTCTTCATATTAGCAGTAATTAGAATAATAATGATCCATCACAATAGAAACTTTCGTTTCTTAAAATGCTTTTGCACACATTATCTCATTTGACTCTACTCCAATTATTTAGGGACAAAGAAATCATAGAATCACTTATGCTACATCATGTAACATGAGCAGATTCTTACGCTATTTCTTCCTTGTTGAACTCGTTCCTTGTTAGCCAGATTGCTGCTATGTCTGTGTAAGCATAGAAGAGGTATCTCTCTGTTGCCCATGAATGTTATGAACTACAATGTCACATCCTTTCAAGTATAGAAGTTACTTCACAGACTTTTTGACTAAAGAGAAACACAGAAGCTTCTTTAAAAATAAGGGGGGAGCACAGAAATGGTGGGACAAAGGGTGAACAAACACACTGGGCACTATGTTGAAAATGAACTAATACAGCTTGTTAGGGGCTGTTGGGGGGAAACACTGGGAGAAAGCAAGGGAATGGGTGAGATTTTCCATAAATAAATGCACTCACTACCTGACTTAGATAACTGTAACCCCTCTGTACATTACCTTTGCAATAACAATACATTATTTAAAAAGAGTAAGACTATATAAACAGAGTGGGTATAAGACATTAAAAAACCCATGATGCTGCATCTTATAAATAGAGCTCTGTCCATTTTTCAGACTGGTAATTATACCTATAAATCCCTCAAGGGTTCTCCACCCAAGAACAGATAAGCCTCATACCAAACCCATAGGATGAGAAGAGAGAATTGAGAAACTCCATCAGCATAGCATCCATTGTGGACTTTTATCCATTCCCTAACAGGTCCTTAATCCTGAGCCCTTACTATGAGCCAGCTATGCCCCAGAGCACTGTCTCTTTACTATCCATAACCCTTAGGCATTCTAAGATGCAGGCCTCATCATTCCCATGTTTCAGATGAGAAAACTGATACAAGGTTAAAGATACTACATTACAATATAGCTCTTAAAAGCTATTCAAATGGAAATCTTTTTCTCAAAGTTAGTTTTCTTCTACTTTCGAAAGCTTACTACACAGAGAATATATAAATATTTTAAGATTCTCTATTAATTTTCAGACCCTGTCATTTCAACTCATTCTTCTTATTGTAAAATAATGAGAATTGTCTCTTAGTTGCAATATTGAGTCATATGGATGGAAGTCTTCCTTATCAAATACCATCTCCATCAGTGGACAATGGGAACTGATATCCAACCTATCACAAGCACAGTCTTTGTTGTGATTCTGTCCCCACACAGTTTTCCAACTCGGGCCCAAAGTATGTGTTCAATAGGCATGCGTTTAACAGAATAAACAAAATCAGTGGGTGGATGGGAAAATGGATGCTTTGGGTAACTGAAGTTAGGCTAGTATGACTATTGATGTGGACAATGCTGGACACAGCAGAAATGGTTCACTTAGGGTTAGAGGGCACAGTAAAAAGCTCAGCTTTTACATGATTTTCAGCACAGTCATTGAAGGGCTTCAGGCAGAAAAAATATATTTTTAATAGATTTATGGTATCATAAAAAGAAAAAAAATATTTGTCTCTAGCCACTTAACCTCTGAAGTCTGTACCTCGGCTAGTTAAGTTTAATGATGGGAGTTCCTTCTAAATGGCAAAGGTGTCCTGACATCATCTGTATTTGTTACTGAAATGGGATACAGTGAAAGGGCAAGGATAAGAAGTCCTTACATAAAAACTGCTGTATTCCAGATGGAATACTTCACCGTCTTTCTCCCAGAAACAGTTTTCAAGATGTCTCCAGCCTTAGCTCTGGAAATCCACACATCCTGGATTTCCTTGCAGGGCTCTAGGAGCAAAGCATGAATGGACAGAGACATTGAGAAATAAAGAAGGGACCACAGATGACTAGAAATGATTATACAATACAGAAGCTTAAGTCTCTGTCTAGGAAAGATATGTACATGCCTACAGCTGGGGAGGAAGAAGAAAGGCAGAGGCAGGGAAGTGAGGGAACAGGCAGCAGGAAATTTACAAGCAATCTGTGCAGTTGACAAGCAAGTGGGAATACTTTCTAGACCTCAGAGGAAAAAGCAACAGCAGTGCCAGCAATGCATTCAAAGCCACAGGCTGTGCCAGGAACCTCTGAAATTGCACTTTTCCTCATTCACATTCCCCAACACTAAATGACATTGTCAAACCCAATCTTGTCATAAAGATGACTCATTTGGTGCTTTCTAATCCTTTACATTGATTCAATAGAAAAGGGTTTTCCCATTCACTGTTTTTTTGTGAGACTCAAACCACCCTTTTGAAAGAGACAGAGACAGAGACAGAGACAGATATAGAGATCTATCTGTACAGCTACCTCTCATATGTAATCATTCTTCAAGCTACCCTTTTAAAGGATCATACTACATTATATATAATATCTATATGTTTATGTTTATGTATACACACATGCATAATGTCATATATAATTATATATTCTATACAAATATATGCTTAGGTGTACTAGAAAAGAGAAGTCTAACAGGAAAGACCTTGAGTTAGCAATGATGGGCTGCATGAAAAAAGTATCATGTTCAAATGAAACATAAAATCGCATGAAGCCCTTCCTTATCTCTAAGGGGGATGACAAAATGATGATAAATTCATAAAGATCAATATAGAAGACATGGACAATTAAGACACAGTCCCCCACTTCAAGGAGCTCACAGCAGAGAGACAGGCAGATGTACAAATCAAGAAAGTATCCCACAATGTGACAAGGGCACCAGCCACAGGAACACAGAAAGAAGGCGTCTCACTTAGGGTGAGTTTATTGGAGACTTCAGGAAGAGCTGATACATTGACCCACTTGAGCATTCTGGATAGGAGCTGGTGAGATAAACATGCTCAGAGTTTATTGAAGGAACCAATGGATAAATAACTGACTGAAGAGGCAACTCCAGTTACTCTCCCTGATCCCTACTCCAGGCAATCATGGGAGCTCTCTACCCTCTTTAGAGTGAAATATGAACACTTGCTGTGCTGAAGTCTTAAACATTCATAGATAGTTCATAGACTGTTTAGGTAGTACATGTCACACTCGATAAACAATGAAACTTACAACTTAGGGAAATGAAAAAATTGACAGGCTCCCCCCCCCCCATCTCATAAAGACAATAAACATTCTGCCCTCTCTTCACTCTGTGCTGTCCTGTCCTCCTGTTTTCTTAGTGAACTTTTTGGATGTCCAATTAGCAGGCATCTTGGAAACTAGTTTCTCTTCTTAAGATAAACAGCCGATGACTGAAGCACAATTTATATCTATTATTTTTCCATCAGGTCCCCGTCTCAGCCTGTGCAAGGCTAACCAAGAAGAACTGTTAGGAAAATCAGAGGCGAGGACACAAATGAATGCTTTACCTTTGGTATTTGGGGGCAGATCTGATCTTGAAACCCGTATGTCATCCTGTGTGACATTTCCAGTACTCAACTGGAAAATATGAATCCAAGCACAGATATGGTCTCTAATGAATCCATCTGGCCACCCATCAAGCTTTTAAATATTTACAATTATGGTTTGGTCTTATTAAACTTGCAGGAAAACAACAGCAGCAGAATTTACATATGGAGCACAAAAAGCTTGCCTTAGCCAGTTCCATGACAGCAACTGCCTGAATTTTTTATTTTATTTTATTGTAAAGATGCTGTACAGAGGGGTTACAGTTACAGGAGTAAGGTAATAAGTACATTTGTTGTTGGGCAGTTACTCCTTCCTTTGTTTTTCTGCTACTATCCCTTCCTAAGCAAAATGAACCCCAAGATATGGACATAAGACATTTTTCTTTGTTGTTGTTGTTTTTTAATGTACTATGTGATTTTCTTTCTCTTTTTTTGTATGTTCTTCCCCCAATGGAATATCCCCTGTTGTCATTGTATTTCATTTTGGTACCTTGAATCTGTATATTCATTTATCTAATTTGGGGAGGGGAAGGGGAATACCAAAATGATGAAATAAAGACACAGGTTGACCCATTGCAACAATGAGACTCACAAGACACTGTGTTGGGAGGTGCCTGAATTTTTTAAAGAAAAATATATGTTCGTTTGGCATACTTTCATGGCAGTGAATGATGAAAACATCAGGAAAAGTTGCTTGCTGGCTTTTCTTGAGCTTCACACAGGGCACAATGAAGCATGAATGAGTTGATATCTGTATCCATTTTTTTGTGCTAGTGCTGGGGTCTGGGCACTGACCCTGCACTTTCAGGTTCAAGACTAGTATCCTACCACTTGGAGACACAGCTCCACTTCTGGATTTTGCTGGTGAATTAGTTAAAGCATCTCATAGATTTTCCTGCTCAGGCTAATTCCAAACTGCAATCTTCAGATCTCAGCCTCCTGAGTAGCTATAATTGCAGGCATGAATCTCAAGTGCCCAGCCTGTCCACATCTTCTTAGGCTTCTCCATGCTGATTGGCCAAGAAGAGTCAATTCCCATGGACACCTGGGAACATGGAATAAAATCATGGAAATGAAGAACTTCCTGTAATCTAGGGGAATATAAACTCACACCACACTAGTACCCCTTGGTTTGGGATAATTAGTGAGGTTTACCTGAAGAAACACACGATGTGTCCACCAGAAAGCTGTGGCTCCAGGCTGAACCTGTAACTTGGTGAAGAAAGGAAAATCTTGTAGTTCCCTCAGAGTCAGTCAGTTTTCACTTTCGTGGGATAGGAAGAACAAGCTTACTCCCTCAGAAGATTGTGTCAGACACAGATGCATCTGCAGTAGTCTTCCAAACTGTGGTTTAATAGATTAGTAAATGATCTTGTAGATTGAAATCTGTAGAATAACACTCCATTGGAATAGAACAACTTGGACTGGATTGAACCGAAGGGTAAAGGAGATAGTTTATATATAGTAAGCAGTTTTGTTAGTACAGTTTTGTAAAAGTTTGGTTTTATATATATGTATATATGCATGTATGCATATGTGTATTTGCTAGGCTTTGATGCTGAATGGTTTTGTTACCTTAATTATGGGCCTGATATATGAAAGAGTTTTGCAAAATGTAAAGTGAATCCTTTAGGAAAGGCTAGTTTTCTGCAGCTCTCAATTGTACTTTGTTTTGCCTGCACGGTGTTTTCCATTATGAAAAAAAAAAGAGAGAAAGAAAGATAAGTTTAAATGCACTTAAAAATTTTTAAACACTAAATACACTCCACAGGTATGTGTACCCCGTTGCTAACATGGTTTATTCTTTGCAATTTTCACTCATGCTGCTGGACAGATTTGTGACACTTCTGAATTTGTGAGGCCGAGTAGAATATACTATGTACATATCTCTAATAGCGAACTTTTCCTACTGACTTAGCATTGGGATTGCAATTGTCCTCAAGACTCTTAAGAAGAGGAACTTGATCTTCTTTCAATGAATCATCTAGACTAGCAGTGTGCTTCACATAGTATCTGTTCAGCCAGTATTTTCTCTGGCAGGAGAATGTTACTGGTAGATGAGTAAACAGACTAGATTTCTGGATTCAGGCTTGGCTTTGCTCAAGGCCATATGTATAATAGTAAAGTAGTCATTTCCCTGTTTTGTGTCTCTTCTATTGGTGAAATAAAGTTATTGGATTCAAACTAATGTTTTACATACATCTTTTATTTTGGAGGATCCACAAACAATGAGAGGTCTATGCCTGGCAACTAATGATGTAAACCACTAGAGTACAGTTTTGCCTGTTTTATTCATAGGCTTTTACCCTTCATCTTCATTTGGATTGTGCCTTAAGATTTCATTGGAATCTGTAATCTCTAATGTCCCAATGAGTTCTGCCACCAAATCCTGTCCTGTTCACCCAGTAAGGTGTGCTGACTTGTGCATATTCTAACAACTTCATGAAGTTATATGCTTTCTTCAAAGTCTGCTCAGTCATCAGTGACAGACACTGTAGTTAATCTGAAGGGACCACACAGCTGGGGTCTTCATTTGTTACCTGGCTTTCAAACAGAGTCCAGGCAAATGTGCCTATCTTCCTTTGACTCTTGCAATTCCTGATGACAGACTGCATTTGTGGCCTCTGATATGTTTCCACTCCCATAGATCTTGCTGGGAAGTTTCTGTTTCAGGGTTTCATCCATCAGCTAGTGTGGCTGAGGGGGTCATTTAATGGGAAATTCATTATTATGAGAAATCTGTGAGTCGCAAGTCATAAAATTTGCTCTTGCATTTATAGAAAGCTCCATTACTCACTGGCGTCTAAGAGCAACCCAAACTAGGCTGGCTCTCCCACTGCTGGCTTCCTGCTTTGCTTTGCAAAGTTTGGAAGGCTCATTCAAATATATTCTTTGAATCACTTCCACCGAGGCTTCATGAGCCTACAATGCATTGGGTAGTGTGCTAACCATGAGCAGTGAAGTGTCCTTACACATCCTTGCCCTTCTGAGTCCTCAAGACTAAACTCTCCCATATATTCTACTAAGCGTTGAAGACCAGCTTCTCACAGACTAAATCATTATTCATCATTCTCTATGCTTCCGTGCCTTAATTTCTCTGTATTGATCACATATTTTACCTCTCACTTCACTTTCATTATCTTATAGGAAAGACTAAATGAATGGAGAGGGGCGAGGCACTTAAATCATGCTAGGCACCTCACAGACATTAAATAAATATTAGTGATTATGATTGTTATATTTATCATTTAGGATTGAAATCCACATCTATTTCATCCAGGCAGGTGAAATAGAGCAGAAAGCAAGGATTGGAGAGGGGCTTGGCATCCATCCATCCAGATGAGTCATTCAAATGGAGAGACAGAGAGCCAGAGGGTTGGTCAAGTGGAAATTCCTGGACCAGGTGTGTAAAGAGAAAGAGGTGGTTTGAAATAAAAATAGAGAAGAGTGGTGAAATTCTCTCAATTGCTTCAGATATCTGGCCCAACCTCTGAGCAGCTGCTTATGAAAGGTCAGACATTGAGAACCTCTCGAGCCCCTTCACCCTGTAACTCTGCTAGGGATTTTCTGCTATCACATTCTCGGAGTCTCTGCCTGAGGCTCCCAGCTCAGGCTGCCAAAGTCGAGGGAGGCGGTCACACTTCTTGGCAGTCGACAGTGAAGGGCTCCTCGGGCAACACTTGATGTGCTGGCTGCTTTTCTGGCAGCTCCACTCAGAATTATTGATTTGAGTGTGTGGATTAGAAACGAGGGCTGAGGCTATAATAGGGGGTAGGGGGATGCTTCCCTTCATAACGGAACTGGTATAACCTGAAAGAATATCCATTCACACCCTCTCAGAAAAGTTGCTCTTCACCTAAGAACCATGCCCTCAGTTCAGAAAGGGCTCAAAATCTAGCTGCAAACTGGCCAATGAAGGCAGAGATTCAGAAACAGTCACTTTCACACTCATATGTGGAACTTAAATGCTCCCTTGGGATTTTTAAATAAATTATTTCATTGCATCACTTTATCTATTTATTCATCCAACAAATACCTCCTAACTTCCCTGCCACATTGATATTTAGATGCATACCTTGAAAAATGTTGAATACATTGAAAAATATTGAAAAATGACCAAGTGCCAACACCACTCTCTATGAGTTTCAGGCCAATTGTTAAAGAAAGAGAACTTAGTAACCACATAGGCTGTGAGAATAATGATCAGTATGTACCAAGGGGGTTGCCTGGCTAAGGTGCTGAGAAAGAGCTGCCTGGTCTAATTTTTCTTCCTTGAGAAGGGATGGAGCAAAATATAAATGCACAGTTTTAAAACATGCATATATGGGGCTGGGAAGGTAGCTCAGTGGTAGAGTGCTTGCTTTGCATGCATGAGGCCCTAGGTTCGATTCCTCAGCACCACATAAGCAGAAAAAGCCAGAAGTGGTGCTGTGGGTCAAGTAGAGTGCTAGCCTTGAGCTGAAGAGCTGAGGAACAGAGCCCAGGCCCAGAGTTCAGGCCCCATGACCAGCAAAAATAAATAAATAAATAAAAATTAAAACATGCATATATGTGTGTAATGCACACGTGTGCACACATGCACAACTTTCCACTACTGCTAAGTTCCAGCAACACCCCTGAGTCTTTTCCCATTTCCCATGACTCATGGCCCTCAGTATCCCCACCTCCAAGACTCCTCTAGGGAGGGATCAGCATAAAGAGAAATGAAAATATTTATTGTATCTGTCACTTCATAGTAAAACATGTTGCTTTGTTTTATAAGCCGAATAAAAAGGCTAGATCAAAATACTCTATAGCGTTCACAGGGCTGATGTTAATAGTACTCTCTAATATTTATTGGATTCTTTATATATATGTATAAATATTATGCAATTGGCTTAGTTTGTTCCATATAATTTCTAATTTAAATCCTGATGAAGCACTATGTGTTAGCTCTGCTGATCTTTATTTCAAAGGAGACAAAAGTTGCGGCCCAAAGTCACCTGGCTAGAAAGCAATGGAGTTTTAACCTGAACCCATATCTGACTCCTCAGAATTACATTATATAACTTTTGGCAAAGAAGCCTTTAAAAGGTTCAGGGAGCAACTAGACACCCTTCTTGGAAAAACTGAACCAAAAAAATTTTGGAAATTTGTGAATGCTCACAAATAACTGGCCTCTTTGATTCAAACAGGCTGAATGGTGCCAGTTTAGTTGAATTTAATGAACTGATATATAGCAACTCAATGCTTGAAATTTGGTAAACTGACTATTAAAAAATGAGTCTTATTATATTATTCCTTCCCTCCCTCTGTCTGATCCACATGAGCTGAGCACAATGCTATATACAGCTCTGACTGCTTGACTGATGGATGTAGACAAAGTCTGAGATTTGGGGAGCCTCCCGATCATCAGTCATGAAGCAGGGCTTCAAGGTGACAGCTACATCTCCCCAGCCACAGTTTGCACAAAAACAACATTTTATTTTGAGGCACAGTTGAAAGCATCTCCTTTGCTTGGAGAGTGTTAATTATTTCTGAAGTGTAAGAAAGTGCATCCAGACAGGGAAAGAAATATCCAGACCTTTTGCCACTCGTTTCTAAAAACAGATTCCATTTCCTTCCAGACAAAAAAATCCTACTTAATCAAACAGTGTGTGCTCTTTTAATTTTCCTTGCTGGCTCTGTCATGTTCTCCCCTGTGCTTCTACGATTCTTTTCAGAGATTTGAGGAGGGGTGGGGAACAGAAGCAGTTTTAATAGCAATAAGCTGAGATTAGCCCTCAGAACTAATTTTTCCTTGATGTTTTTAGAAACAGGAAAAGCTGAGAACAAGTTGTTTTTTTTAATGTCCATTTTTCTTTTGCTAGAAAATTTATTTTTCCCTAACGAGAGGTGGTCATCTTTCCCGAGGCGTCTGGAATGGGAAGATAAAAATGAAGAGATGGTAGGTGATTATAACGACATGGATTTGCTTTCCTGTTTATTTTATGCTCCCACAGCAAAAATATACTGGGGTCTATCATGCTGTTTCGAAAAGTAGGAAAATATTTAGCTGCTGAAATAATCCGAGTTAAAAGAGGCATCAATGGGCAATAGCTTAGAATAATAGCCTAGGTTCTTCTTAGGAGGAGGGAAAAATTAACCTAAAAACCTGCTGGCCCAGATTTCAGAATTGATACTTCACCCCTTAAACTCTGCAGCTGGTACTCTAGAAAAAAAAAGTATTTATTTGACATTTCCTTACTACTACTATTAATTCCTTATATGACAATACCGGATTCAACTTGTTTCAGAGCAGTCTTGGAAAGTACATGGGACCTGAACAATTAATTACTTAACAAAAAAAACAAGGTTCATGCCTGTATCCTAGTGAAGGTTGCATGGATACATGCCTGTATCCTTAGAAGGTTGCAATCCAAGGATTGAGGTTCTATGTCAGTCCAGGCAGGAAAGTCTGTGACTATTATCTCCAATTAACAAAAACTGGAAGTGGAACTGTTCCTCAAATGGTAATGTGCCTGCCTTGAGTGGATAAAGCTGAAGGACAGCAGTCAGGCCCTGAGTTCAAGCCCCAGAACTGGCACCAAAAACAGTAGAAACACAAATGAGGAAAAACCACACAAAAATAAAAAGCAAAGCAAATGAACAAACAAACCTGGACTGCTCACAAGCCTCACACCAGCCTGGACTGAGGTTCCAAGAGCAGAAACTATGACCCCCCCACTGGGGATGCAAAGACTAGATTGCTTCACTCAAGACTCTGATGTTTTCTTTATGAGAAAGTACATAGCCATCAGCGGCTTCTCCAAGTGACAAATTTCATTATCTTCAGAACAATTAATTTCAAGTGTTTACTCTGAGCCAACACTATTGAAAAGGGCTTTGCTCTGAATAGCAGGAGTGCATGGAAACTTCCCTCTGCCCTTCTTTTTTGCACTTGGGTCCAAGAGTATTTGCAATAACTTCGGGTGAAAAGATTAATCACTTCTAAAAATTAAGTGAAACCTAAAGCCTGTGTTTGAGAATCATTCACTTTCTCTTCATCATATCTGTTTCTGAGTTATACCAAGTGGGTGCTTGACTCCACCTCTGTTTAAAATTTACAGCTGAGTTACATTTTCACCTTCTGGTTTAAATACATTTCGAATGTGTCAGTATCATTGCTTCTACTCCAGATTAATAGGATCAGCCAAAAGGATGGCTGACATTTTTGTTGCTATAGAAACTGTTCCTGATGTTACACAGCTTGCTTTTCTCCTATTTGCAGTACATATATCCAGCTACTGAACACAGACATCTTTTTGTTTCACAAGGAATTACATTAAAAAATTAAACCATAATTTTATCCTGGTTTAGTCCTTGCTCTGTAGAAAGAGTATTAAATAATATTAGGGTGCACCTAAAATAACGTAGGAATTGGGGATGTTGTTCAGTAGCTTATGAACCACCAAGATAGAAAGAGAATGTAAGTTCAGCAAATTATCCCACATTCTAAATCCTTGTTCTTTCCTGCTTGAGTTACAGGTTTTAAGGCTTTTCCTTAGTAAATCTCCAGGCCAAGCTAACCCATTTCACATTAGACTGTGGGCAATCCAAATCAAGCTATTCTTTCTCTATTCCCTCTCACCAAAAGTAGCAAAAAAAAAAAGTTTCTGGACAGCTGTTTCCTTAAATATGCCATCAACATCCTCCAACATATCACCTCCATAGAACACTCCCGTTCTTTCTCCACAGATGCACCATTGCCTCCAGAGAAAACCTCTCACGCAGAATTAAGATGTGAAGTTTCAGCATTTAATGATGCAGCTAGCACGTGTGGCTAATGCCAGAAGGTATACTCAAGAAGGAAGGAACGGAAAACAATAACAAAAAAAAAAACCTTTCCTTCCCAAATGTACAGGACACACAGCTTCCCAAACCCTCTAATAACTGAGGTAATAAAAGGCTCTTCAATTGGAAGACTCTAAACTGTCAAATTTCCATTTATCACAGCCGTGATGGTAGGATGCACGTTATGCCGTGAAGTGCAATTTCTTTTTCCACTACAGATTTAAATAAAACTTTCACGACCACTTGGGAGACACCAATGACTAAAAAGGACCAATTCCTTGGACAACTTTCTGGTTTGTTTTTTGTTGTTGTTGTTGGTTGTAGGGTTTGAACTCTGGGCCTGAGCACTGTCCTTGAGCTCAAGGCAAATGCTCTACCACTTGAGCCACAGCACCACTTCCAGTTTTCTAGTGGTTTATTGGAGATAAGAGTCTCAGGGACTTTCCTGCTCAGGCTGGCTTTGAACCATGATCCTCAGATCTCAGCCTTCTGAGTAGCTAGGATTACAGGCATGAGCCACAGGCGCCTGCCCCTTGGGCAACTTTCTGAGGTTATCAGTCATGGTATCTATAGGAGTCAGCAAGGGAGGACTAATTTTAGTTGCGATTCTAAATAGGAAGTGTATCTTCTTGGACAAGGGAGTATGAATGGCCCAGAGAAATCACAGTGAGGACCTCAGAAGTGATGGTCTCTCTGGCCATTATAACATTCATCTCATGGACATACTATCCTGAGTGTATGCATTGTTCTGGATCTGGTACCAAGGTTTCACCTGCTAAAAGCATTGGGCCTTAGGGCAGTAGTATTGAGGTAGTGGGACATTTCAAGTATGAAGCTTAGTGCAAAGTAATTAGGTCATGGAGACCTAAGGGAGGGTTAATGCTTGTTAATGCTTGTTTCAGGGAACCAGTTTGTTTTTATGACAATAGGTTGTTATAAAGCAATGCCATTACATGTGCTTGGCTCCTTCTTATGTTCCCTGTTGGTTTTTCTGTTGTATTGTATCACAACAAGGGGGCCATTTCCCAGGACATCAGCATTGTGCTTTTGAAACCCTCTAACTGCCACAATTATGTATCAAATGAACCTCTTTATCTCATAATATACCAAGCCTCAAGCATTTCATTATAGCAACAGAAGGGCATAATACATAGCACCACAGGTTCTAGGAGAAGGATATAGAGAGTAATGCAAGAGCTCCAGTTGTGACTTTGTAAGTATGGTAACAAGGCCATTGATCATTTTGGTCAATATTCTTTTGATATTGAAAGTGATACATTACCTATAATTCATAGCAGGACAATAGTCATGAACTAGGGCTGTCTTGGATGACCTGAGACTTACGAACTTCTTCTTTATACGGAAGTTGCATGTAGATACAGATAGTGTATTAAATGTTATCATAGGAACAGGCTATCAGCTCAGATATTTTGTCATTCAACTTAAATTCAGAAGACCAGTTTACTCCCCCAGGATAGTACCATCTTATATAAGTACAAGAAAAGCCACATGTGTTTGTTTATATTTTCTAACAAGCACATGAAAAAAAAAAACTAAAGGAAGCTGGGTAGGGTGGTTTAAGCCTGTAATCCAAGCTGCTTGAGAGGCTGAGATCATGCAGATTGTGGTTCAAGGCCAGCCCAGGCAGGGAAGTTCATGGGACCTCATCTCAACCAATAAAATCCTTATGTAGTGGTGTGTGCTTAGTATCCCAGCTATGCAGGAATCATAAATAAGAGATTGCCATCTAGCTTAGTCTAGGCAAGAATACACTATTCAAATAATAATAAAAGCTACAAGGGTTAGGATAATGGCTTAAGCAGTAGTGTGCTTAGTTGGCAAATATGAGACCCTGAGTTAAAACTCTAGTGCAGACAAATAAATGGAAACAGATGAAACTAATTTTAATAATTTATTAGGCTCTCTATAGTTTAGTGATTATCACTGCAGCATGTAATCAAATGCAAAACAATGCTATTAATAGGATCCTTTATTTCTCATTAATTATAGTAATTATAATGATAGTGAATACATATATACTACAGCAGTCCTCCTCCATGCCCAATCTATGGGAGATATTTTCCATTACCCCCAGTCAGTCCCAGAATCATAGGTATTACCGACCCTACATATAAGCATTGGGATACAACAGTGAATTTGGTAAACAAAGGGGCTACTAACAGGCAGGTAATATATACCTTGTGGAAACACTGGCCAAAAGGACGATTCTCAAGCCAGGCAGGATGCTGCCAGATTTCATCACACGACTGAGAGCATCACAGAATTTTAAGACATACGGAATGATTATTTCTGACATTGGTCATTTAATAACTTTGGCCCACAAGATGACTATGGGTGCTTGAGAAAACAAATACTAAAATCTCCATTAATAACATTTATGGTACTTATTAAATTGTTAATACATTTATAAGCACTCACTGCACATTAATTGACTTAGTCTACACAGCCATCCTGTGTAGTGGGTATTACGATGCGCTTCATCTGGCAGAGAAAGCTGAGGGTAGAAAACATAAGCCTCTTTTCAGAGACCAAGGGGCCAAACTATCATCTGACATGTGGTAGTTTGGTTCTAGAGCCCACAGCATTAATCCCATCTACAAGTCACTTCTCTAGTGCTTAGCAGAGCAGGTTTTACTTTTCAAATAATGGATAAGGATGGTCAAATCAGTGGGCAACAATAGCAATTTTCCTAGAACATTTCTGAAGCTCAGTGTTATGCTCCTGAGAAAGATGACTATGGTTGATTGCTTGTTAATTTTGACTGTTCTTCCACAGGAACTCAAGAAAGAAATACCCAAGAAACAGGGCACCCAAAACTCACTTGAAGGTGTTATCTTCAAACCAGTATAGAAGAGAACACGAAAGCTTCATTATTGACTGGCACAACATAAAATAGCTGTGCCCAGCTTAGGACTAACATGTGAGCTCACCAGTAACATGTACAAAGACTGATAAGTGTCAGATTATTTCCACAGCAATTTCACCCAAAATCAGCAGTGAGAATACACCTCTTACCCAACATTACAGTGTAACCTCTAAGAGAAAACAAATATTCATTTCCTGAGCCAATCATTCCTTGCCCAGAGCTAATATGTATGGCCTTCATACACTTGCCTCTGCTAGCAAGTGTTCAGGAATTCCTTCAGCATCTGGGCAGAGGAGCATAAAAGTTCCCAAAATGATAGACAACTCAGAGCTGAGAAAAGGAGCCGACGGATGACCTGCCTTGGGGAGAAAAGAAATGACCTCAAGCTGTATGGATAAGTGACCTTGGGGTACCTTCCATTAGAGAGTTAGAGATCAAGCAGGAAGGACTAGGGAAGGATCTAGATGGATGTTAATGGCTGCACGGCTACTGCATGCCCTGACCTCAGACAAGTCACTTAACTATTCTGGGACTCCATTTCCTCAGAAGCAACAGGAAGGGACTGGCCCAGTTTTATTCAAAATCCTTTCAGTTCTGATCTCAGGCAGAACTGCCAGATAAAGCTCTGGCCCTTGGGAAGCCAGGCTGTTAGACTTTAGTGACGGCCCCTAAAGTGTGGCTTTAACACCTCCCCATCATGGCCCACGGCCATCCAGCTGGAGACAGCAGATTTTGGTGATGCAAGAGAAATGTGGTTTTGTTTGTTTATTTGTATGTTTCTTCAACTGCCAGACACTGTTGTCTTACATCTATAATCTCAACTACTCAGGAGACTGAGATTTGCCGATCAAGGTTTGAAGCCAGCTTGGGCACAGAAATCCAAGAGACTTATCTCTAGTGAGCCCACAAAGATCCAGAACTGATGGCCTGGCTTAAGTGATAGACGACAAGCTGTAAGCTAAATACACACACACTTACATGCATGCATGCATACATGCATAAAAGTGAGCAAGAACATAAGATCCTGAGTTCAAGCCCCAGTATTAGCACAAAGAACTGCCCTTTATGCATGGTACTACCTATCTAGTAATTGAGACAAAAAAATAAGTGAGAATAACACTGAAGGCAGGATGTGTGGAGGAGGGTGCACAATGGAATGTAAGGAACTAAAGCCAAAGAAACAAGGTGTTTGGATGCTTCTTGATTAAATTCAGACCTGGGGACTTCAAAACCATGGGAGTTTTTTTGTTGCTTTGTATGTCCCTACCACCATGGTAAAAACCCCTGTTTTCACAGTATTTGATGTTGGTATAATTTGGGGAGGGGAAGGGAAATAAAACAAATTGTTTAAATAGGGATACAGGTGGACCCATTGCAACAATGAGATGTACAAGACACTATGTCAACAAACGAACTTTACAATTTAGGTGGGGGGGGAGGGAGTTGATGGAAGGGAAGGGAAGGGATGGTAGGGGAAAAACAAAGGAGGAGGCAAAAATGCTTGATAAGAAGGGTACTTATTACCTTGCTCAGGTAACTGTAACCCCTCTGTACAGTATTTTCACAATAAAAAACTTATTAAAAATGAATTCTCATCACAAATGTCTAAGGTCAGTCTAGGAGCACTGGAATGGGTTTTTGAAGAATATCTGGCAGTTTGGCAGAAGTTGAACTGGAGAGTGCGGAAGCCTTTTACTGTTCAATTGTTCTACAAAGAAAATGATTAAGGTTCTCAGTGAATGTAAGTTGACTGAAAAACTGATCACAACATCTCCAATAATAGAAATGTTTCTTGTTAGTAGGCATTCTGTTCCTAGCACATGGTGTCCAGTAATCGCCTAATGGCTCTTTGTGGAATGAATGTGTGCATGTTGATTAGGTCATGTCTCCCAGTAGCTGGAATCATGAGGAAAGGGCAAAGCAAATACCCTATTGGTGAAGTTGGTACCATTTCTGATTTCCTGGGTCTCATTCCCTCTTGGAATAATTTTGCATGCCCAGCTGCATCCACATGTTGGGTTATACAAGGTAGCAAGCTGTCGCACTGTAACAGGCATGTCATATCATTCCATTGATGCATGAAATTAAAAAGATGTGGTTTGCTAGAGATATAGCAGATAAACCAAACTTGCTTCTCAGTCCATCTACTTTTATTCACATGTAAAAAATCTCAGAAGGAAAGGACAAACCAGTCAGTCTGATGAACTATCCATTGATTTGGTACCAACAAGCAGTCTCATGCTATCTGTCATGGAGAAAGTAGGGTGTCGGATAGTTCTTGAGTTCCTATTGTGTGCTTGACATGCCAAGAGGTGTGGTATCTATAAAGAGAGTCTCATCTCCACTAGTTCATACTTACTTTTGGGCAGGACACAGTATGCCCTTGCAGCCTAGTGTGAGCAGTGCTGTAGAGGAAAATTAAATAGGATCTGGAAGATACCACAGGAGGCCTACCTCATCCAAGCTGGGAATAATAGCCCATGCTTCTTGGTGGACATGATGGTTGACCTGACTCTTTTAGGAAAATATGGAATTAGCCAAGAGGAAGAAGGTGAGGAGGGAAAGGGGGCAGCAGGTATGTAGAGATAGTGGGTTCTCGCTATGCACCATACACGGAACATCTGCTAGAGACACTGTTGTCAAGGGCTCCAACATGAATGGCAAATTCCTGCCAAAATGTGAAGAGATACAGTGAGCAGGCCTCAGAGCAGATGTGGTAAGTGCATGGGGTTAATCAAGCATTCTGCAGCCAGGAAGAGGAATAAATGCCCCCAGAGCCATATTGGCAGCAGCTGGCAGGATATGGCACCACATCAGGCTTTGTCCTCCTGGAATATAAGAGCTACTCTGACTCTCCAAAGATTGGACATGCTGTCCACTCCGCCTCTCCCACCTGTCTCCATTCGCCAATAGGGCTCCAGATAGAGGGAAGGGAAAAAGAATTAGCAATAGTGTCACTGACCTACAATAAGTACAGTAATCAATAATCATTCTACAAAGCAAAAAGGAGTGAAGAAGATGACTATTTGGTAATTTGATGGTTTCTATTTGCTTCTCTGGCTTTGATTTTACAGTTGGGAAAGATGTGAGTTTATTACATGGCAATGAGGTTGCTATGGTAACTCCTTATTGTTTAATATAAGACGAGCTAAATCACAGATAAGTTACTGGGAGAAAAATTAACGCTGCCAAAGGCTAGGTCCACTGTTTAATTCCCTCTCCCTTTTTGTAAAAAAAGAACATTTGTGTCCATTTCCTTCTCACAAACTTCTCTTTTCATATGCGGTACCAAATGAACATTAAAATGAAAAGATAGCATTCCCCGCCATTAAAGAGATCATCAACTGTAGAGAATTAATTGGGATCCACCAGTCAGGGTAAAAGAAATCTATGTAGATGAACTCCAAATGTGCCTCAATCTGCCTTTGAAATCAACACACCTGGGCTTGAGTTCCAGCTTGATCACTCAGTCATTTTGTGACCTCGTAAAATTAAAGTTCTGGGACAATGTGTTAATATTTAAATGGGAATAACAGTGGCATCATTTCATTGAGTACTGTTGGGAGAAATAAATCATAGAAGGTTTGAAGTACTTAATACAGTCCCAGGCAATAGTTAGCACTGACTAATTAGTAGCCATTCTTCTTTCTTGTCCTCCTATGATGACAATGATATGCTTGAAGATGATGAGTATTATTTTATCAATATTACAAGTCCGGTTCAAGAGCCATGTCTTCCATCTTTTGTGATTTCCCTAGAATACACAGAGCTTACTTCCCTTCCCTTTCATTCACTGGCCTGTAAGTATGCCAAGCTAGCACTAAGAGGAGGCAAGGAAAGTCTGGGAGAGAGAAAGACTATCAATTCCTGAGAGCTTGTCTTGTTACAAGTTGTGAAGATTAATCTGGCCAAGTGTTGGTGGCTCATGCCTGTAATCCTAGCTTCTCAAGAGATTAAGATCTAAGGATCACATTTCCAAGCCAGCCTGGATAGAAAAGTCTGAGAGACTCTTATCTCCAATTAACCAGCCACATTCTGGAAGTAGAGCAGTGGCTCGATGCCTGAGTGCCAGCCTTGAACAAAAAAAGTCAAGAGAGAGAGAGTGAGAGAGAGGAATGCCCTGAGTTCAAGCCCCAATATTGGCACACAGGAAAAGATTAAATCTGCATTGTCAACATGCTTAGATATGCCTTGATTAGTAGGGCATTCTTCTGGGTGTAAAGGTGAGTGCATTTCTAGAGAAGATTAGCTAAAGTGCTAACCTGAATGTGAAAGGCATAATTGCACAGGCAGTGTACATAGATAGGGTCAAAGGAGAAGAAGGAAGCCCACTAATATAGCCATACTATTCTCTCTGTTTCCTAGTTTCCATGAGGTCAGCAACCCCTTTACCATCTTACCCTGTGGCCGTGATTTTCTGCTTCCCCGGAGGATCATAACACTGGAACAAATGAACTCATCTAGATAAGAAAACTTCTGAAACCATGAACCAAAACAAATGTGGCCCCTTTAACTTGTTTCCTTTAGGTATTTCTTACAGTGATGAAAAGAATAACACACAATGTCTATGATACATATTGTTTCACTATGTGTTACTACATTCCAGTGAGCTTGGTACTATGATCCTCATCTTACAAAGAAGGATTCGGGATCAGAGAGAGGATTTACCCATGGCTAAAGTACTCTCTGATCATAAATGGTACATTATAAACACTTGACTACAAACTCTTGTTTTTTTTTTTCTTCTCAGCACTATATAGTATTTCCTCAAACACATGTTTTTGTGCCAGAATGCAGGGCTAAACTCAGGGCCACAGCTGGCAATCTGCTACTTGAGTCATAAGTGTACCTTTGACTTTGTGTAGGTTAATTGGAATTAAGTGTCTCTCAGACTTTCCTTCCTAGGCTGGTTTTGAACCATGATGGTGAGCCTCTTGCATAGCTAGGATTACAGCCTGAGTCACAATCACCTGGATTCTTCTACTACATTTCTGTCTCATATCCCATCCTGCTCTCTGCTATAGTAACCTCAGGGACTAATGATGGGCCTTCATTCCTTCTTCCTTGCATTCTATTTCCTCCTGGCTCAAAGATAGCACATACCATAGCTCAACAAGAGCCTGTTGATTGAAGTATTGGAATCAAGTCAAGAAAAATCCGAGACAAGAAATGTGAATGCAGTGGTGTATGCAGGCAGAGACTGATTTGGCTAATATAGTAAGTCGTGGATTTCAATTGACAGCAAGGATAGACAAAGAGAAAAATGTATCCTACTTTTGACATAAGTGACAATCAGGAAAGAATAGGGGAGGACTAAGAAAATTATGGTTAAAATAAAGCAGGCGAAATCTGAAGAAAACTAATTAACTTTCCCATTCTGTCAGAAGTTGTAAATTATAAGTTTTTGCACTGATAGAGAAGAGGCTGAAAAGAGAAGATGACAAACCAGCAGTTTCAATATCACCAGAGAACACATAACTTTCATTTAATAGGCAGCTGTGGCAGTAATATTATAAAAAGCACTCTGGTTTCCTGAAATTCCCTTTTAATGAATGGATTCTCAATTCAATAATTTTATTTCAGTTAATCTATCACATTGAAAGCACATGCTAGGGAAGCCTAGCAGAGAACTCTTTTGGATAATTTAATAAATGTTTCATTTTCTCCAGTGCTACAGACTTTGAGTTCAAGCCCTTGTACTAGCACAAAAATAAAAAAAAAGCTGGGCACTGGTGGCTCATGCCTGTAATCCTAGCTACTCAGTAGGCTGAGATCTGAGGATATAGTTGAAGCCAGATCAGGCAAGAAACTCTGAGACTTTATCTCCAATAAACTATTCAAAAAAGCTGGAAGTGGTCCTGTAGATAAAATGGTAGAGCACTCACCTTAGCAAAAGAATCTCAGGGACTGCTCCCAGACCCAGAGTTCAAGCCCCAGGACCAGTAAAAAAAATGTGAATTACAATAGAGTATTTGGTTACTGACTGGCAATTTTATTTAAACATTAAGCAGCTCCTTTGAGAAACATGAAGTATTCAAATGGTATGACACTTTAGTGTTATGTACCAGAAAGCATCACATGACTGAGGTTTCTTTCTAGTTCTGTCCCTTATATCTTTTGGCTTTCAGTTCACAGGGCCTCAATTTTTCCATCTGTGTAAGATGATAAGAATGATGCCAGCTACCTGACACTGCTGGTAGACTCTAAAGAAATAATGTACAAAATGTTTGGTTGGCAGTAGGTATCTTAATTGAGTTTCTGTTTCTAAAACTCAATATCCCAGACTGAGTAATATATAAGAGATAAATTTTCCTTAGCTCAGGTTGTGAAGACCACAAATTTCAAGATCGGGTGGTTACGTCTGCTAATGTCCCCCCTTCCCTCTCTCTCTTTGCCCTAGGCTGGTCTAGGTCCACGATCCTCCTTCCTATGTCTACCAATCGCTGGGATGGCAGGTGCACATTGCCATTCCTGATTTGTATTTTGAGATGCAGTCTTTATAACTTTTTTGGCTGCCCTCAGACTACGATCCTTCTGCCTAATGCATCTCTCATAGCTGGGATTACAGGTATGTACCACTATGCCTGGTCTTGTCTTTTTTTTATAATGCTATATTCCTATTGGACCATGGCCTCCATAAGGCCCTGTTTAACCTTTACCTTCTAAAAGTCCTACCTGGGAGGAGCGGGAAGCAAATGGGGAGAGGAATGGTGGGTGAATACAGTCATAATACTCAAAGTACATATTACAAAATGGAACTTGGAGACTAGATGGAAGAGGATGGGAAGGGAAATGATAGAAGGGTGACAATGACCAAGACATGCTGTATTCATAAATTGACTTCATGAATTGAAACCCCTCTGTATAACTATTTAATAGCAACAGAAATAAAAGCATCCCATCTCTAAATAGATTAAATTTCTACCCTGAAGAATGGGAAATGTATTTCAACCTTGGGAGGGCGCATTGAAACAAGAGTGGTAAGCCTTTACTACATGTTTTTGTTATACCTAAATCTTGCAATTGATAGGATTAATTTATTTATCTAATTAACGTTTATTGGAAACTTCTTTCCAGGCCATAGTCTCTGTGCTGGTTTCCAGGAACTCAGTAAGAGAAGACAATCTCTCGGTAACAATTTGGTGAAGAAACACCCTCCTATCCCTACCATTTATTTTGCTTACCCTGTCTCTGCCTCCCAGAGATTCTCAGCCTTCAGTGAAGATTCATAAGCACTCCATATGATTTCATTCAAGTACAACTACAGGCCCAAACTATGGTGTCTGATAATAGTATAATCTCATTCTTGATAAACACAAATCCTTCTTATATCCATTAACCCCAGTGAGTGCAACTGCAGTGCTGGTAATAGTAACATGACATTTAAGAGGGATGACACTAAGACAAGTCAAGTTTGATGTTACAGGTTAGAGATTTTGGTACTTACCAGGCAGACAGTGAATACTGACCAGCTCCCATTAAATATCAGGAAGTTTTTAATGGGCTTCCTAGGGCCAGAAACATTGTACACATATTGTTGCATTTTAGTTCTGGAAGTAGAGGGCATCCTGTGTACTCTTCCTGCTATAACAGGGATTAGGAAGCCTGAACAGGGATTCTGCTACTGGTTTTGGATCCAGCTATGTACTCTTACTGCATCTCTGAAAGAACACTTGTATCCAGGAGTGGGATGATATACTGGGATGTTGATTCCTTTGAATGCTTCCAGTGAATCGTTGACTGTGTGGTGGTGCCATAAAAAACATTACCTCACTTATCTGTGTTTGTCTTTTCAGTGGTACACATTTAATCTTTTGGTTGTACATTCAAGACCTCCTTGTGTGCCTAGACCTGTGGCTTGTTCGGGGTGGGAGGGTGGGGAGGATGAGGAGCACACCCACAGGACACTTCCCCTTTAACACTTTTATGTGAGTGGAGAAGACCCATGTCACTCAATGGGATACATACATTGCAGGAAAGTCATGAATGCATACAAACATACCTATGCAACTATAGCACAGACTGTGATTGGAAAGCACAAAAGGAAAGGCAGAGCCACGGGAGGCTGTAGTAGACTTGTCTGACTTAAAGGTATCATGAAAGGCTTCCCTGTGGAAGGGACATCAGAGCTGGTATCTGAAGGACAAGTTAAATGAACCAAGAGAAAGCTGAAAGGAGGGTGACAAATGAAAGAGTGGGAAATTTAGGGAACATTTCTTATATCTCTTACAAATTTAAAAACCTAGGCTCATCAGTAGAGGAGGAGAAAGTGATAAACATTGGAGGGTCCTTTGGGTTAAAAGGTAGAGGTAGAACCTGTTGAATTGTCTAGAGAACCCTGAGAGATGTCTGGAGGTCTTGTGCTGGCCAGACCTTCATCTAGCATTTTGAATGATTGTGAGCATGACAAGCAACTGCTCTCCATGACTATGATTTTTATGCCAAATGTTTCTTTGTTCCTTACTGACAGAGGATGGTCACGCCTGGGTCATTGCAGTCAGCTCGAATCTTCCATGATGGAAATTGGGGCATGCTGTCATTAAATAATTGCAGCTTGCCTGCTGAAATGTAGATTCATGGCCCATGGAGAGGATCCAATTCCAATTTATAGAGGAGCAAGAGGAAAAATAAAACAGAGTCAAGTAACTGTGGTTGTTATATTTGTTCTCTTCTATATTACATCTCAGCTACGCTAAGGATTGAAATGTATCTGTTTGTATTTCCTAAGGAACTGGCCTCCAATGTCTTGGTATTTTTGTAGGGAACTGGCCTCCAATGTCTTGGTATTTTTGTAGTAGGAATAGTGTCAAGGAAAGGACAACAGATGCAGAGGCTCACTCAATACTGACTTTAGGGGGCTTACTGTGGAGTTAGGAGAGCAACTTGAAGATTCTCACCTCCTATTTTCTCCCTACTACAGATACTGACAATGTATCCATGTTGGGATGCAGGTTCAGATTGTGGAGAAGGAAGCTCTCTGGAGCTAGAGCAAAAGGGAAATGGAGCAAGCCTGGGAAGGCCAGGATCAGCAGCAGTTGGGACTAAAGAAAACCGTTGTGCAGACTCAAGCCAGAACATACAAATCTGTCCCATTGTGTGTGTATGGTTGCTCATAACTACTATGATTGGTGAATCTTACTGTTTTTCCTCAGAATAGATTGATATATTTCAGTCTTTCTTCTAGGTAGATGATTTCACTCTGAAAACAAACCTGGAAGTAAATGCTTGGTTTGTACATTGCAGATGTGTGGTTTATAGATACATTCAACTTTTGTATAAATAGTGAGTGTCGCATGTCACTCACTATAATAAAGGAATTTCTTATAATAAAGGAATCTTCAATATATAAAGACAAAATTCCTATCCATCCTTCCTATTCTTCTATATTCTGTCACTTCTAAGAACCAGGCACTTGTCCAGGCTCTTGGGAAGTAGACAGTTCAGAACTACAAATCAGAGACCTGAGTAGAAAAAGAGAAAAATTAATGCCAGGAGCACAGAGCAAGGCATAGAGTTGAATAAATAAATGAGTGAGTGAGTTTGGTGAATTAATAAATAAATAGAATAGTTAGTGAATTGAAGAGCAAGCTAAAAGTGGAAACAGCAATATATTCTCAGGAGGAGAGCTGAATATTTTCAAACTCATTTATAGCCTAGTCTAACCACATGAAACTCAAACATTATTTGGCATAGATGACAAAAAGTCATCAAACTAAGAGAGGCCAGTAAAATGAGGAAAGAAACTCATTTTGTTCTGACTTGTTTTAGCTATGGTTTAACACAGTTTAGGACCACAGCCATAAAGCCCTCAGGAATAATCTAATGTGCTTGAAAGTATCATATTAAATTACATTTCATTACATTTTGCCCAAACAGCATAGCAATATCTGTGTATGATATTTGTAACAGAATGCAAAAACGTGGCTTGTATTTGCATCCTATTAACCTATTTAAAATCCCAAACAGAAGAAGATGAATTGGAGTTTTTTGTGGTCTAATGCGTTAGAATACAAAATGTGAAAATATAAAGTAGCATTAAACAACTGTGAATATAATGACAAACACTTTAATAGTAATGCAGTGATTTTAGATAGTAGTAAATTCACACAGTTTGGTCTGCAATTTCACAGTGAGGTAAAGAATGCTTGTTTGAAGTACAAAATGAAGCTTTAAGGAAATATGTATTTTGTGGTTCCTACTTTTGTCATTCTACTTAGCAGAATCAATTAGCCTCATTTGGAAAATAAATACATAGGAGCTAAATAATGATGAAGAGAAAGTTCCTGTTGAATACATTCTATATGCAATGAATAATTACTGTGGAATGAGATACATATTTCATTAATTCTCCAAACATTTATTATATTCCAAGCACTAGGTTATTTATACAAATGAGATTCAGAAGACCTGGTTGCCTTCTCAAATATTTTAGACTGTGAAGAAAATAAATACATATGAACTGTGGTACATAGGTGTACGTTACATAGTTACATATATCTATATATACACACACATATATACACATACATATATACCTGCTGTACACATCTAGATATAAACATATCTCTCTCTCTCTCTATATATATATATATATACATACATCCATGTGAGCGTGTTTGTGTGTAGAATATTTATGACTATATTGTTATATGTGAATATAAAATATGATGAAAACTATCATTAGGATAGTAAAACGTACCAAGGAGTATAGAAAACAGAGACACCATGTATATCCACTAGGATAGCCCCATCACCTTCTGTGGTAAATGGGAGTGTATTTCAGTGGCAGGTTAGTCTAAGCTTCGTCTCAAGTCCATATTCTCTTTGTTACAGATGATGGATGAGTCATCAGTTATTCTTGCAGAAGATCACAAGGAACACATTCATTTTCAGTCTTGAAGCATGAATGAGAAAAGACATTCTTTGGCTGATGGATCCACCTGTGTAGAAGCACTTCTGATGTGTCCAGGATGGCATAAATAGACACCTCGTCTTGCATGCTAATAATTGCTATTAACATGGTTTTAGATTTTATGCTCAGATAAAATATTCATGGCCCTGTGATTCAACTATGATATCTAGCAACATCATGCAATAGAAACTCAATATCATCTGACATTGGCCGTGTGTTCTTTGTAAGTGGGAAACTATGGAATGAACCTGTTGATAAGCATTTCAATCAGATTTCATGGCCATCCCTTGTGGTAGCTATCACCATCCTTGCTCTCAAGTGAAGACACTGTCAGAGAAAACTTGAAAACTTCTTTGTGATGTCATGTACAAAGAAGGTTTCTGTCATTTATTCTACCTGTTTCTGAGTAGTAGTTGTCATTATGAATTCTCAGACTTTTAAGACCCAGAAATAAAGGTCTAGAGAGCCCATGTAGCTTGTCCAACATGACCCAGAATATTGTTGGAGAAGCTTAGACACCATTCCTCTCTGAGTTCTGTGCCAGTATCTCTGCCTATCTTTCCAGACTCTTACTTCTCCAGTTATAGCATGTGCAAACAAGGGAGACAGTGCAGTGATAGATTGTGCCTAAGAGCTATTTTAATAGCCCTGCTGTTTTTCTGGAGAAACACAGATGTTGTGATTTGCTTCCCCTGAAGCCTGCAGCCGGGTTACTGCTCAGGCAGCCACCAGATGCTACTGTTTCTAAGAGACCTGAAAACAGACCTGCTCTGGAGAGGATACAGGAGGACTGCGTGGACCATCCATGTCTCATGACTTGCAGTGGCAGCCATCCTGATTCTTGGCTAGCATGGGAACCCAGCAACTTAATCATCTGGACCAAGATCCCAGGAAAAGGAAGGATAGGTAATTCTAGTCAGTAGGAAAGCCTTTTCTCCCTGAGGCTCACTGAAATTCAACTCAGAGCTGGCCTTGCCTCATGCGTAGGTTTTGATTCCATAAAGGATAAAAGAAAAAGAGAAAAGAGTAAGGAGAACGAGAAAATGATTTTTATTTACTATGTTAGCATTTTGCATTTGATGTTTGATGATGTGACTTCATTGATTTAATTGATGTAACAGTTACATGAAGCTGTCATTATGATGCCTATTTGACAGGTGAGCAAGCTGAAAGGTAAGCTAGAAAAATGAAGACCATCAATTTTTTTGGGGGGTCCGGTTGTGGGGCCTGAACTCTGGGCCTGGGCACTGTCCCTCAGCTCTTTAGCTCAAGGCTAGCGCTCTACCACTTGAACCACAGTGCCACTTCCAGCTTTTTTCTTTTTGCTTATGTGGTGCTGAGGAATCGAACCCAGGGCCTCAGGCATGCAAGGCAAGCACTCTACCACTGAGCCACCTTCCCAGCCCAAAATTTTAATATGTAATTTTTAATGAAGAAGGTTTTGACTACTGGCAAGAAGGGTCTATACCTTTACCAGAAAGATGGCAGAAAGATGACCATCTGTATCTAATGTGTCCTTCCGGTGTGCAGGTAAAATAACTGCCTCTGAACTCTGATAGGTTTGTCAAGTCTCATTCTAGTCCTCTCTGCCCTACCCTAGAGTAGGATCTCCAGCCCAGAGTAGCTCCTCTGCCTCCAAGTACTCCAGCTCAAAAGCTCTGTGCTCACACTTCTGGTGATAAGGGAAAAAGTAGAAAGAAACAGGGACTCAGACTCCTCCTGAATCCACTTTCATAAATGTAAACCCTTTGCAGGAAAATGAATTTCCCACCTATGGTATCTCTGCATCGCATTTGGCACCACCTTCTCTTGATTATCACTGTGGGTTGTAATGCACACTCTATTAAATGGGCAATAAACACAGCAAGCGTTATTGCTGCACATAATAGCTAACAGAGATTCTTGTCTTTTCCTCTATTTCAGAGCCTCCCACACCTTCCTCCTTATATTCTTTCTGTCTCTCTTAATAAAAGAAGAGCCAAAACTATGCACTGGTCTGGGTCACAGTCTCAGCATAATTCAACACATGCATTGCATCATCAGAGCCCCTAAAACATGCGCTCTCTCCCCAGTATCTTCTCTCAGAAAATACCCTCCATCTTCCTAGCCTGAAATGGACTAGTGATCTTGGCTCCTGCATCATCTTCACTGCTCCTATGTATTCTGCAAAATTCAAATCTGCCCCTTGAATCTTCCCCAGTCCATTTTCACTACCAGTACTAACTGGTCTTTGTAGGACTGAAGGAAGAAATTTCATAATAGATATTTCTCTTCTGTTCGAATACTATGCTTCTCAACCCCAAGATTACCATCTAAGAAGTAACTAGGAAGATCATTTAAAATGTAAGCTTGATTATGCTGATTTTTCTATTCTTTTTTTAAGTACTGGGGTCGAATTCAGAGCCTTGCACCTGGTAGGTAGGCAATCTGCTACTTGAGCCACACCCTAACCCTTTTTTGCGTCAGCTATTTTTTTTTTTATTGGATAGAGTCTCATAATATTCCCTAGGGGCCTAAGACCATGTTCTTCCTACTTATATCTCCCACAAAGCTAGTATGACAGGAATGTACCACCATGCCAGCCTATTGTTCAAGATAGGTTCTCATCCACATTTGCTCTGGTTGGCCTTGAACTAGGGTGCCCCTTAACTCTGCCACTCAAATAGCTGAAATTTAGGGCATGAGCCACTACACCCAGTCATTTTCCTATTGTAGTTTTGTGTATGTGTGTGTGTGTGTGTGTGTGTGTGTGTGTGTGTGTGTGTGTGTGTGTGTGTGTGTGTGTTAGTGTACACATGCATGCACCAGTACTGAGGCTTGACCTCCAGGCTTCATGCTCTTGCTTACTCAACCTTTTCAATCATGGCTGGTGCTGCACTACTTGAGTTGCAACTTTTTGTTTTGCTGGTTAATTATAGATAAGAGGTTCATGGATTCATTTGATTGGGATGACTTTAAAATCTTGATTCTCAGATTTCAGCCTCCTGAGTTATAAGTGCAAGGCACAAGGGACCCACACACTTCCTTATTCTTAAAACCATTCAATGGGTGTTCCTATGATTGTAATGGTAAGTGTTCCTCAATGAGTATTTATTAAAGTATTCCCATGTCTTCTTTCACCAGATAAAACATCTAAACTGTATTCATCTTTCTGCCCTCATGCCTTGATGCCCCATTCTCTTACCATTCCGCTTGACCAGATCCAAATAACTGCCAATCGGTGTTCCTGTGTAATCTCATCTCCCTGCTACTTTCTCTATTCCAAGAACATGGCTGTTCATGGCTTTAGATGAGATACAGTCACATGCTTACACAGGGGAGGTAACTGTCTAGATCAAATGACTTATCAGATTCCCATCTTAAAATTGTCTACCCCACTGTAGGTTAGATCATAGCACTCCCTGCTTGAGATCCTTCCCTTTCCTCTCCTGTCATTGTCTCTGAGCATAGTGGCCCAGCCTTTTATAATGGCACCCATTATTCTAGCTTTGTCTCCTGCCAGGGAAGTCACCCAGTGCATGCTCCATTCAAATGTCTTTTATTTGATGCTTGAATAGGCTTATTTGCCCTCACCACTACCAGTGTGGCCTCCACTATTTTTATCCCTCTCTCCACTTGCACCCCATCTCCACCACTCCTGTACTCCTCACCTTTCCCTGAACCACCTCACCATGTCACCACTGCCAGCCTTGCCACCATGACTAGCATTACTCCCACCATTGCCACCACCGATGGTGAATTCTGAGCGTTTACTCTGTGCTATCACAGAGTAAATTGGGATTTTAAAAACATGCTAAGTTCACACATATTTTTAAATATTAAATACCCCAGGTCAAGAAGTGAATGACTAAAAGAGCTGGATTTGAATCAAAGAACTATGACTTCAGAATCTAGACTGTTGACTATTATTCTCTTTCTCTATTACTTAGAGCTCCCTGAACATCCACTGTTGCTAAGTCTGGCATTTGGCCTTTTCTTTGTCTGCTATGCATTTTTTTTTCTTCCAGGTAAATGCCCATCTCTTCTATAAGGTTCCTGCTAGTTTATCCTTGAGCCCTTCAGACAGAAACCTTTGGAATTGTTCACATTCTTATGTCATGACATACACCATATCATATCATAATTGATCTTCATGATTGCTGGAGTCATACCTATAGCCATGAATAGTGAAATAGAGTGGGTCCTGTCTTAGCCTGCTGGGTGGTACTAGAGAACTTGGTGAGTTTCAGGATCTACCTCACAGGATTATTAAGAAAGCCAAAGGATAAACATATGCTCAGGTAATATGACAAATCCTCAATGCACGCTAAAGGTATTATTGTATTATTTTACATTAAAGAGTAAAGTTTTAGGAATCTTGATGACTATGCCTCAATCAATTTATGACAGTAAGGAAGAGGAATACAGACTAGCTTATTTAAGAAAAAAATAGACTCTAGAATAAATGTCTACCAAGTATTTAAGAAATAGATTACCATTTTGAATGAAATTTGGGAATATATATATATATATATATATATATATATACATATATATATATATATTATAGCAATATTCTTCTAGTAACTCTTACTGGAAACTTGATCAAGAGAGATAATCAGAAATGCATGCAAAAATTGATTTGCTCATTCATCAAAGACATGGAATGTCTATTAGATGCCATGCACTATATTGACTTAATATCTATTGAATTTTTAGTATAAGGCAAAACTTACAAAAGCCTAAATATTAATCAATACAGGCTATATACCATGGAATATTAAGCAATTGCAAAATAATGTTTGTCAGATGGCATTCAATGGAATCATATGAGGCTGTTTTATAAAAGTTATGGTACTGGAAAGCCAGAAGATAGAATTCAAGTATGCTTTACATTTCCAAGGAAAGGCAAGAGAAAGCTGACACTGATTTATTTCAATGGCAATTTAAATTTTCATCTTGAGTGTTTAAAACATGGTCAAAGATTTTAATGAATATATATTACCTAAACATTATAAGCTATATATTATGCTATGTATTATATATATTATATGTTATACATTGTATATTGTCATGTTATATTATAATCTCTATATTAACTAAGAGTACAGAAAAATTTAACTGCTGTGCTTGAAAGGAGTGGGAAGTAAAGAAATATATTCTTCCCAAATGTAGGAAAGGAAAGAACTTCTGTGTTCTCATAGGGCTCAAAAAGAGATGCAATAACATTTTGAGAAAATGTTGTCATAGTTAAATCTGGGTTCTACCTTTTCCACCTCCAACAAAATACTATATCTCTCTGTGTCTCTAGATTCTCAATGAAAAAAAAAATGAGACAAACTGTCTCACTGAGGAGACTTAAGCAAACACGATTTCTTTTTCTTAAGTCCAGCCACAGTTTCCAAGATCCTCTGGGGAATTCCTCCAGCAATTCTTCTAAATGTAAACCAAGCATTAGAAACATAGGCCTGGGAAATACAAGAGAAAAAAACCAATCATCCATTTAAGTGGGTGGCTTCTGCCTCTGATTTCTCTTCCATCCCCAGAAGATAGAAATGAAACCCAGTATTTCACTAAGTGACTTTGATGATTCTCATCGATGACACTAGAAGAGTTCAAGGGACCATCCACCATCCCCAGAGACCAGACCTCCTACCCATCTCTGATTTTTTATGCTCATTGAAGGATACATTGAACAACTGCATTCATAATTAGCACTTTTTGTCATTTAAAGTTCATCAGATTTGTAGTCAATTATTGGCTAAAAACATTTATTATTTGCAATATATTATTAGTTTATTATGGCTCATTGCTCTAAAATACTTCGTTTAATCCTTTGCAGGTCCTTAAACACAAATATGGCAGCTATTAGCAACCTCTTTAGTCAGGCATAAAATTGTACCCAGAGGCCTCATAAACAATCGAGTGCTTTGCAAAGATTAAATCAGTGTACACAGCTGTGAAGGAGGCCATTAGGAAATGCATTATCATTCTGTTTTACTGTTACTTTGTGTGCTACCCTGCTCTTGTCAATCTAGCCAGCTAGCCTGCCTCTGCCCTTTGAGGGGAAATGCTTTAGCATCTTACCGTGGAAGAGGCAGCCACCTGGAGAGGTGGGCCCCTAGTCTCCTCCTACAAGGGGAATTGGGTGCTGCTGATCAGGGTCAGCCTGGGAAAAGCGCAGCATCACATTGCATACTTCTTGCAACAAGAGACAGGCATCTAGGGAGCCTTCCATATTACAAGAATATACTAAGTTCAAAAGAAATATTTTCTTGTTTGTCTTTATTCAATGATAAGGGAAAGGGAGGCAAAAAATATCATGGATGAAGCACTGTTGATGCTTGAATTATCTCAAATAGGTACTTATTTATTCTGTAGAATATATTCACTTTGTAGATGGTGCTAAATCCACATGGAAGCTTTATAGGAAGCTCAGTATCTAGTGGAGGAGACAAAACACTAATCCATATCAAATACTATACAAGTGATACAAAACTAGGAGAAAGGACACTTTAGCTAAGTTTAGGAAGATATAGGGAAAGCACAAGCAACAAGAGCTAGAGGAGCTTCAGGGATGGGAGACAGAAGTAAATTCTAAGCTGTAGATCAGTGTATACAAAGACACTGAAGAAACCAGAGGGTAATCCTAATTAAGTCTTCCCAGGTACCTTGTTATGTGGGTGGCATCCATCTACAGGAGAATGATTCTTCCTGCCAACCATATGCAGTATGTATTGCTCTTTGGAGAAAAGTACTCCAATTAGCTGGTTACTGGTGGCTCATACCTATAATCACAGTTACTCAGGAGGCTGAGATCTAAGAATCACAGTTCCACACCAGCCTAGTCAGGAACGTCCATGAGACTCTCATCTCCATTTAACTACTGGGAAATGGGAAGTGGCACTGTGGCTCAAGGTGGTAGAGCACTTACCTTAAGCAAAAGAACTCAGGAACAGTGCCCAGGCCCAGAGTTCAAGCCCCTTGACCAACCAAAAATAATGTCTAATGACTAGAATGTAAATTCTGGATTCATATCCAGTGGAGTTTGAACTTCACCTTGGCTATTACTTCCTAGTTAGGTTATCTTTGATCATCCCTTCTTTGAACCTCAGCTTCCTCTGTGCAAAATGGGGTCAATAATATCTACCTCAGGGGATCTCCATGGCACTTACATAAGAACTAATGTTAAAAGTCTCTCTTGTATTATCTATCACATTGCATTGACTTATAATCTGTTGATTTCCTTCTTTATAGGTATCAACTTAAAGCCTTCCAAGATTCACCACTTTAGCCATTGCTAAGGGTAGGAAAATATCCAATGTAAGAATTTCCTAAAAAAAAAAACTTCATAAACAAAATTATTTGAAGAAAGATCAGCTAAGCCGAAATGGCTTAGCTTTAGACCCAGCAGACATAAGACCTTCCTCTTTGGGAACACGAAGCCTTTCTCTCTCCATAGCTGCCCATTGACCCCTGGGATGCCTTTCTTTTTGCTTTGTTCTTACAGATCTGTGGGAGGGAACAGGCAGGAATGGCAAAGCTTCGTCTATCTAGAAACATTTCCTCATGACTTGGTATATAGAATTTGACCAGGTTTGACCCTCTGGGGAAGTCTTCAAGTCCTGTAACACATTGATGTTCCAGCTTCAATTATTTTCTAGCTGCTCCTTTGCACACATCTCGTTCTCATCAGACATACCTCAGCATTTCCTTGCCATCCTCTGAGTCTGCCTGTCCCCCCCTGACACTGTAAAGGCCCTCGTCCTCTCCACCCTGAATCCCCAGGTCAGCACTCATTTTACACCTAATGCATTGAAATAACTGATTCATGTCACTAAAAGATCGGGGGTCCTGCCTCTTTCATCTTTATCTTCGCAGTATTTGCAATGAAGTACAGCACTTCGAAAATCTCTGGTGAATGAATGATTATGACTCTTCACATCCAAAAGAATTTCTTCAAACAGTTCAGACACTGAGACCAGCTTGTCATTGGCAGTAACTGAAGAGCCAATGGCATCTGCTTTCAATTACGCCAAATTGAAACCCCTTTGTACAACTACTTAAAGATAAAACTTTAAAAAGATATATTAAAAGAGAAAAAAAGAAAATGGCCAAGTGCTGCTGGTTAAAGGATTCAGTCTAGTCACAATATTACATCACCATGATAATCAGCAAGAACAACAGGCCAAAGGCAAGGTTAAGGGGTAGACCACAAACTGAGCAGGCAAGCTAAGCAAGAATGAGTCCCAGAGTTCAAACCTCATGACAGGAAAGAGAGGCCAAGAGAGGGGAGGTAGAGAGAGGGGAAAAGGGGGAAGGAGAAGGAGAGGGAGAAGGAGAGGGAGAGGGAAAGGGAGAGGAAGAAAGGGGGAGGAAGGAAGGAAGGGAGGGAGGGAAGGAGAGAGGGAGAGTGAAAGAAAGGAACTAATAAAAGAAGGAAGGAAGGAAATAAAAAAATAGGAAAAAAGGGAGCTGAAAGATTTCAGTCTTGCTCACCATCTCTGGTGGTCATGCATATATGATGCTGAGCATAGTCAAATGAAAATAGTTCCAGCCCATCTGGGCAAGTAACAACTTTGAGACTCAATTTTTGATAGCTATATTATGAAATATATCTATGCAATAGAATAATCATGCAAATAATAATTTTGTGGACACTAAAGAGAACTATGTAAGATTACAATATATAATATAGCCTGTCACAGTGTCTTGGAGAATATATATCAAAAGTGATTGTCTTTTTCTCTGGCTCCTGACTGATATCAAGTGAATAAAGGGCTTATTTTTCAATAAAACTTATGTTATATCTTAGTTTGAACTAAAATATGTCTTTCTATAACTTTTACCCATTGGAGTTAGTCCTGCTTTTCAAAGCCAAACAGAATAAATCAATTCACTCTTCTAAATGAAAATCCTTCAAATATTCCTGTTTAATAAATTGAATAAATAGACTCCACTTTAATAAATTTGCCCTAGGCCTATGGGCCTTTGCAAGGTAGACCAATATAAATGAAGATGCTGTCTGCACATGAAATGCTTTGTGGGCCACATGGCTGTCATTCGGCCTTAGACTGGTGAGTGAGGGGAGGGTCATTTAAAATGAACTGGTAGTGGTGGACAGAAGTATGAGTTTTCATCTTTCTGGATGAAGGCATCTCATCACTTGAGTTTCAGAAAATGCACCATTTTTAACTGAGTCCTATCTTCCCTTTCTCCTGCATTTTCATTTCCTCTGTGCATTTATTGAAAATATATTGAATACTAATTCTGTGCCATATAATTTGCTAAGCTGTTTCTATGCTTGCTATCTTTGAGTCCTTACTCGGAGATATATTAGTGTTCCATTGTGCAAATGAGGTTCCTTTGGGTGAGTGTCAAAGTTCCAATCAACAGGGTTTGAACTCTAACTTAATCAGGTTTGTCCATTTGTGCTGTGTAATTATTTATAGAAAAAATAGAGCAGGATCAGGAGAGAGAGATAGAGAAGCAGAGAAACAGGGAGACAGAGAGAAACAGAGAGAGATAGACAGAGACAGACAGAAACAGACATGCAGAGAGAGAACAGAAGTAGAAGACACACAGATATATATGGAGACACACAGAGAGAAACAGAGACAGAAAGAGAGACAGAGACAGTGACAGAGACAGAGACAGAGAAAGAGATAAAAGAAATTACTTCTCAGTCTTCCCAGGCAAGGAGAAAATAGTGTGAGCCAAAATGGGGCAAGATTTTGGACTCTAATATGAAACACTGGATTGTGGCATAGCTATGGAACTTGGTTTATATACGACCAGGACATGGAAGCTCAAGGCATAGCCATCACTGTTCCTTGGAGATATATGACCAATTTGATTGACTTCCAGACTCAGCAACCTGAATGCCCACCCACCACTACATGTCTGTTACTATAGGAGCTCAGGGATCATTTTTACAAGTTCGCCTAGTATTGGCTAAAACAGATATTTGGCTTTTAAATCACAAGAAGGAAAAAAAGAATGAAGATAAGCTTGCCTATACAGAAAAAGACAGAAAACAAAGGAAGCCCCAAGAAAGTATAAAGAAGAGAAAGCATAAAACAAAGAGATAGGAATAAGACCAAAAATATCCATTATGACAGTAAATATAAATGGTTTAATTTCCCCTAAGAAAAGACAAAGTCTTTCATAGTGAGCTTAAGGAAAATCCTACCATATGCTGCATGCAACAGACAAATAGTCCAACGAAAACTGGAAGAAAAGGAGGATACAGTTGGGCTAATATTTATCAATCACATACACAAAAATATGGCAGCAGTGATTGGCTACAGTTCAAAGTTGAAATCAGGATGAAAAGCATTTTCTGAGACAAGGAAGGTTATATTGATAAAAGCCACACTTTACAACAATGAAAGAATTAAGAGACATGCTGCTCTACAGTGGTAAAATACATACACACAAAATTCAGAAGGAGATATGGATACATATACTCAATATTGACTTTAATAACAAAAAGATGAAATAGATATTATTGATACATTACATATATCTCTTAAAATTACACAATTAACTTAATTGAGTACTTAGAATTTCCAATGCACTATTCACACTATTATCTCATGGGATGCTCAAAATAGAATTCTAGATTAAACAGATTATTCAATAGAAAAATGATTGTCCCTGTATTCATGACAAGAAAGCTAAAGCACAAGGAGGTTGACATATTATCTGAAATTGCATATGATCTAACTACCACTACTAGTATGAGAGGAAGGATGGCTCAAAACTGAGGAAGGTCTGCAGAGCCTTCCCTGTTAACTATTGTTTTAAACTACCTCAAAGAATAAATACATCTCCCCCACTTCTTTCTCTCTACCTTCCCTCCCTCCCTCCCTCCCTCTTTCCCTCCCTTATCTTCCTTCCTTCCCTCCCTTCTTCACTCCCTCCCTTTCTCCCTCCCTCCCTTCCTTCTTTCCTTCCTTCTGTCCTTCCTTCCTTCCTTCCTTCCTTCCTCCTTCCTTCCTTCCTTCCTCCTTCCTTCCTTCCTTCCTTCCTGCCTGCCCTTCTTTCCTTTCCCTTCCTTTCCCTTTCCTTTCCTTTCCTTTCCTTTCCTTTCCTTTCCTTTCCTTTCCTTTCCTTTCCTTTCCTTTCCTTTCCTTTCCTTTCCTTTCCTTTTTCCTTCTTTCTTTTCCTTCTTTCTGTACCAAGTACTGGGAGATGTACCTTAGCAGGCACTCTACCACTTGATCTGTAGCTCCACTTCTGTTTTTTGCTAGTTAATTTGAGATAAGAGTCTCATGGAATATTTTTGCACAGGCTGGCTTTGAATTGTGATCCTCAGATATCAGGGTCCTGAGGAGTGTGAGCCACCAGCTCCTAGCAGCATATTTCTTTCCAAGAACATAGAACAGGTGTTGGTGGCTCATGCCACTAAACCTAATCATAATAGCACATGTGTGCACATATATTATACAAAACAATCATAGGAAGATGATACCAAAATTCTAAGCCAAACACTTGAAAACTGAGAGACCAAAGATAAGTTTAGCAGTAATTTCAGACAAAACTAAAACATTTGTCATCTTCTACTGGAAAGTATGTGTTAGATCCTGCACCAAGGCAAGATAACAGTAAGAATTATCAAGGGATCAGTCTGCCCAGACCAGTCCAGGAATTTGGGCAGTTTCTCCCCGCAACTCTGTCGAGAAAACATTTAGAACAAGACATAATTCAGCATTCCTGTGGTTAGCTCCACTTATCTAACTTATCTAATGATGTATGATTTAACCTATCTTGTAACCGCTAAGCCAGAAAGTCCCTGCCCTTACTGGGAATGATCATACCCCTAACCAATGAGCTTGAGACATCCTTCCCCCTGCTACATACTCAATAAAAACCCTGCTGAACATGTGGTTGGGGCTCCCAACTCTGACCCACTGCGTGGGTGACGATTGTGAGTCTAATTTCGAACTTGCAAATAAACGACTCTTTTCCCATTTGCATTGGTCGTGGTCTCTGTGGTTCGCTCGGGGGTCTCGAGTTCGAGTCTAACAAAAGCCTATTTCATCTTTAAACTAAAATAATCATCATAATGATGGAATTTGTCTTAGCCTACAGAGGTAAATATGACACCATAATGTTTCTTTATTAGTAATTCAAAGGAGAAAAGCACAGGAACATTTTGAAAGAGCAACATAATTCCAAGTTGCAGCCTTGTAAGCTTAGTTCTGAGATGAGGTATTAAGGAAAGGTACAGACAGACGGTGCTGCCATATTCTATGAGGTGCAAAAAAAAGTCAGTAAGTAATTAAAATAGAAGTAACAATGTAGACATAATCTCGAATAGCCACACCGGAGCAGTAGTGTTAAATAAACCTTCACATTTGGGGTGAGGTGGCTGGGTGTTTGGAGCAGAAGGTGGCTGAATGAATATGACTGGACAAAGGAAGTACTAATGTGATTAGACACTGATTAGCCTTAGAAATTCCAAGAAGGTCCACTCCAGGATGGAATCATACCTGAAGGAAGAAAATGCTATGACATTGAAAGTCATGCCAAAAGATGCGCTATTCATACATAGATACGTAAATACTGCCTCAAGGGAGGCTTTGAATCCTTAATAAACAGAACAGCATTATGTTTCTGCAATAGTCTAGATCTGAGTTTCTAAGTCTCTTAAAAATGGGCTGTTGCTTTGGTTCACCTTTTGCAACAGCGAGACTCACAGACACTATGTTAGAAATTAACTTTACAACTTGGGGAGAGGAGAGTTAGGGAGGAGGGAAAGCGGGAGAAAAACAAGGTTGGACAAGAAATATACTCATTACCTTACTTATGTAACTGTAACCCCTCTGTACATCACCTTTAAAATTAAAGTAACATTTCTTGAATGTGTTCATTCTCTAAAACACTGCCCTTTATCAGTAGAATATCTTCAGAAGGACAGCACAAGCCAAACAGGACAACAGTGGAGTAGAATGGTCAGTTGTGAGGTAATCAGCACACCAACTGTACAGGGAAGACACTGTTTGGTCTGCTCATAGTCTCTGCTTCTCTCTCTCTCTCTCTCTCTCTCTCTCTCTCTCTCTCTCTCTCTCTCTCTCTCTCTCTCTCTCTCTCTCTCTCTTCTCTTCCTCCTTTCTCCTTCCTCTTCTCTTTCTCTCCCTCTCCTCTCCTATTCTCTTCTCTCTCCTCCCCATCTCTTCTCCTCTCACTCTACTTCAGTTTCTCTGACTCTCCTCTTTCCTTTCCCTCTTTTCTCCTCTTTTCTCTCCTCTCTCTCCAGCTCTCTCCTTCCCACCCACTCTCTCTAGCTGTTTCTTAGTTTTCATCTGGATCTGTCAGCCTCCCTCCCCAAAGCTCAGACTAACACATACCAAGAATCCTATACACAAAAAAAATAAGGCAGTGAGAAATGTAGCAAAATATAGTAAAAGAAGTGGCCACCATCTAATGAAGAATCCCCATTCCTTCTGAATTTTAAGTCCAACAGAAGAAGACACATTTCATAGGCAGGAAATAAGAAGAACTTGAAAAATATTCTCAATTACAGACAATAAATAGTCCTTGTGAGGAGCAGGGCACCAGTGGTTAAGGAGCAGGTTTGAAACACAGCTTTATTGATTTCTTGAACCAATACACTCATGAATTTTTTATCAGGTTTATTTTTTCCACTAAAAATATGGATAGTTTGATAAAACCTCAACCATGACTAGAATTAAGATCTGGTAACACTTTTTAAATCTTTTTTGATTGTTATTGTAAAGGTGATATACAAATGGTTTACAGTAACATAAATCAAGTAATGAGTACATTACTTTCTGAAATGTCCCCTCTTCCCTCATTTTCTCCCAGTTTTCCCCTCCTGAACCCCCGACCCCTGCCCCACGCCAAGTTGTACTGGCTTGTTTCCTTCTAGAAATGTCTTTTTCTTTTTCCTACTTCACTATAACTATGTGTATGTATTCATGGATAGATTATTATAAGAATGAAATGGAAAACAATTCACATTTTGTATCCTAGATTATTATTCCATCGATACAGGTGGGAAGGGAGAGATTTTTTTTTCTGGTCCTGGCATTTGAACTCTGGGGCCTGGGTGCTGTCCCTGAGCACCTTGGTGCTCAAGGTTAGCATTCTATCACTTGGAGCTACAGTGCCATTTCTGGTTTTCTTGTGGTTTATTGGAGCTAAGAGTTTCACAGACTTTCCTGCCTGGGCTGATTTCAAATCAGGGTCTTCAGATCTCAGCCTCCTGAGTATCTAGGTTTACAGATGTAAGCCACCATGCCCAGGAGGGAGAGATTTTTATGGAAGAAATGAGGTAGAATTGAGAAACGGTATAAACAGAGCAGCTGAACTTGAACTCAGCAATGAGAAGATCTCTAGTGAGGACTCACACATGAGGCTTTCCCTACCAAGGAGAGAACCAGGGGAAAGTACAGAGACATTGCTTCCAGACAGCGGCCCACCTGGTGTGAGGTAGGGATTAATCAGTATTAGGGTGTCTTAGCACCCTGTGCCTATAGTTACAGACCTCTAGGATCTGTACTATTCCCAGGAAAGAAGCTGAGGTTCAGACATGCAAGGGAATTTGCCTTATGTCGAACAGTGGAAACAGAACAAAGCTAGGATTTAATCTCAGAGATTGCTTAACTCCAGATGAGGCTGTTGCTTTTTGATTAAGAAACTTTCAACTATTTAATAATGTGACTGATCCTTTATAAAATTCATTCTTAATAACTAAAAGACTAAGCCATACATCATAGCTAAAATTCTTTGATTTTTAACCCTTAGGCTCCATGGTCCCTCCACAAATGTTGTAGTTTGACCTGAGTACTTTGAAGGCCCAGGCCTGGTCTGCTGGGCTGTTAACTGTGCAGCTCAAGTGTATATTCAGTGTGATACACTCCCATGCTCACATGCCTGCCTTCTTCCCCTTATCTCACATAATCTTGCTTCCCAACATCTTTTTTTTTTTCTTATTTGACTGAGTGGTCTGACCTAGAATAGCTGTGCGTGACTTGAAATGTAAGCATTCCTCTTTCAACTCTGATAAGAATCTTTTCCCTTTAATAATGATCCCAGTGGCTTCTCGCCCATTCCTTTTCATTTCTGCTAGGTGCTTTTAAGTTTGGTTTTCCTTCCACCCCCTGCAAGCTCCCCAAGGCTCAGCTTCAGAAACCAAGCTCTCCTAAGACCCAATCAATTCCAACATTCAATTAAGCTAATTTAACTCAGGTTGCCATCAATATATTTCTTAATTATGGTTTAAACATAGGTAAAAACCTAGAATTGCTCATCAACAGCCCTTAGCCTCAGCCGAAAGCTAGCATCTACCACTAAGAATTCCCACGAGTCAAATTGAAGTTCTGACAATAGAGAGAAAGACCACATGTGTATTTGCATCGAATTTGCATATATCTACATAGGTTAGTCTCTTCGAAGTACATTTCCAATTAAAATGTTATTATTTCGGCCTTGAAGTTGTTGTTTCCTGATTCTCCTATTCTCAAGTACATCAGCGACACCTGTTCACTTTGACGTCGATTTCTGCAGAAGAGGATGACAGGACAATGAAGAAAAAGGACATCACCAGCCAGCAATGAGAGGCACACATGAAGCACACACATCTGAGATGGGCTGACCCTTGCAAGGAGGAGAGAAGACCTGAGGCTATCCAAGAGGAGTCTTAGTCACTGGCAGAGCCAGTGATATAAAGAGGAATAAAAATATACTTATGTCTGGGCTTACCTCTTATACCCTAGTTGCCTCTTACCTTCTACCTGAATATGGTGGAAGCATTTGTTTTCTTCCAATGAGCCTCTCTGCCTGAGGAAACATACATACCAGAAACATCTATCTGAAGATCTATGTATTCAATTCTCTGGCTTCAAGGGTGTCTCCAGGGCTGATGGTACAAAAGCTACAACCCATGGCATGATTTGCCGCTTCCTTTATGACAACAATGCCTCTCCCTGGTCATGTCTCCTGATTTCACTTTGCCTTCTGAGCTCCTATTTCCTCTGGCATTACAATGTATTTTTTCCCTGACATCCTACAAATGGCTAACTTATATACTGTATTATACTCTGAAGAGACTTTATGCATTGCTTCCTCTTACTTCCATGTTGCTGTTCAGCTCTGGACACCAAACACGAAAGCACGGCACCGTGGCATGCTCAGGACATTGAATTGAAATTCATCAGGAAGACCTGTGAAATAAGGCCTCTCTGTCTACATCTTGCTTTGCTGTCTTCTGCATTCTCCCCTCACCCCTACTCCACATAGATCATAGAAATTAGAATGCCTTCCTAGAGCAACCCATCCAAACATAGAAAAGTTGATTGTTGGTCTTTTCCCTTTTCCTTGATCTTCAGGTGACAAGTTTCCTACCCCATACCAAGAGAGTAAAGAATGCCACTTTGTGTGCCCAAGAGAATTTTTACAGATCAGTTTCATTCGGATTCACCCTTCAGTTTGTTGCCATTAAATCATCCCATTCTGTCTAATCCTCACAGCTGTCCATTTCCCTGTCATTTGAGTCTTTGGATCCCCATTTCTAAAGCTTCCGTGTCATGTAAAACTTTATTAAATAAGCCCAATCTGGTTTTCTCTTGTATCTGATCTTTTGATATATGAGTATCCATCATGATCCCTGTGATGGATGAGGAAATGGTTATGTCCACTCATCTGTACTTCCATAGCTTCTAAGGGTTCCCTCTTCCTGCCACTATTAAAACCCAGCAGAAATCAAAGGATCACTGTGCATCCAGAGAAGACTACCTTTGGTGGCTTGCCATAATACCATCAGCAGGAGAACAGAGATGGCCCATTCATGGGTCATGCTGCTCTTCCCTTCTTCACTCAGCAGCTTAGTTTGGTTATCTGGCTGGAGGCCATTGGAAATAATGTCACATAACACATGAATGAATAGCCCCAGGGATCTAGGCCACCCTTTAATCCTTTATTTTAATCATAGGATAGATTCATGGACAGTGTTAACACAACTTCTCCTCTTGCCTCAACATAGATTGCTTTGCTTTTCTTTATTATATTTCTCATCACACTTGCATATTTTAACCTGTTTTTTATTACTCTGTCCTACAGCATGTACAGTAAGTATGGAAGTATAGTAAGTATGGAATATCATCTGTTTTACAGACTGAAGTATCCAAACACTTAAAAAATGATTGACATGTACTGTGTACTCACTGAATGCATGGTGTGAACATTTACAACATTATACTTAGTGTGATAATTCATTACTACTGCCTATTCCCTTTTTTGTCAAATGGTAAAGAAAATACAGTAAAATTATCTGCCAAAGGTGTAAAAATAATAGAATATGATTAATTACACTACTTCTATGACAAAAAAGTTATATAATTCTAAAATATTCTGTCACAGGAAGTAAATATTCCCATCCCCAAAGGGAGGAAGGTGGATATAGAAATGAAGGATGAAACCACAGAAAGACCAAAGCCCAGAAGGAAAAAGGTTAAATCTGTAATTCTATACCAAGCTAATTAGAAAATTTTCCTTATACATTCTAAGAAGAGGAGGCTAGCACAAAATCTTTTGTATGGCTTGTTGGGATAAAAGCATTTAGTAGAAGCATAGGAAAAAGACTAGTATGCCACAATATACAGGAAATGATCTTGGATGCCTAGAAAAAAAATGTCTTTTGGTTGACAATAAACAGGAGAGGCAGAGACAGGAACAAATGGGAAGATGTGCTTCATTGAATTGCTTTTGAATTGAATAGATCCATAAGTATAAATATTTTAAAGCAATTTTTAACAGTTTTTGCTACATAGTAGTGGTATAGTTTTCCTTTTGCTCAAGAAAAAGTTCAGTGGAAATTTACATTGCTATTGTTGAATGTGATACCGTAAGAAGGAAGAAATTATAAGGAAATAAGCAAAACACTCTGCATTCCTTAGGAATGATACTTCAGGAAGATATACCAGGTCCATCACAGGCTTGCTATGAACAAATGAACAAATGAGTGAAATGAACAGCAACCAGTGGGTAGAATCTTCAAGGTGTTGTAGGTTTAGTCTCAATATTAAGAGCTTCTTACAATTCAATTCTAATTTGTCCAGAATTAAAACAAATGGTTCCTTTTCCCTGAATTAAAACAAAGGGTTCCTTTTCCCTAGCAGGTTTTCCAAGAAACCATAAAAGGACCATCTTATCAAAAAATACTGTAAGAAACAGGGCACTTGTGGCTCATGCCTAAAATTTAGCTATCAGGGAGTCTGAGATTGAAAGAATCACAATTTGAACCATCCCGTGTATACATTTGAAACCACTTCTCAACCAATAGATGGTTGTGGTAATACATATCTGTCAGCCTAGCTGACATTAGGAGGCTATGATCAGGAGGAGCACAGTTCCAAGCCAACCTGGAGGGAAATGTCTGTGTGACTTCATCTCAAGGGAAGAAGCTGGGTGCATATGTATTTGTCATCCCAGCTATGACAAGAAATACACATAAGGAGATCACAGTCCAGACACGGATCTGGGAAAAATACTCAAAACTGTATGTCAAAGTAATAAGAGCAAAAAAGGACTGGAAGCCTGGCTCAGCATTAGAGTACCTGCCTAGCAAGCACAAAGCCCTGAGTTCAACTGTCGGTAACAAAGACAGAGACAGAGACAGAACAGTAGGGACAGAGGGAGAGAAACACAGAGAGAGAGACAGAGACAGAGACAAAGACAGAGACAGAGACAGAGAGACAGAGATCTGCGGTGGTGATGGATTTAGACCACAGACTGTGTGTGCTATGAGCAGCTAAAAGGTGGTGGTAGACTTGTTTCCTGGGGAAAGGTAGCTGGCTCAGCAAAGAGATTTGTAAGACCTCCATATTGTTTATAACCACAGAAACTCTGCTGTTGCGGGTACTACACATTCATTCCTTCATTGTTTTTTTATTCATTCATTTATTGAACATGTGTGTGTATATATGTAAATATGTACATATATATATATATATATATGTTCATTCCATACCATGCTCCCAACAGTGCTTCTTCTCTAATGTAATTCCTTGAAATTGTTTTAAAGTTAAAGCAAACTACCTGACACTAGAAATCTTATGACTTTAAGTCTTTGGCAATTCTACAAGTTGAGATATAAATGATCAATGTGCTACTGTGTGTTTGGTGCTAATAAAGTCCCATTACTGGGCCTGTTTTCCTGTTTCTACACAGGAAGGCCTGCAAATATTACTGCTGTCAGCAGGAGCCAAATGGGAAATGGGAAAGAGACACTTCTACCTTTTCTTTCCAACAGCACACTTTTAAATGATCACTTATTCTAATTATCATAACAATCCTAAAAAAGAGAGTTTATGGCTAATAAAACAGAGGGTCCCAGACTAAAAATGATTTATATAAGATCATAAACATGACAGGCCTGCATGTAAACCCCAGGTACTGCTGCCAATACCCTACTTCTCTCACTACACTTGGGATACACTCAGATGTTTGCAAGCTGGTGACAGGATTGCTTCTGGATCTCTCACATGAAAGGGAAACTTGAATGTGATGAGTTACACTAGGGGTGAGAAGGAAGACCTGCCTAGAGATTTTAAGGTCTACCTAGGGTGTTAAGATGCAAGAGACTGGAACGCTAAAACAAGACCCTGAACACAGTTGATTATACTAACTTACCATTTCTTCCAGGGAGAAATAAAAAAGTAAACAATGCAATAGTTTCTAGTTTTGTTTTTTTTGTTTTGTTTTCTTTTTTTTTTTTTTTTTTTTTTTTTTACGGTGACAGTCTTGGAACTCTGGGCCTGGGCACTGTCTATGAGCCTTTTTGTGCACACTTCCACTGGAGCTATAGCACCACTTCTAGCTTTTTTGAGTAGTTTATTGAAGATAAGAGTCTCATGGACTTTCCTGCCCAGGCTGGCTTTGAACTGTGATCCTCAGATCTCAGCTTCCTGAGTAGGATTACAGCTATGAGATACTGGCACACTGCTAGTTTCTATTGTTGTGCTTTTTTTCTTTTGTTTAACCCTGAGAAACAAATATATTGACCTTGCTAAAACAGGGGAGCAGTTTATTCCAGAATGAAGACACCTAAGAAAAGGATCACCAGGAGCTTAGATTTTGCTGAATTTCTCATGAGAGAGAAAAAAGGCTGGAGATATATATAAGCACACAGGCCCCTCAGTGGGGCTAGAAGTGGCCATGAAAAGAGCTGAAATGAGGCAGTTAGAGCATGATGTGAAGCAAAGCTCAGCATTTTACAAATATGCTTTTCTTTGATCCTCACTCATTTCATTATTCCAAAACATCTTGCCCCGTGCCCTTCAGAGACAATATCCATCTGGCAATGAGGGAATGACAAGGCTTATAATGTTCTTGTCCTCATGGACCTGATATTTTAGTGGAGAGTAATTTAGTAAATAAATAATACTCATTTCTGACAAAGGGAGATGTTAGGAAGGTATGAAGACAGGTGAGTTTATAGAACATGCTACTTCAGATATGATTATTAGAAAAGTCCTCGAGAAAGGGAGAAAACTGCGGACTCGAATGGAATGAGAAAAGGACCATCCCCTTCTTGTCATTGTGAGGAAGAGGCATCAGTTCTTTACCTCCGATGTGGCCAGCCTGAAGATGCTTAAAGAAATCAGTTGCTCAGTCTGCACAGGGCAAAGCCTGGTAGGTAGAAGCTAGAGTTGTGTGAGCACTGAAATGCCTTCAAAGTAATTTGAGATATTCCTAAGCATAATACGGAGACTTCAGGGAGATGGAGAGAAGGACTAACATGATCTGCCTGGGATTCTGACATGATCTTTCTGAATATTCTGCACAAGATTGGTAAGGCTGGACCATAGAGACCCCAGAAGCAACCTCAATAATCCAGTGAGTCATGATGCTGGCATGGATGAGAATGAAGGGGATATGAAGTGGGTAACATGGTGATACTTTCTGAATGTGGCGTATTTAAATTTTTGCTGTCACTTGGACACATGGTGGGAAAGAAGTACAGAGATTTGTTTTGGGCCCCAACTAGGCCTGGGATAGGGAATCATCAATGGAGAGGTGGTACCCACAGTTATGGAATTGTATGCACCCCTGATAATAAGTGTAGCTAGGAAAGAGCAGAGGTATTGTGTTGTCTCACAGGAGTCTGAGGAGGTAAGTATGATTACACCCACATTAGAGATAATAAGCGGCTTCAAAACAGGGTGCTTCTTGTCAGCCACTAAAATTGTTTTTTTCAGAAATTCATTGTGTTTATATAAGAGAACTTACCACAGATGTCAAACTCCTTTTATAAATATAACTTCCCTGAGACAAACTACTATACAACACTAAACAGCAATGGTCATTAGCTACTCCATTACTTTTCTGGCATCTGTGATGTGAACAGGGGATAATCAGACTCAGATGTAACTGAAGAAAGCCAATTTTATGGGTACTAATCAGACACACCCCCCCTTCTCTCTCCTAATACCAGTCCCTCCTAGAATTGGTAGTCTTAACTCCTTCCAGGACAGATGCTTCTCAGAGGTTGGCTGTGATATCTAACATAGTTAGAAATCTAGGAAACATCACCTTTCAAAGGTCTTGCTGATGGTTGACTTCCTTGACTAAATTCAAGCTCTTTTGCTTTCTTTGCTTCTAGTAACTTCTCCACATGACTCCCTGAATTAAAAAGCCAATAGGCAAAGGGAATCAAAGATGTGCCGAGGTTTTTCCTGATAAAGTCACATGGGACCTTCCTAAGCGAAGTCACCTACCAGACCTTCAGCAGCCATGATTTCTGGGGCAGAAGGCAGACTTGCCTTTGATAAAACTCTGTTTCTAGAGCATCCCTCCCTTCTTCTCATATTAATAACCTATTTTCCACCAGGCACTTTGCATGGGATTGTCACTTCAGCCCCAAAGGAGACAGTGATGTTTGGTAAAGGCAAAGGCACCAGGACAGAGTTTTTCTAAGTGCAAAGGCTCTTGGCCTGCTCTGTACCTTTCTGAACTCAGATGTTGTTTCCTGGCCTGGATGCCAAATTATTTCTCCCCACCAATTTGCCTGATGCCTTCTCCTTTTTCTATCTCTTGATCACTTACATTTACTTCGCTAGCTAGTGGTACAGATTTATGACTTAAATCAAATATTTTGAACCATTCCTCCAATTTGAGCTATACTTTTAACCACTATATATTATTAATGTTGTATTAAATGCATATCCTACATTAAGAACAGGAATCTATGTGTTAGAAAACATAACAGGAACTTTGTATTCATTTCCTATGATTTCAACAACTTTTTAAACTTTAACTTTATAGATAGAAATGACAAGGCTTAGAGAGTCCTCAGAGGTGGAAAGTGATAGACTAAGAACGCTTGAATTCATGTCTATCTTGCCTTGAAATCTAACAACTTTGCACCAAGTTATATAACTCACATTTATCTTTTGTGTAATTCTGCCCTTGGGTTCTCTGGCCTAACTAGTTTAACTACATGCCCTGGGACCTCTTCAGCTCTAGTAATAGGCTGGCTGTCTTCATATTGTAGATGAAATATATTTTCTGAGACCAACACAGGGATTAAAGTGATAAATAAGTCAGGGGATAAGATGGTAAAGAGATGGACATGAATCTGATTTCAAATCTCCTTTACCTAATATGATCACCAAGGCTGTACCAGGATGAAGAGAAGAGCTACCCCTATACATTGGCCTCTAGTAAACCTCCCATTGCTGCTCACCTCCACTCAACTGAAATAATCCAGTAATATATTTAGGCTTCCTTTAGCATGGGTATTTTGGTCTGCATAGCTTTCTCTTATTCTGATGTTAAACTGGGTTTCCAACCACACTTGCCCCTACAATTCAGATGAGGAAAACAAATGAAACAGAGGTGTGTTAGCTTTTCATTGTTTTGACAAATACCTGAGAGAACCAATTTAAAAGAGGAAGGAGTTATTTTTGCTTACAGTTTCAGAGCTTTTAGTCAATGGCCTACTATCTCTATTTGGAGCCTATGGAGAGGAAGAATACCAGGGTGGTGGGAGCATGATGGAGGAGAGCTACTTACTCCATGGATATCAGGAAGTAGAGATCCCGCAGGGGAGGAATACAAGATCCATCTTTCTAGGGCATGCCCCAGCTCCCAACAATGTCATCACAATATGATTTCTTCATGGGATTAACACATTTATGAAGTAGGAGGCCTATTCCTCAAGACTCGATCACTCCCCAAATGTTCAACAACTGGCAACCAAGCCCTTAAGGGGACCTCTCAAATAAAAACCAGAAGGGTTTAGAGACTTCCTGAAAGATACAATGAAGGGAAGATATAAAGTAAGGAGACTGGGCCTATGCTTCCCCTAGATAATTGGCCCTTGATTTCCCCTGATTGTTTCCCTAGATGGTTTGCTTTTATTGAACACTTTTGTTAGGTTTAATTCCTCATACCTTGTGTGGTCTGGGCTTAGATAAGCTTTGTGCTAGCTGCATTCAGGGATGCTGGTCTTTGAGACAAGAGTCTGCCAGGAGTCCTCTCACTCTCCAATAAAGACTTAAAAGTTGGCCTCTTAAGTGGTAGCTTCTCCATTTCTCACAACTGAGTTTCCTTACAGTAGAGATAACTAGGTCCTGGTTCTTTGTGTGCTTACATTTGTGCCTGTCTTCAAGGCAATGGAGAATTTAAAGTATACTTTGATGGGAATTAACATATCGAACACCTGCTTCATCTGGAATATGGTTTCTGTACTATAATTTTGGCATCATTCATTATTACATTTGTACATAATAGGGACTACTGTTATTCTCCATTGTCCGGATTAGAAAACGGAGGCTTAGAGAGTTATGCAACTGTTCAAAGTCCCAGTGATCACCCAGAGTCTGGATGCACAAAGATGCACCTGACTACAAAGTCTCTCTCAAGGCTGTCACCTAGAGTACTTTTATTGTCCATTGAATAGAAGAGGCTTAAAGTGTTGAGAATACAAGGATGCAGCCGGATGGCTCCTGTGGTTGCTAGGTAACGTCTGTTTGGCACAATCTGGTGAGCATGATTTTGGTTCTCTTGCCAACAGGAGCTGGTAATCAGGATGGCAGAGAGGCAGGCACCTACTTGCAGAACAGCAAGCCTGATTTTTAGAAGCCACAAAGCCATGTTTGGATCATTAGGATTTAAGTGTCCAACAGCTTTGCAATGACAATGTAAATATTGTGTGCTGGATGGACAGTCACCAAATGGGGACATTCTATAGTGCCGTGTGATGAAAAGCTGCCGCTTTTGAGGACTTTCAAAACAAATAAACATTCCTTATGCCAGTAAGAAAATCTCAGGAAAGACCTGTTTCAACGAGAGATGGAGCATGTTGTTTTTTTCAGAAAGCTAAGATTGACTATTAGTGCTGGCAAAGAACAAGACAGATGGCTGAGCTCAGGCACAGCAGCCCTGATCTTTGACCACTTCCATGGGTGACCTGCTGAGATAAAATAAGTAGAATTCTGCAGCCCTGAACCAGTATCTAAGTACTTATATCCACTGACTCAGAGACACAAGGTTGTGTTGAGACATGGGTGCTGGGGAATGGAGTTTCAAATGCATTTGCCTTAGCCTCCCTGAGCAGAAGTAAACTGGTCTCAGAGAACCTGGCTTGTAAGTATGGAAATTACTCAGACACACTTCTTCTTAGATTATGGTGTTTTGTTGTGCTAGCAAAGGAACCTATACTGGGTAGCTTACAAACAACAGATACTTATTTCCTAGTCAAATAGGTATTAGAGGTATGATCTTAGGGTCCTAGAATTCTGAGGTCAGGGTGCCAGCATAGATGATTATAGGTGACATCTCTTTTCTTGGGCTGCAGACAGCCAGCTAGTTCTCTGGCCAGTTTGAGCATAGGTAATATCCCCATCTCTGAGGCCTGAACTCCCATGACCAAAGCCCCTCCCCAAAATCACATCTCTAAATACCATCACATTGGGATTAACATTTTAACATTGAGACTTTGAGAGGACAAACATATTTGTTCCACAACAAACTGACATTCAAAACTTTACTCCTCCAAGGTGTGTGCTATTTGGAAAGCTATTCTAACACCTCTGAGATCATTTTTTCTCATCTATCAAATAGAAATGATATTCACTTTTATCTTATGGGGTTGTTGGAATGATTAATGTAATACTCTGTAGGTCCTTAGCACAATTGTACATCTTCAATAACAACTTATTATATATAATATATCATAGTGTATAATTGTCTCCTATGTATCATCAGTATTATATATTGTGACAAGTTTTTGTTTTATCTCCTACAAGGAATAAAACTTGTCAAAAGAGGAGAGACATGAGAATTCCAGTATTTCTCTCAATGCATCACATGACCAAGTGGTGATCCACTTCTGGCTTAAATGCTCCTTGCAATAGTGGTGGATCAACAACTTATTTGTTAGCCAATTCAATTCTATTTATTAGAAAGGAAGCAATTCACCAACTTCAGACCATTTGCAGCACTGAACTCTGTATATCTTATTCTGAATCAGAGTCTCAGATTAAAGCAATGGTAACACTTCTTGAACTTCTGTTTTATGCTAAGCATACATCTAGGCAATTTCATTTTATCATTAGTAGTAGTAGTATTTATGGCAATGACCTCATAAAGTAGATAATAATGTCTTGATATTTTGAACTGGTAAACTGAGGAAACAAAGCCACTATTCATGTACATGACTTTGACTCACTGAAACACAGCACTTGTCTTACTCACTAACTAAAATTTACTGGACATTTTTGGTGCTTCAGATTATTGTGTTCTAGTTCTTACAAATACAAAGGGAAATGGGACAAACTGCTCCACCCAGGGAATATGGAAGAAAATTGAGAAGATAAAGCACAAATTGGAATAAAATATTTGTTAAAGGTTTGTCGGAAAAAGAGATTGCATCTGGATTATACAAATGTCTTTAGAAATTCTTTTGACTCAAAAATGTGATAACCCAATAAAAACTGATGCTCTTGCAAAGAAGATAAAGATGAAAAAATTCATGCAAAGATTCCAAAATCATTCCTTACTTGGTAGTTGTGGCTAAAAGCACATTGAGATTCCTCCACAGCCCCGTAGATTGATGAAAATTAATCGTCCAAAACATAGAAAGTGTTGGCAAGAAAAAGGAACAATTGGGACTCGAGTAGACTGCTGGAAATAATATAAAATGGTAGAACCACTTTGAAAAAATAATTTAGCAGTTTCTCAAAAAGATAAACATATACCTATCATCCAACCTGTAATTTCACTTCTAGATGTTTGCTTAAGGAAAGTGAAAACATATGTCCACAGAAACAGTCATACACAGATGTTCATCCTAGCTTTACTAGTAATATCTGGAAACTGCCCAAGTGCCTAATAGATCAGGGAATAGATTTATTATTGTATATTCAGACAATGGAATATTACCCAAGAATAAGAAGGAAAGAACCACTGATATTGCTGGCAGCATAGATGTATTTCTTAATATCTATGCTGAGAGAGAGAATCTGGACAAATATTTTATTCCATATGCTTCCATTTATATATGTGGCTAGAAAATTGAAACTTACTGCAGTATCATAAAGCAAGCCAATGGTTGTCTGTGTATGATTTGTATTTGTTTTTCAGTAGAGATATGTGAGGGAAGGCTAGATCATAAACGAGCATAAGGGAACTTTGGGGTATGACAGAGATGTTTATTATCTTAATAAGTGTAAATCTATGTCAAAAGTCAGCCAATTATATAGTTTAAATATGTATGTATTAATCAATTAAACTGCAGTAAAAATCTTTGTGGAAACAATATCGTAAAAGGCAATATCCCCGTGTACCCATGGAGCCTTCTGCACCTGTAATTCAAATCTGTAGGCTTTGTCAGTCAGGGTAGGATAGTGTAGAGGTACATGTGTTATACAGAGTTGAGGATGCATGCCTTGGGGGACTACTGGGCACCGAAATTGGGGTCTGTCATCTGTTCTGGAAAGGCTGTCAGGCACAGAGATTTTTATGGAAGTAGATTTGAGACTAGAGATTACGGAGGGTGGGTAGAAGTTAAATAGGGGGAAAAAAAGAATCAAATTTACACACAGGCTTTGAATTGCTCAAAGAATCACTAGGGCACCAGGGAAGCAAAAAGAAATAGTAATATGTAAAGCAGAGCTAGGAGGTGGAACACAGCACCTGCGTGATAAGATTAGCACTTATCCCTCCTTTCATTCATCACATGTGTATTGCGCTCCCACACTATGCCAGACACTCTTCAAAATGCCTGAGGTCCAGCTGTGAATAACAGATAAAATGCCTGCTTTTCCAGAGCTCACATTCCTAAGGAATGAGGGGGAGCACTGATGCATACACAACGCTCCATAATATAAGCAGCGGATGTGTGCAGGGGAGGAAACACCAACTGGGGCTGGTGATAGTGCTGGGGTCTCTCCCACTGAGGGGAACCTCCCTGGGAAGTCTTCTGCGGAGCAGTGAAGGAGTCGAGTGCCAACCATTTGGACACTGGGGTAGAAAAGAAATTTTCCTCCCTTTGGTGGAAAAAAAAGTGCAAGGGTTATAAACTAGAAACCACACAGCGAGGTCTAGAGTCTTTCCATTATGGAATTTGGGGTAGCAATAGCGTAGTGCCTTCTCCTACTGAGCATGCTCTATATGCCAGAAGCTTACCTAAGAACTTAAAGTCCTAGAGCAATCTCATGAGTCAAGTGTGAATTTTATTCTCATTTCACAGCTGAGGAAAACACAAATTCTGCAAGTTGCAGAACACCAGAGGCAATAATTAGCTGAGGAAGAGAATGGATCCACCAGATTACTAACCTTTAACTTGAAGCTTGGGGAGAATCAAGGGGATATAGGTTTGTGGAGCCCCCACAATGTGATTTGGGATAAGTTATTTGACTTCACTATTATGTGGACCACACCTGATTTTTTTTTTCCTTACTTAGTTCAGAAACAATGCTTTGTAAACCATGAAATTACTACATAAAAATAAAATACTTAGAACTACTCCAGAAAAATTGAATTTGACATTTTTTTCAAGCCACTCTCTCTGCTTAATGTACCATCAAAATGGAAGATTTAAAGAAACCTTTCATGGCACACACACACACACACACACACACACACACACGCACATGCACACACACACACACACACCCGTATGTGAATCATAGGAATGGTCCAAATTATCATCCCTTCCCAACTGAACTGTGGGTCTTCCTGAAGCCCTCTGTCTATCTCCATTCTCAGCCTCTGCCATGTCAGAGTAATACCTGGAAATGTCTAATCAAGTTCTCAGAATTAGTTACCCTACCCAAATTACTCAAGCTGATTCAAAACTTTGGCAAAGTAGCAGGTTATAAAATTAATCCCCCAAAATCAATGGCTTTTCTGTATGCCAACAATGAGAAAAGTGTGGCAGAAATTAGGAAAGCAACTCCATTTGTAATAGCCCCACAAAAAATAAAATACCTAGGAATTAACTTAACTAAAGAAGTGAAGGACTTCTATGATGAAAACTTTAAAATCTTAAAAAAGGAAATCAACACAGAACTTAAAAAATGGCAAAACCTCCCATGCTCCTGGATTGGAAAGATTAACATTGTGAAAATGGCAATACTTCCCAAGGCTATCTACAAATTCAACGCAATACCTATCAAAATTCCAACCTCATTCTTCAAGGAAATAGAAGAGGCAATCCAAAAATTCATATGGAACAATAAAAGACCCCGAATAGCAAAAATGCTCCTCAATGGAAAGAACACTGCTGGAGGAATATCAATACCAAACTTCAAACTCTACTATAAAGCCATAGTAATCAAAACAGCTTGGTATTGGCATAAGAACAGACCTCAGGACCAATGGAATAGAATTGAAAACCCAGAAATGAACCTACAGACCTATAGCCATCTAATCTTCGATAAGGGAGCTAAAACAATAGAATGGAAGAAAGACAACCTCTTCAGTAAATGGTGCTGGCAAAATTGGTTAACTACATGTAGAAAACTTAAGCTAGATCCTTATATATCACCCTGCACCAGAATCAACTCCAAATGGATCAAAGACCTTGAACTCAAAGCAGACACTCTGAAAACATTACAGGATGGAATAGGAGAAACCCTAGGTCTCCTTGGCGCAGGCTGAAATTTTCTGAATAGAGACCCGGAAACACAACAAATCAAAGAAAGATTGGACAAATGGGATTGCATAAAGTTGCAGAGCTTCTGCAGGGCAAATGACATAGCTAGCAAGATCAATAGAAAGCCCACGGATTGGGAGAAGATCTTTACTAGCCATACAACGGACAAGGGTCTCATATCTAAAATATACTTGGAACTCAAAAAATTAAACCACGCAACAACAAATCCTCAAAGAAACAACTGCCCAATAAATAAGTGGGTGAAAGACTTAAAGAGAAACTTCTCTGAAGAAGAAAGAAGGATGGCCAATAGACACATGAAGAAATGTTCAACATCCCTAGCCATAAAAGAAATGCAAATCAAAACAACATTGAGATATCACCTCACTCCAGTTAGAACAGCAAAAATCAAGAACTCTAACAACAACAGATGCTGGAGGGAATGTGGACAGAAAGGAACCTTACTTCATTGTTGGTGGGAATGTAAACTTGTTCAACCACTTTGGAAAGCAGTATGGAGGTTCCTCAAAAGACTTCACATAGAACTCCCTTATGATCCAGCAATCCCACTTTTGGGCATTTACCCAAATATTTACAAACAAGACCACACTAAAGCTACCAGCACAACTATGTTTATTGCAGCAATATTTACCATAGCTAAGATATGGAACCAACCCAGATGCCCCTCAGTAGATGAATGGATCAAGAAAATGTGGTATATATACACAATGGAATTCTATGCATCCATCAGAAAGAATGACATTGCCCCATTTGTTAGGAAATGCAAAAACTTGGAAAAAATTATATTAAGTGAAGTAAGCCAGGCCCAAAGAAACATAGGTCCCATGGTTTCCCTTATTTGTAATATCTAGTATATGTATGAGTCAAGCGGAAAAGGTCAGATAATGTGATGTCAGGAAAATGAACCCTTAGATGTGTATTTTAATGTTTTTTTCTTTCATGCATGTGTTTCTAACGCATTTATAAGATTTTCTCTTTGTTGCTTTGTATGTCCCTCCCCCACAGTATAACCCCTGCTTTCACTATATTTGATGTCAGTATAACTTGTGGAGGAGATGGGGAAAAACCAGTTGTTTAAGGATACAGGTGGACCTGTTGCAACAATGAGAAGTACAAGTTGTCATGTCCAAAATGAGCTTTACAACGTCGGTGCGGGAGCGGGGGGAAGAGGGGGGAAGGAGAAGGATTGGGATTGGGGGGGAGGGGGGAGGCTGGGAAGGGATGTGAAGGGTAAACAAAGGAGGAGGCTGCAATGCTTGGTAAGAAATGTACGCATTATCCTGCCCATGTAATTGTAACTCCTCTGTACAGTATGTTCACAAATAAAATAAAATTAAATAAAAAAAAAAGAATTAGTTACCCTATTGGTAATGACTCTGAGAAATAAACCTCATCATGCCAGTGGCTGGAGAAGCTTCTTTGTTTTTTGTTTTTTTTAATAAGTTTTTTTTTTTATTGTGAAAATACAGTACAGAGGGGTTACAGTTACATGAACAAGGTAATGAGTTCATTTCTTATTAAGCATTGTTGCCTCCTCCTTTGTTTTTCCCCTACCATCCCTTCCCTCCCACCTCCACAACGACACTCCACCCCCACCCCCCGCCTAAATTGTAAAGTTCATTTTTCAACATAGTGTGCATCTCATTGTTAGAATGGGTCAACCTGTATCCCTCAATGGAAAAGAATTGAAAACCCAGAAATGAACTCACAGACCTATAGCCACCTAATCTTCGATAAGGGAGCTAAAAAATATAGAATGGAAGAAAGACAGCCTCTTCAGTTAATGGTGCTGGCAACATTGGTTAATCACCTATAGAAAAAGGAAGCTAGATTCTTATATATCACCCTGCACCAGAATCAACTCCAAATGGATCAAGGACCTTGGAGTCAAAGCAGACACCCTGAAAACATTACAGGATAGAATAGGAGAAACCCTAGGTCTCCTTGGCACAGGCCGGAATTTTCTTAATAGAGACCCAGAAAAACACCAAATCAAAGAAAGGTTGGACAAATGGGATTTGCATGAAGCTGCAGAGCTTCTGCATGGCAAAGGACATAGCTAGCAAGATCAATGGAGAGGCTTCTTGTTCACAATAAGAATAGAGATGTGAACCAAAGGAAAGGGAGGCTGAGATCCAGACAGACCCTTCCCACTTTATTTTTCTGTCATCATTCAGGGTCTCAGAGATGGCTCTTCCCGGGAAGTGAGAGTGCAAGTGTAGAATTAAAGCAGGCAAGGTATCTGCCTCTTCAAACCACCAGCTTAGAAATAATATCCATTCATATTTCTTGGCTAGAAATAATCCTGTATATATACCCAATTCAGACAGTTATCCCCCAAGAACAATGGCACACCTAAGAATAAGGACCACAGAGCAGAGACTTTTTGTGGATCATTAGCTATCTTGGATATAGCCTCTTCCTTTTTTGCTTGGGATTCAGATGACAAAGTAAAAACTTCTTGAACATAGTTTGCAGGGCATGAAATAATTTGAGTAGGTCCTAACCCACAAAAGCACCTTCATGGCCTGTTCTTGGTCTCAGCACTGCAGCTACAGTGGTCTCTAGATGACTGAACACTGTGAGCTCTTCAGGTTCATTTTCTCCTTTCCCATCTCAGCTTTCTCATGCTCCCAGTCCGTTGGATCTCTCCTCTCCCCAATGGCTGCACTAGTTCTTCCTGTTCTAACTGCTCTACAATACTTGCCCTATCTCTTCCCATCCTGCTCTTAAGAAACCGCAACATACTTGTCACCACTGGCTCCTATTAGCATCAAATAAACAAGATTGGAGTAAGCCTGTATGGATTCAGCGTGTCGTTCAACTACCTATGGTTGTCTAAACTTGGTCAGGTTCTTTAGAACTTCTTAACCTGTTCAGACCACATTAAAAAAATATCATACACTGCACAGATGATCAACAATAGGCATTCTGTTCTGGAAGCTGGAAGTCCAAGATCAGGATGCAATCAGATGCAGGTCTGGGTGAGGCCTGTTTTCGGGTTCAGAGATCATGGCTTCTAGTTGTATTCTCAAAGTAGAAGGGACACAGAGCTCTCTTCAGTCTCTTAATAGGGAACGAATGCTAATCATGAGGTTAGAAAATTTCGACATATAGTTATTGTTTTTTTGGGTGGAGGAGATACAAATATTCTGAACTGTTATGATCATCGCACTAGGGGGTCATCAATTAGTCATAAAATACAGATAATTATAACTCATTGTTCAATGATTAAGAGAAAAGATTAAGTATGATAAGGCATGTAAAATATTTAGTAGAGTATTACACATATAATAAGCTATAACTAGTCAATGTCATTGTAGTTACTGTCATACTTTTTCACAGGTTAAGCATGAGTTTCCTTGCTATCCATCTTATTCATTATTACAACCTCAGAACAATGTCTGGGTAGATAGACAGTAGTAACTGTGGAGAAAATTAATGTAATTTAATGATTTCCTTTTGAATGGTAGGGTTTCTCAAAGAAGCAAGTATCATCATTTGCCACTCTGCTCTGGCTCACATTCTCCTGTGAAAGAGACAGAAATACGTGGTAGCATGATTTAACAACAACACAAAAGAGCCTGATTCTACAGCCAGACTATGGGTGACAGCACAGCATCAACCACCTATCAAACTCAGAGGAAGTTCTGTCTCCTCACTACCATGCAGTAATCTGGCTGAGGGTCTCAATCCTATGCAGCTTTTATGTGCGTAGCACAGTGATGCCCAGAGCACTTCATGAATGAGAAGCATTTTGAATGCACTTTTGAGGGCTTCTTTTCATAGCAGAGAATGAGCACTGAAGTTTAGTTAACATGCCATGCCACTTCATCCTTCCTTTTCTCCCTTTGGATGGATATAAAGACCTGATATTTATGGGCTTCTAGGGCTGACTGTCCCCTTGGAAGGAGGTAGTAGGGAGCAGGTGACAGCTCCCAGGTCTCTGGCCTGAGAGGTTATGAAAGAGCATCTGGGGTGATCGTTCTGTTTCTTCCTTAGCTTTCTTGGTCTGTGCTTTCCCATCAGGTGCTGGACAGAGACATCGGACACTAATGGAGGAATCACCACATCTCCTCCAGAGCAAGCATTTACCTAATTGCAGAGGAACACATCCTGGCGGCAGACAATAAATGGTGTGTGAGGCTTCCATGAAGTGAGATGGATGGAGCTCTCCACTGCTAACCGGCCCGTAACCAGGGTCATTAATCACACACGGCGGCACACCCATTGCCAGTAATGGACTTTACCCCAAGAAAACTCCATCCCATGGAGCCAATGGGTTAAAGAAAAGGCCTCGCCTGTTATGGAAATACAGGGGTCCCCTTGGGATTAATGCTAGGCATTTGCCACCCTTCATTTGCTGAAAGGCCCTTTTTAATTGATTTTCCCTCCTGGTCCCTCTGACCTGTCAGGGAGCTTACTTGCTGACTTCTGTCTAGACCCTGAGACTTGACCTCAGCTGTATGCATTGCTAAGAAGCTTCTAGTCCACAAGGAATTTCCCTTCTCTTCTGTGCTTAACAGAAAGAAAAGTAACTAACTCAATACTGCAGATTTTTGTTGTTGGTGGTGTTTTTTTTGTTTGTTTATTTTGGGATTTTTTTTTTTTTTTTTGCTATTTCCCCCATACCTGGGAAAACAGCCTGACATCATCAAGCGCTCAGAGTCCTTGTTCTGTGCCAGGGGAAGTGTTTCCACCCATTTCCTCAATAATTTAATCCTAATCACAATTACCATTGACTCTTCATTTTTCTAGATAAAGAGACAGAGGTTCAGAAAGGTCAAGGGTATTACTTGCCCAAGGTTATCTGGATGAAGGCAACACCATTGAAACAGGCATGCCAGATTGTAGTGCCCAGGGCTCTTTCCAAAGTTTCTGCCTTGTACTGCTCTGATCCTTTGTTTCTCTCTGGGCCCAGGATCTGAAGCTTCCTTAAAGCCACAGCTGAATCCCTGCTTTCCACTTGGGTAGCATTAGGAAAGCAGAACAGCAAAGAAATAGGCTTGAGATAATCATGAAAAGTAGACTTTCATTTTAAAAGGCAGTTAAGTGACACCACATTGATACTCACAACTAGGTCCAGTAAATATTGCTTGACTTAATAAATAGGCTCCTGCCCAGATCTTGTACTTTGAAATGCATGGGGTGACAAGGGTTAGACGTGGTTTGCTCTATTTCCTTTCCATGAAAGAATCAAGTGATTAGGTAATTCGTAATAAATTCCTTGGCTGTGCAGAGTTTCTGCAGAGGCACTATTTACTTAATTTGATTAAGGAAGAAGAAGCCATCTGACACCCCCTTTTGGGGTCCCATATATTCTCATAAGAGCTGAGTGCTTCTGAACCAGAGGTGGTAGGAGAGCATTTTCAGGTCATCTGAGGCCTGTAATAAAAGAGCTCAGGCAATTAAACTGATTTCTTTTGTGCTGGGAGGTCATTTACAACAGAAAGGTTTTGCTGCTGTCATTCCTGCTGTCACCTTTCTGTTGTCAGAGGCCACCTGATTTGAAAAAGACACAAGCAAACCCCTCAAGTGGCTTCAAAGAGTCCCATGAACTGGCCCAGCTCATCATTCACTAGAGCTGTTCACACGCAAAGCCAGGTGTGTGTTGTGGGGGGTATCAGGGGGCTGTAACCATGTATCACTAGTAGTGTATCACTAGAGAGTACTAGTAGTACTATTTCAGCCCTGCTCTCACTTGTCACTACCAAAACTAGTCTGGTTTGGTTGTAAATCACTGGGCTAGAGCATCAAGTTACTAAGAGTGCAGGTTTTATGTTAGTGACTGCTTTACTTCCCTACTCCATCCCTGTACCTGACACATAATAGGCACATAGTACTATTTGTTATCTGAATGAAGGTTGCACACAGCCCAATTCCATTTGGATTTCTTCACACGGTCTATCCATCCTTACCTACGCTCATGTTTTCCTTTCCTACTTCTAGGTCTTGATTCTATCAGCTAAAATGATTTTCCTTCTCCACTTCAATATATGTCATCCCTGATGTCCCATTCAATAGTTTCACTGTTTCCTGATAGCTCTGTTTTCTTTTATGGTAGTCAGCCTTTTATTTGTTAAACAATACAATACAGTAGTTAAAAGAGTGAGTCTTTAATTAGAACTACAGTTCCATCATTAACAGTGAAGACTCGCTCCCCATCTTACACAATGCAGATAGCAACAACACTACCTCAAAGGTTTCTCATGAAAGAACATTCTTGACAGGTACGACCAAGTATCTGGCACATAGGAAAGAGTTGTTATTATTTTCTCCCCATTAGAACAGAAGCTCCTTAAATACAGAAACCAGTTCTTACTTGTCTGTGTATCCCCAGTATCTGGGTCAAACCTGATAACAAACAGATAATCAATCACTATTCCTGTGCAAATGACATTAATGCTTCAGGCTGAGAAATTCTTCAGGACAGCAGAATCACAGACTCTTACTCTGTGAGAGAAGACAGCTAGTTTGAGAGGAAAAGTAAAAATAAAAGGTTAGAGAGTACAAATGGTTTATCCATCATAGGACAAGGTAATGCACAACTGAAAGTCACATGCTAGGCAAATAGGCCTCCCCCATAGCTCCACAGACCTCATTCATTCCTTCGAAGGAATCCAGGGAGCCTTCCTCTTTCCTGCTTTGCAAATCAGTGACAAGAGAGACTTGCTTCAGCATGTGGGAAAGCTAATTAGAGCTAATTTATTATCTCTTCTCAGAACCAGGATTGTCGAGTAGAACCTGCTGGAGGTTTGAGCTGCGAAGAGAAATGTTTTTGATTATATTTACACATCTGATTTGAGAAGTACATGGAAACCTAATCATAACTCTAATAACATGCTCATTGGCTCGTGGTGCACTCACGTCTGCTGCCTGATAAGCTCTCCTCGGTACAGCTTGTACTCCCTCTTTTCCAAGAAGTATTCCTAGCCTATGTTCTGTATGACTAAATCCTCTCTAGGACAGTATGTGGGAGGTGAGCACATGGGAGGACATTGGGAATGGTACTTCCACTCTGGGAGACTCTTTCTTCTCCTCTGTGAAATAGGACAGTGGCATCTACCTAAGCAGGTTTGATACTACCTGAATAGTAAACCATTCAGTAATCCTACATGTAAATGGCATGGCCAAGGTAAGGTACATACAGGAAGTATAGTGTAAATGTTAACCTAGTATTATGTACTTGTTTTAGTGTTTGCTGTAGAAAACTACAGCCCTGTACATGAGTCTGAACATTTTCTGCCTTAAAGATCTGTGTCAGCATCATGGGAAGGGGACTGGGATACAGACATATCTAAGTTTATTAATGAAAGCTGAAGAAAGTTTGCAATGCATTGCTATGATGGGATTAGTGTGACATGATGTGAGGTCATAGAAAGGCCTTGGTTTGAAACATGATGCAGGCTTGAATTTGAATCTCAGCTCTGGAAACCTTGAGAAAATTCACTTAATCTCCCTCAGCTCAGTTTCTGATCTGCAGTATGGGTCAAAGTCCTTTAATTATATGTCTAGAAGTCTAGTACAATATTGCTAAGGTCTGAATGCTCATGACCCCTCCATTTACATGCTGAAAGCAAACCCCTAATATAATGAAGACTTTGGGAGTTGATTAGCTTATGGGGGTAGAGACCTTATGAGTTAGACTAGTGTCCTTATTCAGGATCCCTCCCATATACATCTTTTGCCATTTTAGAACAAAGCAAGAAGGCATACACTAGACACTGAATCTACTAGAACATTAATCTTAGATTTCCCCAGCTCCAAATTGAAAAATAAATATCTTTTGGTTATAAGCTGTCTAGTTCTGATTTGTTGTCATGTCAGTCAGCCCAGACAGACTTAAACTAGTGCTCTATCACTTGAATCACACTTACACTTACAGCTTGTTTGTTGCTGTTGTTGTTTTTGCTATTTAATTTTAGATAAGTGTCTCTTGGATTTGTCTGCCTGGGCTGACTTCCATCTGCAAAATCTTCAGATCTCAGCCTCTTAAGTAGCTGGTTCACACCTGTAATCCTAGCCACACAGTAGTACTTTGGGAAGTACTTGATAAAATTATATGCTTAAATGGAAGAATGAATGGACTATGAGCATTGTCCTGCCTTGTTTGTTGAATGAACAAGTGGACATACATCTTGAACATGGAGGAAGGGGGAATATTTAATACTGACACTGGAGATAAATACAACTTAAAAGTAGGCAGTTACCATTGGGAGGAACAAACACAGAAAACAATGTCACTGCCTACTAGAATGGTAAGGAGTATGGATTCTAGGACCAAAGTTCAAGTCCTAGCTCTGCCATTTAACCTCTGAGATGCCCCAAGGGCTCCTTAACTCTCACATGTTTGTAAAATGGAGGACAAGAAGAGTGTTTACATTATTAGTAAGACTGTAATGACATAAAGTACTTGCCACAAAGTAAGCTGCAACACATGGTTGATATTCATAGTACTGTTATTTGAGGGCTTTGAATGCCATCAATAGATTAATTCAGAGGTGTATCACAGATAAATGAGCTCTTTCTTTCTATATTCTATATCAGTGGTCTACAAGAGTCTCTGACACAAGTCTTTTTGGCACAGATTACTTCTGAAGAGATGTTCAGACAACTAAACATGGGACAGGAGAAAAAAAGCACCAATGGAATGCTAGGATTTAGAAAGAACTGATGCAAGATATTAATGATATCTGAAGAAATGACGCCAACACTTTCTGAGAGTGACTGAGAGCAATACCTGGGGACGCTCACAAAGAAAGATGATAAAGGATGGTAGGTGAAAAACAAAGGAGGAGGTAACAATGCTCGATCAGAAATGTACTCATTACCTTGCTCATGTAACTGTAACCCCTCTGAACAGTATCTTTACAATAAAAAAACTTAAAAAAGAAAGATGATAAAGGAGGAATGGCAGCTGCCTGTAGGCCCAGACCAAGTATAATACAGAATAAGCAACAAGGCCAGAAGAAAGCTATGTATCTTGTTAAGACCCTCTGCAAGGTTTTAAATCAGCTGTGGCTTCCTGGCAAAGTGAGGCCAGGCTCCAGCCATTACAGGTTACCCAGAAGCCACCAGAGAAAAATGGAGAAGGAAAGCCTTGAAGAATGAGCATGGTCCCTGGTGAGATGCAGTTACCATAGAGACCATGGTAAGTCAGGAAGAGGCAGTGCCTGTCCTCAGAGCAGTTAACAAGATATTAGAACAAACATGAAGATGCCAGCAGGTAAGTCGAATGAAGCTGCTACATCACAGCTGTCGGTTTTGCTAGGATCAAACAGAAGAGGAAAGTACCCATAAATCAGCCAGGCTACCATAGCCATTGAGTCAAGTTCAAGGGAGCATGACAAGATTTCTAACCTATGAGAGATCATATCCCCAAGGCAGGTGCCCAAAAGAATGATACCTGCATTCTCCCAGACTGGCTTGAGGACTCAAACAAGATTAAAACAAAGCAAAAGTACACCGCTAACAGGCATCAAGACAGTCACTAAGAATGTAGGTAACAGTAGTGGAAAAAAATGTACAGGATAGCAGTAAATAAAAACTCCCTAACATGTTGCCCAACATCCATTCAAAACTGAAGACAACTCAGGGATTGTAACTCAGGGATTGAAACAGGACTTGAAAATAGGTGTTCCTCAGAGCAGATGCTTTGGTTTTAAAGTACTACCTCTTCACATGATCCTGAAGAGGTGAGTGTATCCATAACTACCTGCTTTATTGCTTCTCTTCCTTTTAACAGGGGAAACAATCCACCCAGATAAGCCATTCATTGTGAAGTGAGACCCGCTCCCTGTAGCACAGGAGCCCTTGTCCTGTTTTGTCACTTATGAACAGGTCTATTTGCATAAGTGGTGGCTTACCACCTGTCTTTGTATTTGCTTCTTTAACGCCTGGTCCCAACTTCTGCCTCCCTTCATGCCTGGACTGTATTTAAAACATTATATACTGTGTCTCCAAGACAAATGTCCTTTACTTTCAGCTTAGCCAATTTCTACTTTGCTTCAAAACTCAAGGGACTTCTAATCTCATATCATCTTATCTCATCTCTTCCATCCACCTGACAAGAAAGTAATGCTTACCAAGTACCAGGATATCTCCTAGGAGTCTCTCTTTGGTGCTTCCATATAGTCTACACATTCCGTTATCAAAATGCACTGCACTGAGAAGGATTGTTTATTGATAGGTTTAGCTAGCTCATTTGATTTTAGATTCCTGGAGGACAGATTGGGTCTTGCTTACAGCCTAGCATAGTTTCTTGACGAAAGCACACAGCAGCTGCTCAATAAATATTTATTAAAAAGAAGAATAAAATAATAAATGAAAGAATTTCATTTCAAATTTTTACCTAGGTTGCTGTATTCTGAAGGGAATTCTCCAAGCCATCAAGTTGGCCAGGGATAAAATGTTCTTGTGTGCATTACTTAATAAAAAGAGCTCTGGGTCAATTGAAAAATTTAAAGTCAATATGAAATTGATCCTCATCAGCACTTTCTCCTCCAAACATATAGACAAAAGACCATTTCTGAAACATATGTATTAGTGTTGCATTTTCTGCTCCACATGCTAAGTGATCTTTGTCACCTCTCTATCTGGCAATCATTAATTTATGGGCATCAGTATAAGCAGCCACAGCCATCTTAGCAGCAGAAACCCAGAACAAACCTAGAATTTAAGAGCGTTCTAAGCTGCAAACAGAGAAAGTTCCTTTCCTGCTCTTTTTCCCCCCTTAAAAGTCACAGAGGACTGTTTAAATGAAGCTAAAGATGTTAGCTAGTACGTCTATTCCAGGACCTGAGCCAACCCGTCCTCTTCTACTGTTCAGTTATAGAGAGGCAAATAACCCATCTGGGTAGCACCTTCTCAGGAACTCCCATTCCATCTCCAGCTATGTAAATACAGATGTGTCCAGGGGGAAAAAAAGAAGGCAGCGGAGAGGACACAAAATGTCTCTTACTGGAAGATACTGTGCAAAAGCCTAATGTGTTGGGTGTTACAATCTGGTGGATAATGCCTAGCACATGTATGTTTCTTGCTTGAAGGGATGGTTGGGATGATTGCTCAGACTGGTTCCAGATAGAACTAAAAAATGACTCTATACCTCGTATGTATATAGCAGAAGAATGGCATCATGGTTTTGTAAGCTTCCTTTCCTTCTCTCTCATTGTGCAACAGTGGACATAATTTAAAGCCTCCTGAGCCAGAAACATGTGATGGTAATATATTATGCCTCTGTCTTTGGAGGGCAGTCTGCTAAGAACATCTATAACATGCACCTCTTGGTTGATTTGTGCGCTGAACATAGGGTAGGTCTGCAATGCCTGGTACCAAACCAAATTCACAAATGAAAGGCAATGAGGAAATGTCTCAGGAAGAATATCTCCAAATTGAATGTTCAGGCTGCAGCAACAGCAACTCTGGTTTCAAGATCCACGTTGCCTTAGACCAGGCCGCCGAAGGAGGGAAAGATTGGGGCAGAGAATAAAGCTTGGGGAGAATTTTAATACTTGCAATAAAGAAGGAACTCTATTCCAAAGTGCATCTCTTTGAAGTTGATAATACGTATCCAGATATACACGTGTGAAATTTATATATACGCACACATACACACAAATGCATATGCAGAAATGCATTTATGTACACACATATACATGTATGCATATATGTGTATTGGTATCATATTTTTGAAAATATTAATTCCACAGCAGTATTAAAGAGAAGATAGTATCATTTCCATTTTATAGGTGAGGCTTACAGAAAATGTGTAAAGTAAACATGTCCAAGGCAGAAGAGCTAGGACTTGAAACTGTTGCCATAATCTTGAATTTTTAAGGCAGCTCACTGTGCACATTTGAAAGCTAGTTACACCTTTCAGGTGTGAGAAAAGTGTTGCGATCTCCTTAGTTTGTGATTCCCTCTGTTACCTAGCTGTTCACCCTCGAGAATTGCCAAATCTCCGTCACCTGAGCCAGGCCTGATTCCAAAGCCATTATTCTTTATTTAAAAAATACTAATTGAGAGGGCGAGTGGGGGAAGTAAGGGAGGCAAGGGATAGTAGGAGAAAAACAAATGAGAGGATAAAATGCTTGACAAGAAATGTACTCATTACCTTATTCATGTAACTGTAACCCCCATCTACAGCATCTTTACAATAAAATAAAATTTAAAAAATATTAAGTGGCCAATTTTTCACATTTATAAAAATGTGAATGTGGGCTTAGAAATATACACACACACACACACACACACACACACACACACACACACACACACACCCCACATACATACACATTCACATATCCTAAAGTGCCTTTAGTCTGTTTTAGGTGTCTATATCTATATACCTAAACATATGTTTGCAACAAAATTGGAATCTTGTTGTACATAAAATCCAAAAGCCTACCTTCCTATCCATATGTCACAAAAAACACATAACATTCTTTAAAAAGTATGTTTGCTTTAACCACTACACTATTTCAATCAGAAAATTGCAATGCAACCTTTTTCTCACTTGGGAAGTTCAGGGTTTTGTCCCTTTTCAAAATCACAAGAAAATTGAATATGGAATTAAATTTATTTCATCCATGATTCTGATATTGACCAGCATGTCTTTTTAATTTAAATTTTATTGTAAAGGTGATGTACAGAGGAGCTACAGCTACGTAAGTCAGGTAACGAGTACATTTCTTTTTGAATAGTGTTACCCCTCCCTCATTTTCTCCCATTTTCCCCCTCTTGTTCCCCGCTCCTCCCTCCAAGTTGTAAAGTTCATTTCTAGCATAGTATCTAGTGAGTATCACTGCTGAATTGGTTCACCCTGTAAGTCTTTTCAGAGACATACATGGTACACTTTGGTTCTTGGTATCCAGCCTAGCATTGAACACACACACCAAAGGACGTGGGTATGGAGGTCATGCATGATGATGGAATGAATGAAACCTTTTGAGAATCTTGTATTTCATGGATGGCATCTATCTCATATAGATGTAAGAGTTTCATCCCCGAAGAAGTCCATTTCAATGACTAAAGGTGTTTTCTTTCTCATAAGGAAAAGCCATTGCCAAGAACAGCTCTCCAGAGCAGGATCTAGTACAAAGGAAAGCTTCCCCCATGCAGTCATTTTTCTTCAACTTCTGGTGGTAATAAGAGTATGCAGAATGTAGAGGGGAAACATCTCTCATACCCAAAAGAATGAGAGGAATGGGTCCACTGTCTTCCTGGTAGTCTAGGTGGAGAACTCCATTATTTCCCTAACGTTTATATATTTTCCTTCAAATATATTTGCTCAAACAGAGGCATGCTCTTAAACAACGTGAATTTGGAATTACACCTCTTTCCAGCTTTGGCCTTTCCTTTGGTTGCTGGCTCAGATGCAAAGCTGGAGGTATGAAGTAGAGGCTGGCAGAAGATGCCACCTGGCTGGATAGGGATCTATTAACACATATGCCACTATTGGGCATCTTTAGAACATAGTAACATAGTAACATAGAACATAGTAATACAACAGCAAACTTGGGTTTCTTTTTTATCTCTCTTTTTTTTTAATTGTGAAAATATTGTACAGAGGGGTTACAATTGCATGGGCAAGATAATGAGTACATTTCTTATCAAGCATTGTAGCCTCCTCCTTTGTTTACCCTTCCCATCCCTTCCCATCCTCCCTCCCCCTCTGCCCCCCCCCACCAAAGTTGTAAAGTTCGTTTTCAACGTAACGACTTGTACATCTCATTGTTGCAATGGGTCCACTGTATCCCTATTTAAAGGATTTGTTTTTCCCCTTCCCCTCCACAAATTATACCAACATCAAATACAATGAAAGCAGGGGTTATACTGTGGGGGAGGGACATACCAAGCAACAAAGAAATAATCTTATAAATGTGTTAGAAACAATTGCATGAAAGAAAAAACATTTGAATACAGATCTTAGGGTTCATTTCCCTAACATCACCTTATCTGACCTTTTCTGCTTGACTCAGACATATACTAGTTATTGCAAATAAGGGAAACTATGGGACCTATGTTTCTGTTTATTTATACCCAACAATGACATTGGGAATCATAATTCTGTTGCCCCTCAGTTCCTCCTACATAGCTGTTTTTTTTTTTATATTGTGAAAATACTGTAGAGAGGAGTTACAATTACATGAGCAAGGTAATGAGGACATTTCTTATCCAGCATTGTTGTCTCCTCCTTTATTTCTCCTTCCTTCACATCTCCCCACCCCTGCTCCCCCCTTACACCATCCCCCCGCAAAGTTGTAAAGTTCGTTTTTCAACATAACGTCTTGTACATCTCATTGTTGCAATGGGTCCACCTGTAACCCTAGTTAAACAATTTGTGTTTTCCCTTCCCCTCCACAAACTGATGCTGGTATAATTTGGCTTTCTTATAAAGAGCCCACATCCATGTCACACAGTTTTTCCATTCATTTTAAGATTACTCATTACTCATATTTTTCCCTCTATTAAAAACCTCCTCCTTCTCTCTGGATATTATCAAGAGTCACCTCCTTAGGGGAACTTTCTCTCCCTGATTTTACTCTACTCATTGCCATCCAAATAAAGGGATCTCCTGTCTATCATCCCAGGATGCCAAGAATTCTATTACACCACTTTCAGTGTTTAGACCTCAGCTTTCAAATCTGGAAATCAAGATAATGGGTCTCTGAGGTCTTTGTGGGCTTTGAAACTTTGTCAACTATCTTCAGTAAAACTGAAAATAATCATATGTTTGTACTTATAAAATATCATATCACTCTTATGTATTTTAAGTGAAAAGTGATAGTAAAGGCTTCAAAACACCATATTAAATTGAAATTTGAATATTTAAAAATTGAAATTTGAATATTAAAAAACAAAGTACTCTTTAGACATTGGACATTTCATATTAGTAAATTTCAAAATTAAAAAGTCAATTTTACTTTTATAATGATTAGAAATAATAATCAAGTAGTTTAAAATATTAGTGGAAAGAAGTGGTTTTGGAACCAGGAGAGTATGAGCATTAGTGCAGTTGCTTGTAGCTGCATGACCTGGGCATAACTTAGGTCTTTAGACTTCAGTTTCCCTATCTGTAAAATGGCAGTAATGATACCATGACCTCATAAGGCAGCTGAGTAGGTGGCATGAGAGTGTGTCTATCAAGGAACTTCATAAATAATGAAATGTGGTGAATCAGTTATGATTGAAAAGATCCAAGACATCTCTTTCCTTTCTAAGAAATATTACCACTCCTCTGGGGATAAACAGCTTAAAACACACACCTCACATTCTCAGAATCCTGTGCAAGTATCTACATAGAAAGTAAAAAAAAAAACAGTCTGCTAGTAAAAATCCCCCAGAAACCTTGATGTCAACCATCAAAACAATTTCAACAACCCTTCTTGGATGCCTACCTCGTGCTAAGCATTTGCCACATCAACAGGAGAAAAGAATTAGACAAACTTAGGGTCAAGTCCCAGATTTGCAAATGAATACTTCACACAATCTTGAGAAAATTGCTTCCCTCTTGGAAACTTAGTTCCCTTGTCTATAAATCAGCTGTGACAGTGCTTACCAGAAAGAATTGTTTTGAAAATTAAAATGTGACAACCCACTTGAAGTACACAGACACAATGCTTCACACATAGCGAGTACTCAACAAAAATTAGATCCTTTCTCCTATTTCTCCTTCCCTTTGAGCACCAAGACTCTCAAATTCCAAAATATAAAACATTAGTGTAAACACATGGTAGGAGCTGGGTGGCTCATAATGGGGTGATGACGGCAAAGGGTTTAACCAGAATTCTCATTGCAATATCACAACTGGGCTCCAAATGGAGCCCTCCACCCACTGTGAACATCCCCACAATACCTCACAGTGAGCATTTAAATATTTTTTAATAAAAAGGAAGATTATTCTCAATGATGCATGTGATAAATATGCTGGCTTAAAACCTTTTAGAAATATTAAAGGTTTTACTACCCCATGTTTGACAGACTTGATTAATCCTTTCCACACAGAAATATTTAGGAGGATAGCTGTCTGTGGTTGGGTTTTAAAGCTCCAAGAGTGTTCTTTGATAAAGGCAAAGAAAAGGTAAAGAGCTATTTAAAAGAGCAGGCAATTCTCATGCTACACAAAGTAGACAAAGAATTCGAAGGCTCAGAACGCTGCACAGTATGGAACAGAGCTGGAAGTCGGGTTGGGGGTGGGGAGCAGAGAGAACAGAGCTTTAAAACCAGGCTCCTTTGCAGGAGTTTTCAAATGAAAGGCACATATCCAGCTTGACCACGGGATGTTAGGCCAAGAGTTTTCTTCTCTGCTGGGTTCCAAATGGAAGATGTGGGAGGGGGTGAGGAGGCAGGGCACACACCAAGGCAGTGCAGACTTGAGAGATGGATGAAATGGAAAGCACCTTTGCCCCTGCACAGAGTCCTGACTGTTCAACTGCTTCTTTCCCACTCTGTGAGTCACCAGGGCTATTTCCTTCACAGACCTCTCAATCCCCAATTAGAATTATTATTTTTTTGTTGGTTTAACTGTTGTCAGGTTATTAAAAGTGTAATTGTTAACACACATTGGTTGCACAAATTAATCGGATTCACTCTGAAATTTTCATATGCACACACACACATACACACACACACACACACACACACACACACACACACACATACACCCACACAGTGCATTGACTGTATCCATCCAACTCTTTATCTACCATTCCCATGGCCTCTTTTCTACCCCGCATAATCTGTCTTCTATTTTCAAATCATTGTTTAGTTCTTTCTACAAGAATAATGTCCAACAGATATTTTTTATCTATTTTTTTTTCTCCCCCACCACCTAGCCTCACTTCTAGGTATAACAGATACCTAGTAGGCATTTATTTAACAGAAATGTGTTTTATAAATCCCTGTTAGGATTGCCTAGTGACACACAGAGTTAAAATATTTCTGTATAAGAATGCTACTTTAAAAAATTACTGACAGTTTTTCCCTGCATCCATGCCATGCTGTAAAAAAAAAAAAGTGTCTTAGAGACTGAAGCATCAAAACTTCCAAAGAGATACTTCTCAGCTAATCCCATGGAGTGCTATTACTCTCTTCGGTGAGCTGGACATGGGTTCCAGCTCAGCCTTATGGCTTGGGAAGACTCACCAAGATCATGGTAGATACTATATTGAATAAATATTTGGAGACTAATACAGAACAACGAGAAGTACTTCAAACCCCAGTATTTTTGTTGCTGGGAGATATTAGAAAAAGGCATTGAAGCTGAGTGAGTGATAGACACTTCACCTGAATTTTCAAGGACAACAGAAAAGGAGAAAAGATATATTCTATGCTGTGTGCACAGTTTTCAAGTGGGAACTTCCATTGTGATTCCAAATGAAACCACTCCCTCTGTTTATCACCCTCCCTGACAAAATTTCCAAGTGCCCAGCACTTGTTCTGAAGCTCTCTCTCTGACACACAGACCAATCTGCAGCCCTTGCCCCTACTCTATTTTTATGGGAACATTTTCCCAACATGAAACACCAACATATTTGCCACAAGATATTATGGGGGCAAAGGTGTAATTCAATTACGTGACTTAATCAATTCAAATGGCTAATGTACAAGAATCTCAGGATGTCATCCTGCTTTCAACTGAGGGGTAATAATTGTTCCATAATTTCTTAATTCTCCCACAAGACAGTTTAAATTAAAGGATGTCAATTTGCAAAGCCAGGCTGCATTGTGTTCTTAAATTGGGCCTGAAATAGCCACAAGATGAAGGGTAATAAGCCAGAGAGCGCAGCCCAAAGTGCCTGGTGCTGTGCAAAATTGTTTAATACGGTCAGACCCTTTAATCTTCATATCTATTGATGCAGAAAGCAGCATATTTCTGTCACTTATGATAAGAAACATTACTTTTTAAATTCCTTGGTCAGGTCTGCAGATCTTAGGCAGCTAAGATAGCAGGACTCTCTATTTCTGTCTGTGAACATTTCTTTTTTCTTTAAATTGGTTTTATTCTAATCCATTTAGTCTCCAATCTAAGTCAGAGACAAGTAACCCTGAATGAAACGACACAAGAGAACAAAAGCAGGGTGCCTTTCTGTCCCCTGATTCTGCTGGCTACCATCCCATTGAATAAGTCCATGATTAAACAAATAATGAACCTTGGAGTATTAACTATGGGGCTAGCAGGTAAGTGGTGGTACGGGGGAGGAATTGGAACAGATCTTGAGACAGACAAAAATAGCATTTACAAGTAGAGAGTAGCAAAAAGAAGGAATGATTTGAACACTTTGCATGAAAGAGTCAAAGATTTTACTCACGGGTGTTCTTAAAAATGGTTCAGACAATGTGTCCAGGTTGGGTGGAGGTGACGTTGGGGAAAGGGGAGCTTCCAGAGTCTTGATTGAAGAAATTGGATGGTGCTTTCCCTAGATTGCCAGGGCCACAAGTCAAGAATAGTCATTGAGAGAAGCCAAGGAAATTGCTGCAATGAAAGAAAAAAAAAGGATGTCAATGTTGAGAGCTAAGCAACTAGGGAGAAAGGATGATAGAGTAGCAAGCTGGTCATAACAATAGAGTTTGAAGTGAATGTTCCAGGATAAAGAAGTTCAAGTACATGTGGTATGGGGGTGGGCATAGGCATCGAGAGTTTTAAGAATTTTTCTGGACTAAACTAAAGTGAATCCGTTTGGGTCTCAGTACCTAGTGTGTGGTACACTACAAGACGTAAACAATCTTTATTAAAACACCTTGGATTAGGTTATATATACGTAGGCCAAAATCTCACATGTAAAAATAATACATTTTTCACTTGCATGAATCTATCTGCAGGGTAAATACATGGGAATGGAATTATTAGGCAAAACCAAGGTATACTTTAACTTTTGATAGGTAATGTGTAATTATCTTTGTAAAAGCTTGTACAATTTTACATTCCTTTCAGTAATGACGAAAGGACAGTTACACATCTTTATCAATAGAATGAATCATAATTCTTTTTTTATTATTTTTTTATTGTGAAAATACCATACAGAGGGATTACAATTACATGAGCAAGGTAATGAGTACATTTTTTTTATCAAACATTGTTGCCTCCTCCTTAGTTTCCCCTTACCATCCCTGCCCTCCCAGCCCCACCCCCTGCCAAAGTTGTAAAGTTCGTTTTTCAACATAATGTCTTGTACATCTCATTGTTGCAATGGGTCCACCTGTATCCCTATTTAAACAGTTTGTTTTTTATCCCTTCTCCATCCCAAATTATACTAACATCAAATACAGGGAAAACAGGGGTCATACCGTGGCAGAGGGACATACAAAGTAACAAAAAAATCATCTTATAAATATGTTGGAAACAATAGCAAGAAACAAAAACCATTTGAGTCCTTATCTTGGGGTTCATTTCACCTAACATCAACTTATCTGACCATTTCTGCTTGTCTCAGACAAGCAGAATAAGGGAAACCATGGGATATGTTTCATTGGACCTAGCTTACTTCACTTAATATATTTTTTTCCAAGTCTTTCCATTTCCTAACAAATGGGCAATGTCATTCTTTATTTGAAGAGATATAAAATAGTAGCCATAATAAGGAAACAATTATGCTGGTATTTCTTGGATCACCATGAAATTTTAAACACAACTTTTAGTTTTATATATATATATACATATATATATATATGTATATATATATATAGTTGTATATATATTTATATATAATGGGTGTGTGCATGCATATACACTCAATATTGGGGCTTGAACTCAGGACTTCATACTCTTCTTGCTTGGCTTTTTTGCTCAAGGCTGGTGCTCTACCACTTGAGTCATAACTTCACTTGCAGCTCTTTGCTGGTTAATTCAAGGTATGAGTGCCGTGGATTGTTTACCTAGGCTGGCATTGAACTGTGGTGCTCAGATGTTAGCCTCCTGCGTAGCTAAGATTATAGACTTGAGTATGGACAGCCTTCATATGTATTAATCTGCATATTCTTAGCAGCATGCAACTGATGTGGGTACTATTGTTATACTCATTAATCAGGTAAAAAAAAAACAGAAAACACAGATAACAGGAAATTTGTTCGTAGCCAGAGCTATAAAAGGCAGAGTAAAGATTCTAACCTCAGAACCTAAAAGTCCTTCCTCAAAACCCAAACTCTTACCTTCAAAGTCCAAACTCTTATTCCAGGAGATGGCATGTTATGGATGGGAGAGTGATAAAGGTACACACAAATAGAAAGCTGAGGTGATGGTATATATAGGAAATCAGACCAGGAGAGCAGTTCTTTCCATCTTAATGAAAAGGGACACAGGCTATTAACTAGAGACATATTGGGCTACAGTGATTGATAAACAGAATTTTAAAAAGAACACGTTAACACATTTTTCATATTTTTTCTTCCTCTTTCACTAGAAGAACAATTCTATAAATATTGACAATGTGTTAGAGAAATAGCAGAGCAACAAAAAATGAAATGTGTCAAAAAAAAAAAGACCATAGCTCTTTAAGTAACACAGATCTGAGTTCTAATCCAAATTCTACTACTCTTTAACTGGGTGATCTCAGAAAGATTGTCTAACTCTTCTAAATCTCATTATCTTCAAATGAGTGCATAACTTCAAGAAAATATTACTAAATAATATAAAATGTAAACCATGCCAATAACTCAACAAACATCATTAGTTTTAAGTATCTTCTGCCTCCTTGTTTGATCTTACTTGTCATGTTTCTCTGCTTTAATCAAACTGGTATATTTACTTTGCTTAAATATAACAAGATAATCTAATCTGCTAACCATTTTCTTTACATTCTGTTCTTTCTTGCTGAAATAATTTTCTTGTCTCCCAAGTCCATCCTTAAGGAACTCTATCATCAAACCGTCCTTAACAAACTCTATCATCAAACCATTTGAGACTACATCAAATGCCACCATCTCCTCTAAGACTTTCTTGAAACTTCCCTTCACAGTAAAATCCTTCAACTCTGTAAGTACTATCCACTCTGACATTATTAAGATGTTAATTGTCATAACACCAGTAGTTAACACATGCTTTCCTACATTTTAGACACTGTTCTAAGCACCTTATATGCTTCATAGCTCTCTTTTAATGCTCTCTACAAATCATACATACTATTGCTGTTTTATCATATACATAATGATGTGTAAGTCACCATTTGTGCACCTTGTCTACACACATAGCTGTACTGAGGAAACTAGAAGGGAAAGGCCATGAACTTGTAATCAAAGAATCTAGATTTCAATTTGACTTGAACCTACCAGTTTCGTCATCTTTCACAATTTTCAAATCTCTCCAGGCCTCAAAATTATTTGTGAAAGGAGATACTGATACTAAATACTTTAAAGTCTTATTTTAAGATTTGAGTTAGCAGATAGAGCCATTTGAAACAGTGCTATTCAGATATTAGGGTGTTATAATTATAATCATTTAAAAGCATTTACAGCCAGGAGCTGGAGGCTCATTCCTGTAATTCTAGTTATTCAGGAGGCTGAGATCTGAGGATCATGGTTTAAAGCTAGCTGAGCCAGCCAGAAGGTGGAAGTGGGGCTGTGGTTCAAGTGATAAAGTGCTACCTTTGATGAAATAAAAGCTTAAGGACAATGCTCAGGCTCCATATTAAAGATGGAGGACAAGTAAAAAAAAAAACAACAACAAAAATCCTATACAGACATATGATAATTTAATGTACAATTTCCCTTTTTTTTTTGGGGGGGGGTCCGGTCATGGGGCCTGAACTCTGGGCCTGGGCGCTGTCTCTCAGCTCTTCAGCTCAAGGCTAGTGCTCTACCACTTGAGCCACAACACCACTTGTGGCTTTTTTCTTTTTGCTTATGTGGTGCTAAGGAATTGAACCCAGGGCCTCAGGCATGCAAGGCAAGTGCTCTACCACTGAGCCACCTTCCCAGCCCCCAATTTCCCATTTTTGAATGATATGAAAGTGATACATGTTTAGTAGAACTTATACATTGAGTTTGGATCCTTTCCCAGGCTATATGTTGGCACAATTCTGTCTCTCTTGATTTTGGGAGAGCAGAAGAGCTGAAGTCAACCACATCATCATAAAGAGAAATAACCCATGCTCAACAGTATACAGCGTTGCTACTACATGACATTCTATAGGTTAGGTATATTTAGGGAAATTTAACTTAAAATATTTCAACTGAGGCTGACATCGGGATGTGCATCCATTATAAGTCAAGAAGCATCTTTGGATGGTTTTCAACCAAAAGCCTCCATTGCATCTTTATACATGCTATGCCATTTTATGCCATTTACCTATACAACCATCTTTCCCTCTCACCCAACATTCCACTGCCACCTTGAAGAACTCAAGGTCTATGGCTCCAAGAATCAGCTCCAGTATCTTCTGTTTTAAAAGCTCTTCGTTGACACCCCTCTTTTCAGGAATTCTCCCTCTACTGTGTCATCTTACACCGGTTCTCTTGTCCCACTTGTTTGGTTGTGTCAGTGCTGCAGCTACTTTGTACAATTCTTGCTCAGAACTGTGACTGAGAGTGTGTCTTAACCATTAGTCTTTCATGCCTACATGGTACTGACCTAAATGGGTATTATTAAATGTCTATATAGTGAATGATAAGAGAAGAAAAGTCCCATCATAACTTACTATTGGATAGTTTACAAAAAAGTCATCTGATCCTATAATCAAACCATAGGAAAGAAGCTATGCTAAAAGTTAATGTTCTCTAAAATAGATGGGAAGATCCTGTAAGGGACAAATTATAATCCTATCCACCACATATTTGCTTGTCACACTTCCCAGGCTTTAAAGATCAGCTTTACAAAATGCTACATTCACTAGCAATTCCTAAACTCGAGACATTCACAGACACACTGTTTGCCTGCCTGATATAAGCAGAGCATGATAAAGGGGAAAATAATAATTAACTCATAAGGAGAGGGGCAAGTCAACATTCTATTAAAAGGAAAAGCAAATCCTAAATGAATATAATCTCCTTCTATTGCGTTATAAGCATTAAAATTAATGGTGTTGGTTTTTCTATGGTTTGGAGAGTCATTGTATTTAACAAGCTGAAGTTAACTTCACAAAGGAAAAAAAAATAAATTAAATGTGCCGGTGTCTCAGGAAACTTCATTTTCTGAGTGAATAGCCAAGTTGATTCACATCACCAGAATGTCTGACAATCAGTTTTCCATACTGGTGTGCTCTAAATGGGAAGGAAACCAACTCTTCATTTAAATTATATTGCAAATCACTTCTTACTGCTGAATGGCATTCAGCTGCAGTAGGTGGCTTTCAGTGTAGGGTCCAAACCAGGACTTCGGATGATTAATGCTAATTTGAAAGGTTTCTTGGTGGGGGGAGGAATCAGCATACACTCGGGGTGCATATGAGGCCGAGGAAATTTTATGGTGGGTGACTGACTCAAAGGCCAACAGCATATTTGCCATCAGATAAAAATGCACATTCACAAACATACCAAGACAAGTCAATTATTCCCCGATTCACTATTCCCCGAGTCCCTTTGTATAAAGAAACCTATTTATTCTCCCCATCAGATGGATATACAGAGTCCTAGGGAAACAAGCCCTGGATTCTTCTATTCTATTCTTGTATTTCCCAGGGCACCTTCCATTGTGGAAGTCATTAGTTTTGGTCTTTTTGTTCCCGATTTATCAAAACAGACATTTTGCTAGGGAGTTCACTTTTACTTCCAGACATCAAAGAGTTCACAGATGCAATTTTTTGGCCGACTGAGAAAATAAAAAATAAAACAACAACTGTGCTCTGTAATATTTTGATGATGTGACTAAGAAAAGGTAGTCTACTATTTTGATGATCACATAAATATAAAATTAATGCTCAAAATTTATCTTCTTCCTCCGCTTCCCCAGTTAGGCCAAAGAAACAAACCTGTCCTCTTTTACCCTTCTCATACAGCATACCTAAATAAAATAATGCAAAAATGAAGAAACTAGTACAAATTAACCTGAGCCATCGTATTTTCTTGTCAAGTCAGCATATTCTTTGGAAAGATAACAATGGTCACTGTGGGTGATAGATTTGGGCATTTTCTCTCTCCTCCAACACACTGTAGTTAACCTTGTACCTAGGTTCTAACCCAAAAGAGCATGCTCCCTATACTGGTGATGTCCCAGACAAGGTATGGGATTGTATGAGCTAAGATCACCTGGCATGAGGTCGTAGTTGCAGTGCTTAGACCTGGTTTATGCTGGACCAATTCCCTTTCTTTGAGGAGACTGACTTTCCTACTTTCTGGGGTTGCAGTGAGGATTTGGGATAAACTACCTAGCAGCAGTGACTGTCAGAACTGGACACTATATTTTAGAGCAATTATTGTAGCAGCAGAACGAAACCTACTTCTGAATTTACAAGTGTTTCTCTACCATGCACCCATGAAAATCAGTGAATAGTGCTTGAGATATTGGTTATCAGTATATCTAATGGGCTAATTTAGATATGCATAAATAGCTAGCATGCACATATTTTCCATTGTGTGTGTTTAAATCAATGTATTTCAATACCTGAAAGCTCATTTCCACACGGGCCTTTGACCTTTAAAATTACTGAATCTGCTGCTCAAGTGACAGGATCTTTCTGTACCTGACACTGATTTGAGAAATTAGATGTCCAGAAGGCTAAAACATAATTTTTTGTGAGCAAGACAACAGTGTAACAAGACTAAAAACATGTCATTAACCAGGGCTACAGCAGTCTTAGTTGTTGTCAAGGGACAAGACTTATGCAGAAACAGGCATGCAAAGCAGCTCAGACCTTTAGACAGGGAGTCACTAACAGGCCTCCATGAGAAATGCCCAGAGCCCATGGGTGTCTAAAGTTTTCTGCACACTAAGGGAAGTTCTGGTTCTCATCTTGAGTTCATCTTGGAGTCACATTGGAGTACTCTATAAAATTTCTGATGCTTAAGCTCTATCTTAACCCATTTTATAAAAGCTCCTGGGTTATCAAATTTTGTTGGGGTTGGACAAACAAACAGTGAAGTAAAGGAATCTAGCGATCAACTAATGGTCTTTAAAAGTGATGTCCTTTGTTTAAAAAAGTATAAAAGAAGTAACAGGACAAACAACACCAGAAAGGAGATAAAAAGCAAGAAGAATGGGATGGAGTTTATGGTAAAGTAAGGGGGAAAATGATAATAACAAATGCTGTCCAGAGATTTGTAGGAGCTAGAATAGTCTTCCACAGTGAGATTGGAAAGCAACCATAGATGTGCAAAGTGCCTCTCTAGTTTTTGAGCAGTTACTACCACTCTGTGGGGGAAGGGCAAACTGGTAGACAATAGCAATGTTGGCATATGTCCATAAATTTAGGAAGGAAAATTACTTTTTCCACCAAGGTCCTTCATGTCATCATTTTATCTCTGCGTACTGTCCTCCCCCTCCCCCGCCCATTTCATTCATATCTCTGTGTAGTTCCATGTTCAGTTCCTTCCATCTAAAAAGCTCTTTATTCCTCCACCAGGCTAATATGTCAAACATCAGTTGTGTAGTTTTTCTGGAACAACTTAATGTTTCTTTATTCTGCCAAGGAACGTTCTTCTTTGAAATCTTGGTCCATCCCTTTGGTCACAGCTATCAAGTCATGTTCATCTGTAGTTTATACACCTGCCATCCACCTGCATACTCAGTCTGAAGTGTTTTTCTGTTTTCATCTTGTATCTCTGATGTGACTGCTTTTTAAGAGCCTATAGCACTGTAGTAAATATACATTGCTTTGTTATTCATAGCATCCTTCTGGTAGTCCCAGCAGAGCACTATCTGACTCACCCAATAGGATTGGGGGGGGGCAAGTATCAATCATAATGATTCACAATTGTCTACTAGCTTTGTGTGTTGACCTATCACCCAAACAATGTCATTAGAGTCCTTCCAAGCACATGGATGACACTTGTCTATAATCCCAGATACTTGAAAGGTAGAGGCAGGAACTTCTTGAGTAAGTTTGAAGCCAGCCAGAGCAAATTCAGTAAGACTTCATCTCAAAAAGAAAACACAAACAAATGGGATAGAAGTGTAGCTCAAGTGGTAGAGCCCTTGCCTGGAATAGGCAAGGCCTTTGGTTGACTCTCCAGTAAAGTCTGTCCATAAAGGCTGGTATATGGATATTGAGGAGGAGGGCTTCCCTTTCTTTTGGAGTAAGACCTGTAAGGATTTCTCCTGAAAGTGCTAAAATTATGTTGTTTACTGCATTTGTAGGAGAGAAGAGGGCAAAATGTTGGCACATTTATAAAAACAGTGATGTAGCATCAACAGGATTAATACAGAAATTGATCCTAGTGAAGTCTTTTAAACACCTAAATACAACCCTGCCTGACAACTATCACCCTAAGAGTTCTTAACCCCACATGCCAATGAAGCCATAACTTTGCTTACATTAATTAGAGCTAGATTCTTGCTACTTTTGATGCAAGTTATTTGCATCCATCCAATTTATCACAATAATAAATTTTATAAAATGTCCCAGTCATAAAAAATATTGTATTTGATTTTTCTATTTAAGAGGCCAGTGATGTAGAGAACAAGTATTTTTAAGAAAACAATGGCTTTAAAAGTATCCAACAGGCTCTGGTATATCTATAGAGTGATCTCTGGGACCAAATTAAAGATATGTAAAAAGGCAAATGCCTGAGGCTTGGATTTTTCCTCTCTGCTTGAACTGAAGTAGCGCTCTTTATCCTGTTTTATATATTGGGAGGATTCTACATCTAATTCTATTTTAGGAAGGATCTCATTGCTCTAAAACAGTACAAAACTAATGCATTAAAATGGAGATTCCAAAATAGAACAATATTTTAAATAAAAATTTCCTGCCCATCATGGATATTCGCCTACATAGAATCATTTATTCTGTAAAGGATTCCAGGCAACTGACTTTTTTTTAATGTGTGTGTAATCAACAGACTGGACATAATTAGGAGAAAGATTTAAAAAAATACCATCTTTCTTGGGATCTAAGTAGATGTTTTGTCCCCAAACGCTGTGAGGCAGGAAGTAATACCAACTATCTGGTGACACTGAAAGATATTCAGGAAGGAATATTCCAGAGAGAGTGACAAAGATGAACACCTGCTTGGGGAAAGGTGTGGCATGTTTGGCAGACTGAAGGATGCCATCATGCCCATGCATAGGTGTGAGGTGAGCCAATGATGCTCAGGGAAGAGTCTGGATTGATTCTGAGTGCCCTGGGAAGAAACTAGAAGGGTTTAAGCTGAAGTGACATATCTGATTTGCATTTGAAAAAGATCACTCTGAATGTCCTGTGGAGACAGGTTGGTGAGGGTAACAGCAAAAGGGAAAGGATCAGGCAGGAGGTAATCTTATACAGTGTGAAACCTGAACATCCAAGGTCTGCAGGACTGGGATTGGGGAGAGGGTTACCAGTTGTACCAATTAAAATGATTTTAGGCTGTTCAGATAACCCATTTACAGTCCACTGCTTAACCACAATATGCAGAACAGTCCACTAATCGTAGCAAGTTGTAGCAAGACAGTTTTCAAGTTCCAGGGAAGAGTTCACAGAAGGCAGGCTAGTTTTGCTTACACCTTCCTACAATGACTCAAGAAGAAGATTAAAGAGCAGAGTGGCCCTTTGAGAGCTACAAACAGAAAATTAGAAAGCAATTTGCTCTTTTCCTTTTGTAAGTCCTTTTCAAATGATACGTGAACTTCAAGTCTAAATGACTACCAAGAACAATCGCCAACACATCTATTGTGCTAGTACAGTACTTCTGTTGTTCTAGCAGTAATTACTAATCATTCATCCGTTCTAATTACTCATCTCCACATAAGCCACGACCACATGTCTCATGACCCATGACCACAAAATCCAAGAGAGAAGCACTGATTGCACCATCCCAATAAGATGAGGAAGTTGAGAAAAGGGAAACAATTTATCCAAGGTCACAGTGCTGGTTAGAATCCAGGTATTCTGAGTATAGAATGTGGCCTTACCCAGGGTACTATTGCCTCTAAAAAATGTGAAATATAAGGAGAAGTTCTCTCTTCATTGAGATGGAAACCCTGCATTCTAACTGTTCTGTATCCCCAGTATATATCCCAGCCCCACAAAGTAATCTGTCTCAGATAAGGAACTGAGTACTGAGAATTACTGCCAGACATTACAGAATGATAAATCAAAACCTGACAAAGAAACTGAATTCTGGGATAATAGCCTCATACCAATGACAATACCAACACAAATATTCACAGTGCTATTTCTAGACGACTCCTCAGAACTCCAACAAAATATAATATGGTAAGTCTCTAGAAAGCTCAAGTATATTGAGTAATGTGCATCTTTCTTCAGTGAGAGAGAACATTTCAGGGAAAAAAAACAAAACAAAACAAAAAAAACAAAATCCTTCATTTACTGACTACTCCAAACCTGGTGAGTGTTAGTTTGGCCAGAGCCAAAGATAGTGCCAGGCACCTCATTTGTGAGTGATAAGCAGCTGAGTCTCTGCTTGAAATCCCTGCTTTACAGATAGGTGGGTATGGGGCCTTCGTTATGACACTTAGCTCCCAGGACTTGCTTCTTGGTGGGTAAACCATGAATGATATGATTTACTCTGCATCACTAGTATGCTTGTTGGGGATCAGGGGAGAGAGTGAGGTCCTAGACAGGTATTCAGGTGGAGTATGGACTCAGAAAGTGGTACTGGAACTGAAAACTGGTGGTGGTAGACTTGAAAACTTAAATTTGGGGGTAAATGGCTTTAACATGAAAGTATAATTGTTGTCAGCTCGTTAACATTTTATAGAGAAATGTCACTTGCCAGTTGATAGGAAATATTAAACCCAAATGACCTGATAAAAAGAAAATGGATAGAGACGTCAGTGGACTGGTGAGTGTAAAGTGCAGCCTCTGGCTCGTACTCCAGTTTTCCTATTAGCTGTGTGGGCTGCGTAAGTTACTTAACATTCCCAGGCCCCAGATCTCTCATCACTAAGCTTTCCCATCTGTAAAAAGGGGGTCTTAATGGTAACCATACTTCAGGAAATGTCATATTAAATGAGACAGTATTCATAAATCAATGTAGAAAAGCCTAACTCAACAAGTATTAGCTCTTGTGAGTATTGTTTCGTGACTATTATCATTATTAGTCTATGGGTTTCATTGTGTGTGGATTTAAGGTTAAAAAAAAAAAAGTCAGGAAACTTGCATGAACACGAAACTCTGAGCTCATGATTTGTGATTTCATGTGGTGAACAATGAAACTGACTCCAAAGATAAGCGAGCAGTTGACACTCTCATTATATTTCAGCACGGGGGCAATTCCACAGTTATATCTCGCAGTCCTAATAGCTATAGGCTGTCTGTATAATGACTTACAAAAACAACAAGAAAGAAGAACCATGATTTGATTCCTAAAAGTTAGAGAAAATAAAAGAGAAGGTCTCCTGTGTAGAAGGTATTGTTCTGTCCCTTAAGGCAATTAGTGTAATCTGGATGGATAGAGTACAGCACACTGGCAGATCTAGGAATTCCTTTTTCTGTTCTATCAAAGGATAATATATATTTTCACCTTCAGAAAGGTTAGGTAATTATAAATGTATTCTCCTTACTCATAATATTTTAAGCAAGTAATTGTTGCCCATGGGAAAATGTTTAATTATTTCTGAGGAACAATTGTGGCATAGAAACAAGAGAAGAAGACAGGCAGAGCGTGGAAACCATGGCTCGATTCTTAATTGTGTGGGAATCTTGTCTTTTCATTGTGGAGAAGAAAAAAAAAAAAGCTTTTATTGATTTTTTTTCCTCAATTGATTTCATAAAAAAATTCAGTTTAGCAACACTAAGCCCCGCCAATTACTGCATCTTCTCCATTCACGGGTCAGAGGCTAGTTCATGCCTTCATCATGGAAGCCTCATACATTTTAGGGTTGAGCATCCTAGCTGGTGACATTTTCCCAACACTCAGTCTCATACCTGTGTCCCTGGGTTCTCTGGCCAAAGGTTAGAAAGGAACTAGGAAAGCATGAAGTAAATGTCACCTTGGCATTGCACAGTTCAGAAGAGAGATGTGTGCCTCATTGCCTGAAGGAAGTGTGAGAACTTCAGAGGAGGTAGGCATCCTAACAGAGACAGTACCACAGCTCTATGTTATGGATGGGAAAACGGAGTTACAGCTGGGCAACACCTTTACAACCCACTCCACAAAAGCAAGTTTTACAGAGAGGGTTTGGCTTCAAATCCAAATTTTGCAGAGGAAAAAATAAAAGAGAAGCATATTAAATTGGAAAGATGAGAGTTACCGTGTCCACAAAAATGATGGCATAATCTAAGAAGTGGATCTGCAGGAAGGAGATTGGCAGAAATAAGGGACTAAGGGGGTAGTGCACAGCAGTCCTATTCCAGCCATGTGTCTGATACAGACACAGAGTGTCCACAAGCAAGCAAACAGGGACCCAGTTAAACCTAGCTTCCAGTATGTCTTCCTCTAACAATGCAGTGTAGTAGCATGTGCTATATACCATTGTATGCTTCTGGACAACCAAGTCAAGCAAGTTAAGAAATCTTCCCCAAGACAAAAGTTTACTGGGACTTTGAATACTCTCATTTCTAAGCTTGCTATCTACCAAACAAAAACTGAGATATTTCTGAATGTTGTTGTGGAATTTAGTGAGTTAATTAATGCACTAAATGTGCCTAGATATTTTGACCTTACTGGCATATAGTGCTCTCTCTCCCTCTCTCTCCCTCTCTCTCCCTCTCTCTTGCTCTCTCTCTTGCTCTCTCCCTCTCTCCCTCTCTCCCTCTCTCCCTCTCTCCCTCTCTCCCTCCCTCCCCCCCTCTCTCTCTCTCTTCCCCCCATGTGTGTATATATACTAACTTAGGAAAAGAAGTGCATCTCACCTACTTCTTGCCACTTAGAAGATAGGGTAGAGGAAGGGATCAGTTTATTCCAGATATTCAGAATAAGATTGAAGCTTAAAAAACCTAAACATTTATGTAATGGTTTTATTCACACATATTATCAATAAATGAGTGACTTCATATGTGGACATTTCAACTTTTTTAAAAGCTAGATTTCCCCGATCAAGGAGATATTCAAAGACTTCACCGATTTCTTGAAAATATGTAAATTTTATTCCCCTCTTTGTTTTGTGAAGTCTTGAATAAACAGTTCATTATAAGAAATAAAATCTTCATGAAGTCGCTGTTTCCTAATGTCATCTAAATGTCCATGTTCTAAACCAACAAGAACAGGAATTGTTTTGGATCCTGGAGGTAAAATGAAGTGTGTGATCTGATTCTATTGTTACATGTGGAAGCCCTCAGAAAAGTCTAGCATTGTTTCTCATTCAGGTAATCATTCTCTAAAGAATTTAGGGAATAATAATACCTATTATATGCATTAGTAAATAATTTGAGCCAACAGAAATTTGATTCCACAGACTAAAATTAGAAGCAGTCAGAAGGTATAGTGGGTGTTAGAAGATTCACCTTTCTTGGCCACACTCCCTACCCCAGATGATGCATATGTGCAGACTACCTCCTCTCGACCCTGAGAGAGGAGTAAGCCCCTACCCTTCACTGTTCTGCAGAAAGCCTCCTATGGAGTCAGGTTAAAAAAGAAACAAAAAACCAAGAGGTTTAGAGTGTGCTTCCAGTAACTTCATAGTACTCACATTCCCTTCTATTTTAAATTTGGTATAATGTATAGGCTTTTTCATGATCTGTTCCTCACATAAGCCTACAGGTTTCTTTACTTAGAATGTTCCAGGCCTAGCCACTAAACTTCTTTCTTTGTGGCTCCCTAGAAAACTCATGGCCACATAAATTCAACGGAAACCTCCAGTAACCCTGACTCTGGATTTGCTATTCTACAGTGTCCACTGGCTTCCAGAAGTCCTGTCTAGGGAATTTTAGAAAAGGAGATGTTAGGCTAGGATTAGCGATAAATACATCCAGCGCCATTGAGCACAGGCTCACAGCAGAGTTCTGAGTTAAAATTGCAGATGGTGGGCTACTGAAGCAGACTGTCTCCCACACATGTGAATTTGGACAGGGCAACAATGGAACCTATGGATGTCAGAGGATCAAGGAGGGAGAAAAAGACCTGAGCCCAGGCTCTGCATCTTTACTGGGGAGGAGGCAGGGATTACCTCTGGGGAAATGAGTTTTGTTATAGGTTGTCAACATCCCAAGAATGAGGAAGACCTGTCCTGTCCTGTCTCCCTTCCCCCTTCCCCCTTCCCCCTTCCCCTTTCCCCCTTCCCCCTTCCCCCTTCCCCCTTCCCCCTTCCCCTGCCCCCACAAAATGTTCACAGTAGAGTCTGCCTTGCAGCCCTGATAACTGAACCAGCTCAAGGCTGAGACACTCAAGCATGCAAGTCTGCAAAGGGTCATTCAAGGGACAATGTACAGAATGCCTATCCTCCATGATGAAATACAAGACCATCCAGCCTTCATTTGTTTTCAAACTTTTCTCCATCCAGCCAAGCAGGACCAGCATTGGTCTCTCACCCCATGTGTGAAGGCACAGTGTAGTAGGACTGATGAGTCGTATTGATGGCATTGCTTCCTTCAGGAGGTCTTCCTGACTCCCCAGCACTGTCCTTCCAGTGATGACCAGTGTGTCTCCAAGCATCTGTATGCACTTGATCAATGCCCTCTTGTTAGGCAATCAGTAGGAACTGTATTTTCCTTGACTCTGTAGTGTAGCGACTGGTATATCATAGGTGCTTAAAATACTTCTTAGATAATCTTTTAGAAAAAGGAACAATGTATAACACTAAAAAGCCTACAAAGCCATTTTATCACATATTAACTATTTCATTGAACCCTTGTGCTATCCATAGAAAGGGACATTCTTATTTTTAGTTTCTATCAATGGTAGAAAATAAGGTTTGAAGAGGCTAAGTTGTCTAGCAAAGCTGTCTAGGAGCCAAGTGGAGAGTTGGAGTCAAGACTGCCCAGCATCCTTGTTACAATCTAACACGACCTTCCTCCTTATTCTTCTTTACATTCTCTACTCACCCAACCCTCAAAAGATAAACTTAGAATCACCAGTGCCTTCCATCCCCCACACCTGCTGTGGGGATCCCAATTAATAACTGCAAAAAGCGTTTGCTATTGTTCTGAGCTGGGAAATCAATGTGTTCATTAGCAAGCCCCTCCCCACCCTGAAATCAGCTAGTAATCACCCTGTTCTCTCTATTTCTCTTCAACCATCTGTGACTAAAACTGTTGTTTGAAATTCATTCTTTCCCCAACTCTCATAATTGAAATTCCATCTCATTTCTATCTGCTTTCCTCTCACAAATATCATCCCTTACCCCTGTAAATAAAAACCCTTGCACCATTCTACCCTGATGACCTCTGCTCCTTTTTAGAACCTCCCAGCCAGCAAGAAATGGGCTTAGATGTGGGAATTCAGTGGCAGGTCTTCATTTGTTTTTTGTTTGTTTTGTTAGTTATCCTTTGCACTCTCCGGTCTGAGATGTAGACTCCAGGCTTGCTGGTCCAAACACTCCATTGAGAAGGCAAATGTAAGATTCCACAACTGCAGACCCCCCCAACTCCCCAATTCTTCCCAGATCCAGAAATGGATGCAGTGTAATGGGTTAAATGAAGCTGATTTCCAAATGATGTGTGTCTGGGATCTGTGGTATATTCTGAATTTACTTGGTTTTCATAAGATCAGTCACCAGGAAGAATAAAGCGTTATTTTTATTAAGAAAAAAAAAAAAGAAACCTAAGCTAGATGCTAACTCCTGCCTATAATCCTAGCTACTAAGGAGGCTAAGATCTGAGGATAGCAGTTCTAAGCCTGTCTGGGCAGAAAAGTTCAGGAAACGCTTGTCTCCAGTTAACCACCAGAAAAACAAAAATGGTGCTGTGGCTCAATGTGAAAAGCTTGGAGATAGCACCCAGGCTCTGACTTCACGGCCCATGATTGACCAAAAAAAAGAAAGAAAGAAAGAAAGAAAGAAAGAAAGAAAGAAAGAAAGAAAGAAAGAAAGAAAGGAAGGAAGGAAGGAAGGAAGGAAGGAAGGAAGGAAGGAAGGAAGGAAGGAAGGAAGGAAGGAAGGAAGAAAGAAGAAACATAGACCAATAGCAATTTTACCATACGTTGGATGGTACGTTTGTGCATATATGACTCTAAGTATGTTTTCCTATATATGTCTAAAGTATGGTTTATGCAGAGGAAGTTAGCAATGGTGTAACTCTTTTGAACAATGAATATGTAGTTTAAAAAATGAATACCAGAAAGCTGACACATGTGTTGTGGGAGAGGGTCAAGAGAGAGGGGATAAATGAGTAGAGAGAAAAAGAATGGGGAAATGCAGTTGTAACATTCAATGTACATTTGTAAAAAAAAAGAACGAGGTAACTTGAAGGGATGAGGAATGGGTCTGGCAGATATAGGTGAGAATGATGACCGAAGAGACATTTATTTAGATGCATTATGATCAGAAATTGATATGTTGTATCAAAATCCCTTTGCACAACTACTCAAAAGCAGAAAAAAAACGGAAAATTTCAATTTTAAACAAAGGATATTTGTCCTCTTTACCTAGATTAACCAACATGGTTGATATTTGTCCCTTTTCCTGTACATACATTTTCCTACAACCACTTGAAAACAAGTTAGCTATGTCATTATACTTTACCTTTCAATTCCTTAGCATGATTCTTGTAAGAATTGTTAGAATCAGGATATGAGTGACATTGATCAAGATATATTGTATTCATGAACGGCTTTATTCAATGGAAACCCATTTGTACAACTACTTAAAGATAATTTTTAAGAATTCAAGAAAAGAGAGGTTGGATGATAAAAGAATCTGCCTAACCACAATATGGAGATCAAACCTGCAGATCATAGTCAGATGACCTTAATTCTTCCACCAGTGTCCTTTGTACTCTTCTTTCCCAGATAGGATCCAATCAGGGACTACTTAATTGTCATTTCTTTTTTTTTGGAGGGGGGGATCCAGTAGTGGGGCCTGAACTCTGGGCCTGGGCGCTGTCCCTCAGCTCTTCAGCTCAAGGCTAGAGCTCTACCACTTGAGCTACAGCGCCACTTCCGGATTTTTCTTTTTGTTTATGTGGTGCTGAGGAATTGAGCCCAGGACATCATGCATACAAGGCAAGCGCTCTACCACTGAGCCACCTTCCCAGCCCTAATTGTCATTTCTTGTTTGCCTGCAGCCTGAAACGAGACCTCACCCTTGTCCCAACTATACTTGCATACTTGTGAAGTATAAGCTAGTGGTTTATCAGAGTCAGCCTCAATGTAGATGATTCCATTTCCCCATCACTAATGATATTTACTTATCATTTGGTGTCCACCAGATTCCAACACTGTAAAGATATCCTCACAATAGGTTTTATAATAAGGTGCTGCTTGGGTCTGTATTGAGACCATATACATAGCCTTTCCCTAAACAACTTTTCATCCATTGCTGTAAGTATCCACTCTTTCTGTTTGCCCAATGAATTACTCCAAGAGTTGTACAATAGTAGTTGTCTAATTCTGACATTCCTTGTCCATTAGGTAGTTCCTTCTGTAAAAACTACTTTTTCTCTTCTCCTCCAATTTTTAGCATCATTCCAGCATGTAGATTCTATTTTCCCCCTATTATTATAATCAATCACTGTCATGATTCTTTTTTAGTTCTAATTCAGAATATCCAAGGAGCGAAAATGAAGTCCTCCAGGCTTCCCTCCAACCTTTGTCATAGAAGGTCTTTCTGACAGTCGGAATTTACCCTGCTGATCTTGAGTGCTGATGTTCCTACAACCTGAGAAATTACAGGAGGGATCAGGAACTAACTACGCCATAATTGTCTATTTCCATGCTCATCTCCTCAGCAGATGCTGAGTCCCTTGAAGGACTGGGTCATATCACCCTCTCCCTGTGTCCTCAGCGCTCAGCAGAGGGTGGTACTCACTAATAATAGTGAATATAGCTTGGGAATGAGTGATGGCTTCAGTTACGCAGGAAGTGGCATAAAACTCAGAAAAGTCTTTATTAGAGGCCAAGTTTGGAAAATTCACTTTTAATTCACTACTTAGACTATGCCAAGCCCCTGACATGGTGTGTATGTGTGTGTGTGTGCATGTGTGTATGTATGTGTGTGTGTGTGTGTGTGTGTGTGTGTGTGTGTGTGTGTGTGTATAGCTAGGCATTACTCTAATTTCTATCCAGCTGAAATTACTGTTTCCTTTACCTTATGGTAGGTTTACTTACACGTTTCAACTTTATAATGAAACAAAAGAGAAATATATCTAGTAGAAACTGTGCTTTGAATGTTCAGAGTTTCCTAGGCTTCCAACATATGGGATAATACTCTCAATTCAGGGCAGAGCAGTGAGCGGAAGCTCCCAGTCAACCACACCATATGTGGGGAAATAATCTAGCATTGCTAAGATGTAGTGTTCTGTAGTTTAGGTGTATGAGGGGAATTTTACCTTAAAATATTTCAGTTGAAGGTGAAACTGGAAAGTAAATCTACCATGAATCAAGAAGCACCTGTGGATGGTTTTGAACAAAATGTTTTCAATGTAACTTTGCACATGCTATGTCCTCTGCTTACAATGTTTTCCCTCCACCCCCTTTCCCACCATTCCTCTGCCAAGTTGAAAAACTCAATGTCTAGAATTCCAAGATGAAGCACTAGCATCTTCTGCTACACAAAGCTTTTTGTGGTACTCCACTTTCCAGGTAGCTCTATCCACTGCAGCCCTAAGACCTCTAACACTAGTTCTCTTGTCCCATTGTGCCTGAGCTGCAGCTGCTGTTAGCAATTCCAGAACTATGAGCTCCCTAAGGATCAGGACTATGTCTTACCCATTATTTCCTAAACGTTAGCATAGTACCGACTGTCAACAAAGTGAAAAAAAATCAATGACCTAAAACTAGATACCCAAATACTAAGGTAGGGGGGCAGAGTTACCACATCTTAACTCACTAGGCATTATGCTGCTATTTTATTTTAATATGGATGTTTTTGTTGTTTATTTATTAAACTATTGCCTTTCTTTGTGTATCCAGAAAATGCATCATGATTCTTCAAAACCACGTTGAGGGTCATATCTTTCCTTATCAACTGGTTGCTGAGCACTGAATAAGTGCATCCCTCCTTTAGGTCCTAGGATCCATGGTTCTACAAGTTAAGTGCGATCTGAGTTTTCATATACTCTAGTAGATACAGACAATAAAATAAGTGAACAAATGAGGCAGTATGAGAACTGAAAATTGTGGTGAGCACCACTGAAAATTAAGCAGAAGAGTCACCATCACAGGGGCATTCATGCCTTGGGATCTATGATCAAGCAGGGTCTTTTAGCCAGAGAGATGAATAAAAATCAAAGCGAGCCAGTTGCTAATGGCTTATACCTTTAATTACTAGCTATTCAGGAGGCTTAGAACAGAAGGAGGGAAATTTGAGGTCAGCTCAGGAAGGAAAAATGTTTGTGAGACCCTATCTTTAAAATAATCAGCAAATATGGGATTGGAGGAGTGGTTCAAGTGGTTGATCACCAGTTTAGTGTATGTATGTATGTATATATATATATATGTGTATATATATATGTATATATATGTGTGTATATATATATATATATATATATATATATATATATATATATATATATATATCCCTGAGCTCAAGCCCCAGTTCCATAAAAAGAAAAGGAAAAGAAAAAATATATCAATGAGAAGAAGGAAGAGGGATGGCCCAGATCCAAAGGAAGCAGGGGATAGAATACTAATGAACATAAAATAAAGCTAATGTAGCTTGAGGATAGTGAGTGATGAGAGAGAGCTCTGGGCAGGAAGGGGCAGAGTCAAGGACAAGATCATCATAGGACTTTGGGTTTTGCGATGTGTTAGAATTGCCTTGTAACTAAAATGGAAAACCACTGGAGAATTTTGAGCAGATGAATGATGGTATTTAATTTATGTTTTCAAAAGATCATTCTGGCTGTTCATGAAAAATGTATGGTAATAATGGCTAATGATAATAGGCAGCATTTATTGATTGTGCTTATTACATGCCAGGCTTTTCTATGAGCACTTATATATATTAACTCATTTAATGCTCACAATAACCATAGGAAATAGGTACTGTGATTGTTCTCATGTTGTAACATGAAGCAATTGAGACAAAGAAGCTTTAAGAAACTTGGGTAAGCCATGCAGCTAGTGCATGTTAGAACTGAGCCTTGAACCCCTGCAATATGGCTCTAGAAGCCTCACTCTAAGTAAACCCTGTACTCTGCTATGAAGTATAGAAGTGGGGAGACATCCTGAGTGGGCAAAGGTAGAGCGGGTTTGGACTAGAGAAATAAATGCTGAGAGTGCTAAAGTGACAAGATCTGATGATTTTTATGGGTTACAAGGTGGGAGGATAAGGAATTTTAAGGACATAGAGGCATCAACAGTGACTTCTAAAAGTTAGTCTTCAAGAAGGCTGGTGGTGTGTCCATGTGCTGGGAAAAAATGCATGTGTGGCCAGGGACAAATTCTCATAAAGCTGTTTGTTCTTCACTTGGAAGACCATGAAGAGGTCTGGAGTTCAGGGAAGAACTCGGGGCTCCTGTTGCAAATTTGGAGACTCCCACCAGTGAGGGTACTGACAGCTATTGGGGGGAGGCCTGTGTAACAGGTGGAAAGTTGGGTTTCACTGACAAAGAAGAAAGAGAGAAGACAAAAACCAATAGAGAGAGACAGTGGCCAGAAAAGGATGGGAAAATCCAGAGAGTGTGGTATGAGAAATGCCAAGAAAAGTGCATCAGGAATGAATTGCATGTACCTAGGTAGGCCAATGGGAGGAAGACAGAGGCTGCCACTGCCTGAGAACACTTCAATCTCACATCACCCAAGTAATTGTATCTATATTAGGGAACAGTACTATTTGGAATAAAGATTCCACTTCTCAGTCCCTTGTATAAGTTAAGTATCTCTAAGAAATGAGATGTTGTGAGAACCATCTAGAAAGCCCACCACAAGATGCTAACTTCACTAGGAGGAGCTCCTTAGTCCTTTCTGCTACCTGGGATGTGACTAAGATGGTTGGCATTTCAGCAGCCACTGTGTGTGTACAAGAATTTAACTACTAGTGTAGAATAAAGAACATATACCCACCAGCATTTACCTCCTCAAAATGCCTCCCACATATATTTTGATTTATGTAATCCTTGGAGATAAAAATTACATTTCTCATTTTCTATAAGGATCAAAAAGGCACAAAAAGGTGAGATGAAGTAACCTGGGCATGTTCTCATAGCTAAAACAAGACAGAACTATTAAACAAATCCAAGAAGTTAGGCATTGATCTTAACTGGTCTTCCATTCTCCCTGAGATGGAAATTTGTGGTTTGCTGAACAATCAGGCTACCTGATTATGGGATTTTACCTCACTATATGTTGCTGGTCAATGCCGGGCAGAAAGTTCAATACAATGAGGCTCTAGAAAATTATAGTCTGGCAGGCTAGCAGGATGGAGATAAAGAGGACAAGATATTGAATCCAAATATTACAGTGATTATATTGATTAGTTATAGGAAGCTAAATGAAGATGGGGAAGGGGATCCCTGGGACAATGGTGTGTGTGTGTGTGTGTGTGTGTGTGTGTGTGTGTGTGTGTGTGTGTGTGTGTGTGTGTGTGTTGGGGCTTAAATTCAGGGTGATGGTAGCTCAGGTTTTTCACTTAAGTCTGGTGCTCCACTTCTTAAGCCATAGCTCCATATTCAGATTTAGCTGAAGATAAGAGTATTGCACATTTTTCTGCCTGGGCTGGAATCAAATCACAGTTCTCCAATCTCATCTTCCTAAACTGCTACAACCTTGAGGCACCAGTGCCAGGATTTGGACTTTATCATATTATGACCCCAAGGTCTTCTTCTGCAAATTGAGAGCCCCAAGTACTATGCCACCTAAATCCCTTCTCCTGGTAGTCTACAAATATTTGTTCAATGAATAAATGAAGAGATGTGTATGCACACAGGCAGCACACATTTTCTTGGCAAACACACATACAAAAATAAGAATGTAAGATGCACACATATATTTGCTAAGCAAATGAATACTGTAGGCAAAGAAAGCACTTAGAACTTCAGCAAAGAAAGTAAAAGCACATACACTCCTATACCACAACAGCACTTTATGAATACATTACATGCAAACAAAGCCAACCTCTGTTTTATTAGATATTTTGTGTCTAAATGATTGGGTTTGGCAGTACATTTTAAAAAGTTGTATGAGGATATAAGCCGGGCTCTTGGGACCATCAGCACTGTTACAATGAGCTCTAAGTCAAGGGACTTATATGGGTTGGGGATGGTGTATTTAGCACTGGTATTTATTTAGTGGTCACAACTCACCCACATCCTCCGTATAGGCTGAAATGGTGAAGGAGAGTGATGAAGACAAAATAACTATGCAGTTACCATAGACCATTAGACCATGCAGGCATAAGGACTAGAAGTGTGATTCAAGTGGTAGAACTCTTGCCTAGCAAGTCAAAGGTCTGCAGTTCAGCACTGCCAGTTAGAGGGAATGATGTGTTCCATGAGCTGTGAGAAGTTCCAGTGAAAATTTGCTAGCACACAAGCCCCTGGGGCCTAGTGTATTCTAATCAACATCATGGTATTTTCTGATTTCTTCCACTTAGAAACAGTGATTCTAAGCCAGGTACTAGTGGTTCACGCCTGTGATTCTTAGCTACTCAGGAGGCTAAGTTCTTTTTTTTTTTTTTTTTTAACAGTCCAACAGGTTTTATTTGGTAGGAAAACTTGGGAAGGGCAATCGAGTCTCCTTCAGCTGGCTGAAGGAAAGTGCACACCCCCTGATAACGAGGGCACCTTTAAATATTAGGCACAGAAAGTGAAGTCATTAGGGAAGATGGAGGCAGGGTGGGTGGGCAATGCTATTTTGACTGAGGGGCTTCAGCAGCATCTGTGTCTGTCAGGGGTGTCAACACCAGAGGTGGCCTTGGTCTCAGGCTCTCTTCAGAGATGGCTGAGTGCATGTGTTCAGGAGGAAAGAGAAGGTGAGGATTTAGCAGGTGTGCTGCAAGGACAGTTCTAAGATATGGCTATCACGGGGAAGTGTGAGTGCTTTAAGTTATTGTCCATCAGCAGCCAGGCTGATATACATCAGGCATTTGATTCCCAAGTATGAGGGACCAAAAATGGAGTCTTAGCCTTCTCCAAATATGCACTTTTCAGGAGGCTAAGTTCTGAGGATTGTGGTTCAAAGCCAGCCTAGGCAGAAAAGTCCATTAGAGTCTTGTCTATAATAAAGAATAACAATAATAGTAATAATAATAATGCCAGAAGCAGAGCTGTGGGTCAAATGATAGAGCAGTAGCCCCTGGCTGAAATAGCTTAAGGACAGCGCCCAGACCCTGAGTCTAAAACAAAAAATCCCCAAACAGTGATTCTAGCTTAAGTACTATTCTGAATTCTGTACTATTTTGTACCATACCATGACTTTTCTATCCAGGTCTACAGTGAACAATGTGGTCCACAGATTCTGATGAAGGTGAAAAGCTACTCCCAACCTAGTGGAGAGAGCCATGGAAATGTTTTAATACCAGACATTATTTGTGCATTTGTAGTGATAGTTGTGCAAACAAAGCCACTGCATGGCCAGTCATATAAAAGTGTAACACATACACATACACAGAGTAGGTTTCCATGGGTGTTTCCAAAGACAGCAGCTCTGAGGAAACACTGCAAGTGCTCAGGATGCACCATTCCATACTCTCCTATTTATATGGGATCTATCCCTCCCAACTTTCACTAACGACCCACCATCTTTCAATAAATAAATCTAAAATTCTCACTTTATCACTTAAATTAAGCCCATAGTTTGTAGACTATTTGCTTTGGGGGGAAAGTATGTATTTTTTTGTTTACAAAATGAAGTGCAAGGAAACATAATGCTTTAAGATCATGTAATGATTTAAACACAACTGACCACCACATAGGACTGAATGAGACCTTCTTGGCCTCCCCTAAGCTGTGGTGTGTGTGTGTGTGTGTGTGTGTGTGTGTGTGTGTGTGTGTGTGTGTGTGTGTGTGTGTGGTGTGTGTATGTGTGTGTGGTGTGTGTGTGTGATTTAATTGTGTGTGTGTATGTGTGCCAGGAATAGGGCTTAAACTCAGGGGCCAGGGGCCATTCTTAGCTTTTTTGGCCCAAGGTTAGTGTTTTACCCCTTGAACCACAGCTCTATTTCCAGATTTTGGCTATATAATAAGAGATAAACATCTCATGCACTTTTCATGTTTGGGCTGGTTTGAACTGAGATCCTCAGATCTCAGATCCTCAGATCTCAGTCTACAGAATAGGTAGGAATACAGATATGAACCACTGATTCCTAGCTAAGTGATTAAAAACTTTGTTTTTGAAATGGCTTTTGATTTTTTATTATTGTTTTGAACATATTTGGTCAAATTCATGGGTAATAATTGTTGAACAAGGCTCACAGTACACAGTACTTTACAGTCATAACAGCTCAATGACTGCTTTATGTATGTATCACACTTTGTTATCATGTTTTAGAGTGCCCTCCTTCAGAACATGACAAATAAGGCAACAAGGATGCTGTGCTCTGCCCCTAGAGCCTCCCTGTCCCATTTGGACATGTCTCCACCACATCAAAGTCACATCCAGAGAGTCACGCATCCCATCTACTTGGGCAGAGGTTCACTCTAGATGTTCCCAACACAATGACATCCGTAAACCATGCACATCTTGGACTATGTCCCTGTTCATGACTGTGCCTGCCTATTAGCATATTAGTACATGCAAACATCACTTGACATATATGAGAGATTTGCTTTCTAGTCCCAGTGTGCTGGTTGAAAGCTGAGGCTGAGAAGATAGCCCCTCCCCCCTCCTGAGGGCTAAAGAGGCAGCACTAACAGAATGAAGCCACTCTGTGTGCAACTGAGCCCTCCTCCCCTCTCTCCTGGCATGTGGCTCTCAGATTAAAATAACTATTCCTCTCTCTCTCTCTCTCTCTCTCTCTCTCTCTCTCTCTCTCTCTCTCTCTCTCTCTCTCTTTCTCTCTCTCGCTCACTCGCTCTCACTCTCTTGCTCTCTCGTTCTCTCGGTGTCTTTCTTTTTTTAACAGTTACCCAAGGAACAGCTTTCTTAGGATCTCTATCCTGCAGAAGGGAACGTTGGAGTTCTCTCTGGTCAGCCTTGGGTCCTGACATAGAATCAGGGCTACTCATCCTTATCTCATACATTAGCTAAACCCATTAACCTGACAGGACTCTGCTCTGAAGTCCTGTTGGATGGACAAGCAACCCAACAGCTGATTTCCCCAATATAGATTTATTGCTTAATGCTAGAGAGAAGAGAAAGAGAGTGCTAGCCCCCCTCCCCATGCTGACAGGCAGCCAGCTATCCTCTCCTCCAGCAATTACTGACACTAATTAGCAGCTTGCTGCAAATCTGAGCATGGAGAGTGGCACAGGCACAATCCCTGCCTCCTGCAGTCCTCAGGAAAGGTCCCTGTCCAAGGCCTGTCTGAGAAGAACTTGGCAGCTAGGAAACCAAGCAGATTGCAAGGGGCGGTGGGGGCGGGGGGGGGGGGGGAATCTAGAAAAATGGCCCTACTACCAAGGTTCATTCTGCCTCCCAAGCCCAGCTTCTGTCTGGCCGCAGGCTCCCTCAGCTGAGACCCTGGGCTTCCATACCCAACAGCTCTGTGGCATTGCACATACTGGCTGGCTACAAATCATGGAGGCATATGGCTCAGATTCCTGAAGCCAAGTCATTAGCCTTCTGACCCAATTACAGGAATTATCAGGAAGAACAAAGCAATTGGGATTCAGCCAGGGCACTGCTCTTCTTCCTAGGGAAGAGCTTGGGGAAGCAGGTCTGCTTCCTGTTTTTTGTTTTTGTTTTTTTCTCTAATGTGACTGTTCCAAGATAAGGAGGCATGGCCATGATTAGAAGATGTCACTAATGAGGGTAAAAGAGGCTTCTTCATAGCAGAGGGCAGATGTTGTTACACACACACACACGCACACACACACACACACAGACACACACACACACACACACACAGAGAGCAAGAAGAAGCAGCATGGCTACTCGTGGATAATGGGTTCTACCTTTAGTTCTGGCTTTAGGTGAATCTGATTTCCAGTCTGGGACTCAATGGGCATTCTCAAAGCAAGTTACTACTATAGTGATTTTGAAAATCTTTTCCAGCATGCTCATTCCTATTTGGCCATGTACCAGTGATATACAGGGTACCAGTGGCTCATGCCTCTAAAGCTGGCTACTAAAGAAGCTGAGATCTGAGGATCCTAATTCAAAGCCAAACTGGACAGGAAAGTCTATAGACTCTTTTTTTTTATTTTATTTTTCATTGTGAAAATTCTGTACAGTTACATGAGGAAGGTAATGAGTACATTTCTTATCCAGCATTGTTGCCTCCTCCTTTGTTTTTCCCCTACCATCCCTTCCCTCCCACCTCCTCAGCTACACCCTCTACCCCCCCACACACTTCCACTTCTGCCTAAATTGTAAAGTTCACTTTTCAACATAGCCTCTTGTACATCTCATTGTTGCAATGGGTCAATCTGTATCACTATTTAAACGATTTGTTTTTTTCCCTTCCCCTCCCCATAGACTCTTTTTTTTTCTAGTGAATATTTTATTTTATTTTATTTTATTTTTATCGTGAAAATACCATACAGAGGGGTTACAATTACATGGGCAAGGTAATGAGTACATTTCTTATCAAGCATTGTAGCCTCCACCTTTGTTTCCCCTTCTCATCCCTTCCCATCCCTTCCCATTTCCCCCACCCCCCCACCCAATCCTCCCTCCCACACACACCAAAGTTGTAAAGTTCGTTTTCGACATAACGACTTGTACATCTCATTGTTGCAATGGGTTCACCTGTATCCCTATTTAAACGATTTGTTTTTGCCCTTCCCCTCCACAAATTATACCAACATCAAATACAGTGTAAGCAGTGGTTATACCGTAGCGGAGGGACATACAAAAAAATCATAAATATGTTAGAAACAATCACAAGAAAATGTGGTATATATACATAATGGAATTCTATGCCTCCATCAGAAAGAATGACATTGCCCCATTTGTTAGGAAATGGAGAGCATTGGAAAAAATTATATTAAGTGACGTAAGCCAGGCCCAAAGAAACATAGGTCCCATGGTTTCCCGTAATTGCAATAACTAGTATATGTCTGAGACAAGCAGACAAGTTTAGATAAGTTGATGTTAGGTGAAATGAACCCCAGGATGAGTATTCAACTTTTTTTTTCTTTCTTGTGATTGTTTCTAACATATTTATAAGATGATTTCTTTGTTGCTTTTTATGCCCCTCCCCCATGGTATAACCCCTGCTTTCATTGTATTTGATGTTGGTATAAGTTGTGGAGGGGAAAGGGCAAAAACAAATAATTTAAATAGGGATATAGTTGGACCCATTGCAACAATAAGATGTACAAGTCATTATGTCGAAAAACGAACTTTACAACTTCGGCGGGGGGAGGGTGGGTGTGGAAAGGGGGGGAAAGATGGGGAGGGATGGGAAGGGGAAACGAAGGAGGAGGCAACAATGCTTGATAAGAAATGTACTCATGTAATTGCCCATGTAATTGTAACCTCTCTGTATGGTATTATCACAATAAAAAAAGAAAAAAACATTTGAATAATCCTCAAAGAAACAACTGTCCAATAAATAAGTGGGCTAAAGACTTAAAAGAGAAACTTCTCTGAAGAGGAAAGAAGGATGGCCAATAGACACTTGGAGAAATGGTCAACTTCTCTAGCCATAAAAGAAATGCAAATCAAAACAACATTGAAATACCACCTCAGTTAGAATGGCTATAACCAAGAACTCTAATAACAACAGATCCTGGATGGGATGTGGACAGAAGGTAACCCTACTGCATTGTTAGTGGGAGTGTAAACTTGTTCAACCACTTTGGAAAGCAGTATGGAGGTTCCTCAAAAGACTCCACACAGAGCTCCCCTATGACCCAGCAATCCCACTTTTGGGCATTTACCCAAATGATCACAAACAAGACCATACTAAAGCTACTAGCACAACTATGTTTATTGCAGTATTATTTCATAGCTAAGATATGTGAACCAACCCAGATGCCCTTCAGTAGATGATAGATCAAGAAAATGTGGTATATATACACCATGGAATTCTATGCCTCCATTAGAAAGAATGACATTGCCCCATTTGTTAGGAAATGGAAAGATTTGGAAAAAAATTATATTAAGTGAAGTAAGCCAGGCCCAAAGAAACATATGTCCCATGGTTTCCCTTATTTGCAATAACTAGTATATGTCTGAGACAAGCAGAAAAGGTCAGATAAGTTGATGTTACATGAAATGAACCCCATAGATTCTTATCTCCAATTAACCACCAAAAAGCTAGAAGTAGAAGTGTAGCTTAGGTGTGGCTTAACACAAACCTTGGTGTTAAGGGACTGCACTTACCCCTGAATTCAAGCCCCAGTACCAGAATAAATAAATAAATAGTAATATAAACTCACAGCCTAATACAGATTTCTAAAACAAGCTACATACTAGTAAAACAGATTTCTATGCAGGGGAATCCCAAGCATGCATTTTTAATTTAATTTATAATGTGAAATTGAAATCGAAAGTAGACTTCATGTACCTGCATCTACAAAATGAACAAAATCAACTTTATGAACTTGTATCTTTTGGTTAGAAAAATGATTTAAGTAAAAAGAAAAAAAGAAAAAGAATGCCTGATAAAATTGTGATTGTCCATTGCAGCTATCTCTTGGATAATAAATGTTGTTGAATCTGTATCATTTAGAAAAAAAATACTGAAGGAAAAAAATTGCAGGTTTAGTTTCTTAATTATGTAGATTTTACATTCAATGAACTCTTGCCAAAATAAATTGCGTATATTATCTAAAAAGCAAATGTTAATTAAAACTGTATCTTGATAGCATGCTTGGTTCACAAGACAGTCTGAGCATATGAGATTGCACAGCACACATTAGCTACAATCAACTCAGACTGAGGTCTGGGTCATTTGGGTGGTTCATGGAAAGCCAGACAGCATCAGCTGGTACTGGCGTTTGACAACAGTGCCTCTCATATTTATATAGAAAATGAATCTTGATCCCAACTTACTTTTCTAGATGAGCAAAATGTCTCTGGCTGCTCCAAAGTCTCATAAATAAGACAGCTGACTTGAATTTCCATTAATTGGCTATTTAACACAAAGGTACCCAGTGGCTCACTGTATTCAAAGCACAAAAATAAAACCCCCAGCAAGGAAAATGAAATTGGGGTAAAGATAGAGAACTGGAGATCACTATATTCATCACTCCTCTCTCTCTCTCTCTCTCTCTCTCTCTCTCTCTCTCTCTCTCTCTCTCTCTCTCTCTCTCTCTCTCTCTCTCTCTCTCTCTCTCTCTCTCTCTCTCTCTCTCTCTCTCTCTCTCTCTCTCTCTCTCTCTCTCTCTCTCTCTCTCTCCCCTACTCTGAGCTCATATGTCCCCAAGAACATCATCCATTCACCCTGATAGGTGGGTAATTGCATTCTTGAGCCACGGCATCTGGTCTTTTCTGAACATCTTCACTGCCGAGCAGTGTATACAAAGAACAAGATCCAAGTGCTGCAGAATTGATTCTTCTGCCCTCTCCAAGAGGCACAGCTTCAAAGCTAGTTTAATTATAGGTGTTTAGACGTACTGAGATGAATACCTTGGGAACAACCATACCTCAGCATTGCTCTGGCAAGGCATGTACTTTCTTTTCTATTTACTATTCTCCTCCCCCCCATTTTCTATTTTAACAAAAACTCAACTGTGTGCTGCATGTAAGTGATCTGTAATCAACAGAACACTAAAATGCCACATGTTAGGAAAAGGTCAGGAGAATTTCCAACAGGAGCCTGGAGCTACATTGTAGCCTTGAATAGCAAAGCTGTCATTTCCACTGGGTATCCAAGGTCAGTAGGCTTCAGGCCACTACCAACCTACCCTACTAGAGGCTCAGATACATTCAAGAAGCTGGCTTCCAACTGCCCTGTGGATCACTAAAGAATGGTCTTTTGATGTCTACCTACAATATAAGAGTTTCTAAAGGAGAAACAGCGGTGTTGGTCAACAGACCTGGCTTTGAGTCTCATTATTACCTAGAAGATGTATGATAGAGAGCAAGTCACTCGGTGTCTTTGAAGTTCATTATCACTACCAAAGGGGAGAGACTACATCTCTTTAATCGGTGCAGGCATGAAGCTTCAGAAAAATACAGCAGAATACCAGAAACTTAGCAATATGTAGAAGATATGATGTATTCATTTATTAACCAGGCATTCATCTATTCATCTATCCAAACTGGGTTTATACAATTGTGTGTGTGTGTGTGCACGCTCACACATGTGTGTGCTACAACAATTTGAACGCAGGATCTCCAGCTTGACAGGCAGATAGTCAACCACCTGAGCCATCCTCAGTCCTTTCTGTTTCAGTTATTTCTCAGATAGGGTCTCGTGTATTTCTCCACAGATGAGTCTTGGCCTGTAGTCCTGGTAACTATGCCTCCACATAGCTGTGATCACAGGTATTGTATCCCCACAGACAGTTTGTTGGTTGTGTTAAAATCTCAGTTTGTTTGTTTTTTTTTTGCCTAGACCGTCCTGGAACTTTGATCTACACAATATCCACATCCAGAGTAGCTGAGATTACATGTTTGCCGCCATGCCCAGCCAAGACTTTTTTTAAAGAAAGAATTTTATGAATTTTAGAGGATAGGAGAAGTCAGAGAATAAGGAACCCTGGACCCATTCTCTGAGAGGCAGTGTGCAAAGACACAGGAGGATGCATGATGTCTCTACTGTCTCTATGTTACTGGCCATATGTTTCTTTATTCACAGATCCTATTACTGTCCATCTCTGCTTTTGACTTTCAAACTTCCATTTCTCATACACTCTTGCCTGGTAGCTTTTGTTTAGGTCTGTGTCTAACAGTTGCAGTAGGAAATTGTATAAGGCAGGAGGAAGCTCATTTCCTGCTTTGTTTCTGCCAGGATCCTTTAGCAGCAATGGACAGCAAAGGGCTCCAGCATCATTTGGCAATTTCATTCCTGCAGCACTAAGCCTTCCTTGATCTCAAGCCCAGAGTGCAGTGGCCCCTCCACAATCTCGGCAGCAGCCATATGTTTCTTTCTTAGCTTCCAGTGCCAGCCATGGGTGTTTACTTGGCATTCTCATTCCCAGTCTATGGCCCTCTCAGCCATCCCAGCACTGCAGCCTGGCATTCTTAGTTCCTTGCACAAGCCATGGGGTACATTCTGTGTTCTCACACCAAACGTGGGAGCCATGTTCTCCTTGTTGCCAGCACTGACTGGTCAGCTTCCCAGCCCCTTGGCTGTCAGTGCATTTTAGTCAAAGGAGATTGGTAAGCTCTGAAGTATCCTTTGGCTTCATGAGGCCTAGGTCTGCCAACTGAATCTTATTTACTAACTCTGTTTGACTTAATCTTTCCCATTTGCTCTTGCAAACTTTCAGACTATGTTATAAACAATCTCTTTTGTGATATACCAAGTGTGGTTTGTCTTTTCCCAGTGTGGCCCTCATTGGTATGCTTTCTGGGCCCTTGAATGTATATATAGAGCACTGAGGTGAGGGGGAACATGGAAGTTAAGTTAGAAGCAGAGGCCTTTCAGTGCAGTAATTCTACTTCTGCAGATCTCAAAAGCAACATCAGCTAACTACTGCTCTTTCAGCTTCATTTATGTGGCATCTCCTCAGATAAACTTCTCTTAATTAACTTTTTTGTATCTACATAATAGTCAAAACCTTTAGTGTAATTATAAATTCATTCTCTTTTTCTCTCTATTAGGAATAAGTTCATAACAGCAAAAACTAGGTACCTTTCTGTCATTAGAACTTACTAAAAGCTTATCTTATATAGCTGCTAAAAAAAAAGCCTGAAAAAGTCTGAAATGAATGAATGCAGACAAAGTGATTCAATGTGCCTTCTTTATATTTACTAAAAAACTCAAAAATCTGTACATGCAATGTGATACAACTAGACAGATCTATGCAAAAGCCACTCAGTCATCCATAGAAAGATGACATGTAACTTGAGGTAAATGTTTCTCAAGGTGTGGTGTTAACCACAAGCCTCAAAACTGCCAAAATGTAGATTCCCAAGTATATCCTTTTCCCATAGAGGGGTGTGTGTGTGTGTGTGTGTGTGTGTGTGTGTGTGTGTGTGTGTGTGTGTGTGTGTGTGTGTGTGTGTGTGTGTGTGTGTGTGTGTGTGTGTGTGTGTGTGTGTGTGTGTGTGTGTGTGTGTGTGTGTGTGTGTGTGTGTGTGTGTGTGTGTGTGTGTGTGTTTGCAATTCTGGGCCTTACATTCTCTTGGACTTCTGGCTTAAGTCTGCTACTTTACTGCTTAAATCACAACTCTACCTGGGGCTATTTGATGGCTAATTGGAGATAGGAATCTCTCCTATTTGTCTTCCCAGGCTGGCTTTGCATTGTGCCTCTCATATCTCAGTCTCCTGAGTAGCTAGGATTACAGGCATAAGGTACCAGTACCCACCTTTCCTCACATAATTTTGATGCAACTTAACCCTGGACTTCTTGGTTTAATATGTGAATTGCAAATATTTTACAATACTTGAAATACATATTTTATCATGTGGCTGTTCAAGACAAAAATAGGGACAATCAACCAAATATAACAAAACAAGGAACTAAATTAGATAAGTGCATGTGTAGAAAGGTGAAAACACAAACGACTGATATAAAAACTAAAAAAAAAAATACAAAAAAAGAACTGGAAGAAAATAGGACAATATAATTCTCTTTGTATAAATGCAAAAATGATCATTTTGTTTTCTTTTACCTGATTTTCAATTTTCTGAATTTCTGATAATGAATATGTACTTTGTGATGAAAAATATTCCAAATGAAATAATCTTTTAAAAAAGCAGAAAGGGAATTAGGGAAGAAGTTTACTGTACCACCTTGGCCAGCCCCAAAGCACTGCTCATTTCCAACTTTTCCTGGGCTCCCTGAGCTGCTGCTTCATTATTATTTTGTCATCCATAGGGCAGGTGATGCTGTCATTGCCTTAAATCTTACCCCAGCTGCACAGGAACCCGAGCTTGGTAGCTGGTAAGCCATTGAAATTTCACACTTAAGACATCAAAGCTGGCAGCCTTGCATTCAATTCCCCCCAGCTCATCCTCTTAGCAGAAAAATGGCTCAAAAGCACTTGATCCCTTGAAGTTATTGGGCACCATACTTAGCCAAAGCCCCGTTCAGAATGGAAAGGCAAAGTCAGAGAGAATCAGAGTATATTAAAAGCTTGGCTATGTATGTGAGGGGGAGAAGAAAAAGGAACCTACCAGCTGATCAGCTCTGAGCCCCTGGAGCATTAGCCCCTCCGTCTTTACAATTATTGTCATGGAAGAAAGAGGAAAGATGACAAGTTTTTGCAGGATTTCATCTTGGGAGGGACTATCTTAGCATCTGAGCCAGTGCCTAAAGATACCCAGAGGCCAAGCTGTGGAGGAGAGTTTTAGTAAGGCCTTTGACATCCCTAAAACAACATTCTGCTCAGCTGGGCTGCTTGCTGCCATGTATACATTTTATCAAATTTCTTTATATTGATCAAGACCAATATAGAACTGATCAAACTAAATACAACAAAACAAGAAAACAAATTAGGTAAGTACATATGTGAAAAGATGAAAACATGTATACTTCGGCCCTTTGCTGGCTTTTGAGCTGCAACTCATTGTAGATCTCAGGACTCCTTTATAAGGCAGGTGGAAGAAAATGATCCCTATTTCCTATGAAGTAACAGGCTAAAGTACTCCCTGACAGGAAATCGGGGCCATAACAGCCAAACCAGCAGCTCAACACAGGTGACTTGACAGGCATTGACCAGGACCAAGAATAGTTAGCAGCCAGGTCCTCTTCTCTCTCAGACAATGAAATCACCATAAAGAACTTGGCAGCCACCCTTTTACTGATCCCTAGACTCCAGTTTTCCAACTATCTTTCATCCGTTCTAACATAAGGAAAACTTCTCCAAACATTTAGTTCAAATTTAAGGAGTGGAGAGTAAGTTTTATAGCTTGGCATTTATGTCTTTTCCTAACTCAGGCACCAACTCATATTTCTCAATGTTAATTTTAAGTCCAGCTATACTGCACTGGCTTGCTCACTACATATCTGAAAATACTGTCAAGGCTTTATAAAGTTACTTTGTTCTTAAAATATCCTTATAAAAATAATACAGTCCCATATTACTTAGCTCTTAAAACTAACCTTATGAAAATAACACAGCCCTATTTTACAGATGAGGAAACTGAGGCACAGATAGATCAAAGAGGGTAATTTACCTGAGGTTACACAGATGGTGAAAAAATTAGAATGGGAACCCATCAATCATGCCTACTGTCTCCTTGTTTTATGTAGAAGAAGTGTTCCTTACCAGCCAGCCAGCCTATATCCTTAACCCTAGCTGAGACTGCCTTCTTTCTCCATGGGTCTCCTATGGCTTTCTCGTTACACATGAGTTAAGTACATCTTCAATTTCATGACCCTATCTGAAGGCTCAGGGCAGAAGCCACAGTACTCACCCTTCTCTGTACTGTAGTGGTCGGTAGTCTTGGGTTAAGGTGTCTCTAGGGACAAGGACTCTGTTCATTTCCTGTTTGTACATTGATATAGAGCCTAATAATTCTTTGTGTATGTATATGGCACTTGGATTGGAACTCAGGACCTTGGGCATGTGCATTCTAGGCAGGCACTCTACCATTAAGCTATGCTCATAGCCCAGAATTTAAATTGTGGAAAAAGAAAGGTTTTATTCATGCTTTTCCCCTGTTATATGGACAATATTCCTGCCTCACACAGTGATATACAAGAGAAAGATCACTTCCATGGAATGTCTTTCCTGAACTAGAGCTATTAGCATTTTGGTGTCTCCAACTGCAAATACAAGAGGCACATACCTTAGTGACAGAGTTTTGTTAATTGTTTATTTATCAGCTCTCATCCAATCAATAAACAGGCATAGAAGCTAATAGAAACTTCTCACAAGAAATAAGAATGTCTAATAAATACATGAGGAAATACATGAGGAAATGCTCACCATCCTTGGCCATAAAGGAAATGCAAATCAAGACATCTTTGAGATTCCATCTTATACCAGAAAGATTGTCCAGCATTGAGGATTCAAACAATAACAATTGCTGGTGGGGATGTGGGGAAAAGGAACACTATTACACTCTTGTGGGGACAGATACTCTAGAAGGTGATTTGGTGATTTGATTCTCTAAAAACTAAACATAGAACTGCCCTATGACCTGGCCAGACCACTTTTGGGCATCTACCCAGAGCTGCGTAAGTCAGGATATGGACACTCATGTTCATTGCTGCACTATTCACAAAAAGCCAAGATGCTGACAATGAATGAGTGGTTCAAGAAAATGTGGCATATATACACAATGGAATTTAGCTCATCCATTAGGAAGAATAATATGATGTCATTTGCATGGAAATGGATGGCCCTAGAAAAATCAAGTTCAGTGACATAAGACAGCCCCAGAGACACAAATGGTGCCTGTTTTCTCTCACATGTGGAAACTAGAGCTAAAATACAACTTTGCATGGTAACATATATGGGGTTCAATTCATTTACACACAAGCAGTACAGGAGGACACAGTAGGGGAGAAATCCAAAGGCATAACTTCTCTGAACAACTCAAGTACTGTTTATCAAAAAATCATCATGAAGTGGAAACTTGTTTTTGGGTGTGGGCAAAGTGGAGGCACAGAAATGAAGGGAAAAAGGGTGAGCAAACGCAGTCAATTGTATTCAACATACACCATGTAAAGAACGAACCATGTAATTTGAGGTTAGGAGGAAAATGGCAGTGGGGATAAAGAAAGGGGTGACAGTGACCGAGAAGCCTTGTACTTATCTCACATGTGAAATTGTGACCCCTTTGTTCACCTACTTAAAAATAACAATTGAAACAAAAAAGAAATCAGCTGTCCATGGACTTCTTGGAAAACATTTGCTCTTGTTTTGAAAGTCTCTAGGACATAATGCTACATCAACCAGTTTTTATTACCGTAACTAACATCTGACATAATTTATACAGACTGAAGTCTTCATTTGGGCTTGCAGTTTTGGAAGTTTCCATTTGTGGCTGGTTAGCTCCTTTGCTTTGGGGCCTGTAGCAAAGCAGCACATCAAGGAGGAAAGTGCTTGGTAGAGTAAAGCCCTTAGTTTGTGGCCAGGACACCCAAGGGGGGATGAGAAAGGGTCAGGGTCTCACTACCTCCTTCCGAGACTCTATCTCTCAAATCACCAAGTGGGGACCAAACTTTAAGACATGAACCTCTGAAAGACATTCCTGATCCAAACGCGATCAAAGGCCAAATCAGATGCTCGCTGTAATGTGACCACTGATTCCTTCCCTCTCCTATCACTACTCAGTCTTGTAGCTACCTATGAACTTGACTTCCTCTGGGGGCTATCATCCCATCAACAGAACTCTGGGACCTTATTCAGCAGTTTTAAGCACCTCCAAAGAGAGGGTGTCCATGTTACGAGACAGGAAAGTCTATAAAGCATGTAGAAAAGCACTTTTCTGATCAAGACAAATCAGTCAGCCTTTGGCATCTGGAAATCTTGGGTTTAACTTCCCATCTCTGCCATTTACTAACTAGAAAATTTATTGATCTAAGCCTCCACATCCTTGTGTATAAAGTTAGAATACAATATACTTCTCAGAGTTGTTTTTTGAGGTTGAGTAAATAGATGATAATAAGAAGAAATCAGTAGGGAATTAATTAACTATATTATAACATAGAAATACAATGGGATAAAAAGAACCACGTGTTTCTAGGTATACTGGCATAGATTAATCACTAGAATGGATACTATAGTGGAAAAAGTCAGCTGCAGTACAGCAGATATAGTCTAGCCCGTGATTTTTTTAAGTGAACATAATACATGCACCCACATACCCTCACATCATGTCTGGAAAATGCACAAGAGATTGGAATAGTGTTTCTCTTGGGAAAGAAACCAGGGAACTGGCTTTCTAGTGCATGTCTTTTAGTATTGCTTTAATTCGTTTTACCACGAGGTTATGTGCCCCTTTTATAGCAACGGAAATGAAAGCACCATAAAAGCACTGACTCCCTAACTAAACATTAAGTTCTAAGAGGGCAGACTTATATTACTGTTTTCGTTCCTGTAAATGGTAACCCATGCCATGGGCCAACCCTCAGGGTGCTCCTCAAATCCTCCTCTCTGACTAACCTCAGTGAATCCCATCTGCTGTACTTTTAACAGATATCCAGAATCAGGTCCCTTCTTTCCTCCCTGGACAACCCACTGCTATCTCTCTCTGGGACCTCTAAGTCACCTCCCTACTGCTCTCTATGATTCCAACCTCACTTCTTACAGTCACTCCCGCAATTAGGCTTTTTTAAGCCTATGACACATCATGTCATCCTTCTCTCAAACCCCTCCAGGAGTTTTCTATTTTACATGGCAACAAAGGAAAAATCCCTACCATGGCCTCCAAGAGGTATACATGACTATGGGCCCAGCCACATCATGGACCTATTTCCTAACTTCTCTCCCTTTGACCATTGCAATCTAGCCACATTGGCTCTTTTGGGTCCATTGACATATTTCTGTTGGGTATCTCTCATCTCTTTAATGCTACCCTATGCTCTTCAATAAAAATAATTCCCACTACTCTATTTTTTGCCAGTTGTGGGGCCTGAACTCTGGGCCTGGGCACTGTCCCTCAGCTCTTCAGCTGAAGGCTACTGCTCTATCACTTGAGCCACAGCAACACTTTTTCTGCTTAAGTGGCCTCATGCATGCAGGGTAAACACTCTACCACTAAGCTACCTTCCCCGCCCCCCCACCCCCATTATTCTTGATTTCCCTTCCTGCTTAATTATTCTACATGACAATATTCCCTCTTGATATGACTGGCACTTTTTATATGCGTAGTTTCAGCTTTCACCATTAAAAAGTAAACTTTAAGATCATTCTCAGCAGGAAACAAAATGATAGTTACACAGAGTCACTGCTAAACACCTGTTACTGTTCTCTGCAAAAGTACTTTAGGGTGGATAGTAAATTGCAGGTTGAAAGCTAGCACAGTCCCGGAGGTTTACTTAATGGAACAATGAGTGAATGCACAAGAGCAGTGAATGAACTTGTGTATTTGCATCATCACATACATAACAAGGCTAACACCTAAGATGCTATCAGGTTTGTCATGAGGATTTTGTAGGCCAAATATTAAAACACTTGGGGTTTTTCCTTCCACAACAAATAAGAGTAATAATCAGATGCCTCTGAAGACTATGGGATGTAATTTTAGTAGAATGGAGTTAGTATAAATATGAGTCATAATTTTCCTTTCCAAATTTCATGAGAAAACAGACCAAACAATCCAACTGAGAGTGTCAGGAATAAGATAGAAACACCACTCTTATGTATACAGACAACCAACCCTTCATGTACTGGAATCACTGCAGTTAACAAGAAGTTTTTGTTTTTTTTTAGTGTTTATTTTCCCCTCTTGTCTCTCATGCAAGCTGAATGTGTGCTAAGCACAACTGAATATAAATAGAAAACACCAATCAATTGATCAATAACCTTTGTATAGCACTTTGACTCTTCATAGAGCAATTTTTATTATTCTCCTCACCAATTCATTTAAAATAGTTAATGAATGCTGTTTGTAAATCAGCCACTTTGAAAGCTACCCAGATCAACCATGCACCTGGCCAACCTACCTGATGAGAAACACACACACACAAAGAAGATTTCAAAAGTCACATCATTCTATTTGCATAATTTTCCTGGAAGAATGATCAGATATTAAAACCACAACACAGCTAATTATCTGAAGGAGTAAAGTTTATGAATAAAGAGGTGAAACTTTGTAAACACATAGAAAGATGAATCTCTGGTCTTAACCCCTTTCCCCACTGATAAAACTCAATCATCAGCCTTGCAAACCTAGTTACTCCTCTGATAGGTGTTAATAATTGGCCCTCTTTGGAGTGAATTACATTTTTTAATGTAAGAGGAAAAGTTAACAAAGCTGCTAACACATATGGCCCCTCAATTCATGTCAGTGCTTATTAACATTCCAAGCTTTGTTTATTGCTATTATGAAGAGTATCATTTTTATTTAAAAATCATATGATAAATAAGCTTTAGAATCAGATGCAGGGGCTGGGAATATGGCTTAATGGTAGAGTGCTTGCCTAGCATGCACGAAGCCCTGGGTTTGATTCCTTAGTACTACATACATGGATAAAGCCAGAAGTGGTGCTGTGGCTCCAGTGGTACAGTACTACCCTTGAACAAAAGAAGCTCAGGAACAGCACCCAGCCCCTGAGTTCATAAGACCCAGGATTGGGAAAAAAATAGAGTCAGATGCAAAGCCACATCTTCTAAGATGAATTCCTGTGCCTTCTCCATGGAAAGAAGCATACTTAGGGGCAACAACTCCAGCTTGCCTGTCAGCAAATAAGGGTCATTGTGCCTCTCATCAAGATCTTTGTCATCAACTTCAAAACCTATCCTGTGAAGCACTGTTAAAAATCATGTGCTGAGTTGAGGTTGCTTCTCACTTTTGAATATACATCTCTTAGACCTTGGCAACAGAATGTCTTGGCCTTCTATGTCATGAGAACCTTCTGAAGCCAGCGATCATATGCTGACAGGTCTCCAGGATGATTAACAACCCAAGTTTCCAGCATAAAATGGGTCACACTTGAAGTATATGTGAGCTATGTACAGAATTTATAGTAACATTGAAAATCCTAAGCAAAGGGGCTGTGCCATTTTTATTTACTCACTCAACATCCATCAAGCCACATTGATGTGTCAGCAACTGGGCTAGGCATGTGGGCCACAAAAAACAAAAACAACAACAACAACAAACACCAAAACAGATCACAGTTCTTGTTCTTTGAGTCTTAGACTAAAAAAATACTCCTCAACATTCTTTTTTCATTATTTTAGAGACCATGACTTCTAGTCCAATTCTGTCATTTTCTGGAGGAGTAAACTAAGACTAGGAGATAAAGGGATTCAACATCATACATTAGTGGCAAGCTAGACTACATGTCAAGTCTACATAAGGTCAGGCTAAAACTCTGCTCTCCAGACACATCTCTGTGTTGTTTACCAAAGGTCTGATCATGAGAGAGAAACAACCATTCCACAAGAGACTGTGGCAGAGATTAATGATACAAATGCTCTTAGGCTGATCAGCAAAAGCATGATACAAAGAAGACTGAGGCTTTTCTCGGGCTTATTCTATTTTCCCTATGCTTTGGATGTGGGCTTGATGAGGAGTCTCAAGGCTGTTGTGTGAGATGTCCTTGACAAGAGCTCCTTATGTTATTTAAAAACCCATGACATGATGTAAGAGCTGGAGTGTACACTCATGGATGGTTATTTGGAATCACAGCCCCACAGGTCTATTCTTTGACCTGCCATTGAGACTGTGTGATTGACAGTGTGGGGTTGGTGACCCTGGGCTAAATCTCTTAATATTCTTTCCTGCTCTAGAGAATGGTAGAACAATGGGAGTTCCCAGGCATATCAATCCATTGTGAGGATGGATTATGTCCTGGTGCTCATAAAGCTCTCTAAGCTCCACTGAGAAAGGCCCAATTATTATGATCCCCTAGAGAGTTCCCCTTCCTTGGTAACAAAAGTGAACTTGTACTTTGTGTCATTAGTTACACATTACGTATTGGTTACCTCCCAAGAACTTGCAGGATCTCATATGTAAATCAGCTAGGCACAGAGGCCTGGAGCCAACAAGAGGTGAAAAGCAGGTGAAGCAGAAGCTATGCTGAATAGAGTATCAAGGGGCTTTAACTCTTATCAGACTCTGCCCCTGGACTAGCTATGCCACCTTGGGCCAGTTTCTGGCCCTCTCCTCTCAGCCTGTCTGGCAGGAATCAAATGGAGATAATGATCCTACCTTGGATTTTTTCTCTCTCAGTGTAGCTGTGAGTCTCAATAAGCAAGTAGACATGAAGGCACTTTTCAAATAGGAGAGCCATGTGCTAACAGCAGCTATGACTATTAGACACAAACTGTAGTTGATGGAAAACTTGTCTTAAAAGTTTGTAGCTCCTAAAATGCTAACTATCCTCAAAATCATCACATTTATAAGACTTAGGTTTCCAGAGAAACTTACAGATCCCACATGAAAAACACCTTGCAGATTTTATTGTTGTCACAAAATACCTGAGAACAACTTAAAATAAAAAAAGAAAGGTTTGTCTTGGTTCACCATTTCAGAGGTTTTAGTCCGTGCTTAGTTGGCCCCAGCATTTTGGGCCCATGGAGAGGGAGAACTTGGGTAAAGTAAAGCTACTTACTTAATGGCCACCAAGAAGCAATGAGGAAGGAGAGAAAGGGGCTGGGGTTCTAATTTTCCCTTCTAGAGCACTCCCATGACTTAACTTCATTCTGCTAGGCTCTACCACCTCCCAAAGCCTCACAGGCAGACAAGCAACCTTCAACATATGGTCTATGGGGCATATTTAAGATCCAAATTATAGGAGCATAATTGCCAGCATACCCAACCATTCCTTATGAAATAGTTCGTCATGGAAACTGCATTTCTCCCTTCACAGAAGAGTCAAGTGATAGGAGTTTCCATACTTAGGAACCATGCATTTGGCCCTGTCTGCTTATTTATTTTCCCAGACATGTGAGGATACAGTATTCATTGTGCTAATCTTGCTACTTTCATAAAGGCCGTGAACACCATTCAAACGATGGTTTTTATGGGTTTTATTGATTTTTTCTATTGATTTCTGTTTCAGCGCTTACTTCTATTTTATGTTTTATTATTTATTTTATTATGCTTATTTCTAAAGTTGCTCTTCCTTTTGATTTGCTATGGGGAAAATTAGACTGTTAATTTTAGATATTAGCATCCAGTGCTACAAACGTCCCTCTAAGCCTACTTTCCTTTCATTCCACAAATTTTGGCAAGCTTATTTTCATTTTAATTTAGTTTAACAGATTTTTAACCTCACTTGAAATTTCTTCTTTGACATATATATCACCCCATGTATCACTTGATGTAATCATCTCTATGTATTTGCATATTTTCAGTAACATTTTTGTCATGGATGACTAGTTTAAACCCAGCGTGCTGTGAGCAGAGATGTTGTATGATACTATTTTTAAAAGTTTGTTGAACTGTATATTATGGCTTTGAATGTCATCAATTTTGGTGAATATGCCATATGAGTTTGAAGCAAATGTATATTTTGCTGGTTTTAGATGAAGTACTCTACAGATGTCAGCTATCTCCAGTTGACTAAATGTTATCATTGAGTTCAATATGGTCTTCTAGTTTTGCATCTACTGCACCGCATATATCTCTGCTAAAAGACTGCCCAAATCTCTACTAAAAAGAGTGAATTAAAAGGTTTCAGCATTTTGTTATAGCTCTTCTCCTCCACAAATTAGAAAAATGTATATACAAGATTCAGGGAACAAGAATCAAATATAGTGAAAACAGGGGTTATACCATGGGGAAAGAACATACAAAAGAAACAAAAATCACATAGTACATTATAAGTACATTAAAAACAACAGCAAGAAAGGTAAAACCTCTGTGTCCCTATCTTAGGGTTCATTTTGCTTAGCACCATCTTTGTACAAGACACTATGTTGAAAACAAACTTTACAACTTTGAGAGAGTGGGGCAGAGAGGAGTTGGGGAGGTAGGGAGGGAAGAGATGGTAGGGAGAAAACAAAGGAGGGGGTAACAATGCTCCAGAGGAATACTTGTGTAACTGTAACCCCTCTGTACAGTATCTTTACAATAAAAATATATGCTTAATAAAAAAGTATCTTTATAATAAAAATATATATTTAATAAAACGTTTCTTCCTGGAGTTCACAGTTTGTTCTCTATTGTAGTTTGGTGGTCTATTTTTACATGTATACATATCAAGAATTATTCTGGTTCCTTGGAAAATTGACTCTAGTATCAATGTATAATGTTTTTTTCTTATTTATTTCCTTTCTGAAATCTGTTCTGTGTAAAATCTATATGCTTGCTCATATTTTTTTAATTAGTGTTATCATGGTACTCTTTTTCTATCCATTTACATTTAACAATATATTTGTGTCCTTATAGATAACATGGTTGTCTATCATTGTAGCTAAAGGACAACACATTGTGTCTTTTAGATACCATATAATTGGATCTTGTTTTTTGATCTACTCTGAAAAATCATTGTCCTTTAATTAGTATGTTTAGCATACTGACATTTGATCAATTCTAGTCAAATGACTACCACAATTGTTGCTATTTTCTACTAGTTCTTGTTTTGTGTTCTTATTGTTATCTTTTACTCTTACTTTGTCTCTGTTTATTCTATCTGGATACTTTATATGATTCCATTTTCTCCCCTTTCTTTGGTATCAGTTTCATGTATTTTTAAAGTTGTTTAAGTGGTAGGCTTAGACCATTTTAAGAATCCAAGTCCATTTTCAAATAACATTGTGGTACACCATGAAGAGTACAAGTTTGTACATTAGTAAAATAAACCTAATTCCTCCCCCATCTCTAGCAATGTTGCTGTCATTCATCTCTTAAACACATTACATATTGAAGTTTACATCTTTGCTATTATTTCATAATACTATCTATTAAGTCAATGGAGAATAAGAAAATAATTTTTTCTTTTACCTTCCTTTATTCCTTCTTTGATCATCTTCCCTTATATAGAACTAGGCCTTTCATCTATATTATTTTTCTTCTCTATACAGAGTAATTGTTTTAAACATGTCTTAAAATATTCCAAAAACAAAAGTTCTTCAATTTGTGCTTACCTGAAATGTGTTTATCATTTTTATTTTTGAAGGATTATGTCATAGGATATAGAATTCCACGTTAATGTGATTTTCCTTGCAATGTGATTGTTTTCTCAATGATCTAATTATTTCATTTCGTTCTCTTCTTGCTTCCAGTTTCTGAAGAGAGGTCATATGTAATTCCATTATTCACTCCTCTTTAAGTAGAGTGTTTTCTCCCTCTGAATTACTTCAGGATTGTCTTCTTTCCTTTCTTCCTTCTTTCCCTTCTTTCTACCTTTTATTTTACTCTTTCTTTTCTTACTCTTTCTTTTCTTACTCTTTATTTTTTCTTTCTTTTCTTACTCTTTCTTTTCTTTTCCTTTCCTTTCTGTTCTTTCTTTTCTTTTTCTTTCTGTTCTTTCTTTCTTTCTTTTTTTCTTTCTTTCTTTCATCTATCCACAGTTTGAATATAATAAGACTAGATAAGTGTTATTTGTTATTTACCTTCTTGGTGTTTTCCCAGCTTTCTGGACCTGCAGTTAGATATTTGACATTAATTTAGGGAAATTCTTAATAATTCTTATTTCATTTTTTGCTCCTCTTTCCTATTTGTCTGCTGTTCATAGTGTGTGTGTTTTACATATTTTGTAGTTCTTAGATATCCTCTCCTGTTTATTCAGTCATGTATAATCCTTGTTTTCTCAAATTCAGAAGTTTTAACTGAGATATAGCCTCAAGCCAAGCAATAATTTACTTAGCCATGTTCACGCTGGTCCTAAGCCCACCACAGGCGTTTTCAACTTCTGTTACAGTACTTTGGGTTCTTTCATAGAATTTCCATCTCTTTATCTATTTTACACATTAGAGCCCTTTTCTTCTTACTGTTAATTTAAACTCTCAGTATGCTCATTTTAACAGTCCTGTCATATCTGAATTTAGTCTTGAGGCTTTGTTAGTTTCTTCAAACAATGTGTCATGGTTTGCATATGGAATGTCCTCTATAATAGACTCCTGTATGGGGGTGGGTCACTTTGTTACCAGTTGATGGACTTCTGGCAGATGGTTGGATCCTGAAGACTCTGATTCAATCAATGGATTAATCTTTGGATGGATTCATAGTAGCATTATTGGGAAGTGCTGAGAGGTAGGAGGTGGCGGCATGTCCATGGGCCAGTATCGTGCTCTGGATCTTCCCTGTATTTCCTTTTCCTCTGCCTTCTGGCCCGGATCATGTGAACTGCTCTGCTCTGCTCCACTATGATCTTCCTGCTGTGATGAATTGACAACTCTGAGATGGTGAATTAAGACAAATCTGTTGTTCCTCTTAGTTGCTCAGATAGTTCATCACCAAAATGTAATGAAACTGATACTAGTATGTTTTGCTTTCTAGTATTTACTGTATTTTTTCCCCTTCATAACCAAACAGGGCACACTGACTTAGTAAAAAGGAAATGCTATTATAATCAAGCATTAGTAACATGGTAGGAAAGTACAGTGGTGGAAGAACACTCAGTAATCCTATGGTTAGGACTTGATCTCTTAGGAATCCTGTGCCCTTTGTACTATGTACTTTATACATGCTTCTTAGCTCTTAACCTCTTCCTCTGCCTAAGGGGGAACATACTGGGCAGAGGGTAGATATTTTCCTTCTCTCATATAGAAATATAGGAATGACCTGAAGGGAGGTATTTCTTATTCTTTTAGATTGCTCTGACAAAACACAAGCAGACTAAGGTTTTCTTAGTTTCTCTAGAGATCAGACTCTGTTAGGTAAAATAGAATATAGTACAGACTCTTCTGCAGTATATAGTATACTGCAACTCCGGTGTACTTCAAAAAAAGTTTTCTCCCATCCTCATGATGGGAAGACTAGAGAACAAGGTCAAGCCACTGGAAGCAACCTGCAAATGTGTGGCTGTCTCCCCCTGGTCACACTTTCCTGGACTGTTTCACTCCCCCAGCTGTCCACACTGAGCCCCCAGAAATGTACTTTTTCCAAGATTAGAGGCAGTCCTCTGAATAAGGAAAACCGTAACTTGTTCTCCTGGGGGATTTTGCTTTGGTAAGTTGTCTCTAAGATGGGGGTGGACAGTAGGGAGGTCACTTTATTTTCAGTGAAGAAGCATTGGTCATGTTTCCGCTAGTTCAGCATATTTTTGTTGTCAGGATGGAGCAGCACTGCCCAAGCTTCTTCTTATGTGCTAATTGAACACCAGAAGTCTCTTTGTTTTTACAATAGGCTTGCGTGTTCTAGAACTTCAGATACATGGAGCCATACCTTATGTGCTTTGTGTGTGTGTGTGTGTGTGTGTGTGTGTGTGTCACTCCTGTGATTCAGCATGGTTTTGAGATTATCTGAGACATTATACTTATTAATAACTTGTTTGTTTGTAGGTTTTGAGCAAGATTGATGTAAATAAATATATCACAGTTTGCTTATCCATTCTCTTCTTGATAGATACCCAGGCTGTTTCAGTCTTTGACTATAATGAAAACATCTTCTATGAATATGTTTATGAAGTTTTCTGGATGTATGTCTTACTTCTCTTTAGTAAATGGAAAGTTGAGGTGTTACCAGGCCATTGGGTTGGCATATGTTCAGTTTTATAAGAGTCTAGCATACCATTTTTTTCAAAGCTGTTTTATTATATTCAAATTCACTGGTAATATCTGAGAGTACCAGGATTTGCATCCTTGCCAATACTTGGTACTGATGGTCCTTTTATTTTTAGCCATTTTAGGGAGTGTGTAACAGCATCTCATTGCAAAAATAATGAATTTTTTAAAAGACAAGAATATTTAAAAATAACTTAAATCAAACATATGAAACAGAATTTGGGGAGAGTTCTATTTCTAGTTGTATTATTCTAGGATAGATGGTAAACTAGTGGCTTAGGAGAAAGAAAAGGTGTATTCTGCCAATACTGACAGCACTAAGAGTAAGAATAAGAATAGGGCTGGGTATGTTGCTCAAAGGTAAAGTGCTTGCTGTGAAAAGCTCTGGGTTCAACATCCAGCACCACAACATAAAAAATTGTAACTATTACAACATTTTCATATTTCAGGGACTCTCCAAGCTCTCTACAGACAGGCATCAACTTCAGTAAATAGGGCATGTTCAGCAATATTTTCTAATTTGATCTGCTACCATTTCTCCACAATTCTTTGGCTTAGTATTAAATGCTTTGTTTTTCCTTTTTTATGTTAAAGCATTTGACTTGCCCGAGGCCAGTACAGATAAAGCCAGCATCTGAACTCAGTCTGAGTCTCACACTCTGCCTCTGTATTGCCACACCCTGCATCAGAGACACGGTGCCAGAAATCCTTCTGTTTGCATTTGCCTCAAATTTCCACAACTCTTTAAAGTTTCCCTCTGAGCAAACGGTAAGGCAGGGCTATGACGCCTGCTGGCTCAGCACTCTGCTAGAAAGAAAAAACAAAATTTCTGTGACCTGGGAAGTGAAGAGTCTGTCTTCCCTAAGGCAAGTCATTTCTGGCTGTTTCAATTTCATTCACTTAGTAAGTTCTGAGACTCAATCTCTTGTTCCTTCTCTGGAAGTTAAACTCTAAGCCTAATTGAGATATACATCTCCTGCCACCAGCTTGAGGCCTGGTGCTGACTAATGTCTGCTGCAGAGGATAATTAACAAGGAAACCTGACACTTGGGACTGAGTAGATAGTCTGCTATCACTGCACATGGAAGGATTGGATTGACTCCTACTTTCCTAGCTATTGTGTAACCTCTGGTAAATTGTGTGATCATGTGTGCCGCCCTTTCTGCATCTGCAAAATGGGGATAGTAATTCAATAGGTAACTCATGGGACTCTGGGGAAGATTAGCTGAGGAAATAACTAAAACATTTATCCTAGCTCCCAACCTAAATGCTCAATCAATGTCAAGTATGGTTAGGGTGATTGCGTCCTCGTGTATTATTTGAGATTATTAAGTGAAAACAAATGTTACTGTTGGATAATTAATGTCTATGGTTCAACGTTAAGAAGGGAAGCATTTATTTAGTGCCAAGTAAGTGCTAGGTTCACTCCATTTACCATGATTCTAGAAGGGATGGTCATGGTTCCCATTTTACAGAGTAGGAAATTGAGTCACCCTCAGTTTATGGGTCAGAGTCCAAGACTACCATCAGAAATATAGACAAATACATAAGCCAATTGCCTCTGGGCAGCTTCTTCTTGGAAGCATCCTGTAGTGCATGCTGCCAGAAATGCTGAGACAAGTTCACCCGACTTACAGGTGAGGAGGTGAGGAGACTCAAAGCAGATCTCAGCCTTTACACATGGATGAAGTATAACCTTCGAGAAGGATGTGACAGGAAAAGAATAGGCTCAATTTCCAGAAGTCCTGCTTGGATCTCAGGCTTCATATCTGTCTAGAAGTAAGACTTGGGAGAGTCACTGAAGCATCTTAAACCTTTGCGTTCTCATTTAGACTGTGAGTACATCATAGAGGGACTCACAAAACAGCTTCCTTATGGAATGTGAAGTCCTCCAGGGGATATATTTTTTAACTTCCTATTACTGATCAGCTTGTTCACAGCATGAGATCCAGGAGACGAGAGGTCTTGTCTTGTTCAGTTCTGTAATAGTGAATAAAATTGAGTCTGACACATAGTTAGAGATTAGGAGAGGCACAAATAAATCCTACTAATCTTGTGGCTCTGTGATGTCTGTGGGCGTGTGGAACCACATGTGACACCTCTAGATGACTTTTCTCTGGCTGTAGGATAGAAGGGATGAAGGGTGGTTGGCAACAGCCTCAAACTGATCTCATTAGTTATACCTTCCAATTCAGTCTGGCCTGGAGACTCTTAGCGAGCATCTTCCTTGTTGGACTAGAAGATGAATAGGAAAATGGCTTATAAGAGAAGGTAGAACTAAATTACAGCTGCATGTGTGTAACAAGCCAGGAGAGTTCACAGCACCTGAACTGACCACTGGGAATCCAGCTATTAGGGGATGCAGCCTAGCCGAGGAGAAGCAGCAGCAGAGGAAATGGGAAATGACCTAGATTCTAGGACAAGGGTCAGCACTCAGAGATTAAGCTTCTTGTAAGTGGCCCTGGCCACTTAAAGTGCTCTGGGCAGAAGAGCATGCCCAATAGAAAACACCAATGACTTTAAAACCTGCCTGCAAACATACTCCAGTGAGACCCATTGCTGAAAGACTCCGATTTTCCTCTCCAGATTCTTAGTACTCCTGCTTCACTGCTCTCCAGAGTAGCTGGTGTCTGGGGGCTCTAGGCCCCTCCTCTTCTCTACCTGCTTCTTTTCCGCTAGCTCCATGCTGTAACAAACCAGCTGTTACTAAATCTTTTCAATGTTCCCCAGTTACTCTTATTACCTTTCAGTGTTATTCAAACACATTTCTCTTTTTTAATTAAGATTTTTTTATTAGCATACATTAGTTGTACAAGAAGGGGTTTCATTGTGACATTTCCAGGCATGCACACAATGTATCCCCTTCACTTCTTCCTCATCTATCCTCTCCCTTAGCCTCCCTCCTTCAAATAATTTTAACAGGTTTCATTGTTCTGTTTTTCATATATGCATATAAAATACTTCAGCCATATTTACCTTCATTCACCTTCTCCATTCATTCTCCCTTCCTGCTGATACCTGTCCCCTAACAGAGCTGTCAGACACAATTGCAATAAAGTGAACGTCTTAGGCACTTTAGGGTGCTATGACAAATTATCATACGTTGACTGGCTTGTAAATGACATTCGTTTCTCAGTGTTCTGAAACTGGACATCTAATTAGCATGCTGAAGACCCTCATTCTGGTTTCACAGATGGCTAGATAGCTGTCTTTTATTTTCATATGGGAGAGGAGAAAGAAAGGAGGGGAAGACAGAGAGAAAGTCCACTGTAGTCTTTTCATTCCATTGTAAAATCCTTCTCATTCCCTAGGATTCTATCCTCATGCCCTAATATCTTCCAGAGACTCCACCTCACCCTTACGAATACCCTAGCTTGAGGAAGGGGATTCAGTCCCTAGTAGTTAATGTCTAATAATACACAAGGAAACCTCAGTTTCCTTAGCTTAACACAACTCACCATATTTTCCTCCTTCTTCAACACTTTGGTATATGGTTGTTAATTTTTTCTTCTTTGTTTAAAAAAATTTTTATTGTGAAAATACCATACAGAGGGGTTACAATTACATGGGCAAGGTAATGAGTGAATTTCTTATCAAGCATTGTAGCCTCCTCCTTTGTTTCTCCTTCCCATCCCTTCCCATCTCCCACCCCAACCCCCCCATCCCCCACCCCCTCACCCCCTCCCCCTCCCCCCTGCTAAAGTTGTAAAGTTTGTTATTTTACATAATGACTTGTACATCTCATTATTGCAATGGGTCCACCTGTATTTCTATTTAAACAGTTTGTTTTGCCCTTCCCCTCCACAAATTATACCAACATCAAATACAGTGAAAGCAGGGGTTATACCATGGGGGAGGGACATACAAAGCAACAAAGAAATCATCTTATAAATATGTTAGAAACAATCACAAGAAAAAAAAACATTTGAATACTTATCTTGGGGTTCATTTTACCTAACATTAACTTATCTGACCTTTCTGCTTGTCTCGGACATATACTAGTTATTGCAAATAAGGGAACCATGGGACCTATGTTTCTTTGGGCCTGGCTTACTTCACTTAATATAATTTTTTCCAAGTATTTCCATTTCCTAACAAATGTGGCAATGTCATTCTTTCTGATGGAGCCATAGAATTCCATTGTGTATATATATCACATGTTTTTGATCCATTCATCGCATTATATTTTTCATTTTTCTTATCCACCCTTCCCCGTACTCTGCTCTTGCCTTCAAAGGCACAATCATTTTATGTCCTCAGTTTCATCCTAGAAGACGTTTTCTCCAAGATATCTTAACAGAGAGATTCCATGGCCTCCCAACAAATTCTGCTTTATCTCCCTGCTAGGCTTAGAGATTCGTTTTTTCTTCCTTTCTTTCTCTTTCTTTCTTTCTTTCTTTCTTTCTTTCTTTCTTTCTTTCTTTCTTTCTTTCTTTCTTTCTTCCTTCCTTCCTTCCTTCCTTCCTTCCTTCCTTCCTTCCTTCCTTCCTTCCTTCTTTCTTTTCTTTCTGTCGGTCGTGGGGCTTGAACTCTGGGCCTGGGCGCTGTCCCTCAGCTCTTCAGCTCAAGGCGAGCGCTCTACCACTTGAGCTACAGCGCCACTTCCGGTTTTCTGGTGGTTTATTGGAGATAGGAGTCTCACGGTCTTTCCTGCCCGGGCTGGCTTTGAACCGCGATCCTCAGATCTCAGCCTCCTGAGTAGCTAGGATTACAGGCGTGAGCCACCAGTGCCCGGCTTCTTTTCTTTCTTTCTTACTCTCTCTCTCTCTCTCTCTCTCTCTCTCTCTCTCTCTCTCTCTCTCTCTCTCCTTCATTCCTTCCCTTCTTGTTGGTAATGGGGATTGAACTCAGGGCCTGATGCTGTCTCTGAGCTCTTTTACTCAAGGCTATTTATCTCCACTTTGAGCCACAGTTCCACTTCTGGTTTTCTGGTAGTTAAGTGGAATTAAGAATCTCATAGACTTTCCTGCCTGGGCTGGCTTCAAACTGTGATCCTCAGATCTCAGCCTCCTGAATTGCTAGGATGACAGGCATGAGCCATCAGAGCCTGGTAGAGTTTCTTGATGACACTGCAAATGTGGGCTGTTTCCTGCAAAGCATCCTCATCTTGCATTTCAGGTGTAATGACTAAGGACACAGGAAGTAAACATAAACCACCAATACATCCTATAAATGAGAGAGTCATGGGGAGAGAGTACCAACCTTTCCACTGAGGTTTGTAAAAGTGAGAACCAGCTTTCCCACTAAGGTCCGGCCTGGCTCAAGCTTGTGCTGTTTTGTCTCCATCCCCACGCCTGACACTTTATCTAAAGAGAATACTGGTTGAAAATCAATGTTGGATGAACAAGTAGCTTCACAAAAGACTTTAGAAACTTTGATTAACTTATGTGAATCGAACACATCATTTTAAAGAGTTGGGTTACAACTACTATTTCTTTTTAAAGACCATTCTGGTGTTATTGATGAAAACAAATGTTGAAATGACTGCAGAAGGAAGTAAAATTCCAGGAAAGACTAAATGTTTATTTAGCCTTTGAGGGATTCAAAGGACCTATGACATAGTTTAGCATACTAATGAATATTCATGGACTTCTAACAATCCCTTCCTTCAGGTCTCTAAGGCTTGGTATAGCTCAGCCCATTACCAATTATTCCAGGATTATTAAATAGGATAGTTAAACCTGTGCAAACTTCGGGGACACTGTGTTTGTTTTCAGTGATGGAGAGAGGTCCACCTGTGTCCAGGGCTGCATAGTTTACAAACTGAGAGCCATGATATTTTCAGTACATGGACACTGAACAATTTGGATGGATCATTGTGGAAAAAACAAGTCTTAGAAATGTCAAGGAAGATATGTTCCTTGTTGACATATGCTGTGCAGGATTCATAAGGAAACCACTTTCCTAAAGCATGACCTACGATGTCTTTCACCTAACCTTCTCATTTCCTAGGAAAGGTAGAGACAGAGGTCCAAGTGGGTTAACTGGTTTTTCTACAGTTACATAGCCAGTGAAGGGTAGACATTCTTAGGGCTTCTGGAACTTAAAGTGCAAATAAATCCCTTAGGGATCATGTAAATATGCAGATCCTGACTCTGGGCTAGAGCCTGAGATTCTGCCTTTCTAAAACCTTCCCAGGTACCACCAATGCCAGTGCTCAGAGGTTCATTTTGGTTTGCAAAGTCCTATCCCCATGACTCTTTCCCTACCCACTTCCACCGTGAAAACAAAGAAAAATGAAGCATGATATCCTTACAGTACCCAGTGCCAGAAACCTCTAACTAAAGGTATAAGTCTTAAGACACACCTGCTGTGAGTGTCTGGCAAGAAGAAAGCTTTATATTTCTTTATGATAGGTGAGAGCACTATGGAATTCCATGGGAAGGGAAGAGAAAACCCTAACTGAGTGTAAACAATGCGTATAGTCCTTTCACTTAGAGACTATAAAGTTTGAGAGCAATGCAGAATGCATCTCATTATTGGGAATGAAGGAAAATGCAGCTAGAAGTTTAGCATAACAATGAATATTCATGGACCTCAAGCAATCTCTTTCTTCAGGATTCTTAGACATGATATAGGACTCTCTCCCCTCCCCCCATCACCCGGGATTATCAAGTGGCTATAATTAAAATATATTGCAGAGTTCCTGTGTTGTGGACTCAAGTGCAGATCTGGGCCTCCCAGCAATAACACATTAATAATAATGCCTGGCACTGAAGATGTGCTACAGCTTATAAGTACTTTGGTATTTATCATTTTATCTGCTCAGAAGCAGCCCAGCAGGATCGAAGGCCAAATAACTGAGTGAGTCTAGGTTCCAGCACCTCAATTATTGGCAAGTCATATTTAATTATATTTGGGGATTTTGTTTCCTTATCAGTTAAAGAGGATATTAATAACAATATTACTTCCAACAACTATTATAAGGAATAAATAACAACATAGTTGTGAAACACGATAGAAGTTAGAAAGCATGGGCTGGGAAGATGGTTCAGTGGTAGCATGCTTGCCTTGCATGCATGAGACCCTGGGTTCGACTCCTCAGTACCACATAAGCAGAAAAACCTGGAAGTGGCACTATTGAAGACTGAGGGACAGTGCCCAAGCCCAGAGTTCAGGCCCCAAGATGAAAAAAAAAGAAAAGATAAAAGAAAAGAGAAAGCACAAATACTTCCTGTTGTCATTATTTTTATATGGCATAAGAAGCTGAATGGGGTATGTAAATGGTGCTAGTAAGTTTGCAAAATGGCACTATGATACAATAACTCTTTAGGTGATTTGGGTGCAAGTACACCTAATCATTTAGAACCTCAGTTTTCTCATCTGTTACATGGACTGCAGTGTTTAATGTTTGCTCTCCTCTTTTGAGTTGCCACCCCAGATGGCACAATGAAGTAGAAACATGTTATTCAGATATTCAACATACAACCAGCAACGTGAGAGCTGCCAAGATCCTCCAGTCTTTGCTGTGCACAAGGTAGATCCACAGTCCTCTTCACATGCACTATAGCAGAATTCCTCACAAGTCATGCTGGAGTCAGTCTTAACATCCAACACAGGAAAATCGTCATTAGCCATTTAGTCAGTCAACAAACATGAGGTGGGTAAAATGGATCAGAACCTATGCTAGACTCTAAAAAGGAGTACGTGGGAACCAAAACACGAAGATGCCTTTAGTCTAGGGAGGAGACAAGGCAGATGCATTTAAAACTGCCATTCACTATACAAGATAGCACCGTGTCTTCATGTGAAGTGAAAGCTGACCTCCAAACACAAGTGTTGCCATGCATGTGGAACAGGGTATTAATTAGTCCTCATATCTCTTTTTCCCTCCTTGTATCTATTAACATGACATTGTACACAGAAGCCATCCTACAAAGCTTCCATTGCCCTGCTATACTACAGCTCAGCCTGATCACAAAACGCAGTCCATTCAATTAAACCTCATGTGTTCATTTGCCCCATGTCCTTCTTCTACAAAAGTGACTTGCTTTTTACTTCCTCTTTATTCCAGGATTGAAATGATACTTCCCATTCCATAGAGAACATAGCCCTAGGGAATAGCTGAGCCCTGATACGGAAAGGACGAAAGTCATGAACAACCTACCTGCTTTGGGCTGCCTGTCGGCTCTGTGTAGGTGACAGAGACATCTCCATCTGGCTTTGCTGCACCCTGTCCTAATGCTACATAGGATCTGATGCACCTGAAAGCACCTGGTACAGAGTTGACTATAAATAGCTTGCAGTAAGTTCCAGTGCATTCAGTTGACATTGGCTGGACACGTACAAAATGCAAGACACTTTCACACACATTATCATAATCAACTTTATAACGGTGCTAAGTCAGATGTATCTTGCTACTGTATTTATCATACAAAAGAAAGGAGACTGATCACAGGTACATAGTGACTTGCTGCAGATCACATCATTAATGAAAGGCTTATCATGGACAAAATGAAAACTTGCTTCTTGTCTACAAAGTGGCCTCTACCAGTGACATCTGCTAGCACATCTACCTAGCACTAACTAAACAACAGCTGGAGATGTTGAATTATAAGTCTTGACCTTCACCTTGAGAAATAATGCTGTGACTACAAATCAAGCAACAAGGAGACTACAATGCAAAAGTAGATCTAACTGTACATTCTATTACATGAAAGGTTAGTATAGCTAGTTATCAGTTGAGCAACCAATGCTGAACTCCCCCTCAGTAGACTTGTGTGTGTTGCATGACAAAGAGCTTTAAGGCCCATCATAAGAGGCTCCTTTATATTGGAAGAGCACTTAAAGATGTACAGCCTCACATCTGCCTCCCATTGGCCCTGTCCTCTGAATGAGAAGTTATGAGTTATATGAGTTATATGACCAACAAGTCTTTATCATTACACATGCCTGTACTTATTTATTACACAGACATATAGGTATGACACACACACACACACACACACACACACACACACACACACGAGCACAGCCTATAAAACAGCCTATAGACATCAAAATAATAATCATTAAGCACAAGACATATTCACCAGTCGAAAAGCACATAATTTTCAGGCAGAGTCTGTGAACACTCTCCCCCTTGTCCAGAATGGCAATAAATTGCAGAAGGAGACACACAGATAACAATTTTTCAGACATGAGAAAAGAGAGAGCAGTTTTATGTTATGTAATTACCTAAATACACCATGTACTATACTCACCCCCAAGATTTATGGTCATAAGAGAGGCACGTTGAGATCTGGGCATTTTCTTCTGGTTTAAGAGAGACATACAGAATAGGAGGAGGGGAGAGTGAGCATTCTGTTGGGACCAAGAGAGACCCAGCCTCTCCCACCCCAGCAGAGGATGGAGAAAAATGAGAGAAATCCCACTGGATGCCATGGTGCTTTAGGGCTTAGAGTGTCCTTCTCTCAAAAACAAAAGTTGATCATGCCAGACAAATGTTCTCTCCCTTTTCAGGCTTCTAATAGACTCAGATTAAAGCCACTATCTACACTAAAGCACTGAACATTCCTCTTACCTCTGTCCTACTCACATTCTATAGTCATTCCTCCACAATCCCTACACTGGCTTTTACTTCCCTCCAACAGAGATCATCTTTCACAGATCCTTCTTGGTAGCCCGGCACCCTGTTTCTTAGGTTGGGCATTCTCTTAAGTATTCATCTAACCCATGTTAGAAGACACAAAGGTTATTTGAGGTAACTTCACTGTGGCTCAGAAGGGAGAGGAGGTCAGTGCTGATGAGGGTGGCGGGAATTTGGTGCGAAAATCTTTGGCAGTGGGCAGTTTACTGAAGCATTTTTGCTTCAAGGAATATCTAAGTGTGGTAGGCATGTAGAAAATGAGTAAGAAAAGCAGTTCAGTAAGTTTTCTCTGTAGGTCACCTTCCAAAACTAATGATTCATGTGGGACCACAGGAGAAGTCGCAAATTTTGTCAAGTACGCAAGACACTCCTTTAGCACGTCTCCCAGCACCCCCTCTGGACACTCTGTGTCTTGTGCTTAGAATTCAAGAAACATCATAGGACCTCTGTATGCGTGGTTATGCTATCTAAGGTCCTTTGCTTGGCTTTTTCTCTACAATCTGCCTTTTAGGTGTTTCACTAAGTCTCTTAAAACTGTGTATTTTCTTAGAGACCAAGTTCAAATATACCTCTGGAAATACCTGTTTACGTATGAAAGCCTATTCTAGGCATTCAAAACTTTTATAGATTTTTCTTCCCATGACTACTTCCTAAATAACAGACTATGAATTTACCCTACAAACTCACTAGTGTAACTGCTAAATTTCAAAAGACAGGTTATATAATTGAATGTCCAATCACCAGTGCAATAAAAATCCTAGAGAAGTGGAAGAAAATAAATTTCAGTGTTAATATTTGTTTTCTCAGAATTATGGGGTTGATGACTTTCATTTTCATCTTTATAATTTTCAAAACTAAAAACTGTCACTGGTACACATGGGTAATCATAAAACGTATAAGTTATGTTGAACAGCTGTGGCCGTTTGTTATTACCACAGGCATTTCTTGTTGGTGTGGCATCAGTATCTTGAGTTGCTGTTGGAGAAACCATCCCTCTCTCTCACTCTCAGCCAGGGGATTTGAATCCTACTGATACTAGCTCAGGCTTCAGAAAGCCAGCAAGGATTATATCAACTTGTCAATCCAAATGTTGGTTACAGTCATTGGCTTAATACAGGCACTGGATGTGACCCTGCAGCCTCACCAAAATGGAGAAGAGTCAATTCTGAGTCTTTGTTTAACTGCTTGGGAAGTCTATACTCTGCCCTTTCTGGTCTGGGTGCTACAATTGTAAGAGCCTGCAACTGCCAGAGGAACCACTGCAATCCAGTATGGAAGCTGTTAGCCTAGATGCACCAGATGCAACACAGCCTTGGGTTTGCTTGGTGCCCTGGAACAAGCCTGGTCTAAAGCCTATTACTTCCTTTGATTTCATTCTCTTTCATTATAATATCATATATCTGACATTAAAACATCTTCAAAATATTAATATTAATAATAACAGCAATAGTGTGATTGTCCTGTGCTCACTACCTATCTACCATTGGCTCTCCCATTGCTTTAGCTATACCCCATCCTATCTCCCAGCCTCCTTCCTTCAGTTGTGCTAAGCAATCCTTTGCTTTTTTTGTAGAACAATTCACTACATATGTACGAATCCCCAAACAATACAAGGTCTATATTTACTTGCTTTTGCACTTTATAAAAATGGCATCTCACCATATGGAGTCTTCTGAGAATTTCATTTTTCACCCAACAGTATTTTTCCCCAAGATTTGTCTCTACTTTTGCAGGTAGCTGTAGTTAATTTATTCCCAGCACTCTAATCGTTATCATTTCTCTTTGTATAAAAAGACTTAATAGGAGACACAAAAGTTCCAACACTCTCCAAGGGAAGGAAAAGACAGAGACATTAGTTCTGAAGATCTGTTTCTAATTTTCAGGCACTAGAAAGTCTCTATATGCATTCTATCCACACTGTTTGAGTGTTTCCATTTCACAAGAAAGGCTGTGCTATGAGCAAGTTATGTGCAAGACCAGAATGCCAACTCTGTGCTACTTACCCTCTTCCTATTTCCCTGACAGCTGGCTTATCACATGCCCTTCAAAGAGAATCTCAGTTAACCTAACATGTTAATAAGCAAATCAAATTAAAGTACTCCAAGGCTCTGAGATCAAACTTGGCCTAAACCAATTCCCTAGCTTGGTGCTGCACCTAACTCTCCTCATCTATAAAGTAGGAATAATAGTAGTACCTACCTCTGTTGAGTGTTATGAACAAGAAATAAGTTTAAAGAGCACTGAATAGTTCCTGACACAAATTCTCAGTGAGTATCAGCTTTCTCCATGTTTACTTGCTAGCTTCAATTTGCATGCCATTGGGCACCTAATTTGCTTTAATTCTTCCACTCACTTTGATCCTTGCAACTTGCTTCCCAATAGTTCCTTTATTAGCTCCAACTCTCATACTGAAAATTGCCAACATGGGTATTTTTTTTTTATTGTGAAAAAACCATATAGAGGGGTTACAATTACATGGGCAAGATAATGAGTACATTTCTTATCAAGCATTGTTGCCTCCTCCTTTGTTTCCCCTTCCTATCCCTTCCCATCTTCCATCCCCTCACCCCCTCAGCCCCCCCTCCCCAGCCAAAGTTGTAAAGTTCATTTGTTGACATAATGACTTGTACATCCGGGAATTTCTAAGACATAACTATTATCACCTTACTCTCTTGCTTAAAACCACTTGCTCCACTCCACCACTTAACAAAGATGAGCTTTAAGTGGTTTTAATCAACTCATATTGCCAAGTATTTGAAGTCCTTATAGTTTCTAGGGAACACAATATGTTTCATACCTTTCTCTGTGCATATTCAGTTCAGATATTAACATCTCTTCCTCGTTTCTATCAAACTCTTTTGATCCAATAGCACCTTGAATATACTTCACCTGTTGGGCACACCTGGTACTGCAGTTATTTCATTCCCTGGTTTCTTTTCCTGAGGACTTACCCTTTCTGAGGCAAAGCCTGTTCTTGTACAGTAAGAACATTTGCTGAAGTGAATGCAGATTGAGTCTTCAGCTATGCTGGGCTAAAGAACTAACAGGCTCAGAATTATGCTACTCTGATCAGGAGAGGGATTGCAATTCTTCCTGCAGAGTGCAGAACTGGCATATTAGCACATAATTTATTAGACCCTGGCACAAGTTCATTTTTATAGGCAGAGCATCTATTTTAATGGTTACATATATAACCACAGTTTTCAATCTGCTCCTTTCCCCCAAGAGAAAATCATGGAAGGATATAAGTGGAAGAGATGGAGATTGTGGGGGAGAGGGAGGGATTCTCAGTGTTACTTTCTTAAAATCGATCAAGAAGGAGAAGCACAATGAAACATACTGTCACCTGCAAACTTAAATTAGCACAATGAACAAGTCTGCTGGAATTGCTTTTCTTCATCTGTGTTATTCAAATTACCAGTCTGACCAATGTATCAACATTGAATTACCCAGTTGTTTCAGTTCTATGAGACTTCTCTATTGCAAAGGTCTTGGCAGATAAGTTGCATTGTGACAAAATGAGCAATAAACCTTGAAATCAGACAGCTTTATGATTAAATTCTGAAAGTGGCACTTCCTAGCTGCACAGTTTCAGAAAGTGACATCAGAGGATTAGTTTCTCTTTCTGGCTATTGGACATAGGGCAATTATGATGACTGAATGAGGCAATGTCCATAACTCACAGTACTGCACCTGGTCCTTGGTAGTTGCCTGCTCTTCCTTAGTTCAGAATACTATTCAGTGTACCATTGGCTGAACTAGGGAAGTGGCAAAGGTACAAAGACAATGATAAGCATTCGGCCTAACTCTTCACCAACACTAAGACACAGTATTAAGCCCCATCCTTTTAGATGAAAAGGAAAGTTTTCCTAGGGGAGTTTTTACTTGTTTTGTTTTGCTATTATTTTTGTCTTGGAACAGAGTTTTACTATGTAGCTAAAGCTGGGCCTAATCTCACTATGCAGATCAGGCTGGTCTTGAATGCATAATCCTCTTGCCTCAGTTAAACCAAGTGCTAGGTCTGCAGTTGTGTACCACCACACCTGCTTTTAGGGAAACTTAAGAGAAGTAGAGTTTTGGTTTTTGGTTTTGTGCCAGTAGGGATTTGAACTCACACTCTTATTGGTTTTTCACTCAAGGCTGGGTGCTTTGCCACTTGAGCCAGACCTTGACTTTTGGCTTTTATTCTGTTTAATTAAAGTCTCACAGAGTTTTCTGCCCTGGCTGGCTTTGAGCCTCAATCATCAGATCTCAGCCTGTTGAGTAGTTAGGATTACAGACAATAGCCACCAGCATCTGTCAAGAGAGAAAAATTTAAACTAGGATATGAATGATGATGAGCTTTGGTTTCGTGGAGGGCAAAAGAAGTCATGCGGGTTACAAATTATATCCTAAGTATGTTGACTGGCATCTAATACCCATCCATTTCTTCTTCCTATTATAAGGGTGAATGTTCCTATACTACCCACAGTTTTTTTTTTTTTTTCCTGAGCAAGTGACCATCCAGTTAGAAACTACTTCCTAGCAATATTTGCCTCTGGGAATAAGCATATGAAGAACTGAACAATGGGTCATGAAAAGAAGTGCTATTGTGGACTATGGACAATTTCTTAAAATAGGCTTGCCTGTTGTGTGGCACACACACACACACACACACACACAAACACACACACACACACACACAAAAGCTTTAGAACTATGGGGGATATAATGGAGGAGTGTCACTTTTGATCATAAAGACATGGGGATGGATGGACCAGTAAGAATGGTGACTTTGTCATCCTCAGACAGCTCCAGCTCCACAGATCCCATCTTCCTTCTCATTAGGTTGTGGCTCTTTGATCTCCATTACTACAGTCAAACCAGCATCCTAATTATCCATACCCTAAGGACATATGATGAGGTGTCAGTAAGTCTGGCACATGTGCGGACAGGGAAGAAAAGGATCTGAGTTGAACAAGGAGCAAGGCTGTGCAATGGACAGGTAAAGGCAAAGGGAAGACACACCAGACTCACGTCTAGCTTCCTGATGAGAAAGGCTAAGGATTCTGAGATGCGTTGGGGAGAAAAAGCCTCAAGTCAAATTAAAGATAATTCAGGAAAAATGACAAGTCACTTCCTCTCATTCCAATTCAACCGGGTATCAGTTCCACTAATAGAGAAGGAGAAGTACTCCAAGATTCCATCCCACTCCATCTCTACTAACAAGTGGCTTACTTTATCTTAATTGACAATCTGCACCAAAGGGAAATGAAGTTGAATAGAGGCAGCCCAATGCATTCTGATGAGCCTTCATCAAGCTCTGATTCCCACTGACCATAATCCCTTTTTCCTCTTGTTCTAGTTTCACATCCTGGGGCCACACAGAGCAAGCCGAATCCTTCTATAACCTTTGTTTCCAAAGAAGCCACTTCCATATATGAAGTTGGTTCCCATGAGATCTCATCTTATAAAGCAACTAACTCTCATTTCTGCCTTCCTATTTCTGTGCAAGGCAGTAGTCTCACTTACAGTCATGGGCAAACAACTTTTCCTTTCAAGGTCCAGCTGCTTTATCTGAAAAAAAAAAAAGTAGTTGTGGCTTTCTAGAAATTCTTCAAAACAAATTCTTCAAGAAACATGAATCAGGTATTAGACAACAGATAACAATGACTGTGGTGAACTAGATAGTATGTCCTTGACCTGAGTGTATTCATGTTAAATTCTGAGGGGTTTTTTGAGGGGGAGGGTTAATCTTTACTTGTGTTTTTGGTTTCTGTATTAAAGTTCTGTCCTCCAACAAATATCTAGTGGTTAGATTGGAATCAGTTTGTAAAATACATCTTGTCTTGATGATCCAAAGGACTACTGCAGCCATTGAATTCTGTGATTCTTTTAAACCACCACATTTTGCAGAGCAGATATTTAACTAGACTTGTGTTTTTAGCCAAAGAGAGGAGTTGTGCCCTTGTGCTTAATCAATATGTTCGATTCATCTTGCCATATTTCCTTCCCATCCTATTCCCCATTGCTCTGAGCCCTAGGAATCAAATTGCTGGGAACTGCATCAAGCTGTGCTCCTTGAACTCTGACTTCGAATTTGGATTGGCCAATGTGAGGCATAGCATGAAACAGGAGAGAAAGGATTTTGTTCTCCCCACTCGTTCCAGCTTGGTCTGTCAGTTGGCAGTAACTGGTTTCTGTACTAAAGGCCTTGTCACCTATGTTGGTCATTCAGGGTGATACTATGTATCTGTTGTCAGACTCCACCCTGTCCATTTCTCTTCTAGGCCAAGGAACACAAAAGATTACTTACTGAGGATGCATCACCACTCCTTTCTCAACCCTTCTATCACCTCTGTAAATAGTTCTTTCTCTAATATCTCCTTCTGAGTGTACACTCTGCTCCTTACCAAGAATCTGAGTAATTTACTATCAGGCCTCCTCCTAGTATACTACTTACGGAGTCAGGGGATTATCTAAAAGATCTATATGGGTGCGTTTTAATTTCAGAAAAATAGTTTAAGACTGTGTGTGGCAGTATACTCTACAATTTTAGTATTTGGGATGTTGAGAGAGGAGGATCATAAATTTGAAGCCAGCCTAGCTTACAGAGCAAAATTTCTCCTCTCCTCTCCTCTCCTCTCCTCTCCTCTCCTCTCCTCTCCTCTCCTCTCCTCTCCTCTCCTCTCCTCTCCTCTCCTCTCCTCTCCTGTTCTCTCATTTCCACTCCTTTCTTCTCCCCTCTGTTCCCCTTCCTCCTCCCCACTCCCCTGTCCTCCTCCTCCTTTACACTCTCCTTTCCTTTTCTCTTCTCCCTCTTTCTCTACAATAAACTATATGTACAGTATATTGTATTACTATATAACATATAAATACATATATATATAATACTATATATATTAGTTTACAAATAGCAATGTTAATTAGATACCTGTAATGGCTATCTATACTTGTTCTTCTTTTTTTTTTTGTCTGTCATGGGGAGTGAATTCTGGGCCTGGGCACTATCCCTCAGCTCTTCAGCTCAAGGCTAGCACTCTACCACTTGAGCCACAGTGCCACTTGCGGCTTTTTCTGCTTATGTGGTGCTAGAGGAATCGAACCCAGGGCCTCATGCATATGAGGCAAGCACTCTACCACTGAGCCACCTTCCCAGCCCCTATACTTGTTCTTTTCAGCAAGTTTACCTTAAGGAATAAATAAAACATTCTTCCTTAAAGAATAAATGAAACATTCTTCCTTAAGGAATAAATGGAAGATGTCCTTAAGGAATAAATATAAGACTCTTCTCTGATCCAATGCACGTAGAAGTGCCCATCATAAGCTATCCTCCCCTGGTTCTAGGATTTCCAGGACAATCTCTCCTGGGGATTTTTGAAATGGATCTAAAGAACAAGATCTATTTCTTCCTGGTGGTGACTCTGGGACACATCCTAGAGCCTAGGAGTTAAAGTGACCTTGCATGTTCAGGCCCCAAGTTGCTATATGAGCAGATAATGACACTGAATCACAAGAGCAAAGGGCTATTCATTTAAAAGACCTAGGTCTTCTGAGCCTGAAAGCCTAGCCATTTGCCAGTCTTTCTTCAATTGATTCATTTTGCTTAAATTATTTTGAATGTAACTTCTCTGCTGGTTCATGCATGCCTATTGGAGATGGAGTGAAGGCTTACTCTAACTCCAGTTGACAAGGTTTGTAGCTTCCTAGAAAAGAGTTTGACTATACATGGTCAAATGGCTACTTTTGGTCATCCTCACTTTGAGGTTTATAGAATGCTTTCACACTCACCATCTTCTTTTACTTTTACAATAGTTCTGGGTGGCAAATGGTACAGGAAATGTGACCCTTTATTCAGTGACATGAGTCCTAAAGCTCAGAGCAACAGCAGCCTCAAACATAAAGCCACTTTCTGCTTTGGTGTTTGACTTGTGGGACCATATCAATCCTTCTCCTGCAGAGACATAAAGACTGTGTTTCTACAATTTGTTCCTAGATAGATCTTGGCTTACATTCACACTTCATTTTGCCACTGCTTTCCATATGTTTGAAAATATTCTTCATGCTCTCTACCTTGAGATATACAATCTGTTGTGCTTTTGTCTTCCAGCTTGAACCCTGGCACTCAATGTAGGAGCATTTTGTTCTTGCTATTGTGTCATGTACTTTGAGGTTCTTGGCTGGTTTCCTCCCTCTTAACTTAACCTCTTTGTTTTATGTGAGCTACTCTATGAATTGTATTGGTTAGAATCCTCAGTCACATTGCTTGATGTGACCTTGGCTCCAGTCTCAAAAGATCATACAGCCAAGGAGAATCTGGTATACAAGTTAATAGGACTTAGTCCACTGATCTTTCCAATGAATGTCAGTGAAGGTAAAACTAAGAATAGAAGAAGGGTGTTAAATTCAGAAAGTGAAATTGCATACATTTTCCACTAATAGCACTATCTTTTTTAAATACATGCCCTGGAGCTGATGGCTGTGAGGGTAGAGTGACATTTTGTCTAAAATTCTCACTTTCAGCCATGAGGAAATTCTCCAAAGGAAAAGCATGGAACTAAAAAGAATACAGTATGCTCTTTACCACTGAGACAAAAGGCTGAAATAGAGGATACAGCCCAAATTAGCACAGAGCAACTCCCACTGATGAGAAAATTATCTGACAGCAAATTACACACTGCTACCCCATGAGCTCCACTGAAGTTTAAGGTACTGGATTAACCAAAATGAAGCAGACAAAAAGAAAGCTAAAAGAACACGAACATTAAGGTGAAGGTGAAGGAATATGTATTAATATTTTCAAAGGACCTTTGATAACTAGTCTGTCAGTCATATAAATCCCCACATTTTTTTGTCTGTTGTGGAACCTGAACTCTGGGCCTGGATGTTGTCCCTCAGCTCTTCAGCTCAAGGCTAGCGCTCTACTACTTGAGCCACAGCACCACTTCTGGCTTTTTCTGCTTATGTGTGCTGAGGAATCCAACCCAGGGCCTCATGCATGCAAGGCAAGCACTCTACCACTGAGCCACCTTCCCAGCCCTAAATCCCATTTTAAAACATACAGATCCAGACATAGTGGAATGTCCCAATAGTCCTAGCTACTAGGGAGACCTAGGTGGGAAGACTCTTTGAGTCAAGGCATTTCAGGGCAGCCTGGGGCAGGGGTGGTATATCGTGATTACATCTCCAAAGGAAAACGTACAACTTGGGAGCAGGGGCTTCGGGAAGAGAAAGTAGGAGAAAAACGAGGGAAGAGGTAACAAGTTTGACAAGAAATGTACTTATTACCCTATTTATGCAACTCTGTACATCACCTTGACAATAAAATAAATAAAAAGAAAAAAAAAAGAAGTTAAGGTACCTGGTCACTTTGGTCTTAGAAGTTTACCTTTCAAAAGCTAGATCAACTTTCTCTTGTTCAGTTATGTTGATCAGGAAAAAGTTCTGTTGTATTAGACAAAGGGAATAAATCCAGACTGATTACCACAGATAATATGTACTATTTCAGGACAGCACTTATAGGTCACCATGTGTACCTGCAAGTCACCCAGAAAGAAACTCATATCACACTCAAATGAGAACTCAAAGAGGGGCTAACTACAAAGGCCTGGTGAAGGAAAGTGAATCCTAAGAGATGTGGTAATTAATAGCTCAAAGCTGGTAATAGTCGAACTTAGCATTCCCCTAGGCTGGAAACAAAGAGGCAAAAAAAGAATGTGAATGACAGGGAGTTCTATAACAGCAGCCTCCTGATGCCATTAGTGATATTTGAGACATAGCCAGTCCAAGGCAACAACACAAAGAAGGAACCAGAAAATAAATTCCCTGATCTCACAGCTTTAGCCAGAAACCTCACTTATGAGCCTCATATGGGTCAGGATCTTGGGGCAAGAACAGACAGGGATGGGTTGAAGGAGCTCAAGATGTACAGACTGACAAAATAGGGAAGGAACTGAGCTTCTTTTCTTTGCTTCAACTCAAACTGAAGTAAACCTCATTCAGACAAAATCTGAGCAAAACAGACAAGAAGCTACAATGGCACTTGTTCCAGTTAGGCTTTTCTTCTGACACAATATGATAGCAAGGAAAGCTATATGCAGTTGGTACCGATATTTTAACAAGAAGTTGAACAACATGTGGTCTAGTTAGCTGTATCATAGAAAGAATTTGGGAAGCATTGTGGAATGGATAGAAAGGAGAATTGGTTATTCAAAGAATTCAACTGAATCTGGTGGACTCAAGGATTTGTCCTTTGCAGGTTTTGTCAGTCAGCATAAATGATCGGAATGAGATCCAGTGAATGTGGAAATAAGGGAAAGGAAGTCAAAGTGTCAGTGGGAAGCGAAATGTTATGTCTGTTGGGAGAGTATGAACAGAGACTTATGGAATTTGGCTTACATCTAAGGGGATTGTGTAGGAAACGCCCAGAGTGGGGATGGTATGGTGATCTGAATAGGTACAGGAACACAAGTTAAGAAGCTAATGCAATCATATAGGCAAAGAGGATTCTAGTAACAGTGGAGGTGGCGGGAAATGGCCAATTCCAATTTTTGTTTTGTAATTAACACCTATGCAATTAATTGAATAATTGGATAGTAGGTGTGAGAGAAAGGGAAGAGTTGAGTCCGAAAGAGTAGTTTCAGTCCAGGAATAGGACAGATAAAGCTCTGTTTTGTAAAGGGAAGCAGTCGATTGGTAGAGTTATATTTTATCTGGGGCAAGAAAAGAAAACAAGACTTTGGTTTTGAACATATTGGCTTTGTCATATATACTAGATATGAAAGCAGATTTGTTATGTAGATTGTTATGTAGAGAAATCTCAAACCATCAGTAGAGATATCAGCAAAAGATATCAATTTGGGTATTGTCAACACCAAGATAGTATTTAAAGACCCAAGACAGAATGGGGTTCCCAAAGGAATGAGTCTAGACCAAATAGCAGAATCTTGGATCATTCAGAAATTTGGAAAAACAAAGAGGCAACATGGGAATGCTGAGGGGTGGCTACAAGGCAAGGTAGCATGAATGCTGTCTGATGACTTTGGAACCTGAATAGAAACCGAAAAAAAGTGAAGTAAATGAATGGATGGCTTCCAAGTACTAGTACAAAATAGAACCTTGAGTTAGTATACTTGACAATCCATGAAATTTCCAAGGAGTTTATTTGAAAACTTGTTGACAATTACAGGTGCCAAACCATGGGAAGCATATGTAAATACAAAGTCTTAATCTCCCTGTGTGGCAATTACTATTACTAGTTATTGGAATTCTTATTATAATAGGATATTCTTTTCTAGTATGATGTGCTTTCTTTGTTTCAATGATCTCAACTCTGTGATTCTCTGGATGAATTGGTAGAAGGAATATTAGTGTATTTATTCATTGAACAGGTAGGTATTGGTATGCATGGTAGTGATATACATGCTAAGGATATAGGTGTGAACCAAGCCAAAACAATGCTTTTCCCCTATATCTCTTCCTAGCAATCAGTCTAGGAATGGGGAATGGGATATAAATCTCAGAACTCCCATTGGCCAACTTGAGCAAGTCACCTTAATCTCTTCCTCTTCCACTGCCTCATCTACAGCAGAGAGTTTGGAATCTGTTAGTTTCTTAGGGATGCAATCTCAAAGTGTCATAAGTGAAATGCATTATTACACAGTCTTGGAGACTAGGAATGTCAAATCAAGAGCGTAGCAGGGTTGGGTTCTTCTCAGGGCTATGAAAGAGGGACCTTTCCAGGCCTTGGATCTTGGCTTGTGGATTATCATCTTCTTTTATCATCCCTCTTCATACATACTTCTGCCTTTGTATCCAAATATCTCCTGTGAATATAGAAACTGCTTATATTGGATATCCTAGTTTGATTTTTCTCTGTGAAGAAGCCATTTCAAAATAAGGTCACATTCAGAGGGATTGAATGGTAGGATTCCCGTATTTACTTTGTATGGGGAATCGCAAAGACAATTATCACAGAAAATCCATCCTCGTGTTAGCTTTGTAGATAACTGTGAGGCTGTCATGTCAGGTCTGGAAGTATCAAGCCAAGGAGTTATCACTCAGACAGATCAGTAGTCCACTCCAGAGCCACCTCATATAGCTGCTTCTTACTGACCTTGATTATATTCCTTAATTTCTGTGAGCCCCATGTCAGCTGATAGCAAATGAGAAAGGAGGAATGGTACCTATAGCAAAAGTACTTCGCATCTTAAAAGAGTCAATATAGCAAAATAAGGATCTGGAATATTCAAAGTAGTCTAGAAAATGGTAGCCACTATTATAATGTTTTAAGGGTTTGAAAAATGAATGTTAAGTACAAACAAAGGGGAGTAGAACACTCTATTAGAACCAAGAATTCTATTTCTATGGGTTTTAATATTTACAGAGCATGTTTATACCTCCATGGTAATCCAAGTGGATGAATACTACTGTTCCCATTTTAGAGATGAGAACATTGAAGGTTGCAGAGGAAAGCCATGGCTCAGGAAGAACTGGAGCAGGTAATCTGCATGATGTTATCTTTTCTCTTTCTTTTCTTGTCATGCTGCAGTTCCTAAACCCACACATAGAGCTTGCCACAAAATAAACAAGCCTGACAAGGAGCTGTCCAAAGGAATTCAGAGCATCTTTGCACTCCTCGCTGAATAATTAAAATCCTCAACACACCCAGGCTTGAATTGGTTTCCTAAATGCCTGCGTGCTTTGGAAGCTGGGGATCTTGGCTCCTCTGGGACCTTTCTGTGTCTTTGCATACCCAAAGCAATGGACTTGAAAATCTAAATCCAAAAAGCTAACAAAGACCTTATTAATTGTGGCTTCTTTATAAACAGTTTTTTTTTTCATTCTTTTCCCCCTCTCTCTAGGCAACCCTTGCATAAAAATATCCATTCACCAACTGTTCACCAACTGTTCCTCCTCTCCCTGGCATACCTTGCATGGCATTCAAAGATGCCAGAGAGAGAGTATGTGTGTGCTGCAGCATGCCACCATGCCCGGGCTTGCTGCCATCCTTGGGTAGAAGGAAGGTAAGGTGGGGGAGGAGGGCTATCTATTAGGCAGTAGAAACCACGTGGCAAGGAGGAGCAATGCTGGAAAGGCAATGACCACATCGCACATTGTGGCTTTAAAATCAGAGACACCTGCTTTGGACCTCGGCTTTGCCATGTTCTTGTCCTTTGTCACCCCTCAAGTTATTGTACTCCCTGAGCCCCACATTTCTATCCTGTAAAGCAGGTGATAACTGTTACTCAGAATTGTCATGAAGATCAAATGAACTTATGCATGTGACAGCCCAGATATGGTGCTCGACACAATAAATAAGCTCAATACTTTCCCTTATATTCCTTTACTCTAAATGAGCTCATAGTTCAGCAAGCGAGGGAAGCAAATTCGCAAAAAGAAAGTGTATGTTAGTATTAAATATTTAGAGATATAGTAGTATAAAATATACAGAGCATTCAAAAGCAATTGTTCTATCTTTTGAAAATGCCTGACAAATTATATCTAAAATTATAGCTGCCATATTGTGCAACAGAATTCCCAAATGTTTTTTCCAACTTCACCCACCAACCTCTCCCCTTCCCACACAGCACTTACCCTCTCCACACTCTGCTCTCTGGATCAGATCACATTATTTACTCTTGACTTCTATGTAATAAATGTTGGAGATGACAGATATACTAATTACCCCCTTTTGATCATTTACGTTGTATATGTTTATAGGAGCATTACATTATATCTCATAAATATCAAATAATTATGTACCAATTAACGATTTAAAGAAAGAAGTTGACACAGGATAGTAACTGGTGACATAGAGGAAAAACTAGATTACAGAAGAGAATTTTTGAAGAATCATTGGGGAGTCTAGGCTTAGCTTACTTTACCTTGCAATGTGTGGGCAAGTAATTATTCCAATTACTCCTCAAGTCTCCTCAAGTTTTGGCATTGGTGTAGAGCTAAACCATGAAGGCATTAAATGAAGTCTGCAGCCTTGACCTGAAGTATGGACGCTGGATGTAAGTAATACCATCATGGCATCTTGATAGAAGTTAATAGGAGGTGGGGACTTTTTGAGAACTCTAGAGGTGATATATGATATTTTTTGGATTGGCATGAGCTCTAGGAAGCTCATGTTTTCCCTAGATAATTGGGGCTCCGATTGTCCCTTGATGTTTCCCTGAATAATCTGTTCTGCCTGTGTATAACACTTCCACCGAGATTAAGTACCCTCATTTAGCTTACTTAGTTTTATGTACAACACTTTTGTTAAGGTTGTTAAGGCTTGGTCTCTAACCCAAGCATATGGTTTCTGTCTTTAAAAGTCATGTGCTCGCTCTGCTCTGGGCTGCAGATCTTTGAGGTAGGAAAGGTCATCTGCAGACTCGGCCTTCTAATAAAGACTCTCAATCCAATCTCTCAAACTGTGGTTTCTGTTTTCTCTCTGTACAACAGACCTACAGGAACTCTAGAAAATCCAGACATGTGCACAGGTAGCAACAGGTAAACCAGATAGAATCCCCTAAGTGTTAAAAACAGGCCTGGTAGAGACGAGAAGATTGGAGATCATATTTCATCTCAACCAATTATTGACACTATGGCCTTGGGAAGTGGTCTGACACCTCTGAGTCTTGTTTTTATTTTCATTTGAAAAATGAAGATAGTAATCGTTAATTATCAGGTTGTATTAAACATTAAGTGACATATTGCTATTTTTTTCTGTACCATAATCCTGGAACATTGTAGATTACTGTTAAAATTAAAGGTAAATGTGTTTAAGAACACAATTAAGTGCTTTGACTTATGCTATATATGCATCTGTATTTATGATATTTATTTGACACACTGTGTGTGTGTGTCATGTATACAATCTACAGATGTCAATTCATTATCTGCAGGCTTTGAATCCACATATACAACCAATGAAATACTGAAAAATACTGAAAATAATTTTGTCTAAGCATGTAAAGATTTTTTTCTTATCACTTATTCTAAATCATATACCATGGCAACTATTTATATAAGTAATCTAGAGGTGGTTTAGAGTATATGGACAGATATGCATAGATTATGTGCAAATACTGTGCTACTTCATTTAAGAGAAGGAAGCATGCAGGGATTTTAATATCATAATGGTTCCCGGGACCAATACATTACAGAGACTAAGGACAACTCTGTGCATGAGTATGTATGAACATATATGTACACCCTCCATATCCATAATAGTTTCTAACCTCTGGCATTTTTTATTTCCTTCTTTTCAAAATTACCAGTTGTCTTGGGCTCCTTCCTGTGATTTTTGACACATCATCTTTGTATGGTCTATCTCCCTCATCCCCAGTGTCACTTCTGAACAGTTGAATTCCTCATCCGGAGCATTCTCAAAAGAGGTTCGTAAAGCCTCTTGCTAGGCAGGCAGAGAAGTCCATGAGACTTCATACCTAAAATAATTAGACAAAAGCCAAGCTGGAGGTATAATTCAAATAGTAGGACACCAGTCAAACGAGCAAGCTGATCAAGTGTGAGGCTCTGGATTCAAACACCAGTACCAGGAAGACAAAAAAAAGAAGCCTCTTCAAATTTCACGATTCAGTTAATGAGAGTTGATACAATAGTTGATATGTCAAAGACTATAGAGTATTGGTACTCTGACCTAAGTGGGTTTTTTTTCCTGAAAGGTCAATAGAAAGGCTAAGATGTGAAAGCTGAGTTCTTAAAGAAGCCAATTGCAGCTGGATTTGAATCTCAACAGTGAAGGCCTCAGCCTGACATGGCTAACCAAAGCTTGGATCAATAACTTGGGTACTTGAAATGGTGGATTCAGATGTCCTATGATTAAAATTTCAAATCTAGGCTATGCCTTTGCTTGGCTAGATGACCTTGAGTGTTTTAGTGACATTATATCCACAATTTTATCTAAGCATATTCTTAATAAACCTTGATTAAAAAAACAAATCAACCAATGTGGCCTCTTCCTGAGATCACTGACACATATAAAGAGAACCTCAAACTCTTCTCAGTTAACCTTACCTTCACATGAGTTTGACTCAACAGCTACATGTTCAGGGCTAACTGTGCTTAGTGCAGCATGAATATCTTTGCAGAGGCTCCCATGTGCCTGTTAGTTCCATTTCCATCCTGAGTCCAGTGTTTCTATATGTTTCTCATGGACACTATAAGCACACTTTGGCCTGGTATATAAGTTCTTACTTACTAGAGAAATAGAATATATTTTTAAGACTTCTGATTCTATTCTGACTGCTTGTTCCCCAATTTCATCCTGCATTTCTTCCTTTCCTTACTCTCCTTTAGCATGCTTTATTTCTTGGCCCTTTGGTAACTTATTTCCTACATGTTGCTCAAACAAGCTCATACATGCATGTATTATTTTACTCAATCATAAATATCAGAGCATCAGAAGTTGTGCTAGCTACTAGATTTATGATGGTCAGGGAAACAAATGTGGCTCCTCCCTTCACAATGTGTAGATTGTAAAATCAAACAGATGTTGATATACATACAGCACACTCTAGACCAGGTCAAAAGCCATGAAGGAGGCTGGGTACCAGTGGCTCACACCTGTAATCCTGACTACTCAGGAGGCTGAGATCTGAGGATCATGGTTCGAAGCCAGCTTGTGACTCTTATCTCTAAGTACTCAAATACTTGCAGTGGCACTGTGGCTCAAGTGGTAGAGTGCTAGCCTTGAGCACTTGAGGCTCAGGGACAGCACCCAGGCCCTAAATTCATGCCCACCCACCTCCCAAAAGAAAAAAAAAAAGAAAGACATGAAGGAAATGTCCCAGGTGTCTTTAAAGCACACTCTCAGCTGACCTGGTTGTATTGTAAGGATTGGGGAAACATTTCTGAATAAGTGATATAAGGCTGGTGGATTGTTGTGGATCTTAAGCCTACAGTTCTTTAAGGTCCACACATTTTCTCTCTACTTGCTTTTTTCTTCTATTAATCCATGAAATTCTTTTTTTTTTTTTTTTTTTTTGGTCTGGTCGTGGGGCCTGAACTCTGGGCCTGGGTGCTGTCCCTTAGCTCTTAAGCTCAAGGCTAGCGCTCTACCACTTGAGCCACAGCTCCACTTCTCGGTTTTTTTCTTTTTTGCTTATGCGGTGCTGAGGAATCGAACCCACGGCCTCATGCATGCAAGGCAAGCGCTCTACCACTGAGCCACCTTCCCAGCCCATAATCCATGAATTTCTTGATGCCTAGTCAGTCATCTTATTCCCAGAGGCTGATGCCAGACTGGCATGTAATAGGATACTCAAGTCAGTTACTACAAATTGTTGCTGAGGTTGTTCAAAAAAGACGCATCTTTCAACCCCCTTCAGGTCCTAACATTTTCTATCAGTGTCACCTGGAATTAATTCCTGACAATTCTAAACCCCTTGCTGCCTGGCCAGTGGCTGCCTCCTTTCCCCTGCCCTCCTCACCATCCCATGGGGAGAGGTGCTGGAACCCCATATCCGTGCAGGGTGACACCAAGCTCTACCACCAAACTCCTATCACATTACACTTAATACATGTGTATAATGAACGCTGCGCACATTTGGCAAGGTTTCTATGCACCATGTCATTATAAGCCATATTGACAGCAAACAAGTCACATATTCTCCCTGTGAACACTACAGGAAAAAAGAACATATAATTTTGTTGTTGTTTGTACATTTTTTCCTAGTCATATTGGACACCATTTGCCTTTCATTAGCAACACCATGCTGACAGTAAAATCACATATCCCCAACGCACAAAGGGAGGGAAACAAGCGGCTTGGGCCCCCTGGGAAGGGGAGGAGAGTTGGATTGGCCTTTGCCAGGGGAAGCAAGGAACAGAAGAGGGTGATTTTCAAGGTTTTGCTGCTCAAAAGACTTGAGGCTCTCACCCCATGGGACCTGTGTATTCCCATGCCCTGCACTATCCCTAGTTCAAGACTTGCTTCATTCACTTGCTTATAACCTCATTTATTTCTTCATTCATTTATCCAAAAATGAGCTTTGAATTGCTACATATTCTTTCTGGAATTAACTTAGGAAAGGATTTAGAATGTTAAAATATATTGAGCTCTTCTGTAGGCATTTGTTACACATTTAATTTTCACTGATGCCTTATGAGATCAGCATTATTGATTCTGTTTCACAGCTTTAGTAACTGAGCATCAGAAAACCAAAATGGCTTGCTCAAAGTTACCAAGACAGGGTAATCGAGATTTGAACCTGTATCTATCACATTATACAGAATAAGTGATTGAATGTTTACCAAGTGTCAAATGTGTAAGGTGTGGGTGGCCTATGTTTCTTGTTTTATATTATAATTTGGATTTTATACTAAAATTGTTACATCCCTGACTTCTCCCTGGACATCAAGATCATTTAATTCATTTAATGCTTATTCAATTGCTGATCTGTATTGAACCCTGTGAGTTCCCTGAAGGCAGACTTTATGTCTTAGTTATTTCAATAGTTCCAAGCTGTAGTGCAGTGCTTTGGACAAAGCAAGGATGAGGGATCAATTGGGGCAAAATAAAAGAGGGAGAAGGAGATAAAGGGAAGAAAGAGATTGGCTTTCTGGAGAAAGACAAATATGTAAATAGGAAAACAATCAGGTAAAATGAAGGTAGGCATTATTTGCTGGGAAAACACTAAAAATCATAATTTGTAGAAATAGGAGAGATAAAAGAAATGTTTTATCAAAGAAGAGTCAATTTGGGTTCATCATAAAGACTGAGAATTCCAGTGTACAAAGCATGAGGAAAACATGACCAGCAAAGGGAAATCTATAGCATACCTAGTAAGATAAATATTGAGGTGGGAATTACAGTGTGTAATGTATTTTGGGACCAAATTATGGAGCATGTAATGTTGTTTACATTTTTATTTGGTAGATGGTGAAGAAATTAATCTCATAAGCAAGTTTATTTTCACAAGAATAAAAAAAGTTTCCTTTTTTAAATACAGTTTTTTATTGTAAAAATAGTGTACAGAGGGGGTACAGTTACATGAGTAAGGTAATGAGTACATTTCCTATCAAGTATTGTTATTCCTCCTTTGTTTTTCCCCTACCATCCTTTCCCTCCCCACCTCCCCATCATCTTCCTCCTTCCCCCCCAAAAGTTGTAAAGTTCATTTTCAAATAGTGTCTTGTACATCTCATGGTTACAATGGGTCAACCTGTATCTCTATTTAAGCATTTTGTTTTTTTTTCCCTTCCTCTCCCCAAATTAGAAAAGTGTATATACAAGATGCAGGGCTCCAGAATCAAGTACAGTGAAAAGAGGGGAAGAATGTACAAAAGAAACAAATACATTACATAGTGCAGTATACATTAAGAAGAACAGCAACAAAGATAAAACCTCTTGTGTCCCTGTCTCAGGGTGCATTTCACTTAATATCATCTTATATGATCATATGTACATAGCTTTTGACCTTTTCTGCTTGTCTTAGACATATACTAGTTATTGCAAATAAGGGAAGCCATGAAACCTATGTTTCTTTGGGCCTGGCTTACTGCACTTAATATAATGGTGTCATTCGGGAAAGAATTCAATATACATCCTACAAAATTAAGAAAGTGAGGGAAAGGATGGTAGGGGAGAGATAGGTGAGAATGTTGGAAGGGGTCACATTGATCAAGATGCATTCTATTCATAAACTTCTTTGTTAGTTGGCAACTCCTTTACATAACTACTTAAAGATAATGAAAAAGTAGAAAATGATGACAGCTACTACCTCATAGGTGATACAGGTATATGAAGTAAAAGTTTCTTAGTTTTTAGTGATCAAAAGCTATTGATAGAAGTTGTTGATTATTCTTGATTTCAAGATATTATGTATATAGAGGAAAGAATGCAATCTTTGGAATTGGGGAGTCAATTCATCTCTCTGTCTAGCAACATTTACTATGAGCCTGCAGTCCATCTTCAGCAATATGCTGTGGATTAGCAATGCACAAATATACATACTTGTTCTCAGTAAGCTCTCAATCTTTCTAAGAGATAACAGACAGGTAAAGGGAGAGCTGAGTTGCAGCAGACAAAATGCAAATGATGAATGGACCACTAGTGGGGAAGAATGTCACATGCTGATTATGTGTTAAGGCAAATCCCTTCATTTTGCTTAGATTAAGTGCCTTCATATTTAAATAGGAGGTGGCAATGGAATCTGATAAATGCTTATAATAACTTGATGAGCTAATGTAAATAAAAAAGAATTGGCACCTTGCCTAGTTCACAAATGATCTTCAATAATTGCTTATGCAATGCGTAAGTGGATTATTATTATAATAGAAATTTTGTATTATTACACACAAAACACAGCAATGCTGTACGAAGTAATAAGGGAGGGAAGATTTGTTCTGCTCACGGTTACTCATCTTGATCAGTTATTTTTAAGGAAAGTGTGATTAAGTATGGCTGAAGATTTTTTTCCATACTCTTCGATGAGGGATTGACAGCCTGAATCTAGGCCAGACTTGTTACTTGTTTTGACATTAGAACATAGGTAACTGACATTTGGAAATTCTAGAGACTAGATGACAAGAAAGGTAATGCCATCCGATCTCCATCCTGTAAAGAAGATGGTGTGGGTTATAGGAGATAAGATGGAACAAAGGGAAGAAACAAGTCTCTCTAGCAAACACCCAACATCAGCTTTGTAATGATGCTTAATTGGAAATGTGCTCATTACCTTGCTCATGTAACCGGAACCCCTCTGTACAGCATTTTTATAATAAAAATCATACAAAAAACAAATTAAAAAGATGTGAATGAAGGTATCATGAATGCTACATGTAATTTGGCTCTCGAGTTCTGCATGCTGCATTAGCAAGGCCAGGAGAAAACAGCTGAGGACACCACCAGGCAATGAACAATCATGGGAAACAATACCTTCTTATTGCTTGAGACTGCTATGTTTGAGGGCAATTTGCAATATAACAATATTTATTTGACACTGCCATAACAAGGAGTATTTTTTTATCACATAAGTTTTAGGTAATGTGCACATGCACATTTCTAGCTTCTCCAAGAACCCTGTGCGCTACTTTCACCCACATTTTTAAAAGTACACTATGCAAATGGTTAAACACTATTTTAAGTCTAATATGAAAAATATCATGAGAACAAGTCACTGGTGGTTCATGCCTATAATCCTAGCTAGTCAAGAGCCTGAGATCTGAATATCACAGTTTAGTTCCAAGCCAGCCTGGCTAGGAAAAGTCTGTGAGACTCTTCTTTCCAGTTAACCACCCAAAAAGTCAGAAGTGGAGCTGTTGTCCAAGTAGTAGAGCTGTTGTCCAAGTGGTAGAGCACTAGCTGTGAGCACAAAAGCTTAGGAACAGTGACCAGGCCTTAGTTCAAGCCCCAAGACCACACACATACTCACATATCGTGAGAATATTTATCCTATTCTGGTCTTGCTTTGTAGTTCCTTATTGATTAGTGGTAAGGAGCACTCATTCATATATTCACTGAACAATTTTTATTATTATTGTAAAGGTGATATAAAGAGAGGTTGCAGTTACATTAGTCAGGTAATGAGTACATTTCTTCTTGAACAGTGTTATCTCTTGTCACTGAACATTTTAAGTGCACCATGCGGTATTGTAAAGTATAGGACAAACTATAGAGTACAGAAAAACAAATTGCAAGCCAACTTTCTGTGAGACCCACAAAGATGCTGGAGCTGTCCTGGGTTCTGATTACACTGTTGTTAATTAGGGTTGTCTGAAGTGCAGACCGCATTGGTCACATTGTTTTATGGTGTTAAAATGCCTCACCTTGCCAATCAACCAGGCACCAGAACTCACATCATCCCACCTATTTGAAGCTAAATTCTACATTGCATTATTCCCTACACTGTTTCATACCAAGGTTGTGGTAGTACATGGGGAAACTTTCATTTCAGTATACCTGAACTAGATCTCTTCTATTTGCTATAATTTTGGCTCAGGAGATGCTACTGTTTTCCCCATGAGGTTCCTGAGAAGCCTGTTGCTACTGAAAACTCTACTGAAGTATATAGATGTAGAGTTGGGAGAGAGACCTGGTTTGGATTTAGACATTGCCATGTCATTACAATTGCAGCATCAAGAACTGACCAGCTGGATACCCTTGAAAAAATTGTGGGGATAATAATAATGCCTATTTTACTGCACACTTGTGAGGAATAACCCAGCTAAACACACATAAATTCTATTCAACTAAATTAATATACTCAAAGTGCCTAAAAGAGAGCTCAACTCATAGCAAATGCCCTATCAATGTTAGACCTCTTGAGAAAAATGGCAAATGAAAATCATAATGCTGATGGTGAAAGTGCTCATGATAAAGATGTGGTTTTCAAATTTTAGCTTGGATACTAGCTATCTAATCTGAACTTATGAAAGTATCAGGGGGCTGGGAAGGTGGCTCAGTGGTAGAGTGCTTGCCTTGCATGCCTGAGGCCCTGGGTTCAATTCCTCAGCACCACATAAGAAAAAAGAAAAAAGCCGGAAGTGGCACTGTGGCTCAAGTGATAGTGTGCTAGCCTTAAGCTGAAGAGCTGAGGGACAGCACCCAGGCCCAGAGTTCAGGCCCCACGACCGGACCCCAAAAAAAAAGAAAGTATCAATATTTTCTCATATAAAATAAGGACATATGCTTGTGATCGTTAAATGAGGAAAATTAAGAGGTAACATAAAGCCAGACATGTCATAAGTACACAATAAAAATGCTATTTTATTCTCTTCTGGGGCTCCCTATTTTCCTAGGATGAAACAGATGCTGGTATATTATTTAGAGAGAGAGAAAAAGAGAGAAAGAGACACAGTGTGTGTGCATGTGTTTGTGCGTGCACATGTGTGCATGTGTGGATCTTTAATGGCATAAAATATAAAAGTCACTTAATGAAATGATGGTGGGCTCACAGAAATCATTCCAACGTCTCCTGTGCCCTCTCCGTCACCAAGAACTCCTCTCAGTCCACTGCTTGTTGACTTGCTATTAAGGAGCTTTTGAGATACATTAAAACAATAGCATCAACAGAGGTATAATTTTCTTCCATCCCTCTTTAATTAGCTGTGAACCACAGGGCTTTCCAAGTGCAATAGAAGCCAGGAAGGCAGAGAGACCAGAAACCCACCATTTGAGTTCTCAGGATAAGAAATACTTACTAAACACAATTCTGAGAGGCTGGATAAAAGATGCTGCCAGCTGTTCCCTCATCTTTAAAAAGGAAAATAAACCTCTGTCTGTCGGACCCTTGCCAACTCCAGCCTAGAAAACTGGCATGACTGTTTTGAGGCTAGGCAGTGGAAAGTATAAATATTAGAAATGAGGGAGGACACAGATGCATGAGTCAAATCTTTAGACAGCCACAAATAACATTTGTATGTCCTTCACATCTCAATCTTTTTGATCCTTGGTTTTCTTGTTACTTAAATGTGGGATAAGTTAGAAAGAATAGATATAGATTTTGTCAAATGCATTTTCTAGGCAAAGTTTATAGCAATGCTCTATGATATGTGTTTTTGTGACCATTTTAAGAATCAGAAAATGTAGGCTTAGAAACCTAGATTTCATTGAGGAGATGTAGGTTTAAAGCAATGCAACTTACTCAGGTATGGATCCAGTTCTTTCTGAATTCATCTACATTGTAAACTTCTCATTTAAAATTCCTTCCAGGATCAACATCATGAAAATGGCAATACTTCCCGAGGCTATCTACAAATTCAATAATCCAACCTCATTCTTCAAGGAAACAGAAGAGGCAATCCAAAAATTCATATGGAACAAGAAAAGACCCCAAATAGCAAAAATGATCCTTATCAGAAACAACAGTGCTGGAGGAATATCAATACCAAATTTCAAACTCTACTACAAAGCCATAGTAATCAAAACAGCTTGGTACAGGCACAAGAACAGACCTCAGGACCAATGGAATAGAATTGAAAACCCAGAAATGAACCCACAGACATATAGCCACCTTATTTTTGGTAAAAGAGCTAAAAAATAGAATGGAAGAAAGACAGACTCTTCAGTAAATGGTGCTGGCAAAATTGGTTAATTGCTTGTAGAAAACTAAAGCTAGATTCTTATATATCACCCTGCACCAGAATCAAATGGATCAAAGAACTTGGAGTCAAAGCAGACACCCTGAAAACATTACAGGACTGAATAGGAGAAACCCTAGGTCTCCTTGGCACAGCCGAAATTTTTTTAATAGAGACCTAGAGACACAACAAATCAAAGAAATGTTGGGCAAATGGGATTGCATGAAGCTGCAGAGCATCTGCATGGCAAAGGACATAGCTTGCAAGATCAATAGAAATCCCACAGATTGGGAGAAAATCTTCATTAGCCATATAACGGACAAGGGTCTCATATCTAAAATATACCTGGAACTCAAAAAATTAAACCACCCAACAACAAATCCTCAAAGAAACAGCTGCCCAATAAATAAGTGAACTAAACACTTAAAGAGAAATTTCTCTGAAGAGGAAGTAAGAATGGCCAATAGACACATGAAGAACTGCTCGACCTCTCTAGCCATAAAAGAAATGCAAATCAAAACAACATTGAGATTCTACCTCACCCCAGTTAGAATGGCTGTAATTAAGAACTCTAATAACAACAGATGCTGGAGGGAATGTGGACAGAAGGGAACCTTACTGCATTGTTGGTGGGAGTGTAAACTTGTTCAACCACTTTGGAAAGTAGTATGGAGGTTCCTCAAAAGACTCCACATAGAGCTCCCCTATGACCCAGCCATCCCACTTTTGGGCATTTACCCAAATGATCACAAACAAGACCATACTAAAGCTACCAGCACAGCTATGTTTATGGCAGAATTATTAACCATAGATAAGATATGGAACCAACCCAGATGCCCCTCAGTAGATGAATGGATCAAGAAAATGTGGTATATATACACAATGGAAGTCTATGCCTCCATCAGAAAGAATGACATTGCCCCATTTGTTAGGAAATGGAAAGACTTGGAAAAAATTATATTAAGTTAATTAAGCCAGGCCCAAAGAAACATAGGCCCCATGGTTTCCTCTGTTTGCCATAGCTGGTATATGTCTGGGACAAGAAGAAAAGTTCAGATAAGATGATGTTAAGTGAAATGAGCCCCCAGATAGGGACACAATTTTTTTTCTTCCTTGCTATTGTTTCTAACCTATTTATAAGGTAAAAAATCACATGGTGATTTTTTTTGTTGCTTTGTATGTCCCTCCTCCATGGTATAGCGCCTGTTTTCACTGTATTTGATGTTGATCTAATGTGGGAAGGGGACAGGAAAAGAACACATAGTTTAAATAGGGATACAGGTGGACCCATTGCAACAATGAGATGTACAAGATTCTATGTCATAAAACCAACTTTACAATTTAGGTGGGGGTGGAGGGATGGAGGGGTGGGGGGATGCGGGGGAGTGTGGTGTAGCTGAGGAGGTGGGAGGGAAGGGATGATAGGGGAAAAACAAAGGAGGAGGCAATAATGCTGGATAAGAAATGTACTTACTCATGACCTTCCTCATGTAAGTGTAACCCCTTTGTACAGTATTTTCATAATAAAAAACTTAAAAATAAAAATAATAAAAAACTTAAAAATAAAAATAAAAAATAAACCTCCTTCCAACTCCCTTAATTGGTATGATTTATATATAGTTAAATTGTTGGACTAAAGACAAAGTGAAAACAGGTGCACAGTCTTCAACTTTTCAGTATTATCCTTGTTTAACCAGAATAATTGAAGAAAATATTTGAAGAATCTGGTTACCTAATAACCATGCATATTATATGTGGATATTCACTTTTCAAAGAGTTAGCAAATCTTAAGAATTCAATATTATCAGCCAGTGGTTGACCAAGCTTAGAAGAACAATTAAATTTTTACAAAGAGTTCAAAACCTGTGTGTCATTTAAGCATATTCTGTAATTAAAAAGTCTTTCACTGTGTAAGTTAATACTTTTCAAATATATGTGTAATACTTGACAAATGTTAATACACACATGCTTTCTCTATGCAATATGTAGTATATCTAATTAACATTCAAATTCAGTTTAAGCAATGCTATACCATTGAATGTAGGTTTTAGTCTTTATTTCTTTTCTCATGCAACAGAACACACTTTTTGATTCATCAGAGAATAAACTTCTTGATGCAAAAATAGGAGTCCTATACAGGTTGACCCATTGTAACAATGAGATGTACAAGACACTATGTTGAAAATGAACTTTACAACTTTGGGGGAGTGTAGTTGTGGAGGTGAGAGAGAAGGGATGGTAGGGGAAAAACAAAGGAGGAGGCAACAATACTTGATTGGAAATGTACTCATTACCTTGTTCATGTAACTATAACCCTTCTGTACAGTATTTTTACAACAAAAACATACAAAAATAGGAGTCCTCTGGCTAAGAAAAATTAGAAATGGTTTTATTATATGTACAATTATAAAGTACTTTAAACTATGATGTTTCATTTGATTTTTGCAATCAAGTCAATAGCCGTCACATAGTACTTCTGAGAGCAGGATTCTACCTGGTTACCTTTTGCCTGATTAAGTTCTGATTAAATAGGGATTTATTATCTTTCTCTTTTATGTCAGTATTGTGCTTTGGATGTTGATATAAACTAAATATTTTGCTCCTTCCCAATTCATACATTTAAATCTTAAATTCTCAGGATAGTATTAAGACAGAGCTTTTGGTGACGAGCTTGCAAGGGAGAAATTCATGAATGGAGTTGTCTTTGATAGGCACTAATGAGATGAAAGGAGACCTTTCAGTGCTCCCTCAATGCTTTTTTATGTGAGGACACAGGATAAAGACATTGTGTAAGAACTAGGACACTAGCCCTTGGCAAACACCAAATCTACTGGTGATTCGGTGTATGATTCCCGAGAAAAATAGAGCATCAGTATCAAGTGTCATGTCTCTGAAATGTGCTTTTCTATTCCCACGACTCTTGCCAAGTCAAGGGGAAAAGAAAATGGTTTGAGACCAGAATATTCAGATAGGAACTACTTGGAGAGCTAATGACTCCCTCTCATGTACACTAGAAATGAGACAATCTAGTATAATCTGAAAGAAAAGCTGCATTGATGTTCACCCACAATTCCTTGGAGTACTCGCCATACAAGGACAAAGCAAAGTATGCTAATGAGGCCACTGTTTATATCACCAATCGTTTTGAACCCCATTTCTCCAAAATAATTCTGCACCATGAAGAGACCATGTGCTCCTTTACTTAAAGAGGTGATGATGGTGCTAATAAAAAGATACTATGTGGTCGAGAGGTGCTGTTGATGCCATCTAGTGCCATTGGCCTTCATCAGTGTGTGAAAAACAGCACTATCCAGTCTTTTGGTGATCAAGAGCACCAGTTACCCCTGGACCTTACCAGCACTGTGGAAGTAGGTACTACTCAAAAGTGTATCTGGGCAACTCTGTGAGGAGGGGGTTCTTTTGTTCAGCTTGGGACTCTGTGAATTTCTAGTTTGGCAGTTCATGAGAGAAAAGTTTCATCTTCTAGGTCTGTTGCTACATTGTCTACTACTTTCCTCTGTCTGTCATTCAATTGTGAAATGTCACAACCTATCAAAGGATACTTTTTTGTCTTCCTGAAACTACCTCACTTCTCTTCATATGGCTAGACTATGGATGATACAATTGATTGGGGCCTTCTATGCTCAAGAATTACTACAACTAAATTTTCGTGATTTACAGTTTGTTTTAATAGCCTAAATGAGACAAGACAGAGTGTATAGTTGATAAAAGAGAACTACATTCCAACTAGAGATGAGAGAAATTTATGTCTGAAACAGCCCAAACAAGCAGGGGTAGGAAATGGCCCAGGTGCCTCTGATCCTCCACAGGGAGAGTTAGCCAGCCAGTGAGATGGCCCACAAACAACTACATTAAGACACCCACATGCAGAAATTCCACCACGTTCCTCAGAGTTTCCTAGAGATGTTTGCTAAGACACCCTGAAGTCACACTCAAATCTACAATCCAGAGCATGAGGAAAAGAAATCTGCAGCCCTGGAAGAACACTGCCCTTGCTTGTGATCTGTTACTTCTGCAAGAGTTTTAACTGACATCCTTAGATTTCCAGTAGTACCACGTGAGGTATAATCCTTATGAGTGAGAAACACACTCCTATTGAATCCAAAGCCCATAGTCACTCAGTTGCATACTCAAACTCTAGCAGTTCACTGCCTGCAGCAAGCATTTGCAACTTTCTCAGTTCAGAATTCAGAGGCCAGGTCCCCAGCAGCCTTTTTAGAAACACACCATGCAGTCTTCTGATCATACACATCTTTAAGGTGTTTCACAGAGATCCATGGCTCCCCAAGAAATTCACAGTTTTTTTATTTTTATTTTTATTTATTTTTTTACCATTTTGAAGTAGTTGTACAAAGGGAAGAAATCCACAGTTCCTTATATGAGGGAGAAGAACTTCATTGACTACGTAATTAAAAATGAATAACCTGTTGGAAAATGTTATCTGAAAGCTTTTAAGACTTTTTTTTCCATATACCAAGTTTATTTCGCCATTTTAGAACATTATAACTCCAAGATTCAGTTTGACCCTCATCTTAGAGATTCAGTAGGATGGTATTGTATTTGTATCCTCTTACAAATGAAAACAAAGCAAAGAAGGTATTTTTAATTAGAAGTTGCTCTGTGACTCTTACGCACAAGCATCACAAAGCATAGGTTGTCTGTCCTCTTCACTAACTTCTGACTTCAACGATCCCCATTTTTCCCTTCAATTTTCTTTTGTTCACATATGCCTTATCCATTTTTTGCTATATTATCTGCCTGCCCTTATAAACGTCTTATGCTGAAGTAGTCAGAATTTCTAACTGTCGTTGTTGAAGGTAAACATCTATTTCACCAGGTCTGACTTTGATAACTATATGTCAACAATAGCAACTTCTAACTGTACAGTTTGGGTTAAGTATATTACAAAATGTAGAGCTGTGTGCCAGTGGTTCATGCCTGTAATCCCAGCACAGGAGTCTGGAGATCTCAGATCTAAGGATCACAGTTTGAAACCAGCCAGGTCAGGAAAGTCCTGAGACTCTTAGCTCCAGATAATCACCACAACCCAAATGTGAAACTATGGTTCAAATAGTAGAGGACTTGTTTTGAGCAAAAATGCTCAGGGATAATGTCCAGAGTTCAAGCCCCAGGACTAATAAAAGAAGAACAAAAAGAGTGAGAAAAGAAAATGAACACCTTCTAGCCACTAGGCTTAGAAAGAGACACAAGTATCCACACAGCATCAAGTGAGTCATCAGACTGTTAGAATTCTTAAATGTTGTGATGACAGAGCAGGGAAAGATTTTCTCATGATGGATTTGATAGGAATAACATAAACACAAACCAAGAAATGCTGCTAGCAGCCACAGAAACTGACTAAGGTAAGGAATGGCTTCTCCTCTTGCATCTTCCAAGCAGGGGTGACACTGGTAGTACTCTGCCTTAAGCCTGGTGACACTAATTTAGTACTTCTGGTGACTAGAACAGTGAGAGAATAAGTTTTTGTTGTTTTCAACCAACAAGATTGTGGTGACAGAAGCAATAAGAAGTTCACATAACAAACATTTCTTTCTTAAAGACACACTATACATGTATAGAGACCTGTGTACCTGAATGTGCACATGTGGACACATCCACTTAAAGTATACAAAGCCTTTTGTAAAACTGATACATCCCATTGAAACTTTTTTATACATATGAAAAAACCCACTTCATGGCTCAAAATTGAAGTATAATACGTGTCTCCTTTGAAAGCCCAAATGATCCTTTAACAAGTTCTGCTAATCTACCACCGAAAGATCTTTCATCTGCTCACTTCGCCCCACTTCCCCTACTGCCACCATCCAAGTCACCATTGTGTCTGACCAGATGACTATATTGGCCTACAAACAGTCTTCTATCATCCTCACTTTTGTTACAGCTCCTCAAGATCACATCCAACACCAAGTTTTAAAATTCTCAGTGGAGCCAAGATCTGGCTTGTGTTTATAATCCTAGCTCTTCAGGAAGCTGAAATCCAGAGGCTTACACTTGAGACCATGCTGAGCAGAAAAGTCCCTAAAGCTCCATCTCCAAAATAACCAGATGGAGATGTTATCCAAGTGGTAGAGCCCCAGCTGAGAAAACAAGAAAGCCAAGTGAACATGAGGGCCTGAGTTCAAATCTCTGAGTCACCCTCACCGCCCCCCCCCACATGTCTAAAGGGATCAAGTTCATTTTTCTGTAATCCCCCTTTTCCTCTGTAATTACCTACACATGGTCCTTCAGTTTTCCAAAGTAAACTCAAACTCTCACCTAAAAAACACTTTGTGATGTGGCCTCCTTCCTTATTTTGCTACATACATTCTCTCACCTTTTCCTCCTTGCCCATGGTCTAACCTTCTCCTAAGCTTGTCTCTCTCTAGGTCAGCTATTGAGAAATGAACCTCCAATAGGATTATATTGGTTGAAATGTACACTCAATTAAGTCATGAGGTTGAAATCCTTGTGGATAGGTTTCATGCCCCTATAGAAGGACATACATGAGAGAGTTTGCTTTCTCTTTCTTCCAAGACAACCAGTAAAACCAGGAGGAGGGCTCTCACCAGACACTAGCACTGCTGACATTTTGACTTGGTCTTCCTCAGCCTCTAAAACTAAGAAATTGATGTTGCATTAGCTAATATATATCAACTTTAATTTGCTACAGATGTCCAAACTCACTAAGACAATCTTAAAAACAGACCATGGCAATCTAATATAATAATCATGGTAGGAGCCAGGCATTGGTGGTTCATGACTGTAATCCTAGCTACTCAGGAGGCTGAGATCTGAGGATTGTGGTTCAAAGCCAGCCCAGGCAGGAACGTCCATGAGACTCTTATCCCCAATAAACCACTAGAAAACTGGAAGAGGCACTGTGGCTCAAGTGGTAGAGTGCCCACCTTGAGCTGAAGAGCTAAGGGACAGTGCCCAGGCCCAGAGTTTAAGCCTCACAACCGAGAAAAAAAAATCATGGTAAGAGGGCAATGTAGAGGGATGTGTGCACACAGACATGAAGGCAGGTCTCTATCAGACTAAGAGCATATTTAAATTGAAGCAGGTAGCCCATGATTTTGTATCCTAGAGGACAGAAATTATTTATTTTGGTGAGGAGGGAATAAATAAAAAGAAGAGGGCATTTGAAGAAAAGGGAACAGAATGTATAAGAATACAACGGCTGGAGTATTTGATTTGTATAAAGATCTGCAAATTGTTCAATTGTTTATTTGATTACTGAAGGCTGACTTTTTTTTTAATCACATCTCAGGCATGATGCTAAATACATCTGAGAACAAGATCTCAGATAATGGCACAACAAGTCCCCAAGGTAGAGCTTGGTGAAGTGTATTGTTTCTAAGTTTCTGAGATGATCATGATGCACAGCCAGAGTTGAGAACTGTTAGTCTAGATAAAATCATAATGCTAGTTTGCAGAGAAAAAAGCAAAGTTGCAGAGAAAAAAACAAGTTGGCTGGTCCATAATACTACAAACGTACTGTTGATAAGCTTGAGGACTTCAAGTGTAAACTGCCAATTCATTCATTCTTTTAGTCCTTGGAATTGTAATACCTTCCCTCACACCATGGGCTTCTCTGTGCAAGCCATTTTAGTAAGGTTGAATCTGAGAGTGTGAAGCTATATAAGGTACTTACAGTCATGGGGCAGAGGGCTCAGATCATGTGAACTAGGTTGAGGAGGTCCTAGTGTACAAGAGGATGCCCTGGGTTTTTTGTTCCTCTCAATTGTATTCTGGAAGTTGGATCATAGAGTATCCCATTGCCCTCCCAGCTCTCAGGACACTTTGCATGAGTGAAAGCAAAGCACCGTTCAGCAACCAGTGCCAAGCCAGGCCCTGGAATAAAGGACTCACGTCTTCTATCTCCTTCATGTGAGAGGGAAATCTTGCCTGAGGCACAAGCAAAGCTCCAAATTGATTTCATTTGAAATTTCAAGCTGCTGGATGCAGCTTTGCTCGACTGCCATCTGCTTTTCCAGGGTGCAATGACACTGAGCCTGGTTTTATTGTGTTTGCTCAACCAAGTCCACCAGTAAAATATTAATAATTTTCCCAGCGCCTGGGTGGCTTGTATGCTTGGGATGATATCCGAACATTTGTCAAGCTCATCAAAGTTATGAGCAAAATAATTTTTCTTAAGCGAGAGGGAAGGAGAGATCTGGATTTTTTTATTACTAGTGCATATCACTAGGTGACATTTTCAGCTTTTTCTGTAAAGGAATCGTAAACAAGTACATTGCGTTTGGCCCCAACATTAGATACACTTTCTCTATAGAGATGAAGTTTTCCAGCCAAGCAAGGAAACAAGTAATCTGTGAAGACAGAAATGTGTGCCATCCTTAATGCCTTTCTGCCTTACTCTGTATGTGCAATTTGGTATTAAATTATACTGAGATCATCTTTATAGTCCTGGGTTGATTTCCTTCTCTCCATTCAGATGACCACTATTGACCATTGCAATCCAGGACCTTGCCAAGTAATCTGGTTTTCCACACTCAGCTGCCTCTGGTATACAACACTCCTGAAATCAGCATCCCATTCCGCCCCACCCCCAAAACCATACCTGAGTCAGCGATAGCAGTTTTCAAGGAAATGTGGGCCTCCAGCCTTTCTTTGGTTCACCATTGTCTTGTATCTAATAACCATCTCTTTTAGCATGTGTTATAAACCCACACCAATCCTGCACCCCCAGCCAATCATTCTTCTGAGGTAATGTGCCCACTTCTTCTCAATGGGTATTTGTACAGGAGATAGTTACAGAGTGTCCCACCCAATATCTGTTCAATAGTATAGCTTCAGGAAGCTCGGTCATCACTATCATTATTTTCATGCCCTCTTAAAAAAAAGTGATATCCAGTTCAACTTGGTTGAACTCTGCCTTCGTTAAACACATTCGTATCCTCTTTAGAGAACAAATAAAACAGACCAATAGACTGACTTTACTTATTTCCTTTGCTTTGGGGCCAAAGAAGAATGGTTCATGGTGTCAACATCGTAGATAAGAGGTCACACTGCAAAGTGGTTAAGAGCTCTGGTGGATGATAATAGAATAATAAAATCCATTAAACACAGCAACAAAAAGTGGGTGATAAGAAGGTAATAGAGAAGGTGAATGTGATCAGAGTACATTAAGCATACAAAGTACACGTGTGGAAGTATGAAAATGACACCTTTTTGTAGAGTTCAAATACACTGAAAAAAATCTGAGGCCAGATATCCTAGGCTGAAGTGCTGACTCTGCTACTTATTGGCAGCGTGTTGTGTCTTCTGTTGGCTCATCTATGCTGAGGAAAATAAGAGTATCAATAAAAGCTGTAGGAAACAGTAAATGATTCCACAGTTGAACACTTAGAATAGCACTTGATATATATTAAACACTCCTTAGCAACAGAGTGATGATATGCACATTATATGTACATACATATTGCTTTCAGATATATGATATATGTATATATACATGCATACATATATATGATATATATGCAGTCATATATGTATATGATATATGCATACATAGAGGTATGTGTACACATGTATGTGTGTATGCATAATATGTATGTGAATGCATACACACTTAAATGACATTCTTGTACATTCTTTCTTTTTCTTTTTTCTTTTTTTAGTTGTGGGGCTTGAACTCTAGCCTGACCGCTATTCCTCTGCTCTTCACTCAAGGCTAGCACTCTACCACTTGAGCCACAACGCCACTTCCGGTTTTCTAGTGATTTATTGGAGATAAGAGTCTCACCGACTTTCCTGTCTGGGCTGGCTTTGAACCACAATCTTCAGATCTCAGCCTCTTGAGTAGCTAGGATTTCAGGCATGAGCCACTGGCACCCGGGTGACTTGTACATTCTTGAAGGGATAAAAAATTCTCATCATGTCATGCCTTTACTCAGGCAGTTTTCCCCTCCTCCACTTGCCTTTCCCGTATCTGTCTGGCTAACATAGGTCTATCTTTGCCACACCTCAGTGAAAGAGTCACTCCCTCAGCCATGCCTGGACACGCATTGAGTGGGATTTGGGGTCTGGCATACTAGAATTTGAAATGCAGCGTTATTATTTGCATAGTGTTGACTATGTTGATTAATTCAACTGAGTTTTATTTTGCTCATTTATTAAATGGGGATAAGATTACTCTCTGAAGTATGGGTGTATATTATGCTGAATATATTTCATTTCTCCTAACTTGACAAAAGATTTATATATCTCTATTTATATATATTTTTTATATATTACATATAATATGTATTTTATATACTATATATAACATATGTATAAATATTATATAGTATATAATATATTCTATTATATCAATATGTATAAATATATAAATATATAAATATGTATTTATATGTATATAAATGTATATTTATATACATATCTATTTATAAATCTCTACAGGTTTTTGATTTTTGAAGTTGAAGTAAGAATTTGTTCATAGCTTATATTCATGCATCATATGCATATATAATATATACATAGTGTAGATATAATATATACAGAGTATGGTATAATATGAACGTATATGTGAACATATAATATGAACATATAATATGAACATATATTTGTATATATGTATCTGCTGGTGGGGTATGGTATTATAGCTTTGATTTGACCTGACTAGTCCCTTTCTAACCCATCTTGTTTTCTGTATTTTTATTTACTCAGAGTTATTTCTTACATAGACAAATCAGATCAAACTTCTCTTCAGGGCAAGAGTTATAGCAACCATTAATTAAATCCCTTGATCTATAAATCAAGTTCAAACTGCCTGGATGATACTTAGGGTTGTCAAGACTCTGCCCAAGTTTGCCTTACCATTCCCAAGTCAGTTGATAAGCACCTATGGTAAGCATTTCAAATCCACATGGTCCATGGGTCAAGATCAGGTCTTGAATTTCTGTTCAGGAGTCATTCTTACATGGAATGATCTTCCATGTCCCTCACCAAAGAAAATTCCTATTCTAACATCTAAGGCCCAGTTGAGATATCCTCATTTTCCCAAAGCACCACCTAATGTCTACACTGCCTCATCTCCCAGTTAGAATATGGGAAATAAATTACTGAACAAATATGCTAACATCTCTGAGCCAATTAATTAGTAACTAATAGAGATAGGCCTCAAGCATACATCTTCTGATTTTAAATGTTTGTGCTCAGACTTTCTTCCTTTCCATGTTCCTTCGCATGTTCCTGAAGCCACATCTATCCCCATAAATACCTGAAGCTAGCAGTTACTTAAGGTCATTCACTTTTTTCCTTTCCCTTTCTGACAAATGTGTTCTCAAACACTTCTGGCAGAAATGGAAGTGGGTGCAACTTTTGGAAAGCAATTTGGCAATATGTATTGAGTCTGAAAAATAGTACCATTTTTTTACTCAGTCATTTTTTTATGTGAATGAATTTTAAGAACTGAAACAAAAGTAACTATATCATATACACACAAAATATAAGTATTTATGAGAACACACATATATAAATAGTTAAATGAATCCATATATACCAAGGTGAGAGATGACAAGAAATGATTGAAGTAGCCTAAATGTCTAACGAGAAGGAAATGAGAGAGGTAATAACATTAGTCCTGGAGCCAGAGAGAATAGTCTTAGTTCTGCTTCTCAGTGGTTGTGTTATCTTAGGCACATTATTTAACCTTTCTGTACATTAGTTGTCTCATCAATGTATTCATCTCTATGAAGGAATAATAAAACCTAATTTATAAGGTTTCCATGATGGTTAAATTAGATTTTTTTTTCAGGGACATAATTTAACTCAAAGTTGGACACATTGAAAGCTCTCAATAAACATCGGCTATGAAAATGAAGAAGGGGGAAAAAGGAGGAGGAGGAGAATAATTAGTAGAGACAGCCACTGGCTAGAACATTATGCAGTTATTAAGCACTATGTTTACAGAGTTTGAATTAATAATATGGAAAATGAATTAATGGCCAGTAACAGAGCAGGATTCTTAATTGCATGTACAGTGATATTACAATGAAATTAGAAAACATGGGAAAATGTTGAAAGAACTGAGTGGCATGGCACATATCTGTTATTCTAGCAACTCAAGAGGTCGAAGCAGGGATACCAGGATTTGGAGCCACCCTAGGCTCAAACAATGAGACCTTGTCTCAAAAAGGTAGGATTATCTAACAGGTGTAAGACCTTGGATTCAATTTCTAAGGGTGAGGAGGCAAGAAGGAGGTAGGGAAGGAGGGAGGGGGGCAGAGATGGATGGAGGCAAGGAGAAAGGTATAGAAGGAGAAAGAGAGGAAGAAAGAGCTTTGGCAGAAGATAGAGATAGTTCAGCAATGTAGCAACTCAGTAATTCTTCAGTATCTTAGTTTTGTGTATTTTTGCCTATCTTTGCCCGAACAGTATCATTGACATTTGAATGGCATGATAAAAATCACATCATAATAGTTTTCTTACATCTCTATTGTCACTTGACAAGAGTTCAGTAATGAGCAAATGAGCCTTTTTGATTGAACAGATGGAATTGTTTCCATTTGTACGTGAGGACAATGCCTGCCATGGTTTTTCTTAAGGATTATGTGTTTTTTAACTGAAGACAACCAAGGTGGCATCAAGAACAGACTATTGTCAATAAATGTTAATTTCCTTTCCTTTACCTCACTTGCTTTTCTGTTTTATTCTAAAATACCCAAGCTGATGATAAGAAAATAAATGACCCCAAGAACCCATTCTGACCTGATCTCTACATAATAGGTATCCAGAGAGGGCATATCTATCAACTAGCAACAGGCTCTGTTGAAAGAAACAATGGTTCACAGAGAAATGGTGAATAACTGACCTTGGATATCACAGATTTTTAACCTGAAATATAGAGATGGGGGAATCTAATTCTGCCATCGCTCCTCAGTATGATCTTCAGTATGTCACTATGAGAATTAGCTCTTGCTTTTGAATGAAAATTCAATCCCAAAGTTAGTTGTGAATTATGAAATATTTCCTTCTTTCTGTTATAGGAAGTCACTCTTCCCTTCTGGCTCCTGACCCCTAGACAACAGTGTTGTATTATTTCTACAAGGAAATATTTGCAGGTAAAAAGGAAAGGCACATATTTGGCTCTTTCCTGTAGTATGGTATGATTTTATTCCAGTGACTTACTTAAGTTAAACAACTTATTCCACTTATTTATGCAGTATTCGTCAAGAGGAGAACTATGATGTACCAGAATCAGGGATTCATTTAAACCAGCACCCACATTAAGTAAATCACTTACATAAGGCAAAGAATTCAATTAGGTGACTCATTTCAAAGAACATTTTGCTTATTTATTGTCTGACAGAGCAGGTCATTTTAGACTCAAACCATTCTAGCCCAGCTCTGTTCTCTCTCAGGTATTTGACTTCAAGTTAGTGTGATTAGAGCTAGTCTATCACCTGGCAGTCCAATGATTGACTCAATAAACAGTGGTTCGTGTCATTATTCTCAATGTGCTTTTAGTATCTTTACAAAACCCTACTTCCCCTGAAGGAGAAGGAATGGATCTCTTCTTCCCAAAGAAGCAGTGAAAATATCTATCAGAAGGAAGTTAGATAGCTTTTCATTTTCTACTTACCACATTAACTTCTGCTGTTACTGTTTAATGACTTCAAGTCTGACATTTCATCATGTTCCAGGATGGACAGGAATAAGTGATGGGAGGAAAATGACACTTCCTTCTGTGCCCACGATACCTGGTATTGTATTTCACTTGTTCCCCAAAACACTTTCTTTGGTTTGTCATGGCTAGACTTGAAGCAAGGACTGCAGTTCCACTCTTTCAGAGAGTTAATGGAGACTCAGAGGAATGATAGGCCAGAGATCTCAGAACTACTAAATTGTGTGGAGTTGGTTTGTAGCTAGATGTGTTCAAATCCAAGCCCTCTCGTGCTGTATTGTGAAGCCTCCTGCCCATTCCAATAAGGTCAGTGGTCTTTCTTCCTTAGGAGAGAGATACATACACAGAAAGAGCCTTCAAAATGTTCAGTCACTCAAGTCAGATTTCTGACACCCAAAGTTGAACACATTCACAAGAATTTGGATCTCAAAGAAGCCTTGGCCTCAAACATGTTAAATGAACCAGAAGCCTGATGTGCTTCAGTGACTTGTTCATGCCCATACAGAAATCTTGTGCAGTAAGAAGCAGAAAGAGTCTCTTCTTAAGCACAGAAACAAGGTCATTATTAAGCTATCATGCAAGATTCAGGGGCTGGAACCCAGCCAACATAGTCTGGGCATTGAGTGATGGGAATCCTGGGTGGTCAATGAGCTCACTAGGCAGAGTAGAAGAGGACCCATAGCTTAGGTACAAAGCTGTTTTTAAAAGCACAGCCTGAAATGGTGGGACAAAGTGTGAACTAATTCAGCAGTGATACTCACTAGACACGACAGTATGCTGAAAATGAACCATACAACTTGTGAGGGGAAGGGGATTGGGAGGGAAAAAACTGGGAGGAAATGAAGGAATAAAAATTTTAAAATAAACGAAATAAATAAATACAAAGTATAGCTAAAGGGCTCTCCAGTGGGCCAAAACCAGAGCATCCTGAGGTTCAATGAAAGGCTAAGACCCTAAGGGCATAATGGTTCTTGTCATGCCAAAACAAGAGTTATAAAGCAAAGACCCTAATCACAGTTCCCCTGGAAGGATCGACCACTGTGCCATGCCAGGAACTGGAAGCTGGCTCCACAGGCACTTGTAAGCAGAATGTCACCCAATATTTTCCTTTTAATTCTCCTTGAAGAAGTTTCCTTTGTTTCCTTTTTAAAATTCTTAAGTATATCCATATATTTTATTATTGTTGCAAAGTTGATATACAGAGGGATTACAGTTACAGTCAGATTACAGTCAGGTAATGAGTACATTTTCTTTTTGAACAGTGCCACCTCTTCCCTTTTTCTTTCCCAGTTTTTCTCTCCTGTCCCACACTGACATTTTCAACCTAGTGTCTAGTGAGTACCACTGCTGCATTTATTCACCCTTGATCTCAATCTTTTTGTGCCACCCTTTCCCCTTCCCAAAACAGTTAAACTTACAACCAAACAAAAGCTACAGAAAACAAAAACAGTAACAAAGGTGTGTGTGTGGGGGGGGAGGCTGCTGGTTTCTTGGAGTTGATTTCGATAAATATTATAAGCAAGTCTAGGTCAAATATTAAGGTAAATGGCAAGCAATTGGAGTCTCTTTATCTACAGTGAGCCCCAAATATATTTTCAAAATGTTCTCCAGAAAGTAGTTCAGAATGCATTTCCCACAAAATAGTTTTATTTGTATAAGAAAGATGCTGCTGTTTGTTATATATAAACATGCACATACACATGAATGCATGCACACCCATGCACACACACCCATGAATGCATGCATACCCAGCTGCACACATGTACACGCACATCCCCCCCACACACACACATTTACCATGACAAATGGAAGCAATATCTCCAGAGTGAGAGATCGTGTTGTGGGTTACAAGACAAAGCAAGGCAGTACTGCTCCAGTAAGCACTTATGAATTGTTGTAAAACGAAACCCAGTGATAGCAGCTAGGCCTGGTGACCAGCTTCAAAAAAGAAAGAAAGAAAAATTTAAGCAACAATCCAGAGCTTCAAACTCTCCAGGGTGGTCTTGTGTTTCTAATGAATATTTTCCCCTAATTAGGATAGTATGGTAAGTGTGCTAAATGCAAAACTCTGCTCCACCACCAAGCTCTGGTAGGGAGAAGAGGAAGGCACTGCATCAAGAAGGGTGACCAGCTTCATTGTGATGCAAAAGCAAGCAACAATTAAGAATATAATTTTGGAAGATGTCAGCAGCCTAATTACTCATAGGGCTTCCAGCAAATTAAGCAGTAGGTGAATTAGCTCATTTAATGAGATCTAGAGTTTGGAAGCAAGGTGGTTTTTTACTTTGCATTTGAGAAATGCTTTTCCGCATTACATGTTAATATCTGGGCACCCCAAAGTTTTATTAGTTCAATGGATTCTGCGAAAGCATGGAAGGCAGTTTGCTTAAAAGGGTCTGCAAGTCAGTTCAATCACATTTCTCCACTCCCTGTCTTCCTTCTCTCTCCTCTTGTTCGTCTTTTCTTCCCAAATGCAGTTGTCCAACTTGGAGACCATGTGACTTATTCATAGAACTTAGGAAACTATATTTTTCAAAGTTCAAGGAAGCAGAGTGTAAATTGGAACAATTTACACTTTAATACTTTAATACTTTACTAATACCTATTTCTTTGTTTCTGTATCTGTAAGGTAGAAGTAATATTACTCATAACTGTTCTGTTTGGTAGTCAAATTCCTTTGGTAGTCAAATACAATAGTATTCCTTGAAAATAGTAAATAAATAAGGTTTATATCCTAGCACCTACTACTGTGACTGGGTCAGAATTTATGCTAAGTATACCAAATAGAACTCAATACTATCAAAGGCATGTGTTGATGAGTGGCTGAAAGGACTCAGTAAGAAATGACAGTTTCTGGTAGGGTTTCTCACTCATAGGTGACACTCAAAGAAGACAGAAAACAAAATTGTATTAATAAAACTAAGATCTGAGTTAGACTTTGAAAATGTGAAAAGACACCCACTGAAAAATTAAGAAGATGGGGGGCTGGGGAAGTGGCTCAGTGGTAGAGTGCTTGCCTTGCATGCATGAGGCCCTGGGTTCGATCCCCCAGCACCACATAAGCAAAAAGAAACAAGCTGGAAGTGGCACTGTGGCTCAAGTGGTAGAGTGCTAGCCTTGAGCTAAAAGAGCTGAGGGACAGCGCCCAGGCCCAGAGTTCAGGCCCACAACCGGACCCCCCCCCCAAAAAAAATTAAGAAGGTGATGATAGGATATGTGGCTAGTATTCCTCATGAACTGTAAAAACATAAAACCTCAAATATATCTAGGGCCTAAGAATGTTCAGTCTGCTCAGAAAGGGCATTAAAGAGTCATCCCCTGACTTGCTCCACTGCCTAGCAGAGCAGGTGCTACAAGAAAGAAGGATTCCCTCCCCAATTCCATCTCCCCTTTCCCTCCCCATCAGAGAACCAAGTATTCTCAGCAGCTTCTCTACGAGTGTATGACATAGTCCACAGAGACAAGACACCACAACTTGGAAGTCCCTCAGTTTGTGATAGAGCTTCCTTCTTTTTAACTTCATCAGAGTGGTGTCTTCCAAAGCCATTTCCTGAGGTGGACTAAAAGCCATGCTCCCATACATCTTCACAGGAAATATTCTACCTCCCAAGAGCTTGCCCAACTGTAATTATGATTCATATTGTGATGATGCACACTGTATTGAATGTGCTGGTCATTGGGCTTGAACTTGGGGCCTGGACATTGTCCCTCAGTATTTTTGCTCAAAGCTAATGTTCTACCACTTGAGCCACAGCTCTACTTTCGGCTCTTTGGGGTTAATTGGAGATAAGTCTCATAAACTTCCCTGTCCAGTCCGGTTTCAAACCATGACCCTTAGAACTTAGCCTTCTGCATAGCTAGGATTACAGGTGTTAGCCACTAGCACCTGGCTCATATTATCTTACCTAATCACCCAAAACAAGAATATATGCTTACTAAGTATACTACGGAATATATGCTTGCTAAGTGTACCTCTAACTTATAGTTGAGGATACTAATGTCGGAGAGTTTACATGATTATTCAGGAAACTCAGCTAATAAGGGTAGAAATGAGGTCCTACATCTGATGTTCTGATCACAAGGACCCCATACAATATTCTCTCTTTTTTTTGGGGGGGGGGGGGGTCCAGTCGTGGGGCCTGAACTCTGGGCCTGGGTGCTGTCCTCAGCTCTTCAGCTCAAGGCTAGTGCTCTACCACTTGAGCCACAGCGCCACTTCCGGCTTTTTTTCTTTTTGCTTATGTGGTGCTGAGGAATCAAACCCAGGGCTTCATGCATGCAAGGCAAGTGCTCTACCACTGAGCCACCTTCCCAGCCCCCCATACAATATTCTCTATTGTGCTAGATGGCTATAAACTTTCTTAGTAATCAGAATTGAAAACTGTCTTTGTGTAACGTTAATCTAGTGGCCCTGGTTCTTTCCCTAAAATCAACCAGAGACTCTTAGCCCCTTTATAGAGTGCTCTTCAGATAATGAGCAGTTGAGTTCCTATACAGACAGTTCTTCCAGCAGGAACAATTGTTTGTTTCCTATATTAGAAACTCACAGTTACCCGAGTGTGTTATTGTTTTTTTTTTCCTTCTTTTATTTTTCTTTTTGTCAGTCATGGGGCTTGAACTTAGGTCCTGGGTGCTGTCTCTGAACTCTTTTGTTCAAGGCTAATGCTCTACCACTTTGTGCTACAGTGCTGTTTCTGTTTTTTGAGTGGTTAACTGGAGAGAAGTGTCTCATGGGGACTTTCCTGCCCAGGCTGGCTTTGAACTATGATCCTCAGATCTCAGCCTCCTGAGCAGCTCGGAATATGGGTGTAAGCCACTGGTACCCAGCTTATTGTTTCCTTCTACCTGATACATTTCACCAGTATGATTTCACTTAGCCTACCACTTAGTTACCAGATGAGAGTGGTTATGAGGGTAGTATTGCTTTCCAAATGACAGAGATAAGAAAGCTAATGCTCAGAAAGGTCAAGCCTATTTTCCAAGGGCAAAAGACTAGTCAAATCCCAAAGCCAAGAACTCGGGATTCAAACTGGGCATGTGTTGACAATTTAAGACGCATGTTCTTTCCACTGTGTTGTTTGAGTGAATAATACTTGGTAGATAATAATAAGCATGTTAAGACAGGACCAAACAAATGCCAAAAGTGCTCAGCTCAGAAAAACAAATGACTTCTCTTCCACCCAGTCTTCAGTAAGGCTGCACTAATTACCATTTATGTAAGATGCCTGCTTGCCTCTGGTGGTGCTCAGGGAGTTTTAATTTTCTGGTAAAGGAGTTGGGGAAAGGAATGGCCCCTCCATAGCAAGAGTGATTTCTGTTCAGGAAAACTCTGAGGTTAGTAATGGGGAAAGGAAAAAAGATAGTAAAGATCCTGGGTATACTTGGGATGCAATTGCACGTTTTGAGCATCTGGTAGATAAGAGTCACTATTCTGTCCTCCCTGAAATTGCAATTAAGAAGCCAATATGAGAGAGAACCTACAATCCAGTTGTCTTACTGAGCTGGAGCAAGGTGAGTGCTTAGAAGTCTAGTCTTTCCAGAAGAGACTCATCTGTGTTAAAACTAGAGATGCCATAGAAAGGGCTGTGGCCACCTGCAGGAAGAATAGGATCAATTCCTTTCAGTAGAGGGCTTGATGAAACAGGCAAAACTTTGCCCATCCAGAGGGAAAGGAGAGCACTGAAGATACCTCGTAAGAGTCACGACACTGGAACAGAAAATATAAGGCATTTGCCATCAGACAAATTCTCTCTCCTCTCATGCCATGGCTACGTTCACCTTAAGCAAATCTCTTTGCCCCAATAATCTGCATTTTCTCATCTACAAAATGGAGGAAGTGAATGGCATTTGCATTGATCAGGTTGTCCTCATTGTGACAGAAAAACAACATGAACTAGAAAACTCATAGTTTCCATGGTTTCCATAGTTTTCATGGTTGCTGGCTTCATCATTTCTTTGCAAGTGGTGAGCATCACAGCCGAAGAGCATGGCAGAGTAAAGATACTCACCTCATGACAGCCAGAAGGCAGAGAGAGAAGGGCCTGGGACCCAGTCACACATCCCTAGTGACCTACTTCCTCCACCTGGACCCCATTTCCTAATAGCCCTTTCAGGTCTAAAGCCATCAGTGAATTGCCCATTGGTGAAAACAGAGCCCTCATGATCCAATTACCTTTCAATAGCACAGCCAGCTAGGGACCAACGCTTTAACACATAAGCCTTGTGGGGAAACACTATATCGAAATCTTAACAACATCATAGATTGGGAATTTGAAGATCATAATGACCATGTAGGTAAACTTCCTTAAACATAGTAGGTGTTAAAGGAACTTGAGTTCCTGCCTCTTAGAAGAAGCCTCCTCACATCAAGTTGCCAGAAAAGATTGTATGACTGAGTTCTATTTTGCTAACATGTTCCTCCTCAGCTTCTAATAAGACAAAGTCCACTTACTGGCCTATTGCCTTCTCTGATGGCGGTAGAAGCACAACACAGTACTGATGGGGCTGTTAAATTTCTAGGGAGGAAATGTGGAGGTAGGGGTTTCAGGACGAGGAAAAAATACTAAAGAGATTGAATAGGAGAATTTGGATACTCAATATTCCTTAGGCTTCCAACTGCTTAACAGACAAAATACTCTACAGACCCCTCACAAAGTTACATACATACCAGTATCAGGCATTTTAGACTTTTAGGCTCACCAAGCATTTCTGGCATTGGCTTCTAGTAGGATAACTGAGAAACCGAATGTACATGGATCTCTATACCAGAACTCAGAAGTCTTTCTGTCTTCATGCTTCTCAAGTATCTGGTTTCCTCGACTGGAAGAATGTTCTCAGAGGGAGTACAGACTTTGAAATCAGGCAGCCGCAGCTTCCTATCTTGGCTCTACCATGTATTAGTTATGCTGTCCTGGGAAAAGCACCTAAAATCCCTTTGCTTCACTTTTCTAGCTACAGATTATGAAACATTCTGGAGGTAAATATGAGGATTCTGTGAGTACAGAGCTTAGAGATGAGTCTGACAGGAAGTTCCTGTCAGAATCTTGCATTTTTCACCCTTTGGTTTACTCTAGGAAGAGGCATGGATGTGATAGCAATGGGATAGTATCATGTCTTCCCTTATGATCAACAGAACACTTTCTACATCTATCCTGAGAAAAATTACACAAAAATGAGCAAGGATGACTGAACCTACATTCTTTTGACCCAGATGCCTTGAGCATCTAACCAGGACAGAGTGAAGCCAGGACTTCAAGCCAGCTCTTATGATTCATTCAGAAGTCATTCTTTGACCTCACCAGAATGTGCTCATCTCTGAAATTTTCCATACTCTAATTCTTAGAAGAGTTTTGAGAGAAACACTAATGTCATGTGTGAATTTCAAAGTGATACCCATTTTATTATGGGAAAGGAAATATTAAGATGTCAAAGTTAAGGCTGCTAAATGAGCATCTGGAGCCCAAATATGGGGCACTTGGGACTACAGGCTCAGAGAAGTAATTGCCACAAATAAGATACAACTGGACATTGATTTATTCAGCCTGTTTGCTTGATTTCCATTTCGAGCCTATTCAATTGGTTATTCCTCTGTGTGGTTCCTTCTCAGGAACATGACTCCAGCTCATTAATTTCTGATATATTTTGTCACCCTTTACACCTTCCTCTTCTGCTTTTATCCTTCTCAAAATTCAAAGTATTGGTGGGGCTGAGACATATAATGTTCCATTTCTCCAAAATGTATCAGAATGTGCATGTGTCATTAGCAACATGACTATTACATCTCAACTACGCAGTCTGTAGGACATCCTTGGACTCCTCAATGAGAAGTTAAGAAGGGAGGAGCTAGGCTCTAGTGGCTCATGCCTGTAATCCTAGCTACTCAGGAGGCTGAGATCTGAGGATTGTAGTTCAAAGCCAGCCCAGTCTGGAAAGTCTGTGAGACTCTATCTCTAGTAAACCACTAGAAAACCAGAAGTGGCGCTGTGGCTCAAGTGGTAGAGCACTGGCCTTGAGTTGAAGAGCTGAGGGACAGCGCCCAAGCCCAGAGTTCAAGCCCTATGACAGACAAAAAAAAAAAAAAAAAGGTCAGGGAGGAAAGCTAAGCCACGAACAGTAAGCTAGTCAGACAGCAGAGATGTATTATCTGTTTCCAAGGCCTAGTGTCTAAGAACTGTGGTACATTGGGACTCTATCTGGATTCAAACTAATGATGCAATTATTAAATTCTTTCTACACACATGTGTAATCTCATTTGTCTTTTCAGTAACCTTCTACGATAGACTTATAGAGGATAAATTATTTGGCTAAGATCTCATAGCTAGCTAATCGAAATGTGATCTAGTTGGTCCACACTGCAATTCAAATCCTGTGTTCTTTACCACCTAAGCTTCAAGCTCCACTTAATTTAATTTCTCCTAAACCACAGCATCATTTGATGGGTCCATTCCCAGTGTCCTACACACATGTACTGTTTTTATCCTCACAACAAGTCTCTGAGGAAGATACCATGAGGGTCATTAATATGCAATTAACTGAGGACAGGGAGATTTGTCCACTCATTTAATGTGTATGCAGTCTTTCAGGAAGTGAACAAAGGCCCTGACAGAGACCTTTTTGTGTATAATATGCTAGTTCTATCCAGAAAGCTTTTGCCTTTACACAGAGATGCAGATTAATAACTAGGATAAGTGGCAGGAGAGAAGAAGCAGATAATAAAGAAAGAGGAAGAACAGGGTGGGGACCCATTTAGACAGGTCAAAGGAAGGCTCCAGGGAATGCCAAAGTACCTGAACTCAAACGATGCAATCCCAGAAGACATTCCAGGAAAAGCAGTAAGGCCAATGCTTCATCCTAGACATGCACATCAGGATACAGAGCACTCAGACAGGTAGATTGGGCTGATTTCATGCTCTTTTTATCTAGTCTCTTACTCATACACTATAAGGCTCAGAGAACTCTTCCAGGGAACATTCATTATAAGAAGTGAAAGGAGGGGCAGAGACGTAGCATTAGTGGAGTAACTAAGGTAACCCCACAGTTTTCTAGAAACCTAAGATTTAAGCCTGTTTCCTATGTATAGGTCAAATTACTACTTGGGTTTTAATGATTATTCCTCACACAAGGAAGACAACCATGGTTTTGCAAGGGTTGGCTGGCCTGGTTGAGAAGGAATGTTGTATGGCTAGAGCCAAGTGAGTAGAGAGAGAAGGGAGACTTTCATGCTTGTTTCTTGGGAACAAGTTTTGATTTTTTTTAATGTTTTGAGACGTCACTGGAGGCTTATGAGTAGAAAGGTAGCATAAAAACAGACCTATGTTCTTAGAAGGTCATCTAAGAAGATGGTTATGAACAGAGGAGGTGAAAGCTACACACATGGAAACAGAGACCACACTTAGAGGGCAATAGCAGCAGGCCTGCAGAGAGGTCAGGGGGGCAAAACTCAAGGTAGAAGCAAAGGAGATGGAAAGAATAAACAAAGATTCAGGACAGCAGTTTGACCCCGTTGGTGGATTAGATGTAAGAGCCAAGGTTTAGTGGATGATTACTAAGCAACTGAGTAGATTTTAGTGGTGATATCTGGCTAAAACTCATCTGGGGTGGGAACCCAGAAATAAGTTTTAAACAAGCTAATATGTAATGATTGGAGACATCTGTGTGAAAACAGGCAGAAAGCAGCAGGAGAACCAGATAAGAAAATGCCAGAATGTAACACACTCTCTTGTAAGCTCCCAAGCAAGGTCCCTGGCTTTCAAAGTTTCTTCTGATATGCCACTGCACAACTGTGTCATCATCCCTTTGGTGAAAATTGGAAAGTCTATTACCACAAAGAAATATGCTTAGAATTGCTAGAGTCTCTTTCACCAAACCATAGGAAGAGTTAGCCATGATAGTTGGCATAGAAGCAAATTTATTGAATTCTGTCCCATATGCTTTCAAACCAATCCAAAGAGTTTACACTTGCTGTACTTTTATCATGGATGTGAATTGCTATGGAAGGAGGCCCTGAAGCTATTTTCATAGGGACTAAAGGCTCCCACATTTCTATGATCACATGTCCTGTCTGCTTGTCATAGTTTGTCTGTTACTTTCCTCATTATTCAATTGGCATCTAACAAATGTTTCTTCCTATCAGTGGATTATGTACTTCTAACAACCCTTTCACATCTCTTTGTTTGGAATCAAATTTGGGTCATCACCTGAGTGACTTCTAGAATCAGGGCTATACAAGAGAGACCCACTTACTCTGTTGTAGATGGCTAGAGATCATTACTTCTTAGTTGTATTTAATTCAGGTCAACAGGAGCTCACAGAGTACTTACTACATGTAAATCTCTGTTCTAGATGATCAATCTGGGTACATTCTCTGTAGTGTGCTTTACTTTTCCTTCGTGGCTCTTGTTGCACCTCAAATGTTTTGCATTCCCTTTGGTTTATTATTTCTTTTAGATCATTGCTTTCACAACATTATCTCTCTAGTGTCTAGTATTTTGCTTGGCAGATGATAGATTTCCCATTAGGTATTTGTTGAGTAGATAGACAGGAACTCAGAGCTGAGCAGATGCCATGGACCCAAACATAATTAGTACAGTGATTGCTTCTAGGTTTTATCACGGGGCCTTCAGTAGTCAAGAAATCAAATTCTATCTTCTCAGCTATGATGTAATCACCTAGGAGAAAAGAACTGTTGTGTGGAGTGTTACTGTCCAAAACCAGAAGCTGGGCTCAGCATAGGTGACCTTCCATCATCATCCCACCCCCACTGTTAGGAAATATCACAGAAGACCTTCCTACAGGGAAGAATAAAACCCAAGTCCTACAGAAGTAAAGTAGCTTATCAAATTCTTATAGCCAGGATTGGATATTAAAAACCAAGCTTGTCCCACCAATCCCCAATTAACACTTCCATGAGCACACTTGCCTCTAAATATACATTTAAAGGGCTTTATAGTGATTCTTCCAATGGATACTAGAATTCTTTCCTAAGGTCAAGGAATTGATGGCTATTTCTGAGAGGGCTAGAAATCTCTAACCCTCTCTCAGATAATTAAATTTGTTACTCCATTAAAAAAGATACAATAATGAAACTACTACTGGCCATGTCCTGGAAGGGAGGATCTTTCAAATGAGCCGATATGGTATTTAAATGCAGTCCATCAGTCTGCAGTCTGCTGCCACCCCATCCTCCGAGAGATGCTTTATTGAACACTGTAATTGCCTGGATGCCGTTATTCATTTCTGTAGCTGTTGCTATTAATTAAATATTTTTTGTCAAAAGCTCCCCGTGACATTTCTTGCTGCATTCTTGAATATCTGATAAGATACCCAGTCAGTACACTGGTACCCGCTGCATTTGGCTGATAATCTTGTCCTAATTCCTAACCCACAAATCGCTAAAGAAATGACACAGTTTTAGTGGAATGAGGACTTCTATTGTTACAGGATGCGGGTTGCAGGGACTGGGGGTGGGGTGGGAGGGCTGGGGAGTATAAGAATCCTAGTGAAATAGATGCAAATGTCACATTTTAGACCTCTTTGTGCTGGAGGAAGCTGGAAATTGGACAGAACCTTTATCCCCAGGCTTATCCCATTCTGAAGGCTAAAGAAAGCTGGAATACATTGGGTCCTGCAATTGTAAATACAGTGGAAACAGGCATTGGGGCATTCATTCATGCATACTTAACAAGCGCCTCTGATAGTGGTGGGTTCTGTTGCATGCCAGGCAGGTCCAGTGCTAAGTGCAGAAGACAGAATTTAAATAAGAAAAAAAGAAAACAAAGAATTTTCTACCCTTAAAAAATTCAACATGTTGGGGAGCATGGGTGAATACACAGGGAATGTAGTTAAAGCCATATTTTAATTGCAGGTGTGAAGTTTTAGAAGTCACACTTGATACTCTGAGCATCTGGCTACTAAGACTGTCAGCAAATAAAGAGCAAGATATTCCTACAGAGGAAGGAGAGTTGGAAAGAACTGATGGAATGGACATTCCTGTGGTCCTCCATTGATCTGGAGTACATTATAAGATACTTCATTCTTTCCTTAAAATTCAATAAGGAATCTGAGGCCAGAGACTTCAGAGGAAAAGGAGAACAGTAAAGAAAAAGGATGACATTTGTCTTCTCCCACACCCTATGTCCATATATTAGAACTGATCAGTGCTAGGATCTATAAAGACAGTTGATGTGCTCATTAAGGATGGTTAGAGCTGGAATGCAGGAAAAGCTGTAATGGAGCGCAGCCTGCTCCTTCAGATTCCTAACCCACTCCAGCATTTCCAGGACCAGTAGCTTTCAGAAGAGAGATAAGCAATGTTGAAGAGACACTAGCCAGGCTGGGAAGGTGGCTCAGTGGTAGAGTGCTTGCCTTGAATGCATGAGGCCCTGGGTTCGATTCATGAGCACCACATAAGCAGAAAAAAACTGAAGTGGCACTGTGGCTCAAGTGGTAGAGTGCTAGCCTTGAGCTGAAGAGCTGAGGGACAGCACCCAGGCCCAGAGTTCAGGCCCCACAACTGAAAAAAAAGAGACATTATCCTTCTTCTGGTGGACACCATTAGGTTAGCAACAGAGGATAATGGGAGTCCTCAATAAAGGATCAACAAAGAGGTCAAGGTCAGAGAGGAAGGGATATATATGGACTGTCTTTTTGAGAACAGGTGAAAAAGTCCTGAAATCTCTTAGGAGCAGGGACATCTCTGAAGATGGAAGAGCTTTCAGTGAGAAAATTGTGCATTGACAGAGGAAGGATGTGTGAATACAGCCGTAATATTCAATGAACATAACGTGAAAATGGAACCAAGTAATTGAGGGGATGGATAGAGCTGGAAAACATGGGGAAAATGATAGACAGGGTGACATTAATCAAGATGCATTGTACTCATAAACTGACATGTTGGATTGAAACCCCTTTGTACAACTACTTAAAGATAATTAAAGTAAAAGACAAATGTGAATGGAACTTGTAATATTTGGACATTTTAGTGATTAAAAGAGAGAAAGAGAGAGAAAGGCAGATGGATGAGCCCACTGGCATGAAGAAAATATGTGTGTAGCTCTTCTGAAGCTTAGTGGTATATGTGTATAGAGGAAAGAACCCAGAAGGCCAGGACATTATGTTCTGACCCTGGCTGATAACTGTGATCTTAAGCAAGTTACTGCTTCTCTTCAGATTTGTTATAATTATAAAATGAAAAACAGGACAAGTATTTTCCTGTTCCCCGAGTTCATGATTTCAGACAAGCTACTTACGTGGTGCTCGAGCTTCTAAATGCAGCAACCTCCAACACTTGGTGAGGGTTACACATGAAAATATAGCAAAGTGTGAGAGAAGATAAAAAGTTAAGGTTCTCATGGCAACCAGAATCCATAGCAGCTGTGCATTGTTGAAGGGCCTTCTCCTGACAGGCTGATGAATAATCGCAAAGTCTTCCTATTGTATAGGAATTGTCAGCGACTCTTTTTTTGGGGGGGTTGAGGGGTGCTGGGGTAAGGCACAAAGACAAGACTAGCCAGCCATTTTAATGAGATTTTTAATCAATGCAAAAGATTTTGGCAACATTTTCAGTAAAGGTGCCCAAATAAAAAATGCGTTTATATTTAATGAGGCACTCTATTTATTATTTATGTAATAATAAATGCCAGTCAGTTATTAATAAAATATTGCTCAGTCATTAATCCTCAATAAATATGGCTAGAGTAATTAGTATTAAAGTGACACAGAATGCTTCATAATGAGAAGGTAATTTTCTCAACATTAATGGATTAGTTAAACAAACCTTAAGCCGAAAGTATCAAGATCAAAACCCTCTATGGAAAGGATTTGGAATATAGTAGGATAACCTTGAAAACTCTGAAAGTTTAAAGCTCTAAGATGTCCTTAACTGCCACTAGGAACTCAGGTCTCTTAGGGGAAAAAAGGTACAGAAACCCCACAGATCAAAAACAAGCTTGAATCCAGAACAGAATTTCAGGCTTCACTGGTATTAAATTGTGTGCCCCTGGCAAAGTTGCAGGATTTCTTTGTACCTCATCACCTTCATTTAAAACAAGAGGATTCGTGGGTGCTGATGGCTTACCTGTAATCCTAGCTACTCAAGAGGCTAAGACCTGGAGGACTGCATTTTGAAACTAGCCTAGGTAGAAAAATCAGTGGTATTCCATTTCCACTTAACTAGATAAACAACAAAAGCTAGAGGCAAAGCAACAGCCATGAGTAAGGAAACTGAGAGCATGAGGTTCAAGCCCTGATAGCAGCAAATTAAAGATGATGATGATCATGACAATAATAACAAGGATTATGTCACCCATTCAACGTTGTGGTAAAGATGAAATAAAACTAGATTTTTGAAAAACTAGTAGTGTTTGATACATGAGAATTCAAGTTAAATCCCATAAACGTGCTACCATTGGGATAGCAAATGAAATTGTCTGCCCCATTTCTGAAAAAAAAACAAACCAAATTTTGGCAACTGATCCTCAATTTTTATATTTTTTATCCTTTATCCTTTGTCAGAATTATGGCTCCGGTTCCTGAGCCTTTATAAGGATCCTCTCTATTTCACTTGCCTGAATAAATGTCAAGTCACCTGACATCATCTTAATTCAAGTGTGACAGAAAGAACACCGAAGAGTAAAGGGTGTCAACCTATATTCCCTTCCCCGCTCAACCCAGACTTCAGCCAACCCTAGAGAATATTACTGAGCTGGGGCAAATGTTGGAGAAAGCAGGCCTGCGGGCCCACTGAGGAATGAAGCTGAGGTTCTTTCTTGCAGCAGAAATAATTCTCTTCCAGAGCCTTATCACCATTCACCATAACTCAGGTGCTGGCTCCCACACAATGACCTACTTCTGCCAACAACAGTGCAGGTTCTTGGTCTCCAATTCAACCCAACAACCACAAGTGAATTTGGTGTGCCAGGCACCATGCTAGGCAGGAGATAGATGGACCTGAATATACCATTTCTCCCTTTCAGAATCTTACAGAGGAGCAAGTTCCTCATATTAAGTATGATTGGTGCTTGCAGTGAAAGAAAATAATATATTAAGAAAATCCTACCTTCCATCTTTAAAAAAAAAAAAGGTTGGTGGAGAATGAACACCCTTTCAAAACTTCTATTCTTTTTTTAAATCGATTGTGGGGCTTGAACTCAGGGCCTGGATGCTGTCCCTGAGCTCTTTTTTTACTGAAGGCTAGTTATCTACCACTTTTGAGTCACAGCACCACTTCTGGTTTTCTGCTGGTTAATTGGAGATAAGAGCCTCCTGGACTTTCCTACCCTGACTGGCTTTAAACTGTGATCCTCTTCCTCCTGCATAGTTAGGATTATGGGTGTGAACCCCCAGCTCTGGCTTCAAACTCAATTCTTCTAGTGTCAGTATTGAGTTGCCTGTTCTTCACTGTTCTCTATTACTTCTAGAGATGATGGGGTTGTTCCTTTATTTATTTCTTTATAGATACAGTGTCAGTTATATGTGATTTGTTGTGCTTGATTAGCAGGCTTAAGGATTTCAAAGAAGAGAACATAATTATCATCCTTAAAAAGAGAACTAGAATTCTATGGGGAATTAGATGTGCTCAGGGAATTCTGGTTTGAAGGTATTGTGCTCCCCAGCACTGTGCCGAAGCTGTGGAGCAGAGGATTCGTAAGGAACAAAGATGCAATTCTAGCACTGCCTTGACTCAGGGCACATCTCTAACTGTCCTCCAAGCTCCAGCTCTTTAATGTGATAAATATAGATAAGACTTTCTAGAGTCATTTGAGGAATAAGTATACAAATGTGTATACTCTAGCATTTTGCCTGCTCATAACAGGTTCACATAGAATGCTAACAATTTCCCTTTGGCTGGGAGAAAATGTGAGGAGGGTTTCAGGCAACAATATCTACAGATACTCTTTCTTCTTAGACATTAGGAACAGAGTACACACTTGGTCTTCTTAACAAGTATGTGTATGGGCTATCAATTTTAGATTCCCAAGATTTCAGGTACGACTCTGACTTTCATCATTTATCTTCCATACTGCAGGGGACTGATCCTACAGAGAGAGATTTATTAATAAGCAGAGATACTTTGTTGCGAAAAAGCCATTGAACCTCTTCTTTTAAAAATAGGAGCATTTGTGTGCTGCTGTGAATATATCCATATGCATTTTTAATCCTCACCCTTCCTGTCAAAGACTAGCCTTCTTTTAAGAGGACTTTCCTTACAATTTACCATTTATTCATTACCTACCATGAGCTAGGATCCTATGCTGGGTTTCTTAGATTATTTCTCCTCATCTGTAGGAGAAGCTATAGAGGATTGTTTCATGAACCCTATATGTTGGCAAAGACAGTGACAATGGGCTGGTTAGGGGTGGGATAGTGGTTCTCAGAATGTGGGCTAGTCCAGTAGCAGCTGAAACACCTGAAGACTCATTAGACATGTCCTTCCTCTGACTCCTTCCCACATCTACAGCCTCCCTTTCCCCAAAGCTCCAGGAATAGAAGCCAGATCTCTGCATTTTGATAATCTATGCAGGTAATTTTAATGTGTCAGAAAATTTTAGGGTTCTGTCTGATTATGTGGCCGAAGGAAGGTATGTTAGAGTTGGAGCTCAGGTCTTGTTATAGAATAAGGCCTCTCTCAACCCAGCATTATGACAGGTCATATCTGGATATGACAGCAGAGAGGAGAAGGGGAGTTCAGTAGGTGGAGACCAGAGATAGCACTACAATCCTAACATGCACAGTCCCCATAATAAAATCAGTATGCTGAAGTTACTATGCCTTATGCTGCCTCATAGAAAGACACTTGTGAGAGAAGGAGATAAACTGAGGAACAAAGAAAGGCAAAGAGGGAAAAGCAGAAGTATTAAAAGAAGTATTAAAAAGTAAGGGAGAAAAGGAGGTAGGAGCAAAGGACTATGGCCATGAAGGAGGAGAAGAGGACCAAAGGGAAGGAAAAAAAGGAAATAAAAGAAGGAAAGTGGGAAGGAGAGAGGAAGGAAGGGTGGATGACTGATTTGGAAAGGGTGAATGGGAAGGCCTGTCTTGCCTTTGGATTACAGGAAGCTGATGATGGAAATGGCCATTTAAAAAATCATTATGCTCTAGCCTGGGAGCTACAGGGAATGCAAACTAAATAAGTCTTCAGTATATCATACTTAGTGGAACTTTTGGACGTGAAATCTACTTACAAAATAATACGGCATTTCAAAAGCATGTTGTCCTCTGATAAGCCAGGGTCTGGAACCAGAAAGAAAATATCTGTATGGACAATTACCAGACTGTAACAGCCGATGAATGTGATTTGTAACTCACAACCACTATATTTATTTCAGCATATTAACATATTGACGTTTGTTACCTTAACTAACACTTCTATTATTTTCTTCCACAGCTGGAGCTCTATCTCAGCTGTCTCCCCCTCCCTCCCATCCCTCTGCCTGTCTGTCTTTTTTCTTCTTCTTCTCTCTCTTTCTCTCTCTTTCTGCTTTTCTTCTCCCTCAGCTCTCCCCATCCCTATGGCATTCAACCTTCTTTATTTTCCCACCCTCCGCCATTCTTTCCTAGTTTGCATTTCTATTTTTTAATCACTGTCCCTTTGCTCTTCCTCTCTTTCCCCTCTCCTCTAATTCTCATTTTTCTTCACTTTTCTCTAAAGCATTCTTCTTTTTCCCCTAGTGATTTCCTCTCATCCTCTTCCCCTTTTATTGCCTTAATTTCTCTCCTAAGTTTTCCAGGCCCTTTACTTGCCCCTCTTTTGCTGTTTTACCTACCTCACCCTCTCTGCTTTGTTTCAGAAAGACTTTAGCTAGCACATGACCTGGTAGTAACAGTCCTTCTGGGATCCTGTGTCCTCCGCAGGCATGAGATGCCTGCTTTTGAAAAGGAAGCACTACTACTTGTACTGTGTGTGAGGGGTGATGAGTGATTTCCAAATTTAACAACATAAAACTACAAGAGATGGCTGTGGAAAGAAGAAAAATGACTTCCAAAGATATAGATCCTGAAATCTGGAACATGTAAATGATATGAAGACGAAGGTTTGCAAATGTACTGAAGTTTAAGGACTTTGAGATGGGTAAATGTTGGGGATTATGTTGGTATAGTCTAAGGGCAGTCAGGATGTCCTTATAAAAGGAAACAATGGGAGATCTACAGAGAGAAATTGAAGGAAGGCAAAGGTAGAGATTGGATTGCTAAAGCCAAGTGTCCAAGAATGATGGCAGCCAGAAGCTGGTGCAGGTGAAGAAGGGACCTTCTCCTAGAGCTACTCCATGGAGTAAGGCTTTGCCCACACCTTCATTTCTGCCCAGTGGTAAGTACCAGAGAAACACTGTTGCTTTAAGCCACCAAAAAGGGTAGATATTCACTAGAGTGGACCCAGGAAGCTAACACTTCCTTGATCTTTAAGCCATTCAGATATGTTCAGTTCTGAGGGTTTAGATTATCTTGCTTTTGCTATTGGTCTCTGACTCCTCTTAAGCTCATGAGTTCACAGAGCCTTGCATTATGACCTTAGAATACATGTTTTTCCTTTTAATTTTGTGAGCGCTTGGCATATTTTTCTATAGGTTATAAGTTAATTTTACATTTTATAATGACAATTCACTTTGGACTCTATGTTCTCTCACTTGGTACTTATCTGCTAGGCTTAAATCCTCATTTTCTTCTTCCCTGGTCTACTTGGATGTAGAAAGAAACCACAGGTTTTCAAGTATAACTCCCCATTTGCAAGGCTGTGCTGTTATCATGTCTGCAAGTCTCTGAGCCATTGTATATCAAGCAGAGATAATAGCTCATCTTTAGCTGGCTAAGGCAAAGGGATCAGAAACTAGGTGTAAGATATAAACTGTTATATAGGAAAATCTCAAGACCTCAATTAAATTCACAATAGGAGATGGGTTAAAGAGCAAATATTGAACAGATAGTAGTAATAATAATACTAAAATAAATACAAAATAAGAGAAAAATGGGCAGTTGGGCCCTGACAGACCTAAGTTTGAATCAAAGCTTAGCCGTTTACTACTTTTCTAAATTTCAATTCCCTGAGTCTTTTTCCTTATAGGAAATAAGAATCTGCCATATACATTTTCTGTTTCAGGATTCATAAAGATGCACAGACATGAACATGTCATGGTGGTGCAGGCCTGTAATCCCAGCACAGCAGAAGCCAAGACAAAAGATTATGAGCTCCAGGACAGCCTGAGGTACAAAGCAAGGCTTAATTTCAAATATATATATATATATATATATATATATATATATATATATATATATACAAAACAAAACAAAATATACATGGATATGCTCATGACAATGTCTGGTGTGTAGCATGGCACTGTGGTGACTCTGGGTATTATTAACATAGACAATCATATGTATACTCGTTTTATTAAGTGCATCTTCATGGTAAAAGCACTCCAGTGCTTAGAGCCTCAAGTGCATATCTGAGAATCAACAGGCAACTGTCCCTCTGCCACTAGATAATTTGTAACGATTTGATAAAACCACACAAGTGACAGTGGCCACAGCATTGTAGGAACTCAGAATGCCCCCTTTCTTCTTCACACAAGTGAGAGACATTGTGTGCCACTCTACTTCCCAGACAAAAGAAACCTCAAAGAACAAGCCCGCTTCTGATGAGTTCTCTTTCCTGACATGTTTTTAAATAGATGGCTCTCCATTTTATGGAAATCCAATTGACACTATTTAAAACTTGCATTGTAAGAGGGAAAGACTTCATTTTACTAGATAATTCTTCATTTAACCAAAGGCTCAAAGATTTCTTTTTTTTAAGCAGTTTCCTACTTTCCTCTCACCTAGAAGATTCAAACAATGAGATTTGCATTAGCCTAGGCTGTTCTGTGCCCTTTCATTACCCCCACTCCACCTCCCTGGCCAGTCCTCCTTTGCCCTTTGTGTGCTGACTTTGGTATGCAATCTGCCTCTCCTATACCCTAGCAGGCTCCGTGTCAATGTCTTCAACTGAGATTAAAAGTCCATCGGATCATTGCTTTTTGACTGGCATCTGTGGACGCTTCGCAGGCACAGTGGCCATGTGGGAAATGTTGCTGGCCATCACTGTCAGATGACTGCTCTGAGTACCTGTTGCTTTTCCAGTTTACAACTAGAAAGGAGAAACAGACAGAGCCCTTGTTCACGGTCTTTGTCTAGTTTTACTCTTCCCACCTTGAAGTCCAGAATCTATATTAAGTTTAGGCCAACTTCTGCCATTCTCAGCCTCTTTCTGCCAATAGGTTAGATGTGACTGATCAGAATATATAAGATAAATATATATATACATATATATACATATATATGTATATATGTATATTTATATTTATATGTATATTTATATGTGTATATACATATATATGTATATATTTATATATATGTACATATACATGCATATGTATATATATATATATTCGACCTGGAGTATTATATATGTATAGATACACATATATAGTATATAATATGTATTATTTATTATATATAATATTATGTATATGTGTGTATACTTATACATGTATATATAATATTCCAGGTCTCATGCTATGCCATCAGAAACTCTGCTTTTGAGATTTCAAGACAATAGATTTCCACCAAAGCAGGGGGTCTATAATAAGAAATAGGAACCCTAGAGATGGAGGACACAGCAGAGGTAAACAGAAACGACACTTCAATGTAGAGTGATTCATAGTTTTCTGAAAGGCCCTCTTACTTAAATTTATTTTTTCACAGCCACTGGTCAGTAATAATGTGCACTGCAATATGTATGTGACATGTTACATAAATATGCATATATTTTCACATTGCAGAAATTGAGGCTGAGTGTCCTAGCCAAGGTCACAATTTATTTTGCGACCACAGCAACTCTGACTCCCAGGTTGGCCAGGAATAGGCCCAACTGAGACAACTGCCTTTTGCAACACTTAGCTTATCTGAGAATTCCCTACCTCAGTCCATGGACCAGCAAAAGAATGAGCTGGTCCTGGTGGCACACAGGGCAGGGAACCGGGGCCTCATGGTTTCTCATCGGGACATCTTATTACTTGGGCTGAGGTTCTTTGGGGAATTGCAGAGAGGAAGACAAGTAACATGTGATTAGAGTGAGTGTAGGCAGCTCTTGCTGTCCAGCTGTCAGTGCTTTAGCATCTGAGCCTCAGTTTCTCCCTCTGTCAAAGTGCCCCCTGGCAGTATTGTTGTTGTGAGATTTGAAAGAGATGATCCTAAAACAAGTTCTTGAAACAGAGTAAACCTCTAAATATGTCCACCAATCTTGCTTCTCACTGTCATTTCACAGTGTGTGTGAAGAGGAAGATCATAGAGGCTGAAGGCCTACCACAGGGAGATGTTCGTAAGAAAGGTCTCTTTCAGCTGGGGTGCTGGTGGCTCATATCTGTAATCCTAGCAACTTAATGGGATAAGACCTAAAAATAGAGGTCCAAAGATAGCCAGAGCAGGCAAAATCTGAGAGATTCTTATCACCAATTAGCCAGAATAGAGCCAGAGCCAGAGGTGTGCCTCAAGTGGTAGATACCTGACCTGATTGAAAACTCCAAGTAAGAGCTTGAAGCCTTGAGTTCAAGCCCAAGTGTCTAAAACCAGCCTCCCAAAAGAGTAGCAAGAGAACACATTCACTAGATCATAGGGTAGTTTGGTTTAACTTTTTGAGGAACCTCCATACTGCCTTCCAATGTGGTTCAATAAGTTTACATTCCCACCATGAGTATATACGTTGCCTTTTTGGCAGCATCTTTGCTGGCATGTTACCGTTTTCTCGATAATGGCCATTCTAACTGGTTAGGTAGAATCTTAATGTGGTTTAGATTTGCATTTCCTTTATGATCAGAGGTGTTGAGCATTTCTTCATATGTCTATTGGCCATTTTTTAAATTCTTCTGAGCTGACTGTTTTTAGCTCATTAGCCCATTTATTAATTTTTTTTGGTTTCTTGAGTTAATTTTTTATGTTCTCCATATATTCTGGATATTAGGACATTCCCCAATATGCAGCTGGCAAAGATCTTCTCCCCTTCTGTAGGCTGTCTACTCTACTCCTGAACATTTATCCAATAGATTACAAATCAGGATACAGTAAAACCATCAGCATAACTATGTTCATGGCAGTACTGATCACCATAGCCAAGGAATAGAATTAGCCCAGATGCCCCTCAGTATATGAATGAATCAAGAAAATGGGGTATTTCTACACAATGGAACTTACTTATCCATTAGAAAGCATAATATTGCATCATTTGTGAAGAAATGGGAAGATTAGAAAAAGTTATGTTAAGTAAGTAAGTCAGGCCCAGAAAGACAAAAGATCCATGTTTTCACTTATAGGTGGAATCTAGAGTTAGCTTACAAACTTGTAAGTAAATATATTGGATGCAATGTCATTGTATACAAATGTATGAACTGAAATAGGGCATCTTCAACAGAGGGTTCAAATAATGTAATTCCTCAGAAAGGCAAAGTCAAAGTTCAGCAAAATAAAAACCAGGAAGCCAGTAGATGGATGGAATGGAGTATGGTCAAGGGAAAAGGGGTAGAGAAATGAAGAGGAGGAGGGAGATAAAAAGCAGTCAAGACTTCATTGTATATCCCACAAAATTAAGAAGAGTGAAGGAAGGGGTGAGTGTGAGAAAGATGGGTAAGAAGGTTGAAAGGGGTAATATTCATCAAGACGTATTGTACTCATAAACCACTATGTTAAAAGGCAATTCCTTTTGACAACTACTTAAAGATAGCATAAAATGAAAAAAGAACACATCCACAGCAGCTTCCACCCAACCTCACCCTGTGTTGTCATATATTTTTTAACTAGCACAGTTATACTTCCACCTATAACCAAGTTTATATCACAGTCTTCTCAGCCACTTGTAAGCCATCTGCTACAAGGAAACTGCCCTTGTTTCCCAGATGAGAAAAATCAGATTGTTTTTCTTCTGTCAGGCTAGACCAAGCTAGCGTGTTCCTCACCTCATGCCTCCACTTTTGTTTACAACTCATTGTTCTCCATTTTGTATACCATAGGTTTTACTCATTTTAATGCCATAACTTGATGGGTTTTAACCATTTCCCCTAGTTCTGACACTACAAATCATTCTTAGAATATTTTCATCCACCTCAATTTGATTCCTGCTGCCCATGTCCTTTTAAGCTACTAAGAATGCTACAACTTTAGAGGAAGAATTACAGATCGGGGAAGTCTGCCGAAATACTTAACCCAGAATTCTAGATAGGAGCAGAAAGGCAGTCTGAGGACAGACAGTATCATCGCCATTCTGAGCACATGAGTTAAGCCCTTAGCAGTACTAAAAGCTGCCTAAGTATGTGGCCAGGGAAGACAGCAATTCAACTACAGCTACAGAAACATGTCATATGCTACATCCTCTTGGGGGTCTTTGATCTAGACATCATTTAGATATCTGTGACCAGGAGAAGATCTGGGTGCTTGGCCTTGATAAAAAATAAAAGAGAGAGAGGTAAAAAGAGGGAAAGAGAGAAAGAAGAAAGAAAGAAAGAAAGAAAGAAAGAAAGAAAGAAAGAAAGAAAGAAAGAAAGAAAGAAAGAAAGAAAGAAAAAAGAAAGAAAGAAAGAAAGAGAAAGAGAGAGACAAGGAGAGAGAGGAGAGAAAGAGAGGGAGGAAGAGAGGGAGGAAGGGAAGGAGGAAGGGAAGATGGAAGGAAGGAAGGAAGGAAGGAAGGAAGGAAGGAAGGAAGGGAGGGAGGGAGGGAGGGAGGGAGGGAGGAAGGGAGAAAGGGAGGGATGGAAGGAGGAAAGGAAGGAAGGAAGGGAAGGAAGGAAGGAGGGATGAGAAAGGAAGGAGGGAGGAGGGAAAGAGGGAGAGAGGAATGGAGGGAAAGTAGAAGAGGAAGGGGGAAAGAGAGAGAAAGAAAGAAAAAAGAAAGAAAGAAGTCTGATACTGATGGCTCACACCTGTAATCCTATCTATTCAAGAGTTTGAAATCTGAGGGTGAAGGTTTAAATCCATCCCAAGCAGATAAATTCAAGAGACATTTATCTCCAGTTAATTAGCAAAAACCAGAAGTGGAGGAGTAGCTCAAGTGGTAAAGTACTAAGTTTGAGGGAAAAAAGCTAAGGGACAGTGTGAAGTACTTAGTTCAAAACAGTTCTGCACACACACAAACAAAGAAAAAGAGAAAATGAAGAGAAAGAGAAATCAATACCCTAAGATCCAAGGCCAGATAAGAATACTGAATAAGGCATACATAGTAATATCTCTTATGATCCTTTAGGTCACAGGGGCTCAACTGTACTCCAGATATATTGGCTCAATAATAGTTAATAATAATAATAATCAGCTACCATTATTTGGAAATGGATTTCATCCATAAAGATAAAACACTCAATTTTAATAACCCCTTGAGGCAGGTCTACTTTACTGTTCCATTCTAGTAGAAAACTAAAGAGTCACAGAAGTGACTTGCCCAAATACACATAGAGAATAGGTGACAGGTCTGCCAGTAGTTTGCCAGTATGTATTCTCTTCACACAACACAGTGGTGGCAGATTAGCAACAGAGAACAAGGAACCAGCGTGTTAGAGTTTTTGACATGTATCCTCATCTCTTTTCTCACTTAACCTTCTAGGGCTCAGGGAAGGTAGGGACCATGCCCAGGACCTACCATGGGGGTTGGTATCCACAGGTGGTCAATCAAAGCGTATTGGTTTAACATTCATTGTCATGTGAAATAAAAATGAAACCACTGAAATATCCTGCCTTTGTCATTCACAGGTTGAATACCTAGGAAGGATTTGGAAGTTAATTCTTTGTGCCTCAGTTTCATCCCACAGTTGAAAAAAAGAGAAACAGACTCATCCATCAGTCTCAGTAGACTTAGGGAAGAATTAAATGTGCTTCACATCTTGCCTCTCATAAGTCAACAGTTAATAACTGCTAACTTTTGTAAGAATTATGAATATCCACACTACAGATAGGAGGAGCTTTAAGCTCATAAAGGTTGTGGAGTGCTGGATCATAAAGGCTAGAAAGTGATCAAAGCAGGCTGAAGGACTAAAGCTTTTCTTGACTTTACCATATGATGTGATGTTTGTTGACTGAGAGGAAACTGGTATGAAGCATGTCCCAGAGTCCAGATTTAGGGGGCTCCTTTCCCACCCAGTGAATTCTGAGCCTCCTGGAGGATGATCTGAGTGATTGCCCCCTCCTTTTGCAAGCACCTTATCTTGCCCTACCTCCCTCAGGAACATTCTCCTGAAAGTGAAACATGTGAATTCTGAAAGGAAGCTGTGAATAGTTGCTCTTGTGCATTGTTATGCAAATGCTACATAAATTGGCGTCTTAAATCTGGCCCTAATGATGCCATTCTGCTTTGTCTTCCAGCTTCCCTGACACCCATTCTGAGATGCACTGTACAGATGTTAGTTTATTATGTACACCAATAACTCACTCTGCATCTCAGCGAGGTGGGATGCTAGCAGCTAGGGCCGTAGCCTTGAGAGTGATGAAATGTACCCCTCACTCCCCCCCTCTTCCCCCATCCCCCTGTGAAAGATGTGTGTACAGCTCCCAAGCCAAGCACTTCCTTTTATCAAGACCCCAGTGAGAGCTAATCTAGTGACTGGCAAATCCAGAAACAACACAGATTCCACAAAGAGGCTGATTAAAAGCTTACTTGAAATTTGGAAAATACTAATTTTTAAAAGTGATAACATTTAAAAAAAACCCTTCAATATGTACAAAGAAAACCAATTTCATTCGAGCCAATCCTTCATCCTCAGAAGGATCAGAAGTAAGAGTTTTGCTTTATGCTAAATGTGGAGATGGCTTCACAGCCAAAACATACAACATCCCACTAATTATTCTTTCAAGCTTCAACATGTACTTTATTAATCTTTTTGCTGCCTTAGCAGCCACAGATGCAGACAAATTTAGTGCAATAGACGGCAGGATTTGTGGGAGTATGGCATATTCTCAGTTGCATCTTTGCTGTTGTTATTCATCAGTGGGCAAGGCAAGCAGACATCAGCGGTACAAGCCATGGTAGACCTAGGTTTGTCACATACCAGCATCCTATTCCAGAGGAAATTAAAGAAAGAGAATCACCAGGTATTGAGTACCCACTGTGAGTCAGACACTGTGGAGACTCAGGAACTCTTTGATTCTGAGAGACATAGTTTACTCTCATTTGTAGATAACTAAGTTGAAGCTTGGAAACTTTGAGTAACTTGCCCAAGATCACATGGCTGGAAGATAATGGAGTTGGGATTTCAGAATGCTTTTTAACCCCAAATTACACGTGTGTAGGATGTTTAGATAGTGTGATATCCATTGGCTGAAAAGCAATGAAGTAACTAGATTGCTGTGGAAACTTAGAGAAAAGAGAGAAAGGAAAGAAGAAAAAAAAAACCAGGAAGCATTAGGAAGGAAACTTTAGAAGAGGAAGCAGTTGACCTAGGGCTTAAATGGGTTAAGGGTTTCCATACACAGTGATCAAGTACTAAAAGGACATTCATTTGACAGAGAACAGTATGAACAAGGGGACAGAGTCTGGAGAGTATGGATTAGCTTCAGAGAACTCATAGAGGCTCGAAGTGCACATGAAGGCAGACAATGGTAAAGGTAGAAAAGGAGTGTGAAATTAAATTGTGTAACTCCTAATACTACACAAAACACTTTTAATTTTAAAACATTAAAGAAAATTAGTTGCATCTTCTTACAAAAGATGACAGAGAAATGCTTAGCGTTATGCAAAGCTGAGACATACCAATGCATCTTAAATCACTCTACCCTTTGAGTATATCTATGTCCCAAAACATCATGAGAGATCAGAAGATTAGTTCTTGAATAACTAACTCTGAACACCACATCTCCTAACAGCAATGCTGGTTTAATAAGTCACATTATTCTGAAAGAAAAATTCCATCCCCATAAGACTGGCTCAGGTTAAGCATTGTGTACCAATCATATAATGGAGTTTTTGTGATACCCACTATGCTCATATTAATTCAGAAACTGCAGTGCACACACACACACACACACACACACACACACCCCAGCCACATAGATGCTTACACAGAAACACTTATTTCAACCTCAGAACAACCTTGAATGGTTGTATTGGCCTCTTCTTCACAGACCAGGAAACAGATCTTCCCTAGAACCCAGGTAACTTAAATTTTATCCTCTTTCCATTATATGCCATGCCTCACAATAGCCTTTAAATTGGTAGCTCTCAAAATCTGTTGGCTGTGGAACCGTTGGGATGGGCCTACCTATAATCAAAGTGTATTATACGTATGCATGAGAATGTCATGATGAAACTCTTCACTATGTATAAATTAATGTGTGTCCATAAAAGAGAGTCCAGCAAACAATAAACAACAATCAGATCTCATGTTAACTATTGACTATGTGCTTTCAGCGGAATGTAGAATTAAAGGCGATATGTAGGGATAGCATGTTGGGAACTCATTCTGTTTATTTTGTAGAACATGTGGATTTTTGAGGGATATAGGCTTCAGAGAGTAAAATGAGATTGTGTGACGATCTTCTGATAATATCCACTCTTGTAAGGCTCTTTTTCAAGGAAAAGTTAACAACTTTTCTTAATTCTTTTTGTGTGTATGTCTATGTGTATCTGTTTTCTATTTATACTATGATATAAAATTTCTTATGGGTAACAATGTGTTTTGCTCCCCTGTGACATTGACATAGTACAGGTCATTTCCAAGAAATTCAGATTTTGGTGACTTGAACTGTAGTCCCTTATGTTCGATAAGGGTGATGGTCACTAGGATCTGCTGAGCAGTGAGTAGATGCCAGGCATTGTGCTAACTGGTATTTATTAATTCTTTCAGCATCTAGCACAACCTTATGAGGTTGTTCATGTTTATTATTTTCTCCTATTCCAGATAAAGTAACACATACAAAAATGAAGTAAACTGCTCTTACTCAAATAGCTGGTCAGTAGCAGATCTTGGATTCAAATTTAGGCTGACTAGAACATGTGCTAATTGCTGTGAATTAGAATGTGAGAACAATTCTGAATTGTTCATAAGCATAACCACACCCATTCCCTCCTCCAACCATAATAACAAGAAGCAAAATGTAGGTAGGATTATTCCCACCTTGGAGATAAAAACACCAAGAGTCGAGGCCACACACTTGATTGAAAAACATCTGTGTTTTATTAAAGAAAGGAGTGTGATGTTTTTGCCTTCTTTCAGGAAAAAATAATATAATCATCTGAGAAAATTCCAAAATTCTTAGAGCAATTATACAGTTTTATTTTGCTACAAACACCATTGACCCTTCTTCAAAGCACCACACATGCTGGGAAGACCAGACACATAAAAGTGTAATTTAAACACTCATTGGTTTTACCCCCTTGTTGCAAAAGAAGAAGAATGTTTATCCACAAAAAGAAGAAAAAAACATCTAGTTGCATTTCCTAGTTTAATTAGTTTTGTCAAGTGCCGGCAATATGATTTCCATGTTAATTTCCCCATATTCCATTTCAGTTTCTTTATATTCTACTTCAATTATTTGCTTAAAAATTGAGAAAGGCACAATGGCTGTTTAAATTTCATTGACTCAACTAACATTTACTGGTGTTTCATCTTCTACTAGCCCTGCAGGGCCCACAAAAAAAAATGCAACATGTGCAATCACTGCACCCCCTTTCCTCATGCCTGTCACAGGCAGTTCTAATCTATCAACTGCTTACTCCCGTATCCCACATTCCCTGTGAAATGGAAACCTCAAAATCTTTTTCGATATGGCTTTCCAGGCAACCAATAGCAACTAATTAATGCCTATGTGAAAAAAAATTAAAACTATTTCCCATCCTAGTGTGAAACATTTTCGGATAGTTCCCTTCACACTTAATTGTCAGGAGGTGGCAGAATTTCCATTTTTATATTTTTCCTAAAAACAAATGTGTATTGGGCATGCGCACGTAGTTTTAGCAACTAGATGATTGCTAGTTAACAGATTTAGCAGAGTCCCCTAAGACGTGTATAAGACTGTAGGACACAGAAACCTATCACCAATAGTTTCTACCCTTGGAGAGCTTGCATTCTGGTGTTAGAAAGACTGGCTAGACAAAAAGTTCAGATAACACAGATCTATAGAATGGAGAAGAGTGTGCGCGTGTACACACACACACACACACACACACACACACACACACACACACACACACACACACACACACACACACACACACACACACACACACACACACACACACACACACACACACACACACACACACACACCTGAGTTCTGAACCTATCCAGAAGGGACCAAGAAAATTAAATGAGACAAACTGCTGAGACAAACTACACCCAGAACTCAGTGGCTTAACCCAGACATTTTTTCTTTCTATCTGAAATGGGCCTTAAGACTCTACACTATGGAATGATTCAGGTACTCAAGCAGCTTCCTTTTTATATCTCTGTTATCTTTCCAGCCTCTTCAGAATCCTCCACTGGGCACCTTTATCTGGAACACCGTAGAGACTAAATGTGTCTCTTATAAAGTTTGTATATTGAAATCCTAATCTCCAAAAGTCAATGGGATCAGGGTATGGAGACTTTAGGATGTGACCAGACTATAAGGGTATGAATCTCACGATGAGGGTTCTATGCTTATAGTCTGGTAGAACCCTCATCGTGAGATTTATACCCTTATAAGGAAAGATACGAGAGCTTGCTTTTGCTCTATATCCTCTTCCATATGAGGAAATAAGAAGACAGCTTTTCCATATACAAAAAAATGGGCCCAGACACCAGATCTGCCAATATGATAATCTTGAACTCTCCAGCTCCCAGAACTATGGGAAAAGGAAAGAAATGTCCATTGTCAAAGTCCCACCATCTGCAATATTCTGGTATAGAAGCCTGAATTGACTAAGTCTTGTACCAATGAGCAAGAGGAAAGTGATATGAGGAGAGAGGTTAAAGACCAGGCTTGGAAGACCAGATGTTCACTATTCTCTTTCTTAGTTCACCACAACTTGTAAGTTTCTCAACTTTCCTTAGAGAGAGGGGTCATGAAACTAGGTTCTGACCAATAGTACACCACAGGAGCACCCATAGGGAGAAGCCCCAAGACCACTTTGGAATATTCTATGAGAAACAACTCTTTGTCATATTCAGTCACTGAGATTTCGAGATTATTTGCTACATTACCTTTTGCTAAATTATGCTGGCTAATAGAGATTACATTCTTTTACTCTAACATGGAGATAACAGAACCCTATTAGGAGGATCAAATAATAAGTGGACAAAAAAAACCCACGTGGTCTCCTATAGTAGGTTTACCATGATTTGTTTTCACTAGAAAGGCAACTGGGCTCCTTGATAGACATAAGGAAGTCCTCACCAATGCACATTGGGAAGCTAGGCAGAAGATTCAAGCTCTCCCAGAGCCTGAGCCACATACTTCACAGAGAGCCTGCAGGTTTTCTAAGGCTTCTTCTGCAGTAGTAAAAACCCTGCACACAAGTAATAATTCCTTAATTAAGTTATGGGAGATCATCACTTGGACAGTAAATGCCAGATCCAAGAGACCTGAGATTTCTCTCCACAATATCTGGATGGTTGTTTCCAACTCAGGGCTTCTACTGTTGCTGCCTTGGTTCCATTGCCTTTACTTGATTAGAGTAGCATGAAGAATAATGTTGTGCTAGGTGTGGTGGTTTATGCCTATAATTCCTAGCACTTGGGAAACTGAAGCAGTAGTATCCTAAATTCAAGGACAGACAGGGTTACATAGTAAGAATAGTCAATCAAACTATCAATAGTATGGCAGAACAGGCTTGTACTAAACCTCACTCCCCTACTGTATGCACAGGGCTGGGCACCTTAGAAACAACAATGGTAAGTGTCTTCACACCACAGAAACAGATGACAGTGTGGATCATTTTTCTCCCTGCCTTCCTTTTCCTTCCTTCCTCCTCTCTCCCTTCCTCCTTATAGCTCTCCCTTTCTTCTTCTCTCCTTTCCTCCTTTTCTTTTCCTGCCTCCTTTTTTTCCTTCCATTTTCTTCCTTCCCTTCTTTCTTTCCTCCCTTCATTACTTTTCCTTCCCTCCTTTCATTCTACCCTCTTTCCTCCATCACTTCCTTTGAACCTCTCTCTCTCTTTGCTTCCTATCTCCCAAGACAAAAGAAACAAAGCAAAGAAGGAGAAAGGAGCATCAGGAACAGGGAAATTCTGGTAACCAGAATAAATTGAGCATCTTTATGGCATTGGCCAAGGGCATGTTCAAAACTGAGCCCTATTGTGATTTTGATGCTTTTTAATCAGCAAAACTGCAGGCACCTTTTGTGTCTCTAACAAAAACGTCAGAATCAAGCAAGAGGCAGAAGGGGGCAGATGCCCTGTTTGTAGCCTTGGCTGTAGCTCTGCAGCCTGACCAATGCCAAATGGAGCTCATGGGTTTGAAATAGGACACGTGTCTTGGCAACTCTGGAAACATGGTCCTTCAGCCCTGCAGAATAACTGCCTTCCTCTTCGTAACAACCTATGCACTGCAACTGGCCTCTGCCCCCTCCCTCTTGTACCTTCCCTTGGACCTGTCACCTTTTCCCCTCTCCAATCATACTTGTCCCATTGTCCTATTTCCTCTTAACATTCGGCACCTCTGATCTGACACTTAATTCTTGTTTCTTGGCTCTGTCTGAAGCCTAGCTTTTCTTCTTGGTCACAATTCATAGGTCTGATTATGTTGACTTTGGCCTTAACTAAGTAAACATCTAGTCTAGTCCAGACAGCTGCAGAGACTTGCCCCTGACAAGCTCATCAGGAACAGGCATCCTCCTCCTTGGCTTCTACTGATTTTGTGCTGGTCATAGTTGTGCTGGTCAACCTCTAGGTCTCCTCCAAATTCCTTATCAATTCAGTGGTCAATGAAACTCAGCTATACGTTAAAATCATCTAGATTTGTCAGGTGCTGTCAGTGGCTCATGCCTCTAATCCTAGCTACTCAGGAGACTAACCATCTGAGAATCTTGGTTCAAAGCCAGCCCAGACAAAAATGGCCATGGGACTCTCATCTACAGTTAACCACCAAAAGTCTGGAAGTAGATCTGTGGCTCAAGTGGGGCAGTGTTGTGTTTAGGAAAAATGAAGCTCAGGAACAGTGCCCAAGCTGTGAGTTCAAACCCCAGGACTGATATTTTTAAAAAAATCACCCTGATGCTCTTTAAAAAATTCTAATATCCAGCCAGACATCAGTAGCTCACTCCTAATATGCTAGTTACTAGCGAGTCTGAAACCTGGAAGATCAAGGTTCAAAGTTAGCCTAAACAGTTAACCAATAAAAATGCTAGACTAGAGGAATGGCACAACGTTGAAGCATTTTGAGCATGTTGATGAACAAAAATATGAGATCTTAAGTTTAAGCCCCATTACACACATACACACACACATATATACACCCAATCCAATATCCAGGCATCTTACAGATTCTCTTGTAAAATCGACGGGGTCATTCTATTCATATTTATAGAACTTTTTAACTCATATATAGATTTCTGTGTGTATGTGTGTTGTGTGTACGTGTATGTGTGCATATGCACTGCTACTGGTGCTTAAACTCAGGGCCTTACACTCTTGCTTGCTTGGCTTTTTCTCTTAGGGTTGCATTCTCCCAACTTGGGTCACACTTCTATTTCTAGCTTTTCAGGGGTTGATTCGAAATAAGAGTCTCACAGACTTTTCTTCCCAGGCTGGTTTTAAATCCTGATCCATATATCTCAGCCTTCTGACTAACTAGGATTATAGGCTTGAGCCACCAGTTTCCAGCTTATCTCTACATTTCTGCAGATTTTAATTTGTTCTTGTTCAACCATGGAAGGAAGAACTTTTCATTCAACCTTCTTAGCCTTTTTGTACGCAACTAAATCAAGTAGTGTATCCAAATCAGAGATCGGTCTAATTCATGGACCTACAAATTTAAGCCCCTCTATGAATCCCATTTCCATTGTAAAGACATGGGAGTCTTAGGACTCAAGCTTGGAGCAAGAGACACACAGGGGAAGCTGTGATGTTTATGTTTGAAGGATACAAAAAGACCTGGCCCTTCCTCTGCATCGCCATGTGCCATTTCTGGATTTCATGCAGTTACCTGCTGCTTCCATCTTGCAGCCATATAGTTAAACAGATATCTGGGGAATAGCAGTGCACTGGAGGATGTTGGAGCTGAGATAAGAAATCAGTCTACAGGTACCTGGTCTTTTTTAAAAAAAAATAAGTTTTTTTTATTGTGAAAATACTGTCCAGAGGGGTTACAGTTACATGAGCAAGGTAATGAGTATTTTTCTTATCAAGCATTGTTGTCTTTTCCTCCTTTGTTTTCCCCCTACCATCCCTTCCCTCCCATCTTCACAACTACACTCCTACCCCCACTCTTGTCTAAATTGTAGTTTGTTTTTCAACATAGGTCTTGTACATCTCATTGTTGCAATGGGTCCACCTGTATCCCTATTTAAACAATTTGTTTTTTCCCTTCTCCTCCCCAAATTATACCAACATCAAATACAGTGAAAATGGGAGTTATACCGTGGAGGAGGGACATACTAAGCAACAAAAAAAATCACCTTATAAATACGTTAGAAACAATAGCAAGAAAGAAAAAAACACTTTTGTCCTTATCTTGGGGTTCATTTCGCTTAACATCATCTTATCTGACCTTTTCTGCTTGTCTCAGACAGGGAAACCATGGGACCTATGTTTCTTTGGGCCTGGCTTACTATAATTTTTTCCAAGTCTTCCCATTTCCTAACAAATGGGGCAATGCCATTCTTTCTGATGGAGGCATAGAATTCCATTGTGTATATATACCACATTTTCTTGATCCATTCATCTACTGAGGGGCATCTGGGTTGGTTCCATATCTTAGCTATGGTAAATAATGCTGCCATAAACATAGTTGTGCTGGTAGCTTTAGTATGGTCTTGTTTGTGATCATTTGGGTAAATGCCCAGAAGTGGGATTGCTGGGTCATAGGGGAGCTCTATGTGGGGTCTTGTGAGGACCCTCCATACTACTTTCCAAAGTGGGTGAGCAAGTTTACACTCCCACCAACAATGCAGTAGGGTTCCCTTCTTGGACAAATGGGATTGCATGAAGTTGCCTAGCTTCTGCATGGCAAAGGATATAGCTAGCAAGATCAATAGAAAGCCCATGGACAAGGGTCTCATATCTATAATATACTTGAAACTCAAAAAATTAAACCCCCCAACAACAAATCCTTAAAGAAACAACTGCCTAATAAATAAGTGGGCTAAAGACTTAAAGAGAAGGTTCTCTGAAGAGGAAATAAGAATGACCAATAGACACATGAAGAAATGCTCAACCTTTCTAGCCATAAAAGAAATGCAAATCAAAACAACATTGAGATACCACCTCACCCCAGTTAGAACGGCTGTAATCAAGAACTCTAATAACAACAGTTACCTGTTCTTTAACCCAGGAACCAACCTGATCTGTGATTTTATTTAGTGAGCTAATATAGTTATCTATTGCTTAAATTTTATGCATTTGCATAGGTGTTTTTCTATTTGTTTTTCTGTCAAGAGCCAAATTATTTCAGGCTTTGTGAATTTGTTTCTGACACAACTACACTGACCTAGTAGTATGGAAACAGCCATAAACCAAATGTAAATTAATAAACATGACTGTTTCAATGAAAGATAATTTACTATAACAGGCAGTGAGCTATGTGTGGTGTTTTGGCTATCGCTGACTGATTCCTTAGTCAATCTAAGTCAATGTGTTATTATCACTCACACCCTAGGTATCTAGGTATCTTAAGTGACAGGAGGATTACATCAAGAACTAAGTCTGCAGGACCCAGCTGTTCCAACCCAGTAAAGTCTATATATACATCTCTTGTACCTGTTTGTCAAGTTCTCCCTGACATCCCATATACACCTCAAACTTACCATTTTTAAAACAAACTTTGCATTCCCCATATGTACCACTAGGTCTGCTTCTCATGTTGCCTTCCCTACTTAACATGCCACCTCTCTCCCCACATGTTCAAATAAAACCCCCTCACCCATTCTCATGGTTTTGATTGTCATTAGCCAAGCAGCCACCGTATTCTGTCAATACCATCAATAAAACACAGTTCTATTCTCCGTCCATCCAAAACCATTTACTAGATGCCAGAACTGAGAAGACAACAATGAACAAAATAGATGGAGTGCACACCCTACCCTAAGATGGGATTGCTGATGCACCGTGAACAGTAGTAAGCTAGAATCTGCCATCAGTGAGACATCTACATGCTAACCTCTACACAAGTCTCTGTACAGCAAGACTGTGCATCTTGAAGCCACTCCTGAGTGAGTGCACCTATTACTTATCTCCTATTCATAGATCAAGAAATTGAGGCTAAGGAAGGTTGAATCACTTGCCCAAGGCCACAGTAGCACAGGGGCAGCAGCAGCATAATGGAGAGCAGATTGCCCCCTCTCCCCTCCACACCAAAGCCCAGAGCATCCTTGCACGTAGGTAGCTTTTTGAGCGACACTGTCACTTCAAGAATTTCCATCAAGAGTACCCAGGATGACACCTGGGATCTCATTTTGGCAGCAAGCCCATGACAAATGCCTCATCAGCACAAGCTCTGTGCAATTAGGAACAGGCCATTAAAACACCCATGTTGGAAATCAGTCACTCTCTGTTCTCTGCCAAATAGCGCTGCCACCTGTGCCAAGGCAGAGTTTATTCCTAAACAATGAAAAAAAAACAGGTTCTGGGGGTGGGCACCGGGGGCCCTCAGAGGGATGCTGTCTGTAATGTCGTGCATGCCCAGTGCGCATGGGAGTAGCAGAAGGAAGCCCTCCTGCTGCCTCTGCTTGTCTACCTTGCTGTTCCTGCTTTAGAAGCGGGAGGGCGATGGACAGTGCCCCAGCCCTACAGGTGGACAGACCTGCTGCCACAGAAATTCACCAGATCTCCCTGGGGCCTCTGCTATCCTAGCTCTAAACAGTGTCACCTGCTCCTCAGAGTCACCCCCAGGGGTAACAGGCAATGAGGCTTCTGAAGAAGTCAGGACTCTGCCGGAATTTGAGTTAGACCTCAGTGAGTGGCTACCTTCCTCCCTGATTGGGTGCCACTATGACACATTTCCAACTGTAGGATCCAGGTAGTGCTTTGAGGTAAGGCTGGCAGAGAAGAGCAAGAGGATGGGCTCTGGGAGCCACTGTGTTCTCTGTTCCAAATATTCTACTGTTTCACATGCACATACGAAGATCACTATCATTGCAGAGGCAGGAGGAATAATAACCTCACCTAACAAGTAAAACACTGCAGATCAGGCAAATAGAATTAGGGCCTCACCTTTGGGGTTAAGCATTTAACCATGTTGCCAGTCTTGGTACCCAGCTCTGAATCCATTCTACTTACTGCTAGATAGACTGCTTGCCACAACCTTACTGAGATCACTGATCTTTATGTCTACCTAATCTGCTAAATTCACTACATAGGAAGAGTTCAGAGCTGTTGCATATTCTTGTCGGCAGACTCTTCCTTTATCTCTCAGATAGGTCTTGGATTGAATGAGTCAATATTCTGCCTGCTAAAAATTAAACAGGTTTAGAAGAGCTACTGCTATACACTGTACTTAACATTTAAGTATAAATTAATGTCCATAACAATGCATTATTAAGCCATTTTTCAGATACTAAAACCCAAGGCTTGGAAAATGACAAGATTAAGTGCATAGGAAAAATTCTTTTCTAAGACTCTGATCACACAATATCTGTACTTTTAATCCATTTCAGGGACTTTTCCATCTCAATGCAGCTCCTAGATCCTTTAATCTGCCTCTGTTTCTATTACCCCTCCATCTTCTTCTGATTCATCTCTTCCTATGTCCCCTTCCTTATCTCTTTCTGGTTTCTCTTCAGTAGCTGCAGCTATTTTCCAGCTGAGAGCATCTTAGATCTAGCTTGTCCTAATGTCTTCAGGTCTTACAGAACTTTGCATTCACAAACAATGAGCATAGCTGCCTAGTAACAAATCTTAACTTCCTAGATGCTTCCACAGTGCTCAGCTCTCTCCCCAGGTCACAGTCAGCTTTGGTTTTGCCATCTTAAACTATCATTCCCACTGCTTTTTCCTTTCCTGAGTCTGGAAGCCAATGAGGGTAGCTCAGAGTCTTCCCAATATGTATGTTTTTACGAAACTGCACTTAGGACTGCAAGAGGTCAGAACATGCTGGGTTTCCCTGACATGGAGTTTAAGTCCTTAAAGTTGAATCTCTATTTCTTTAAGAGATGGAAACATGTTCTATCATATCTAAGCCAATATATCTTTGCAAACATATTAGTATTCATTTTGCTAGATCCACAGATAGTGTTTAAATCTTTACTAATTGCTTTTCTGGAATAAAAAGGTGGTAACTGCTTTTATAATCACTTCCAGTCGACAAATCCACACTGCCATTGCTTCTGTAGCATTTCTGGTCTTCACTAAGAAACACACAGCAGGATTGTGTTATCAAACACCGATGCCTAACATTCAGGGTAATAAAGACTGTAGAAAGAAGAAAAATTCCAGGTATATGATTTCTTCCTTGGACAAATAGGGCAGGGACATCATTGTAGTACCATTTGAAATGTTATCCTCAGGAGAAGCAACACAATACAATGAAATGATTTGGAGTTAAGAAACCAATATTTAAATCTACCACAAACTAGTAGCATGACCTTGAGCTCATCACTTAGTCTTTACAGGACTCAGTTTCTTCATCCATAAAATGAATGGGCTCGAGATGATTACCTCTAAGATAATTCCCAGCTGGCTGTAAAATTCCGAGACGCTAAAACAGCTCAGGTCCTTCCAATGGCCAAAAAATGAACAATGATTCAGACTCCAAAGGCAATTCATATTTTATTTATTTTTAAATTATGGAAAAGTTCCTTTGGCCAGCTACAGAAGCCCTATTCATTTCTGGCACAAATGCCCATAATTTCAAAGCTATAACATTAGGTATTAAATTTAGAAAATAGAAAGGGAATAAAATTGTGCTTTTCTGTTTATAGCTTTATTAATAACTTTTAACTCATCAATAAGGTGCTACATTTTTCAACCCCAGAAGGCAAGAAAATATTTAGCACAGGAAGAAGAGCATAAATTAACATTTATTGGCTACCTGCTATAAATTACCATTTATTGCACACTTATAATAAGCTGGACGCTAGGGCATACATATTTCTTATGTTGTTTCCTTTCATATCTATAATCATATTATAAAGTAGCTATCGATTTTTTTAGACAAGGAATTTGGGACCGAAGGTGATTTGACTTGTCTAACACCACATAGTTAGTAAGGTAATTCTGAACCCAAGTCTTTAGACAAGCATGTTTCCTGCTGCGTCACTTCTGCAATATTCTGGGTAAGTAGAGTTCACCCTGTCAGAGGAATGCAGCAGCAGTTATGAATGCTATAACAGGGATCACTGTCCTGGGAACTGGGAATGGAGCTTGAGTGGTTAGACTCAGTGACCCTGGAAGTTCCTTCCAATCTGAAAAGGTACAAGACATATAACATATCCCCTAAACGTTTTAGCTTTTTTGATTGTTTTCTTTGCAACATTGGGGTTTGAACTCAGGGCCTAAATTTGGTAGGCAGGCACTAAACCACTGAGCAGCACCTCCAGTCCTTGCCCATGCAGGTTATTTTGGGGATGAGGTCTTGCTGCCTGCCTACAGTACATGTCTGTACTGCAATCCTACTACTTTTTGCTTACTGCCTTGGTTGGGAGGTTCTTTGGATGACATGGAGTCTTGTGACTTAAACTGACTACCCTGATTGGCCTCAAACACAATTCTCCTTTACTCAGTCTTGCTTGATTCTTTGTTGACTCACTAGAACCAAAGAATTATCATTCTACATTCAAACTTCTATATAATTCTACAAGGGAGGGAGATAGAGGAAGGTAGAATTTCACTTGATGCCACCGGAAATGTCCACTTGCAATTCCAGGCAACATTAACCTGTGCTACACTGCCTAACCTCCTATCCTCATGTATTCAAGGAAGTGCTTAACAACAATTTTTAGAGGAAGTCATGGGAGCTAACAGCCTATATAGTTTTAGTTCTTTCTTCTCCCTTTTAAGTAGCCATTATCTAGAATGCCTGTAAGGGGTTTTGAATACATTTGAGCTTCCTCACTAGATAATAAACTGTGGATAAATATATGTCATAAGGAACTTTATGTAATAGAATATTTCATGAGATGAAATAATCATCATCTCCATCATTTTTAGCATTCAACCAAGACAAATTCTAGCTGTTTCTCGAACAAATGGGCAACAAGTAAGATCAGAACTTCTGTAAATGGTTCCTTTTAAGGAAAGGATAAAGCAGACTGTGTGCAGGGCACCGGTGGCTTACGTCTATAATCTTAGCTACTTAGAAGGCTGAGATCTGAAGATTGCGGTTCAAAGCCAGCCAGGCAGGAAAGTCCGTGAGATGCTTATCTCCAATAAACCACTAGAAAACCAGAAGGGGCACTGTAGCTCAAGTGGTAGAACACTCGCCTTGAGCTGAGGAGCACAGGGACAGTACCCAAGCCCAGAGTTCAAACCCCACAACTGACAAAAAATAAAAATAATAGTAAGCCAGGCCTAAAGGAACATAGGTCCCATGGTTTCTCTTATTTGCATTAACTAGTGTATGTCTGAAACAAGCAGAAAAGATCAGATAAGTTGATGTTAGGCAAAATGAACCCCAAGATAAGGACTCAAATATTTTTTCTTTCTTGCTATTGTTTCTATCATATTTGTAAGGTAGTTCTTTGTTGCTTTGTATGTCCCTCTCCCACGGTATAACCCTTGTTTTCACTGTGATGTTGGTATAATTTGGGGAGGGGAAGGGAAAAAACAAATTGTTTAAATAGGGATACAGGTGGACCCATTGCAACAATGAGATGTACAAGACGCTATGTCGCAAAACGAACTTTACAACTTTGGCGTGGAAGGGGGGCGGTGTGGGGAGGAAGTGGGAAGGGATGGGAAGGGGAAACAAAGGAGGAGGCAACAACACTTGATAAGAAATGTACTCATTACCTTGCCCATATAATTGTAACCCCTCTGTACAGTATTTTCACAATAAAAATTAAAAAGAAAAAACAAGGGGCCTACCAGACTGGAAATTTACAGTCTGATTTAGTAGTGTGTTCAGGGACAAGATGAGGAAATAAGAGAAAATGAATGGGTGTGTGGTGGATCTGAAAGAGCAACAAGATGTACTCTGAGTCAGTTCTAAGCATTAGAAGTATCCAACAGAGTCAAGTAATTTGTACTCAGGAGAAGCTATAGTCATGGTCAGAAACAGCAGAGACACTGGTAGTCAGGGGTATAGAGTTGGTGCCTCAGGAAATCTGTCTCCTCTTGTAAGACTGAACTGCTCCTAACAGTCTGAGAAAGACTGTTAGGATGACTTCCAAGGGTTGGCAGATCATGGAGACGATCCAAGATACCAGCTTCCCTCTCTGAAGAACCTAGAAAGACTCCATAGTAGAGCTTTTAATGAGCTCTTCCTAAGCAACCAGGTCTCTAATCACAAAGCACCTGCGTGCCTTGAGGAGTTGGCTGAACTTGACTTTTCCTCAAAGTATCACTCAAGGACTCTCCAAGACACTAAGGATCTGAATATTTGACCAAGCAGAATGATAAGCTTAATGGCTGGTAAATGACAACTGACATTTGAGAAGCTCCTCTTTCATTCTTGGGCTGCAGGACAGAGATGCAAAGTCAGTTCGTTGCCTGGCGATTTTTAGAGAGACTTGGGCGAGGCCTTTAGGAAGCCAAGTTCAAAACTCTCCACTGATCCTATGGGGATTAAATAGAGCAGACATGTGTCTTGGGAGGGTAAACTTGGATATGAGTCCTCTCCCCACTGCGAGTATCAGTAGAGAGAAAATGGCCATCAAACTCCCTGTAGTTTGGTAATGATGAGGATTTGGAAGTCATGAATCATGACAAATTTGAAATACACTTACTTCCTTAAGTCAGGCCCAAGGAAACAAAGGTTGCATGTTTCTCCACAAATGTGGAAGCTACAATTATCTTCTGCACATATAGGTACACACATTTGCTAGTATGCAAGTATATACAATTATATTAACTGAAATAGAGTAAATTCAAGAGAAAACTCAAATAATGTAATCCCTTAGAAAGACAAATTCAAAGTTCAACAAAACAAAACAAGAAGCAGGTACTTAAAAGAGGTGGGGTAAGGTCAAGGGGAGATGATAGATTGAGAAACACCTAGAGATTAGTAAAGCATGTCTCTGGGTGCATGTGTGAAGATATATCATGGGGAAAAACTTGCCATGACTATAGGCTGCATCACCCAATAAACTGGTCACAACTCAAATATTACAATATGCTACATAAAGCTACAAAATCAGACTTCTGCAATACTATCAAATATAAAAGAAGAACATAAGGTTGAAAGACTTCCTCATGACACCCCACAGCCAGAAAAACAAGTCATTCTTAGGCTTAAAATAAAGCATTGATTCTGGTGCCTAATTGTCTCTCCTACTAGGAGGAGGATGCTACATGTTAAAATCACCTGGGATGCTTTTAAGAAACAAAGATGCAAAATGAGGGAGGGGTAACACTTACTTATGTAACTGTAACCCCTCTGTACATCACCTTTACAATAAAATTCAAAGTAAAACCAAAACGAAACCAGTGCCTGGCATTTTTCCAGGCCAGGGCAATAGTTTCTCAGAATTGGGCTCCAAACATAAATATCTTTAAATATTTTTTAGTGATCTAACATGTGGCCAGAGTTAAAAACCACTGCAAAATAGTGAAGACAAGACTATAGTTTGTCTGTAATTCCAGTTCTTAGAGAAGATTATGACTCAACCAACAATTGTCAAATGGAACAATAATTTATCTAAGTCTATTCATACAAGTTCATGACAAAGTTTTGTGGGATAAACAACTAATCTATTAATCTAATCTATTAATCTAATCACTTCTGAATTATTCGACAGGTTTGTTTAACCATCTCAAACATACAAATTAACCAGGACCCCTGAATTTAACTAAGCAGTTTTCCCAGTTGTAGTAAGCTGCGTCTTAAAAGAAATACAGATGGATCTTGCAAAAATATGAAGGCAGTTCATTAGCACAGTCTCTAACTAAGTCCAAAAGACAGGCCTCCAAAGCCCTCTCACGTAATGCAGATATATTTCAAGGTTGTTAACTCACAACTGTCAACGCCAGCCTCTTCTTGCCTTCTCCAGTGTAATTTATACTTGAGTGGCAAGAGAAGTTTTTTTTTTATTAATTTGTTTGTCAAGCAATGCTCTCAGCTCTCTTATAATTATGTTGCCTGTTAGTAGCATTAAATACAAACATCTCTCTAAGTTTTCACTTGTTAATTTGTGCCTCTCCTATATTTAGATACAGCAATAGATAGTTATAAGACCAGGAAATTGCTGATGGTCAGAAGAGGTCAAGAGGAAGGCATACAGGCCTTTTTGCCAGTAGCAACTATGCAATAGTTTGCAGAGTAGCAACTATGCAATACACAAGTGAAGTAGTAAATATGAAATGAGCTAGCGGCATGTGGTAGAAAGCTCAGACAGTAAGCTCTATGTTTAACTTGGCCCTAGTCACTTGTTCTAAGTCTTTGGGTGAGTTAATTTACCTCTTTGGGTCTTAAACGAGTAATAAAAGACAATAATAAAATCCACTTCTAATGTCCAGCAGGGTTACTGTGTGTGTGAAATAAGACAAGAGATGAGGGAAAAAAACATTTAGTATGCTATAAGAATGATATTAATATGCTTGCTTCCTGCATTTTGTTGTAAAAATGCTACATACCTATTGTCAGGCCTTACAAGAATACAAATAATAGTCATTCTTGTTATCATTGTTATTTTACTATAATAATGAAGTCCTTCTAGCATCTTGTGACAGTTAATTTTATATGCCAACTTGACTGGGCTATAAGGTGTCCAGAGATTTAGTCCACCTTTATTTTTGGGTACAACTGTGAAAATGCTTCTTGGTGAAATTAACACCTGCATAACAAACTAAGCAAGTCACAATGTCCTTCCTAGTGTAGGTGAGCCTCACTCAGTTAGTTGGAGATCTGAAGGAAATAAAAAGGAATACCTTGCTCCCTGACAACCTGAGCTAAGATTAAAACAGCCTTTCCTAGGTTTTGAACCTGCTTTCTTTCTTTTTTTATTAATAAGTTTTTTTAATTGTGAAAATACCGTACAGAGGGGTTACAATTACATGAGCAAGGTAATGAGTACATTTCTCATCAAGCATTGTTGCCTCCTCCTTTGTTTCCCCTTACCATACCTGCCCTCCCATCTTCCCCGCTTTCCTCCCCCTCCTTCCCCCTGCCCACCCCACCCCGACCCCCGCCCCTGATGCACCAAAGTTGTAAAATTCGTTTATCAACATAGCGTCTTGTACATCTGATTGTTGTAATGGGTCCACCTGTATCCCTATTTAAACAATTTGTTTTTTCCCTTCCCCTCCCCAAATTATACCACGATCAAATACAGTGAAAACAGGAGGACTCAAATGGTTTTTCTTTCTTGCTATTGTTTCTAACATATTTATAAGATGATTTCTTTGTTGCTTTGTTTGTCCCTCCCCCACGGTATAACCCCTGCTTGCTTTTTAAGTAGAACTTTCACCACCAGCTCTCCTGGTTCTAAGTCATATTCTTCTGTGTGTATCACTCACTAACCACAGAATTGGAGATTTATCAGCCTTCATGATTAATTGCATGTGTCAAATCCTTATGATAGACCATACTCTTCCCACATCCACATACATACATCCTACTGATTCTGGTTCTGTAGAGATCTCTCATTAATACACATTTCTACCAATATATCTTTGGGGCATTTCAGAGATAACTCAATAAAACACCTTCTATTGCTACAAATATTTTCAGTTCTCCTATTAAAAGGAGTCAGACAAACCAACTGTTATTAGAATCTACTGGCAAGCTTTGAAAACTTTAATTCCTAACTCCAAGACCAGATATTAATCAGTCCCTTAAAGGGATAGAACCCAGGAGTGTACATTTAAACAAAATTCTCAGTAATTTACCAGACTAGCCATGTTTGGAAACTACTCATCTAAATGGTTTGATTGACCTAACCAAGAACCAAGAATCTGCCCCGATACCCAGCTCTATCACATCAGGCCCATACGTTCATCTCTTCTTTGTCATCAATGAACTGAAAGATCCCATATGAGGCCTGTAACTATGAACTGCATCTCTTGTAATGAGTCTCCTGGGATATGCCCATGCCAGTCTCTTCTGAATAGCATTTTAGTCCTTCTACAAGATGACCCTTGTCTCTAACCACAATTACCTATGTCATTATCACAGTCCAACTTCAGCAAAGTTTCTCCTTCCATTTCCTGATTTCACACATTACTTTTGTTCTCACCTCCAAATACTCATGTTTCTAGTCTTGGCTCAAGGGGAATTCTATTCATGTGATGTCTCTGATAGCTCTCTAATACACTGTTTCATACATATCATATTAGTGTACATGTTCCCCCCTTAACTTAGAAAAAGCAGGGTTCTGGTGCTTGCTTGCTAGATTTTTGATTGATGGTATACCCTGTTGCAGAAGTGCACTTTGCCTTGCTGAGTGCCTTTCCAGGTGGTTTCCTTATTCCTATACAATATCCCAATATCCCCAGCTATTTCTAACAAGCCACAGCTCAAATTCTGGCTTTTTGGTGGTTCATTGGAGATAAGAGTCTCATGGAATTTCCTGCTCATGCTGTCTTTGAACCACGATCCTCAGATCTCAGCCTCCTGAGTAGCTAGGATTTCAGGCACGGGCCACCAGTGCCCAGCTTTTAATTAAGTTTTCATATCATAACATAACAGAAAAAATGAAACTGTCAATTAATACCCAATAAATGTGATACCTTCCAGATCATAAAATAGAGAAAAAGAAAAGGCAGAGTAATGTACTTTACGTTTATGTCCTTGGAGCTTGAAACTAGTTAACAGTAAATATTAAGAGAGTTGATGCCTACTGATATTTTTACCTACATGGTGCCCAAAGGTGAGAAATTTAGACATTTAGTTGTAAAGCATAGAACATACAGGGCATTGTATGTAGGTCAGCTAGCATAACGTATTTGTTGGAACGAAAAGTTCTGAAAGAACACAACCAGGCTCATTCTTACCCATGCTCTTTACTTGTGATGAAATGGGCCAAGGGGCTTCACCATTTTTTCAACTGTTTGTGAAGAAGAGGATGGTATTAACCTCATAAAGCTTTTGTATAAATTAAATAGGCACATAATTTAAAATATCACCAGGATGTATCATATATATCAGCTCATTATTTTCAGCTCATTATGGTTTTGTCAACAATTTAGTAAGTGGGAAAAGATTTAGGTAATAGAAAGTTTATGATTTATGAGTGCAATGTGAAGAGTCTTCAGTTAGCTTATCTTGCAGGCTAAGTCCATCTCTGTAGGGAAACTACTGGGAACAGGCAGAGGTATACTCTCATCTTCCATGTGCTGTCCTCCGTTCCTTGGTGAATTCCCTTAAGAATGTAGATCCACAGGAGATTCGTGTATGTGCTCTGTTTCCCAAGTTAAAGTAGGTATTTGCTACCTCAAAGCATTTTTTTTACCCTAGAGGTCAATTCACAAGGTGTCTGCACCTGTCAGGAACAGAATAGATAGGCTAGAGGCCACTGACTTGACAAGGCACTTGAGACAAATCTTTTCTTTGACTCTGGGTTGGAAGGAGAAATGTGTCACATTTTGACAGGACTAGAAATTCCTGGATGGAAATTTCATCCTTGGAATTGAAAAGGTAATCTACTACCTTGAATATGTGACAGAGGTCAGTTCAGACCAGGGGAAACAACATAAAATAAAGCACGGCTGTGGTTTCTAAGGTCCACAGAGCCTATGAAGAACCTAACCCTGTTGTGAGTAAATTGAGAAGGACAATGATGTGAAACTTTCATGGTAATGAATTAATCTGGATTTCTTCATTACAGAGTATCAATATACTTGGCATTTTATACTGTCCCCACTTATATACATAACAACCCCAGAAGGCAGTATAGTTGATTCTTGTCACATTTCCAGCAACCAATCAATCCATGACCCTGTTTTCTGTTTATGTCTCTGCTTAAAGAATCCTTATTCAATATATCTTGCTTATTCATTAACATTGAACCCATGGCCAAGAGTACTATACAAAAGTAGCTAATATATGTAACACATGAAACACATCACAGCCTTTTTGCTCTTTGGAGTCAATCAGCACTTCAGTATTACACTCCAAGCTCTATTAAACAATATATCAACAAATCCACAGAAACAAAATTGCAAAGTACATGGTTTGAATCAGATCCTGGAAAGATGCTTGCTCTCATGTGAGAGCTGAAACGAGGGCTAAACATCAACTTGCTCAACAAGTGCTGAAAGTGTGCATGCTAGGCAACTGAACATGACTGCACAAGTACTCAAGATTTCATCTGAGAGTTACAAATTAATTTTAGTAAAGAGTCATAAATATGGGAATCTCCAAAAAGGATCAACTATATATTCTCTCTACAGGTCCAAAGCTCAAAGGGTTTATGTTATATATTTTAGTGGCTAAGTTGATTCAAAATTGGGTTTACTCGTCTCCAATGACACATGTTCTTTCTCTTAGTAACCCTTTCATCTAGTCCTGCCTGTGTCCCAGTTACTCCATGAAACAAAGGCAGTATGTATAGCCACCTCACAAAAAGATGACAAGGATCAAATTAGTCCATATCCTTGAAGGTACTTTGTAAGCTGGAGAGCATTCAACGAATATAATGGATAGTTATAAGTAGGTTCAATTTAAGTGAGGTTACACTATCTAGCACTAAAGCCAACTATAATGAACTGTCTGATTTCCCCACAGTAGAAAGAGATCAAGTTAAGAACCAGACCTTGAGAGGCCCAGGTCTGGGTAGCCCTTATCCCAGCAAGCAATGAAAAGCGAGTGATTCAAACTAATTCAATGCAGCCACTGTGGGATTGCTTGTCTAGAGTCCTGAAAGCAAAAGAAGAACTAACAGTATATTTCAGTGGAAAGATCAAAATGAGGTTGGATGCACAAAAAGAAAAATGCTTCTGATGTCAAGTTCACTTACAGATGCTGTTATAAAAATCTACCACCTAGGGCACAAAAACAACACAGCAGCAACATTACCTTGCAGCGCGGGCACTGATGAGGAGGGTTGTTGACTCAGAAATTATCTTGAAGCTACTTATTATGCTTTAATGAGGGAGGGGGATTGGAGTCCACAGGAACAGTGTTAATTACAAAAAGGCATTTAATAATGGAGGCCAGAACCTGCAACATATTATCTGAAAAAATTAATACTCTCTCAGTAACTGAGGAGAGAAAGGACTTAATAATCTTTACATCCATTAGCTCACCAATTTCATTTTAAGAATGCCAATAAAATAATCAGGAGGGGGGAAATATTGATACATAAAGGTATTCATAGGATAGCTTGTTCTGGTTTTCAGCTTTTTCTAAACAATGGGGATTTGGTTTAAAATTACGATAGGAAAATATAATTAAAAAATCATTTTTAAGAATTTTTAAACCAGGTAACTTGACAGGATGGTAGAGTTGGGAGAGATAGGAAAGAATCATTGTTCCAGATGCATGGTACTCATATATTGAGATATTTAATGGAAACCCATTTGTCCAAGTTCTGAAAGGTAATAAAAATATGTTTAAGAATTTTTAATGGTGTAGGAAAATATTCATAGTGTAATATCAGCAAAAATCAATAAAAGCAAGTTACAAAAAAGCATGACTCACACACTGTTTATGTGCATTTTTTTTTTTTTTTTTTTTTTTTTTTTTTTTTTTTTTTTTTGTCGGTCGTGGGGCTTGAACTCTGGGCCTGGGCGTTGTCCCTTAGCTCTTCAGCTCAAGGCGAGCGCTCTACCACTTGAGCTACAGCGCCACTTCCGGTTTTCTGGTGGTTTTATTGGAGATAGGAGTCTCACGGTCTCTCCTGCCCGGGCTGGCTTTGAACCTCAGATCTCAGCCTCCTGAGTAGCTAGGATTACAGGCGTGAGCCACCAGCGCCCGGCTGTTTATGTGCATTTTTAAAAAAGAAAACATGCAAACAATAAAAATGGAAAGAAAATATGCCAAATGTGAACAATCACTAATGTCTTGTTTATAAATTTGGAAGTAGTGTTTAATGCTTTTCTTTTCCACTAGTAAGGTTCTACCATGTGCATATATTATCATTGTTGGGATAAGATGGTACACATGGTACACAGCACTATGAGCGTACCATGCATTTACCATCTCACTCCACACCCAAAAGAGTGCTTTGATGAACAGAGGCACAGATTAAACAAGATTTAGCCTGTTCATCTAACAGGTCACTGATCTGTAAAAATATCAGATGTTTTCAGATTTTTCAAATCATTCATTATTAAGCAACTAGTTGGAATGGAGCCAACTTAATTAAACAAAGAACATGAGATGGCCTCATCCCCAGAAAAGCCCAGGAGAGTTTGGGATTCTCCTCAATTCACGTTTGTACTGCTAGGAACTTATGCCTGCCACAGAGCAGGAGCTCAATAAATATGTATTATAACAATGAATCCATAAGAACCACAGTTCAAAAATATCTGCCCTGCCCCCATTCATTTAAGTAATCATTATGATACCATTTAGGAGTCTTAGGTCCTTTTCTCCATCAAACACAGAATCATGAGGCAGGAAAAGTGGGAGCAGAGACAAAATTTATGTCAAAATGAGGGTAAGGCATCAGAGAAGGTGCAGATAGCCTGTACCTATCATTGGGTGCTCCCAATCAGGTCTCTAGGAGTTGGGAGAGAGAGCGTATGTCATATGAGGAGGAAGGGGAGAGTTCAGACATCGTGCAAGAGGAAAAGAAGGAGGCCCAGGAAGCTTTTTAATAGCCCTCTTGGGTAAATCCTAGTTCTTCTGACAAGTGGTTGGGTTCCTGTTTCTCTGGCCCCAACATTGTCAGGGGGCACTGAATCTGTCAAGGCTCATCCTAGAAAGAAGAGGAGATATTGTCTTCATAGACTATCTTCACCTTCCAAGGTTCCCAGGAAAAGGAGGGGGCATTCATTATTTACACCATCATCATCTCTCCCTATCTGCTTAATCCTTCTCCTTTTGCCTAAATCCAAATATCTAGCACCCACTTTGTGTGGTGCCTTCAAGACACAAAATAACCAATGGTGATCTTTATAAATTACTAGATAAAGAACTCCGTGCAATAAAGAAGTTGGGGCGGGGATACTAAGGGAATTTGGAAGAGAAAAAAAATTCTCTGGGCAGGAAGTTAGATGGAATAGGAATTATGCTGTTCTTTGAAGGAAAAACAGAATTTGGGCATGGGTAAGGAGAATGGAGAGGAGATATTTCTGACTGAAGAGATGAAGACCAAGTCTTGAGGGTAGGATTATAAGGTTTAGAGATCATGAACTGCTTCAGTTTGGTCATAGCCTAGAGACCTATGGAGGACCAAGTCTAATCAATGCTTTGCGGCCTGGTTTGAATGGTACATTAAAATTTGTTTTTCCCATAGATTAAGAACTAGAAAATGTCTTCCAGTGGGAGTGATCTGTTCAGAGAAATCATTGAGAGGATGCTTGGATATCCATGGGGGGGAAAGGAATAGAAAAGGGGAGAGGCAGAATCTAAAATAGGAAATAGAACAAAATTCCCCAGAACAAGAATCATCAGTGAATTGGCAGTAAACAGTTAACTAGATGATCACCTAGACATTCTTCATTAGTTCTTTGAATCACCAAGCTTGCCTTATTTCAGTTTTAAGATGCTGAGGATTAACCATTAGAGGGATGCTAAAACCCTGGACTCAACTACCATGCCTGCATCTCTCCTCCCCCTCAGAACAAGCTAAATTGCTTTGCAAATATATGCAGATACATGCGAATAACAAAGCCATTAACATGGGCCTTAAGCCTCAAAGGGAAAGGATTGCTTTGATCAAAGCTCATAATGGGATATATCCAAGGGGCAGAAAACAACATCCTGCTGTCCAATCAAATATTAAGGTGCATGATGCTCCCCTTGTTCCTCATCTCACAAAGTTGAGATGGTTGTTAAAGATCTTCCTTCTGCTTTAATTGATCATGCATGACTGTACATACATCTGTGCATGTTTACATACTCACATATATGTGCATATGAGAGAGAGAAAGATCTGTTTCTCTAATCTCTACTTCTCAAAGTGTAGTTAGTTTATGCAGTAGCACTAGCTTTAGAGGTCAAGAATGCAGAGTTCCTGGCCTGCTCCTCTCACTAGTGAGTCAGAATCTGCATTTCAACATGATACCAGGAGGGTGATGCTAAGGCACACTTAATTTGAGGAGCACTGATATAAATGACCTTAGCATCCATAATTACGATTTCCTAAAGGTCAGGGACACTTCTTACTCATTTTCTGATCCCCTGGCACTGTGCATGGTGGCTAATACCTAATCAAAATAGGCCTTTGTTTCCTTTTTATAAAATGAGATAATTAGTATCTCAGGAGCTGTTGCCTGGAGTGAAAGGAACATCAGGTGTGAAATGTTCAAGCACCATGCCTGGTGTGGGTGTGTGTTGGGATTTGGGGGGGGGGGTTGCCCATAGTAATTTAATTCCTTTCTCACTTTTATTCCCATCAAAACCAATTGTCAACATGTAGACCGCAATGTTTTGTTTAAGAAAAGTCTACCCCATCTAATTTTTAAGTCAACGTTCAGTAGCTGCAATCCATGTGTCACCAACCAGAAGAACAGAATATAGAGAGGTTAAAGGACTTGTACTAAGTCACAAAGTATTTGTGGGCTAGCTGGAGTCTGATACAAGCCTTTTCCAATCCCTTCCCTCCACAGTCAGCCTTTCAGAGCAGAGCACACATGAGCTCTGCTGAATTATTTCCTTGTGTACACACAGGCTTAAAAGAGAAGCTAGATCTTAGCTCAGCTATGAGAGGAACAATATAATTTGACCTATATTACCATCGGACCACAGGGTAAGTCATAGATTGGCCAGGGCAGCAGGATGATATTGCAGAAGACCTAAGAAGCCCCAAGATCTAACCCTAGTTGTTTCTCTGACCTTAATACCTTCCTTGTAGTCTGACTTAGTCCCTTATTTCTAGTCACATTGGTTAATCCAGTGGTGCCCTTTCACATCTCCCTTGATTCATTCACAGACTCTTTCTCTGCAGTAAGCTGGGCTAGTGCCTTTACGTAGGACACCTTCTATCTCTTCCTCCAAAATTACCTTTAATCTTCCCCACTGAGCCCTGGGCCCTGGAAGCTGGATCATACAACTTACAACAGGTTGTCAGATCCCGGGACTCCTAGTTGAATTTGACAAGGGATCACATGGAAAACAAGGAGGTCAGAGGCTTTGTTCCTTCAGCCCCTCCCTTCAAGGGGTCATATAACCTGGCTCCATCCCTATCAGGAAGGTCCTTACATTGAAAATAAAGTCAATTGTGGTCCATTTTCAAGACAAGGCATCTGACTGACTGACAAGTTACTGGGAGTTTGCTTACACAATAACTTAAACAGCTTTATGGTGTGACAGTCCTAAAGTTCATGCACCTGAAAGGTCCCTAGACAGAGTAGGCAAAATGGACATGCAATGTGGGGCAAGGCAGACCACAATGAGAAAGTAAGTAAAAATGACTGTGTATGCCAGAAAAGCCTCCCCAACACAAGAGAGCAAAGAGGGAGGGAGGTTAAGACAACCAAGGCCCTTTCCAATAATGCAACCAATCCCAAGAAGCACATGTGTTAAAACTACCCAGTAAAAATCAATGACATTTAGGTAACTTCCATGATGATTATATAACCCCAAACTATTCAGCTACCGAGAAAAGAGGTAGCGGGAGGCACTTGAACATTAGGGAAGAAAGTGCTTTTCTACAATCTCTTGGGGTGTTCTATAACCGGGCACCTGATCTTGCAAGACAGTCAGAACAGTCTTCTTTCTGCTTTCTTCTTCCTCATCCGAGTCCATTCTTTGAGCTTAGGTGGTGATTTTCCTCACCTGGGTTTCAAGAGACGAGTGCTTCCCAAACTAAAGATCTGCGGCATCCCCGCACCATTGTGTGTTCTCAGCCCAGAACCATGCAACTTGAGCCTCACCTTTCAAAGTAAATCCTCTTTCAGTTTTCCAGTTTGGGAATATTTATATCAATGACCTGATTCTACTTCTGATCTACTATCTATCACAGAAGGTAAGCTAGAATGAGAAAATCAGAAGAAATAAACAGAAATGGATTATAGCTAGATCATAGCTGTTCTGATACTGCTAAGCCTAGAAATTATTGCTTCATCCCCAAGGAAGAAATGTTATTATCATAACTCTGTCTTTCCAGCCTGATCCTTCTTGCTCCTTAAGGTTTTTTTTGTTTTAATGGTCATTTTGTTTTGCAGATACAATACTGGCCCTCCTCTCCATACCAATCCCAGATCAGTGACAAACAAAGGTGCAATTTTCTGACCTTTATATGAACTGTCTACCAATGATTCCTCTCATCAGTATATGAACATGCTATCTGTTCTTCAATAGGCCAAGTCTATTTCTCTCCTACCCTTGAATCTGGTGTCTTGTGACAAACAGAATATAGCAAAAGTAACACAATTTCAGGTTAGGAATAGGTTTTGGGACCTTGATGGAATCTTTTTTTGGATCTTGGAATCTGAGGCCCCATGGGGAAGTCTGATTTCTCTGCTGGAGACAAAATGCATGTGGAAAGAAAGGACTACAGAAAATGAGAGATGGGAGAATGAAAGAGAGAGAGAAAGAGAGAGAGAGAGAGAGAGAGAGAGAGAGAGAGAGAGAGAGAGAGAGAGAGAGAGACATAAACACAGACAGACAGACACAGACAGAGAGAAGACAGAAAGCCTCAGCAGCAGCTAACTATATAAAATAAACTGCCTTGGATCTACCAGCCTCTGGTGAAATACCTCAACCAACACCACAGAAAAAAAGCAGAGCTATCCACAAGAAGCCCTCCTTTAACTGCAAAGTCACAAGCAAACAAATGTGATTGCCATATTGAGACACTATCAGGATGATTTGTGACTCAACAAGAGTCAACCAAAATGCTAAGCAACTCAGCTCTTGTGAGGCCCTGAGCTCTGGTTTTAATTTATGCCCCCTTTACAGTCCTTGCAACACCAATGCTCTGGGATGGATAATGTCATTCCATAGCATTTGAGGAAACATGCTTAGAGAGACTAAGTGATTTATATCAAATCACACAGAAAACAAGCAAGTCAGAATTCACATCCAAATGGTACAAATGTAGAATAGACGTCCTTTACATTAAACACTATGATAACAAGATGACTTATGGTACATGGTACATGGCTAATGGTACTGGTGACTGACTCTTAGAAGATAAAAGTGGTGCTTCCTAAAGTTGTGATATGTTCAATCAAAGGCAACACAAGGCCCAGAACCAGTGGGAGAAAAGAAAAGCAAATGATAAACAATGCCTATCTTACAGAAATCCTTGAGTTCTATCAAAGAATCCGTCACCTAAGGAAAAATTTTGTAGCATTCGCAATGGATGCAGGATGTTATCCTCGGTTAAAGGGCTGTTTACACATCAGTCTCAAGTTCTCTGGGAATCATGCCTAGTTACAAGAACATGCACCTCTTCTGCATGTTAAACAAGAGTCTGTGTCTTTGTTAAACTAGACCCTTCTTCCTTGGTAGCAATCCTTGGCCAGGGGTAGGAAATCCAGTAGTAAATGGAAAAAACAAGTTGATAAAAATGAAACATGGTTTAACATCACCCTCTGGTAAAAGAGATAGCCAAGAAACTGGGGTGGAATATTTTCTGCAGCTGCAAGTCCCTTCATATCACAGTAATGGTTATTAAGGTTGTTAGCTTGTGCCAGGGACTTCTAAGCCCTGTATTAACTCATTTAATTAACTCATTGTATTAACTCACTTAATCTTCACAATGACCCTCCTGAATTAGGGGGTCATTTTTACTCTCCGGTAATAGATGAGGAAATTGGGACATCTACATCACTTATTTGCCCAGGGTCAGTGGCTTCTGCACTTGCAGCCTTAATGCTGTGACTGAGATAGTTCAGTGTACCCTAGCACTTTAGACTGTCATGGGAGAAATGAGCTCTCCACTTTCCCTAAGCTTATTTGAGGCTAGCTCTGGTTCTTACAGTCTCCACTAAATGTGGCCAGTGGTTCCATTATCCACTTTATCACAATCCATCAAACACTCTTATCCAAAGGTCAAATTAACACTTTTATCATCTTAACAATAGTATTGCAATTCTAGGCCTAAGGCTTCTACTAATTTCTTTCAACTGTCTGTGATAATGAAACCCAGAAGATGATAAAGTGGCTAGGCTCAGTATTCCAGCTCTTTTCCTGTGTATGCAGCTCTAATAGCTCTAGATCTTTCATCATGGAGTTAGTGTAATTTTACCTCCCTGGACATTGTTTGGTGAGGTTTCCTTGCTTAGTCTCTGCCCTTCCTCTGCTTTCATATCCCCATTTCTGTACCAGGTTTTTTTCTCTGCTAAGAAAACTTCCTAAAGAAATACCTTGGCATGAATCCTGCTTTTAGAGTATATTTTCAGGATGGATAGCTTTCAAAGCATGAGTTAATGTCCCCTAAAAAAGCATTCTTCCTGAAGGAGTAAAAATGGCTAATAGACACATGAAGAAACAGTCACTATCTCTAGCCATAAAGGAAATGCAAATCAAAACAATACTAAGATTCCATCTCACTCCCACAAGAATGACCATCATCAAGAATACAAAAAAACAACAAATACTGGTGGTGATATGAGAAAAGAAATGGAACTCTATTATACGGTTATTGGGAATGTAAACTAGTGTAAGTACTATGGAAGGTAGTTTGGAGATGCCTCAAAAAATAAAATGTGGAACTACTCTATGATTCAGAGATACCACTAGGGCAATTATTCAAACAATTACAAATCAAGATACGGTAGAGACACCCATGTTCATTGCTGCTCTATTTACCATTGCAAACAGCCTAAATGCCCTACAATGGATGAATGGATCAGGAAATGTGACATGTGTGTGTCTATGTATAATATTTAGGAGAGGATTATAATGGTGTCACTTGTTCAAACAACTAACTTATAGTTTAACAAAACAATTTCCAGAAAGCTAAAACATGTGTTATTAGGAGAGGGAAGGCTAAGGAGAGGGAGGACAGATGAATGGAGACAGGAAGGATGAATAAATAGACTCATAAAATTCAATGTACATGTGTGAAAATGGGTAACTTGAGTGAATGAATAAGGTTGGAAGAAATGGGGGAAGGTTGGAAGAGGTGACACCTATCAAGATGCATTGTACTCATAAATTGGTTTATTGAATTGAAACCCCTTTGTACAACTAAAGATAAGTTTCCAAAAAAAATTAAAAGGAAGGATTCTTGTTGATCCATTTAGCCATTCAGATTATGCCAAGCTGTAACAAGCTAAAGTATTTCCTAGCTTTGCAGAGATGTCTCAATAAACAGCCCACTAGTATGTGGGCTTTTATATATTTTTGCATCATTTTGGTACATCAGTTAGCCTATCTTAATTATAAAAATGCACTAATTATGAGCTTCTTAATATCTTTTGTATTTCATAAAAAATCTGAAGCTCTCATATAAAAAATGGGGATACAGGTGGACCCATTGCAACAATGAGATGTACAAGTCGTTATGTTGAAAACGAACTTTACAACTTTGGTGGGGGAGGTGGGGGAGGAGGATTGGGTTGGGGGGAGGGGGGAAGATGGGAAGGGATGGGAAGGGGAAACAAAGGAGGAGGCTACAATGCTTGATAAGAAATGTACTCGTTATCTTGCCCATGTAATTGTAACCCCTCTGTACAGTATTTTCACAATTAAAAAAAAATAGATTATAGTGGGGCTAGAGCCAAAATTAGGAGCCTCATGGAAAGGCTTGCATACAAGTATAGGGCACAATCGATGGGAACTTACTCAGACTTGGGTAGAAGCAGTTGAGTGTTGCTACTGCAGGACACAGTAACAGGGACTTAGAGGCTGCTTTTGCTAAAAGCACTTGCCTCTTCAGTTTAGGCCTGCAGATATCTGATGGATAACTGAAAACAGGATACACTTATCATCTCTAACTTCATTTTGTATCTGGTTCCTTTGCTACCTCAATCTTTGGATCAAATTCCTGCTCAATTCTGCACACAAACATGTCATGGATCATTTAAGAAGTATATGTTTAAAGAGTAGTATTACTCTGGCTTCCAAGCCAAAGATTTCAAGGTGTAATTAGCTGCAGTATTTCCTGTATTTGCAGAAATGCCTCAATAAACACTGGTCCAGACCACCAGAGTGGAGCCTACTAGTCTCCAGCCATTGTCCTAAATTGGAAGAAAATCCAGTCATTGCCCTCAACTAATTATATTTTCACTCTCTGGTCTATTTTTGCTTGGAGTCATTGCCTCTCCAGCTTATCTTACATTACAGGTACAGTGAGATTTGCAGGCCGTCTCTCTGTTGCCAACAGCACCCCCATAGAACCAGAGCTGAGGAAAAGTTTGACCAACGCTGCTTGACTATGCATGCTTCTTGGCCTAAAACTTATGTTCTGTTCCTCTATAACCCCAAAACTGTTATTAGCACATTGGAGAGACAGATTATCAGTCACTGAACTGTTGTTTTTCTCTGTTGCATGGCCACACAGAATGAATTCCTTTCCTGCCTTCACTATCACTTTCATTTGTGTTCTTTGGGTTAATTTAGGGTGAGTATCCAATGCCACTCTGGCCTAATCCGACCTCTGGACTAGTGTAATGACACTTCAGAGCTGAAGATGAGAGGACTTGCTGGTAGATTGACCATTGGGGTGGAAGCATGGGAGTTTGACATCTGAGTCCCTGAGATCCTTCATCGAGCCTCTTCCTCTGAACCCCATAGAAAGGCACTGGCACATAGCAATGGAGATCACATTTGGAGGGCAGAATGGCTGACTGACCTGGGAAAGATCCCTGAACCTCTCTTTGCGCATTTTTTCTCTTTTTTATACTACAATCATAAAAATATTCACATTAAGGGTTTATTGTGAGGAATGAATATGAAGGGATATAAAGTGCTTGCTTTACACCATAGTGCCTGGTGTAAAGAATTCAATAACTGTTAGCTATCCCTAATGTCTATTATTAGTAAGCAAAAATGAACAGTGGTAGCAAAACTAGCAAAAGGCTAGAAAATGGTACCTGTTTTCCATTGCCTTCCTTATACATAGGGTATGGGATAGGCAGTGGGGAGAAACGATTACGTATTCATAAGTACCTCCAACCAAATTAATTGATAGGGTACGATAGTAATAAAGAGAATTAATTTCCATTTTAATAACTTCACATGCTACATGTTAAGTAGAGGTCCACATTACCACTGGTCACACGATTTCCCTTTGCATCTGTTCTATGTTGATTATGATGTCAGGAAAGCAAAAGTTAAATCCCTTTTTCAGGGAAGAAAAAAAATCTAATTTAATAACATTGCAATCCTGTTGAAAGCAGGATTAAATCTTAATAAGGGTGGAAGGATGTTGTGTTTCATGTCTATCCCTCTTGAAGCCTTGGCAAGTTGTTCAGGGATACAGACCGTGTTGTCAAAGGACTTCACAGCTCAGCCCCGGCCTCATCTGCTAGCATCCAGGATGCAGCAGAGCTCTCTGATGGTGCTGACACTTCTATTTGCACATTCCCCATCCTGGTGCTTTTTCTCATTAAAGCAGCTTGATTCTGTAATTTCTACCAGTACAGAGGAAGACACAGTGACTCCCAACTTTTATTTTGACCTTATAAAGCTATGTAATTGGTTCAGAACCTCCAGGCTAAATGAGTTTCCTTTGGATTAGGAAAAAAAAAACGTTGGTCAGAGCAATCATACAGTTAACAAATATACTATACGTGCAAAGAGAACTCACTCATCAAATAATATTCTCTTTGAGTGCATCAAAACTCAGATCTGACATCAACCTCATGAAAGTTTTGTGTTTGAAGGACTTATGTTGATGAATGGAGAGAGGAAAGGGTGGGCAAGTACAGTCATAATAGTCAATGTACACATGTGAAAATGGAACTAGGTAATTTGAGTGAATGGGTGGGCCCGGGAGAGATGGCAGAGCTCAAGATGCATTATACGCATAAATTGACATGTTGAATTGAAACCACTTTGTACAATTACATAAAGATAATAAGAAAATTATGTTTGAAAACTATAATTGTTCAAAGGATAACAACAAGAAGAGAGTCATCTTGTAATCTCTTTTTTTTTTTTATGAACTTCAGAACATGGGAATTCCTTACTGGGCACAGACTTCAATTCAAGCACCTAAATGTTTCATCTGGGATCCTTCATCTGATTCCTCAAGCTCTCTTGTCTCTGTCTTTCACACCTCTGCACTACCCAGGGTATGTTACAGTTTCCCAAACAGGCTACAGTAGTTCCCAGTCTTGTGTGCACTAAGCTTATATTGAATATTCTCCCCTATTTACCCTTCTGCTCACCCTTTACTCTTCCATTGAGAGTTACCTCCAGTGTTTCCTCTATGGAGCCTGTCGTGACCTTCCTAACAATCTTGGGAAGATCCGGAGATCTCTGACTACCTATGCTTTCACAGTCTTTCACAGTCTTTTGCAAGCCAATACATTACAGCTATCAAACTATATTGCAATGATTCACTTCTCACTTCTTTCTTTTTAGGCTGAGACTTTTAAGAGCAGAGCTACATCTTTACTTCTGTTTCCTTACATAGCATCTAGAACACTTGGCCTCCAGCAGGCTTTTAGCATATGTTTGTGGGATGACTCTTAGGCGTCAGACTTCTGTAGTGCTTATTACATAGCAGGCACAATGCTGAGCACAAACATCCATGTGCACTCATTTTAAAGTCCCGTGCCCAAACTAGTCTTATCATTCTCAATCTCCCTACCCTAGAGCTGCAGAATGTGAGGCATTGAAGGGTGAGGTAAGATGTAGAAGGTCACAGAACTAACAAGCATGGGAGTGTATGCCCCTGGCTTGATGGATGAGTGTAGGCCCTTAACATGTGCACAGATAAGGGCTTCTTTGTCAGTGCTCCAGGACTGATAGTACCTCCTCTAGCATGATGGGATTGGAGTGCACTTCCTGCAAACTCTAGACTGTGGGAGGATTCAGAGGAAAGAAGGCTCTAAGCAATTAACTGCTTTCAGAGTGTTACAAGACTTCATGTACCAAAGCCTTATTGTAGGGTGGTTGGCCATGTGTATCTGCTAAAAAAATAAAAAGAAGAAGAAGAAGAAGAAGGAACTCATCCCCTCAACCAACCTTCTAGCAGAGGAAATTTAAGTGTCCACATGGTTTGACCTTTGTGTGGCTAATAAATGGCAGAAGTCACAGTATTCATCCTCATCTGCTAAGACCTTCCATGGTGCCTATTGCCAGGCCAGGTCAATTCTGCCATGAACCTAGGTTTGCTTGTGAGCCTGAAGCCCTGCTATAGATGGCCATTGGTTGAAGAACAATGGGAAGAGAATAGAACTACAGGACCAGACACTCATAAAGAGAAGCTGCTTAATTAATGTACTTTCTAACAAAAACATGATTGGGTTTCTTATCAAGAACTTTGGAAGCATGATCCTATTTGAGCTTTCTAAGGCAAGTCTGATTTATAGATAAAATTTTATTGTACCACATTTAATGAATGGAAGTTCTCAGAGTGTTTCTTTTTGCTTCTTTCTTTTTTTCCTTTTCTAAGTGGCAGTGGGGCTTGAATTTGGGTTCTCTTGTTTGTTAAGTAAGCGATAAACCAATCAAACACCATATGTCCAACCTTTATGGCTTTTATTTTTTTCATTAGGGTCAACATTTTCGCCTGGGCCAGCTTCAGACAGCTATCCTACTACTTACACCTCACAATAGCTGGTATTACAGGTGCATACCTTTAAAAACTGACTAGTTTATATCTCTTTTTCAACATCTTAGAGTCTTCAGCAGACAATTATTTGATATTGTGTGTTAAACGTTGCTATGCACGAAGAACATAGAACAAACAAAAATGACAACAACAAAACAAAACCCTCAAACCTCTAGCTGCCATCTATTGGACTTCTATTGCATGACAACCCTTCTTGGAGCTTAAAAGGACCCAAATGCTAGTTCTGTAATAGTAACATGCTGCACAGTGAAAGCACAAGCAATGAGAAACTGGGACAACCAGAAACCCTCTCAGGAAGTAGACATTGACCACCAGGGACAGAAGCTGGGGAAGGATACCTGAGTAAAAGCATAGAAAAGATGTATTCAGATTTCAAGGAGGGGGTGTGGAGAGACGTAGGAGGGAGTAAAGACATAATTTATCATCAGGCATGGGTAGAACTGACAGATTTTAAGTGAGGGGGAGGAAGCCATTATTATAATCAGACTTGCATTTCCAAATGAGCATTCCACCTACTAGTGTGAGGTGATGGATTGGAGCCAGGAGGAACCAGAGGTGGAAGGATTTCTAAGGATGAGAGTGATGCCTGCTAATAGATGAATTTGGTGTGCAACATCCATGGAAGAGTTTCCTTATCAAATCCAGTATGAAAGAGTGTATAACGGAAATGCCCCTATTATCAACTGTCCTGAATAAGACATCCTAAAAGGACAGAATTCCAAAGTAGCAATGTACTGCTTCTGTGCTGCTGTTTCCTAGCTTACACACCAGTGGCAAGAAGACATAGAGACCAAGATTCTCTTTCTCTTTCGGAAAGATGATGTGAAAACCTTGTTCTCTTCTATGAATCCATTTCACCATCCACCCAAAGGGGATATTCTATAGCCAGTGTAAACAAGTATCCAGGGACATGAATTAAATAGGCCAGTGGATTATTTTTAAGGTACTAAAGAAACAATTGCATCATACATTTAGCCCATCTCCAATTGGATTTCAAGGCTAAAATAACCAAGACTTGGCAGGAAATTCAGAGATAGTACAACCAAACCCTTCAAATGCAGACTGACATATTTCTTCTTCTCTTTTCATATCTCGGGCCCTTCTAAGCTGAGCTCTCTCACAAGACTCCTTTTGTTCTAACTCACAATGTCCTCAAAGTCCTTCCCACCACTTGTGAAGCCTTCACAAGTCCCACAGGAAGGGATGTGGAAGTAGTACCTGGTCTAGCTGGCCTTCACTTAGCTCATCTTTACAGATTCCATTTTACAATGGAATCACCATCATGCCAGAGACTAAACACTTGGAAGAACCAACTAGCAAGGATATCATAACCCACATATTTCTTTTTTTTTAATTTAATTTTATTTTATTTGTGAACATACTGTACAGAGGAGTTACAATTACGTGGGCAGGATAATGCGTACATTTCTTACCAAGCATTGCAGCCTCCTCCTTTGTTTACCCTTCACATCCCTTCCCAGCGTCCCCCCTCCCCCCAATCCCAATCCTTCTCCTTCCCCCCCTTCCCCCCCCCCCCTGCACGGACGTTGTAAAGCTAGTTTTGGACATGACAACTTGTACTTCTCATTGTTGCAACAGGTCCACCTGTATCCTTAAACAACTGGTTATAACCCACATATTTCTTAGGCTGTCTGATAGGCCAATTACCTGAATTCATGTCCCTTCTCTGTTCTTCTTTGCCAGGCATGTAGTTAACATATCCCAGATATCCTTGCTCTCAGGTGTGGAGTATACATAACCAATTTGTGGTACTCTGACAGAATGGGGTACAGTATTGTAGTATTAGCTATCTTGGCTTTGGATCCCATTTTCTAGGACAATTCACATCTCCACCAAGGCTTCTTGATAGTAAGGCTCCTGAAGGCAACCCTTGTCAGTCAGGTTTGGTGGGATCATCTCTCTCTATCATTCAAGACTTGGGCCTAGAGCAGCTTCTCCCCAGCAGTGATCTCTAGCTACCTTCAGAATTCCCTTTGGCTACTCTTCCCTCACACATACAACACATACAGGCATTCCTGCATTAAATTTCCTCTGTTTGAAATAAGATTTCTGGGTTTGCTGTAGTTGCTTACTGGATTCTAACATATTGCTTAAACAAGATAAAAAGGAACAGAACAGGGCTCACACCTGTCATTATAGCTACTCAGGAGGCTGAGATCTGAAGATAATAGTTCAAAGCCAGCTTGGGCAGCAAAGTTCATGTTAGTCTTATCTCCAATAAATCACAGAAAAAGCTGGAAGTAGCACTGTGGCTCAAGTGTTAGGGCACTAGCCTCAAACACAAAGGAGCTCAGAGAGAGTGCCCAAGCCAAGGTTCAAGCCCCAAGACCTGCAAAAAATGTGTGTGAGAGAGACAGCGAGAGAGAGATGAGAAAATAACTACTATTGACAATGTACCACTCTTTATCCCTTCGTCAACTCTTTTTCAAGGTGCTAAATTCATAATTTCAGTATAGCATAGTCATCATAGTCATTAAGGTTGAAAACTTTATCAAAGAGTCACATCTCAATTCTGGCATGTACCAACTGAGTCTTTACCCTTCTACTTCTGTAAATTAGGGATGTAAATTGAGGCGATCATGAAGAATATGCACAAAGCAATTAGCAGGAACCTATCCAATAGTATTCAGTGCCAATAATTTCTGATAATATATAAATAATAATCAATGCAAATTTTGAGAATGGTATTATTCATCATGTGGGAAGAATTTGAGGTTTAAAGAACTACCCTGTGTGTAAAAGATATGAGCGATAAAGAGAGACTGAGGAAGGGAGAAGGGAAGGAAGAAAGGAAAGGAGGGGGGAAGGAGAAAAGGAAGAAGGGAAGAAGGAAGAGAGACAGAGACAGAGAGAGGGAGAGAGCATAAAAAGAAAAAGAGAGAAAAAGAGACAATGAGAGACAAAAAGGCAGGAGGAAAGAAGAGAGAGAGCAGGAGGGAAGGGAGAGGTTGGGAGTCTTCTTTTTTCTCTCCTGCACAAAATGAGCTGGGGGATGAGAATGGACAATGGAAAACTATAAAAGCCTTTAGAATTACAAAGCTCTCTGTGTCCCTAATTACTTATGCGCATTTTTACTAGGAGCAGAGTTTGGGTGGACCCAGAGTCCTACAATCCAACCTGCAACCCAGAAAGGACAGAAAAGAAGCTCTGGCCTATGGAGAGGCCGTACCTGCTCCGATTGTCTGCTGGCGGGGGCTGTAAAGAGGACCTTACCTCATTACCTCCCTTCTGATGAGGAGGGTTAATGGGCTGTCAGTTCAAGGGGACAGTTGGCAGCTCCCCCTGCCCTCTCCACAGCGTCAGTCTAGGCCTGGACCTGTGACCTTTGCTTTGCCTGCGGGGCCATGCAGGGCTGTTACCACCCCTGAGATGGCCTGCACTAAGATCCTCTCATTACCGGCCATGCAGATTGCTTCTGACGATAATGAGGTGGCAAGAGGAGAAACTGTCCTGGGGGAACTCCAGAGAGCCCAACCTTCCGCAGTGGCTAACCTTCCATTTTAGAAAATTTCTTTTAAATTGCCAGGAATAATTGTCTCCAGGGAGAGCCTGACCCTTGTCATTGTCTTTCTTCTTGGACCAAGAGTGGAAAGATTAAAATTTCATACATGCATACTTACCCCTTCCTCCTCCACTCCCATCTTTGTCTTCCTCTCTATTCCCCTGTTGCCTCCTCCTCTACTCTCTTTCCTTTTCTTTTTCCTGATTTTTTCCCTCTTTTTCTCCCTTCACTCTCCTATTCCTCCATACAGCATAGAGACGCAGCTCTGGAAGCAGATCTACTAGGGTCCAGATCTCAGCTCAACTCCATGGCACCAACACAGAACCTTATTGGCCAATAGAGACTGCTGCTCCCAGGGCTTTGCTCTTCTTGAATAGGCTCCATGCTAGAGATGGGCACAGAACTCACTAAGCACTGAATCACAGACACCAGGAAGCCAGGCTTTGTTCAGCCCAGTTACTATGGTGTGTATCCCCTAGAGGAGTCAATAGGAGATTGAATTAGGCTTGGTTTATTTCCCAGGAAACTTTCAACTTTTTCTATTTTTGAAAGTAAAGCAGATGTAGAGTTTTGAAAGCTAAAATAAGAATGATATTGCTCCTACCAAATACCAAATTTCCAATGGAGACAACTCACTTTTACTCTAAAGTGCAGCCACCTCAGGGAAAATGATGCAATGGAGTCTGAACTGTTCGAAAGCTGGTTTGGACCCTGGACTTGGGCCAAAGTATTTCCCCTCTTTTAGGATAGATTTGCAGGAAAAATAAGCTTTTTTCCTTGTTGATTCTATTTCCTATTGGTGTTTTTTTTAAGTTGAAATTAAATTCTAAGCCCTATGAAACTAGAGAGGGAATGAATAAAGTAACAAACAGTGCTGTCCATCACTTTTATTTGCATGTGTTTAATTACTAGTGAAGCTGAACGCATTTCCATATTAGCTTTTAAGGTACTTTGCTAGAACCCATTCTATGGTTTTAATTGGTCCATCTGGTATTTATCTCCATCACACTGTGAGCATTTATAGAACAGAACCCCACCATCCTTCATCTCTCCATCCCTCATCCAGTGTGGTAACTAAATACCTTGGATCAAATGAGCATTCAATAAAAAAAAAGTATCACTGTCATGTGCTTGGCATTGCTACTGCAGAGAATGCAGGTGAGTTCTCAGGGGTACTTCCTAAGTCTTGATATTCTGTGGGACATTCACTGAAGGGGGTAAAGCTCACATGGAGCTGGAGACCCGGCCTTGAAGCCTACCTAGCTCTGCCACTCAATGGCTATGTGCCCTTGGGCAAACCTGCTTTATGTCTCTGGGTCTCTGTTTCTTTAACTGTGAGATAAAGATCTTCTAGATAATCTCCAATTCTCTACTAATTCTTATAATGACATGACATTTGTGGAACATATTAATAGGCCAAAATGACATTCAAATTGCAGTGATTCTGAAAACTCTGTTTTATTATTTGCAGAAACAATGACACATAGACTCTTGGCAATGACGCTTGATGCTCTGCAGGGACTTCTGAGCCACCAGGAGGAGGATGGGCTGTGCCCCGGATGCTGCAGTTCTTTGCAGTGTGTGCCAAGTGATGAGAAAGCTGTGACCTGTCAGTAAGCAGAGTATTTGATCTGCTGAGATGACTGGTTTAGGAATGATAGAAAGACCCTGGAGTTTTGAGACCTCTATAAGTGTAAAAATTTATATCTTTTGACTTTAATTTCTTTATCTGAAAAGTTGTAATAATGACCCTTATTTTGAACTGCAACTCAGTATGAAATGGTCATTACGTATCCCATCATATTTAGTGAGTACATGTTTAGCCTATGCTTATAGGAAGCTATTTGGGAAAAGAAATCTGTTTATTATTCCATAAGCTATATGAAATGGCATTGTCCAATAGAATTAGGAATATAGAAATATGATGGGAGCTATAGATAGTAGGACCATGGTTCAAGACCAGTCCAGGTAATATTTATATATTAGAAGTCCAAATAGAAGCTTTTCCTTTCATGAGAATTTTAACCAGGATGGAATATACATAAATATACATAAATATACATAAATATACATATATATATATCACATATATATCATCTATATATCATCTATATTAACCTGGATGAAATATATAAAGGATATATGTATGTATGTATAAATATATATATATGTATATATAAGGCTGGCAGGATTTTCCTGGTTCTGAGCTTTACCTCAGCTACCACAGTCCATTCAACAATCACTACTGGTGTTCCCCTACATTCCACGTGATGCTGTAGTGCTAGAGATGCTATGGTAGATGGAAGAATACCAAAAACTCCAGCACTCATAAGATTTTTTTCTTAGAAACAGGGATGGATAAGGAGTCAGGGATGTCCATATGGTAGATACCCATAACTTAGATTCAGTGCTCTCTTCCTTTGCCCAGCTATGGCAGAGAAAGAACCTCAGCATCTATATTTATATTTAAATAACTGTTAAAGCACATCAAGAGCTAAAGCAGTGCTGGAATCCAAGACAATGTCCCAGACTCCTGTGGCTCCCATCACGTGAACATGCTCTTAAATCATCTTGTTTGTATCTCACTTCCCACCTCCTCTCCTAAGCTGTGGTCCTATTTATTTCTTGCTAGCTATTTTCACATATGTGTGATAATAAAGGAGAAGAAGAACATGAAGGAATTAGCAAGGAAGAATATTCTGAAACTAGAAGCTAGGACTCTTTCTGCTAAATACACAGTAAGACACACTCCATGGTTCCATCACCTGTCCTGTCCCACAGCAGGTCTTAAGAATCTGTCTGAAATCATGTGGCTACCCTGGGTTTCTGTCTTACCTGCAAATATATATATATATATATATATATATATATATATATATATATATATATATATAACTGGAAATATGATCAGATTGGTCAATTTCACTAGATTTTTATAAATCAAAAGCACAGTGCACCATAAAATGCTGAATGCACCGACTAATTAGCAATCAATATTAGCTGCCTTTCTTCTTCTTTGTCCCTGCCAAGAGAGATAGGAGAATAGATTCCAGGTTTCCAATGAAAAATAAATTGATCTTGACTTAAAAAACTCTACCCTTGCAGACTCCTCTCCTCTCTTCCATTCTGACCCCACAATCCTGTGACCTTCGTTCTCTGTTTCTTACCTTAGTTTAGTTTTATATTCCATAAGACTTTTTGGATGCCATGTATCCACCAACACTTACACAGGAGGACACTAGCTTCTCCATTTGCAAGCACCACATTACTAAGAAATATTTGCACACTAGTGGTTGAGAAACCAGCTTCTGCCTGCCATGCTGCTGGTTATAACTGGACATAAAACCCATTAGCATCTCATTGGTTGCTTGGACATAAAACTGCTTGGTCCCACAAAGATATTTCTCCATGTGGGAATAGGTTTAATAAGAAGTATGGATGACAGTAAAACAAAAAGCACATTTATTTCCTGTAACTTCCAGAAACTCTTTACTGCCTATAGGATGATAACAGGTCACTATGAATTACTGTTGCGTAATTCCACAGGAAGTCTGGGAAACAGAACACAGTGGTGCAGGGAGCTGCTGTTAGAAACAGAAGGCTCCAGAGTTGGAGAGACACAGGGGGAGGATGAGGGTTGGTTGAGTCAAAGACAATAACCCGCTGTCAGGCAATGATGCGGCACGGCCACAGGCACTAGGGCCTGGGCAGTCTTGGCACTCAGCAGCAGGCGGCCTGAAGCAAAACTACTGAACGATATAAGCATTGAGTTACTTCATCCTTCGTGACTTTTCAAGTGAACCCATCTTTGCACTGTAAACTGATAGATCACCCTCCAAGGGGAAAAAAACATGTTAAGTGTGCTTCTCCCCATTCCACAGACAGAACAGTGTGTCCTGTGGCACACAGCCACTTCAGGGCCACAGGCTCTTCATGCCTGGCTCTTATGACCCCTTTAACCTCATCACACTCGGGTTCCACCACGCCATATTTTTGCTGCCTCTCGGAATCTCCAGCAGTGCCTCTGCCAATGGGCACTTGTCTTTCCTGCTCCCTGGAACCCTCTTCATCAAATCTCAGAAAGTATTCTCCTTCAACTCCATTCAAATCTTTGCTCACATATACCTGGCATTCTACTGTATTTCCATTTTCTACCCACCCCTAAAATCCCCTACCTCCCCTACCCCTTATTATATATTCTGTCTCTAGCCCTTATCTTCAGAAATTTAGAGTGTCCTTATTTTATTTGTTTCCTGCCTATTTTTCCCATAAGAATATACAACTCCATGAAGACAAGAAATTTCACTTGCTTGATTTCACCAGACAGCTAGACCAGTGATGGGCATACATCAGCAAATACATGTTGGGCGAATGCATGTACAAATAACTGAATTAATACTGCACAGAGTGAGAATGGCTGGCTGGCCACAGATTTCAAAAGAGGCCCCTCTGCAATAGTCTACTATTCAATGCTGTGGAAAGAACAAGAGTTGCACACGCTTGTTGAGTATTTACTACAAGTGACCTCTCAGGCACTTGACTCATATTCTAATTATGTATTGTTATAATTATCTTGCTAACTGGCCTGCTGAGGCAGGAGGTGTATAACCAAAGGCACACTGCTACATACTGAGTGATATGAATGTACGTAGTGCAAGCTCCTTCTTTGTGGCAGGTTATACCATCTTTTACATTACAGTGTAATATTCTCATTTTCTGGCTCCAGAGTTCTGCCTTCTCATCAGTGTTCCAGTACAAAATGGCTTCTGTCTCTCTGTAGACCAAAGTTCCTCCTCTTTATTAGCTCAGGGTATAGTAGGTGGGACACTACAACCCTCATCCATGGTCTCTCTGGTCATTTGGTTTTCATTAGGACAGGCTTGTTGCTCAGCAAGAGGCCAGAAAGAAGTCAGAGATCTGATTCATTAGTTCCTGCTTTAGGTGGTCCCTTTGGCTGACTATACCCTCAACCAAAATCTTTAATTCTTCACAAAGTAGTTTCTTCACATGATCTTTTTTTTTTGCCAGTTCATAGGCTTGAACTCATGGCCTGGGTGCTGTACCTGAGCTTCTTTTGAGCCATCATTCCACCTCTGGATTTTTGACTTTTGTTTTTATATTCCACTACTTACTCTCATACTCACTACTTCTAGGTGAATAAATGGTAATAGCCTGGAACTCTGCTCTACCCTTTCATTAAACCCTTCCTAAATTAGCCTAAGTCAAGTGTGCCATCTGCTTCTTACTGAGACCCTGCCGGATCATATACTTCATAAACTCTGAGCTCTGATTCCCCTCTGCTCTTACCCAACCCGATTCCTTCTCCATACTTGGTAAATAGCTGTTAGGTAACTGGTTCTTCTTGTCTGTTGAGCTGGGAGGTTTGTAAAGACAACAATGCTAACACTCAATTAGTGTGCACTATCAGCTTAGCACTGTTCTGCATATTAGCTTGTATTAACTCATGTATTCCAACTTACTACCCCAGGAGGTTCATCCTATTACCGTCCCATTTTCCAGGTAAGCTGGGATGGAAACAGAGGCTGAGATATCCAGCAGCCCCTCTGCACTGTGCTTGGCAGCCTTCCAGGGATTCTTTGCAGTTCTACCATCCAATCCTACATGATTTCCATTTCCAAGTGAAAATTCATCTTCGTCTTCAGTTCACTTCTGATGCCCACTCTCCCTCTGTCGTGCCATATTCATCTGTTGCATGGTGGAAGACCTTCTGCTGACCTTCAAACCCCTTTCTTTAGTACTCAGGATGGTGCAGTAGAATCCAGGTGTTAATATTTGCTCACCTCTGACAGCATCTTGAGGCTTTACCTCCCACAGCTATGCCACTCACTAGAGCTCCTCAAGACCAGGATTGTCAAGGGCAGTGCAGGAAAGATACAAGCAAAATCATCATAGGAAGGTGTGTATGTACTCCTCTAGGAGTTTTGGCTTTGTGCTATACAGGTGAAGTGGTTTAAGCAAGTAACAAAAGTGCAAATCCAATCTGTGACCTATGCTCCTGAATTCCAAAATCCCTCTGAAGTCACATTCTTTCATGTACTTATGCATTCATTTGTTCCACTGACATATATTAAATATATTCTGTATGTCAGAATATTCACTAGATGCAAAGAAGCTATTAAAAAGCAATAGGAGGACCCATTGTATCCATCTTCCTTTTCTCATGTTACATCCATGGCCAACTGCACTATTGAAAAATCTTGAAGACAATTGGACTGGCTTGCAGAGGGGAAAAAGAATGTTCTAGAGTCATTTGCAATGAAGCTCTCAGCCCTCCCAGCCTGCTTGCTCTACATATAGCCCTGCCCTCTTTGTCCCTGCATCACTCTATCTTGCCTCTTAGCTTTGGTCACTGTTTGTGAAGGATTGCCTGGCATAGGACTCTTCTGGCCTGGACTCTGAACCAGGCTTTGTTATATCCTGGTGGTGTAGTCACAACAAATTCCCTAAAGTTCTCTGTACCTCATATTTTTCATCCATATGATGATGAAAACGATAGTAACTACTTTAGAGTGTTGTTGAAACACATGAATGAGTTAATCAAGTGTTTAAAAATAGAGCAACCATTCAACAACCATTCTAGCAAATTCCACCATTAATGCTCCCACCTGACTTAGGTTGGATACACATATATCAGTCCCACTGTAAATCTGATCATCTTTTTTTAAATTTATTTTTATTGTAAAGTTGATGTATAAATGGGTTACAGTTACGTAGGTCAGGTATTGAGTACATTTCTTTTTTAACAGTGTCACCTCTTTGCTCATTTTCTCCCATTTTTTCCTCCAGAACCCCCTCCCCAACACGTTGTACAGTTCATTTTCAACATAGTCTCTAGAGAGAATCACTGATCAATTAGTTCACCCTCTGTCTCACTTGCCTGTGCTTCCCCTTCCCCTCCCTCAAACAGGTAAACTTACATACAAGACACAAGTATAGAAATCAAAAACTGTGACAAAAGGGGTAAAACAAAAAAAGTAAAATAGAAAAAAAATCTCCTGATCATCTCTTTATTTATGTTCCTTGTTTCCAGGGGTAGAGAATACCCTTTCTGCCAAGAACCATTTGGATATGTATCTAATCATTTGTAGACCATTACAAAGTTATCAATGTAGGCACATGGGCACATTGCCAATGAGAAGCATATATGTCCAGCCCATGATGTATCAAATCATTTTGTGGGCCAGAGTCTCCCTACTCTGGGTTTAACTATGTATATGTGTGTTTCTGTATGTATGTGTGTGTGTTTCTGTGTGTACATATATTATATATATATATATATATATATATACACACACATACTGATATAGACAGATATCTATAGATATATATATAGGCTGATACATAGATATACATCTATATCTATCTATCTATTTATCTATCTATCTATATCAGCCCTGTGTTAGGAATTCTTGGGGATGGATATACATGTAAATTAGGCAGCCTTGAACTTCAAGCAAAATATAATCTAATGGTGCAGACAAATAAAAAGCAATCACAGATAGAGGACTTTATTCTTAGCATTTTTGTCCTCCCAGTAGTCTAATGGGATAGGTATTCATTATTGTCAGCACTAATGAAGTCACAATGAGGTTAAATAATTGCCCTAGGCCACACAGCTGGGAAGAAACTGGGAAAGGATCTGAACCCTGGCAGTTTGACTCCAGGGTTTCCTCTGACAGTCCCTATGTTTTGTCACTATCACAAAAGGGAAGAGTGTGACAGCAGGATTTTCTGGGCATGTATGCACAAGGAGAATGCTTTCTGACTGAGGAGAAATTCCCATGGTGCAGGAGGCAGATGCACCAAACTTGGGAGAGTGACTTGAGCCAAGCTGTGCAGAGTACCAGGCTCAGGGGCAGTGGTGAGTCTGGAGTTCCTGAGACTGGGCTCTGTTGGGGAAAACAGTCAGGGAAGATGGGCAGGGAAGGATCTAGAATAGGATGGATTTGGGCTTAAAAAGCCTACACTCTAGGGTATGAAAGGCTCTCTCAGTAGATGACAGGGCTGGATCTGGAGTTCTAGAAGAACAAAAGCCAGCTGTCTGAGATAAGGAATAGGTAAGGAAGTCAGCCATAATCATGCTTGTGGTTTCTGTATTATGGTCTGGGCTACAGAGCCAGGAGGGTGGAGATGAGCAGAGACCAGTTTTCACTCTGGGTTTCCTTCTCCTTGCTGTGTATCTTTTTTATTTCTTTTTTTTAATAACAATTATTTTTTATTTTATTGTTAAGATGTTGTACAGAGGGGTCACAGTTACATGAGTAAGGAATGAGTTCATTACTTGTCGATCATTGTTACCCCTTCCCTTCCTTGTTGTTGCCCCCTATCCCTTCCCTCCCCCACCTCACCACCCAAAGTTGTAAAGTTCCTTTCCAATATACTGTCCTGTGGGTATGGTATCCTTGTTGCAATGGGTCATCCTATGTCCCTGTTTCAGTGTTTTGTTATTCCCCTTTCCCTCCCCAGTTAGACATATGTATATACAAGATGCAGGGTATCAAAATAGGGTATCAAAATCCCCTGTTGTCACAGGGGATATGCCATAGGTGACAGAACGCACAAAGGAAATAACAACAACAAATAAAATCGCATGGTACATTTAAAGCAATAACCATAAAGGCAGATCTCTTGTGTCCATATCTTGGGGTTCATGTCACTTAGCATAATATTATATGATCATTTGTACATGGTTTTTGAGCTTTTCAGCTCATCTGATCATCTTTAAAGAACTCAATTTCCTTTTCTGAGCCATTTTTCTGACCTGGTAAAGCTACTACGCAAGGTAAACCATGAAAGTGAGGAAAGGCAGGGGTTTGGGAAGGGACTACTTCCTTCTGAGGACCCTGCCCCCACTCCCCCAAGTGCCTCTTTCCACCCTCTGTGGGGCAGGTGGGGGTCCTGCTTGAGAACTAGCACACCAGGCTGTGGACTGCTTACAGTTATGTAAATGAGTACCCACAGGTCCCAGGGTAAATTGCCAATCCTGAGACCCTGGGCTAGGAGTCCTGAGCTGTTAGACAAAAATGGCATTAGCCCCAGCAGCTTCTTCCCTGATTACCTTTGCTAGCACATTCCTCCTGCGGTGATATCACATTCCAGGGTAGGGCATCTGGTTTCTGAACAGGAGGATGCCACATTCTAACTGCAGGAGGCCACTGTTTAGGGAAGGCGGCCAAGCCAGGGGCTGTGTGCCTCCCTGCTAGTGCTGCTGGTAAGGAAAAAAAAAACCCACACAAACAGGAGGGAGGAAGGAAACCCGATCTTGCTTGATTCTATCCCTTCCTTAAATGGAGGAGAGGACCTGGAGCTGGGGCAGAGGATGCTCAAGATAGCAGTAGGCTCTAGAACATCTTCACTGGCCTCATTCCTTTACACACATGAGCATGCCAACCCAACGGTTTATTTTATCTCCTAAGGTAATAGACAGTTATATGAGCTCAATGCTATGACTTAGATATGACTCAAGGTTGTCTCCCAAAGGTTCATTTGCCGGACACCTGGTTTCTAACACCTTAGTTAACCTATATAAGCTGGGATCTGGTGCAGTGACAAAATCAAGAGAGAGCATCTCCCTTGAAAGGAATTAATGCCTCTCCTGCAGGCTGAGTCAATCTCCCAAGAGTGGGAGACAACCCCACCCACTTGGCCTCTCCTGCCCATGGTCATTTTCTCTTTCTGTTTCTTTACTATGTTGTGATGGGTCTGGGGAGAGTCCCATTAGAAGCCATACAGAAAAAGGCCATTTATTCTTGGAATTTTAGGCTTCTAAAACCATATGCTGAATACACTTATCTTTAAAAAATTGTCAGCCTCCAGTATTTTATTATAACAACAGAAGACAGATGAATCCTAATTCGAGTCAATATCTCACAAAAAATAAGGTGTTAGTAATGAAATTTCCTTTCATAAGAAAGAAAAGGGACATCTTTTCTATGTAGTTATTTTACTATCCACACTTTAAATTCACTTAGTTGTTTAAAGGCCATTTAATCTAACATCTGTTTCAATATTAAGGAAACTGAGGCCAAAAAGAGAAATAATTTTTTGTTATTTCATTCATGATTAGTCTTGAATTAGAACTAATTTTTCTCATGGGAATAAGAAGCCATCTCCGTCAAGGAAGCTTTCTGTCTCTTAAAATATTCACCCATCCATTTATCCATTAGTCTATTTAACCATCTCCCCTCCCTGCTGTATAGAAACTCTAATAATGTCTCACATAGGAAATGAAGCTTCAGATGATATGGCCACAAGGCTTGTTCAAAATCCCAGGCCTAACAAAACATAAACCAAGGGTTAAAGTTTCTTGTGCAGGACCTTTTTCTCTACTGCCTTGCTTTTCACATGGCTCTCGGTCATCTTCAAATGGAAAAGGCATATGGCAGGCAGTTTAGAAAAGTCTTCCAGGGAAGGCCTTGGCAACCTCTCTCCAATATGCCAGAAATCTTCACCGAGTGTCTCTGCCTCAAAGACCTTCCATACATGTATCTCAGAGTCCTGCTTGAAACATCTATATTGCACTGCACCACTCAGTTGCTCAACAATATCCACAGACACAGAGAAAATGCATGGAAATTCAGCCTAGGTACGTAGTTTCTACTCGTACAGGAGTACCAAGGAGACAGTGACTGTTTTGATAAAATCCCAGCACTCATACTCAGGTGGCTTGTATGAAATTGGGCCTGGAATAAAGTACCTTTCCTCCCTCAGCATCCGTTGGCTTTCTGCTTCAAGTAAGTCTCCCAACACTACATGACTTACAACTCTGAGATGAGTAGTAACTCATCCCATAACTACGGTCATGGGGTATGATGGGTTCAGAAGAATTTGTGGCAGATTCTAGATGAGTCATTTGCAAGACATGTCAAGACACCACACAAATAGAGATGCGTAGTGCTACATGCCTGAAATCCCTGGACTCAGGAGGCTGAGGTAGAAGGATAGTGAACACCAGACTTCCAGACCACCCTGAACTACATAGCAACACTTCATCTCAAAGGGGAAAAAAGCACATGGGAATGGATGAGCAGAAGAACAAGGAAGTCCAAAAGGGCCACATCCCAAATTCTTTGCTTAGGAATCTATAATCTTGATTTACAGATGGTCTAATTGACTACTCATCCATGAGCAAGCACTGCTTACAAGATTACCATGTGTTAGGCTCTGTCCACTCTGCCCAACAGAGAAAGACAGAATTGTCTCCACTACTAGGGAGATTCTAGTCCTCAATAGATAAGTGTCAGAAGCGATCCATTCCAGAAACCAGACATGTTCTTTTTACAGTAGGAGGAGAACAAAATAATGATAGGAAGTCATGTAAGCATCAGAGCCTGGGGCTCCTCTGGAGTTACAATGCTATAAACAACACTGAGCAGAAATAGCCTGGCATGAACAATAACTAAAGAGCATAGAAGTTGTATTGTGATGTAAGAAAAAGTGACTCCATTCTAGTAACTTCATATTAGACTTGTGGAGAAAAATCAGAGGACATGTTCCATAGAAGGAAGGCTCCCTCTACAAAGGCCTAAATTGCTGAATCTAAAGTCCAATATAAAGCCCAGTTTCCTTCACTTGGCTTATGCTCAACCCAACATAGCTACGATTATGGTCATGGAGTAGAAAGAACATCCATGAGGAACCAGAACAACTTAAGACTTGGGAGCCTGATGTTCACACCTATAAACTAAGTTTATTCACCACAAGACCATGGAGTTCTCACTATGAATTCTGACTTCCCTTTTGCTTTGTCCACAAATGGATTCCGGTGAAGTATTTCCTACCATCATTTCATGCTGAGAAAGTCATCTCGAAAAGCCCGAGTGAGTTGACATTGGCACTATTTCTATGTGGTAGAAGCCAGATTGCGCCACCATCACCTACATCCTTCACACTTTCAATAGGACTAAGTGCTTTGCAGGGATGGAGTGAGGAACAAATGAAATTGCACACGCGAAAGCATTTATTAAAGCATTACATAGATATGAGGGAGGATTATTATCTTTTTCCTCCCTGGGCAAGAATAGGATTACAATAAGCCAAGGAAATTCCATTTCAAAACATACTCTGCCTCTAATCTTAAACTGTTCCAGTGAAATGAGAGCCTGGGGATTGGGGAAAACAGGAGCCAAGGAACCAGCGACAGAGAAACAAGATGGAAAAAAGAAAGCATAGGGCCTCCTTGTGCACACAATTTACAAGCTGATGTGCAAACGACTTGCTGGGACCAATTACTCTCTTCTTAATTAATGAACACACAGCCCACAATCTGTCTGATAAATGCAAAAAAAAATATGGCACATGCTTGGAAGTTGTAGTGTGCCAGCTACCAGATCTGAAAGTACTTTCCTCAAATTGCTAGGCTGGGAGTCGCCATGGTGACCACATTTTAGCATCCTATCAACTCTGAAATTTATTCTGTTTAACCTGCCTTTCCCTTAAAGTGCCCATGTGAAAGTTCACTGTGTGGCTGGCACTGGGTTATACACGATGTAGAACTGTCAGAATCAACCAACCACTATTTAATTTGTGCCTTCAGTATGTTCACCACGGTGTCTAGTACTGTAAGAGACTCCAAAGCTGGACTAATCCTCACAACAACCCCATGAATACATTGACCATTAATTGCTAAGATTTATTGAACATTTACTCAGTGCCAGATCAAGCATTGGTAGATCCCAGGATTTACGACTTGCACAAGATCATCGGTTAGCAATATCACAGTCCAGATGTAAATCTAAGAAGTTTAGTTTCAAAATCTAGGTGAGTAACCATTATATTATACTATATTCATTCACTTGATTGTTTTGAGTGGCTTGAAGGCTTACAAGAACCTTATGTTTTAGCAAATGTCAAGTATACAATACAACAGTACTCACAATAATCACAATGCAGTATAATCATATCTCAAGAACACTGGAATAAATGCACCTCTAAGAGGAAAAAGAACTGTCTATTCAGTATAGGGAGCAGGGGGAGGGAGGAAACCAGAAATAAGCAAGTATAGCTAATGGGAATCTGGTTTGTACTATAAGGAAACTGAACAGAGTGAATTGAAAGAAAGCACGATTGTGAAAGCAATATGGTCTTTTCCCAGTGAGACAGTAGAGGAATGAATGTAGGTGATGATCGCCTCCCCTTCCTCCCGCAATGTAGACCCCCAAGACAGTTAGCATCCTGCAGGATGGTGGTGTGTAGGATCTTCAGTGCTCCTGAAATCTATTCAGGAGCTGGAGAGAAAAGGAATCAAGGGTTGAAGGAAGTTGTATTCAAGCCCCAGGACAGCCCTGGAACACCCTGGAAGAACTATGCAAACTTGTTCCAGGTTAGGTGTCACACTACCTCATAAGTCATTGGTGAGGTCCACCCGAGGAAGGACATGACCTTGATGGATGAAGTGCTCATCAGCTAAGGCAATCCCTAAAGGGGAGGGTCTGTGCATACAGTTATCCCACTGCAGTCCCAGCAGCTGGGTCAAGTCCCTTCGCAAGAGGCCGGTCTGGGCCCCTTAGAGCATCTATCACCAAGGGTGACACCGTGGGGCAGTTTCTCTGTAACAGTGACAGTCAAACTTAATTCTGAGTTTTAAGACAGGGTCAGGCAAATGACAAGGGAGAAATAGGCAGAGAGCCTGCCATTCTAGCTGGGGACAGAAAGTAGACCCTCAGAATGAAAAATAAGCAATATGAGACACTGTGACACAGAGGAATGGACCCATTGTGGGGGTTTAAACACGCATGCCATGAGGAGGAATCTTGAGAATAAGGGGAGGTGTGCATTCAGTACTACCTGTGGTTTCTAGATGGGAAAAGAGATTGATTTGTTAAGCTTAAAACTTTCATGAGTGCCTTTTAATGTTGTAATGATTTGATGGGTATAATTATCATATCAATGTACAATCAATAGGGTGTTCAGCTATTAGAAGCAACAGCAACATAACACTTAGTACATGCAGGCTCTACCTAAGTGCTCTGTTTATATTAACTCACCTTCTCCCATAATTTCCAGAAAAAGTAGATACTCTTCTCCAGCTCGACACACTGAGGCATAGATCATTCGGGTGACTTACATGAGATGAATGAGAATGGAGCAAATCAAACACACTTTCTAATCTGCTCGTTGCTATTACTTCTGCTTGGCATAACAAACCATACAACAGTGTCCTTGGGTTTCATGGTCCACCTGGGCTCTGTCCCTGAGGGCTGTGTGTTGGGGGGACCAATTTTGCTGCATTAGAAGAGCACACTAAGATGTGTGGAAGGAGGCTGTTCTGGCAGAGGGGGCAGGGCATGCTATATGACTGCTTTGTTGTGTAATCATGTCCCTTTATCATATCTCCTCCACAGTACACCATGCACCTTCACCTTTTGTGTTATAACCCCATACAATAATTTTCATCTTTCCTTCCTTTACCCATTCATTCATGTATTTGATGTTCATTATTGAACATATCTATTTATGTTTATCACCCTGTAAATGTGTCTCTAGGCCACTTTAGGTATTCACCAAATGTATCCTCTTGACTTCACATTTGAAGAAACAAAAACAGAGATTAAATACCTTGTCTCGGGCTTCCAGCTGGGGCACTAATCTCTAAAAACAATATTACTCACTCCCTTGACTATTATGAAAGGTGAATAATTTTACCTGCTACCATTAGCCTGAATAACAGTAATGGTAATATCATTACTAGTCTACAGTTACCAAAAACAAATACACAACCAACCAAATGAAGTATGCAGGGCAATTATCTCTATTTTAGAAATAAATATGCTAGGGCTCAGAGGTTCATTAATGAGCTCCAGCTCATAGACTATTCACAAAAAGGAACCCTTGCTCTAAGAATGCCACTTTCAACAGAATACACTGAGGGTAAATGGAGGTAGTCAGGCTTTTCACATCTACCTTCTGGAGGACTCTGTGCTTGCACTTCCTAAGGACTGTAATTCACCTGGTGCAGTATACCTTTGTAAACTCTGGTCATTGTGAGCATGCGTGACCTTAGGTAACCCTGCATGCAGCTTGGAAACTGGATGTACGTACATGGCTGTGTGTCATCATGCTTAGCCAAATGCTAAATCGTTCAGGTGCCATTACTGGGCAGTGTGTTAGAGGTGTGCTGCTGGACAGCAGAGGATGCTTTCACTGCTGCTGAGTTTATAGACAGCAAGCTTTAGGTGAGCATGATGCCCCATTTCACTCATACCTGCTACTCTTCTTTGCCTGCTTAAATTGGAGAACCTGAGAACCACACACACACACACACACACACACACACACACACACCCTAACATCAGTAATTAGTGTTTACATCTTGGATAATGCATCTATTTTTAAAGTTGCTCTTTTTACTAGTCCAATGGGGAAAAAAAGGAGATAACTGTACCCAGATTTTCTCTGCTGAGAAAAACTCAGTCCCTTCAAAACAAAACAAAACAAAACTCAGGAGCGTGGAAGTAAGGGCAGGAGCTAGGACTCACACCCTTATTTTCTGATAATACCCACACTTGTTTCATCAGCTCTCCTGGGTGATTTCCTACCTAAAACACCTCCTACAGAAAGATGGAAAGAAGCTGGTGTTGACTATTGAACCAATAGCACAGGAATTCCCTTTGGTATTCTTCCAGGCATCTCAGCAAAGGCCTTGGGTTCTTAGGGAAACAGCATGGAGAGAGGTATACGCCTTATACTCTAGGCCAGGCAGTTAGGGACTGAGCCATCAGGGAGCCAACATAGTTTCATACACCCTGTCCTGATTCCTTATTTGTCATCACTGCGAAGGACCATGTGGGGGATGTCTAGTTTTGTCCTCAGCATGCTTCAATGTTCATAGTCCAAATGTGGGTTCAAATAAAAGACAAGAAAGAGTTTGGTTTGATTGAGCACCTACTATCATCCTGGAAAATGTCATCTATGACATTATTTGGTCATCACAATATTCCTCTAAGAGAAAGAGAACTATAGTTTGTAGGAGAGAGCACTGAGGACAACAGTAGTGTTAAACTGATAAAAAGCAGGATGAAAAGCAGAAAGCCCACAACAATTTCAATTAGGAGCAGGATAGAACTGGAATTACACTAGAGAAATCACTGTACTGATTCATTGGGGAGGCCTGTCATCTAGAGTATGTGTGTGAGACCTGATGGGGGCCCATGGCTACAGTATACACTCGTGGACATATTCATGAGTAATTAGGATGCTAAATCCTCATGTCTAGACCCCAGTAAAAGATGAGATGGGGCATCAGTGGGGATCTGAGAAAAGCCATGATCTCAGCTGATGGGCAGATTCAGGCTGGTATGGCTGTAGCTGCTCATTGAGGTAAGGAAGCTCAAGGGAACAGATGATAGAGTAAAAGTGACCCTATTGAAGGTCAACAGTGGCCTGCGGGAGCTCCAGCTGTAGGCACCCAGTGTGCTAATCAGTGTTAGGAGCCAAGGAGTCTGGACTGGGTCATTGATACAGCGTTGGTCTTTGCAGCCAATGCTGTGACTAGCATAGCTAGGGGAGGGCACATGGTGAGATGTAGTGGAGTAGAATATGATGAGAATGCTGAGAAGAGTTCAAAGCTGCTCTGTAAGTGTGACCAGATGGGCAGGAAGAGCCTAGGAGAGTCTGTAGCGACTTCTGAAGGAGTGTGCTGTATCCATTCAGAAAGGAAGGCTTGGCACTAGTTCTGTTGAAAATATGTATGTATCTGTGATGTGATCTCTACTATTCTGGGAGAACACATAGAATGGATAGGGAAAGATCTACAGCCCAGCTGAAGAATGATTTAAAACTCTATCTAGACCAGAAGAGGAATGGAAAGAACTCGGATGGGTGTACTGCTGACCTGGAGACAGAAGAGCATGAATGACTGGGTTAAACTGGTTAAACCAGGAATTTCTGTCCTGAGGACACAGTGTCATTGCTGCCAGGACACAGGTGACACCAGCCAACCATAACAGTCACCTTAAAGCTTGAACTTGAACCTGAGGGATGGAGCCTCATTGGGGATAGTGCTCATGATGAGACAAGTTCCGCAGGAGGTTTAAAAGGCAAACAGCAATGGAAACCCCGCCCACACAGTGGCAGAGGACGATGGCTTTTCACTATTTTCTCCTTCCAATCAAGAATGGGGGTAAAATGTGTCAAAGTCCACAGAATCACAGGACCTTAAAACTGAGTTTCAATTTTTCCATTATTAACCAATTCATGAATTCACAAATTCAATCTCTCAAATTGTAAATTTTACTTTTGCGCACTCACACTGCCCACCCCCCTTAACACTGAGTATCATTCCTTTATAGACCTTACATTCTATTAGGAAACAGACAAAAATGAAGATGTCTATAATTTAAATGCCACCTGTTTTTAAGAGCAGAAATTTTCAGAGAAAAATAAGGAAGAGCAAGTGTGTGTGGAAATCACAATGTCATATAAATTAATCATAAAATGTCATAGTGTATCAGTCAATAGTCTTTTCTCTCTACATTTTTTATACCCATTAGTTAATTAATCTTGATTAAGATATGAGAAAGGCAAATATTAGCTCCATTACCAATGGAGCTAATTTACTAAGGTTATATTTGGGTCTAGTAATGGTAATGATTGTTTCAAAGCACCATCTCATTTTAATTCAAACTGAGATAGAAGTAGTTATTGTTAGTATCCTATTTCATCAATTGTGTGTATGGTGATAGAGAGTGAGAGGGAGTGAAAAAGAGAGAGAGACAGAAGAAGAAAGAGAGGAAGAGAAGGAGAGAGGGAGATAAATCAAGAGAGAATATGAGAGAAAGAAAGGCAGGTTGTTGAACTCCTCAGTTTCTTCACATGCAGGAGGCTTTGGCATGAAGACATACCTGTGGCATAGGTGACAGAGAATGAAACCATTTAGATCTGAGTCCAAAGCAAAAATTTTTAAGAGAAAATGATTCTAACTCATTTTTCGAGATAAGGAAATTGCTAAGTGAAATGATTACAGTAATGATGAGCTTACAACATCAATATGATCATGGAAAATGTCCCTGACTCAGCAGCTGTCTACTTAGAAGAGAATGACGCCCTTTGCAGTTCTCATACCTTGAACTTCTGCCAGAACCAAAACCAAAGGAAAAGCAAGAGTATATGATATATAAACCTGAAATTTCACTTCCCAAATCTAGTCTTTCCCAAATAGAGACACATATGTATCCATCTACAGGTATCTCTGGCCATGATCATGACCACTAAGACTACATACTACCTAATCCAAGTACTTTATACATAATAATTCATTTAGCTTCATCAACAATCTTAATCAGGTAGTTATACTTCTTACTATAGTGATTTTATATATAGTGATTTTATCATGGAAAAACAGAAAGCTCATAGAGGTAAGAATCTTATATATTGTAACAGTACCAAGCAGCAGAACTGGCCCATGGTCTGCTCTGGTATGCCTATGTCCAAGCATGCGCATGTTTTTGACACCTGTGCTTCTGTAAACTAACTCCATTGCCCAAACCAATGATCTTTCTCCCATGCTTTCTCCTGCACAAATACTATGCTCTCTGTCTCAAATACAGTCATTTCCTCTTCCCTCTTTCCATATTCCTAGGCCATTAAATCTGTTTTTCTCATGTCTCAGGCTAGTGTCATCTCCCCGCAGAAAGCCCTCTGTGTCTGCACCAACCTCCAGGCTCCAGAGTAGATTCCTTTTTCTCTGAACCCATACTGTACCCTATGTTCACCTTTGTCACAGAACTGCTTAAACTGTTTTATACGTATCCTTCCTCCAAGCCAGGCTCTGACTTCCTTGTATCTGGCAGAAGACCTAGAACATTGCAGGTCCTCTATAAACATTTGTTAACTGTATGGATAAGTGAAGTGCTGACCATGTTAGATACATGAATAGTTTGCAGCTTCAGAATGCATATTTTCTTGGCTCCTTCCTTACAGACTTGTACACTCCAACTAGGGAATTTCAATCTAGAAAATACAGGTAAAAGCTGGGATGAGGATGGGATGACCCAAGTCAAATTGTCTGTGACTTATTCAGGAAGGCATCTATAAGCCAGTGTGACTAGCCAGAATTTGCCCAAGGTATGCCAATGACATGTAAAAATGTGACAATGGGGCATGCAGCTTCTGGGAATGTTATTAGTAAATTATCATCTATAGTGAGACTTTAATGAGGTGAAATTGACCCCATTAAATGCATGTTCTCATGATATTGATGAATATCACAGACTCAAACCAACCTTGACTTTTTGTATACCCCTAGACTTCTCTAATACATGAGCCAATATATTTCATTATTGTTTAAGTCTCTTTTAGGTGTGTTTCTATCACTTCCAATAAACAATGTATCTTAAAATTATTTTGCTGGAGATAATAAGAAGGGTACTGCATGAAGGAATAACATGAGGAGAAATAAGAGGTGGCCAAGTATTAAGAACAAGAATGAATGATAATACTGTAATTATATTTCACTTTGTGGTAACTAGAACCTATCAGTGGATTTAGGGGAGAGGAGAGATACTCTAAGAGCAATAGCTTAAAAATATTCTCCTCGCTTGCCAGGCAACAGTGACTCACGCCTATAATCCTAACTACTCAGGAGGCTGAGATCTAAGGATCATGGTTCAAAGTCAGCCCAGGCAGGAAAGTCTGTGAGACTCATCTCAGATTAACCACCAGAAAACCAGAAGTGGTGCTGTGGCTCAAGTGGTAGAGTGCTTGCCTTGAGCTGAAGAGTTCAAGGACAGCACCCAGGCCCAGAGTTCACAACCGACAAAAAAAAAAAATTCTCCACTCTCTCTAGGCCTCAACTGCTATACTACATCTACACTGTTTCGCCTTTGGTTCCATAGGTTAATAGTCATAAGGAAAGAATAATAAATATCCCAAGACTTGCACTAGTAAATACAAATATGCATCTCTGAAGTAGAAAATAATATTCTCAGGGAAGATTCTGAAAGATGTGCACATATATATGAGAAACAGATGGCATCTCAGAGCCTCAAGTCTGTTGGCTTGTAGTACCAAGGCAACGAACTTTATGCCAACAATTCAACTAGTCTTCCCAATAAAATGGCAAACCCTTCAATCACGTGGCTCCCAAAGGAACTGCCAGTATGAAGTGTTTAGATTCTCCAGAGGAAAACAAGAAAAAACCTTTGCAACAGCAATAACTAAAAAGAGAAAATTGTTATATAAAAGATATTTTCTGACTATCTAGTCAGTGGCACTGTTCTGCTAGATTCCTGCCATTCACCAACTAATTCTTCCTCAAGAAAACAAGTCTACAGACTCCAGCCTACATGAGGTCAAAGTTCACCACGTCATGTGCAATTTTGAACTTTCCAAGAGTGAATTATAAAAGTGCCAGGCAAAAACTCTCATCCCCAGAGCCAACCTCAACACCACACCTCTTTCATTCAACTTCTGAAACTCTATTCGGTTAGCTTCTTCTCTAGGGACCCATAGCACTGGTGGTTTGGCTCAGTCAAACCTTATAACAAACCTTAACCTTCCAGAAAACTGCAGTATTGTTGTTTTCTTATCAACACTATTAGCAGTAGTTCTGTTGATTTTCTCTTTTAACAGAAGCAGTTCAGAGCTGGATGAGAAGAAAGCATGGTATAGTAATAATTAGAGGCTGTTCAAAAATATTGTGGCACCTCTTATTGATACAAGGTAAGATTTTACTTCTTCCTTGAAGGATTCATGTGATCACAGGCATATTTTGATCAATGAAATTGTGAGCAGAACAATCTGTGTCACTTCTAAAAGGAAAGTAGAGAACTAGTTCATCATTTACCAGACTCACATCTCCATTAAACCCTGGGTAAAATGAAGGCTGTATCCATTCGTGATGGTGATAAGACAGAGCTCTCTGCTGAGTATTTCAGATTGTCTACAGAGTGAACAAGCCCTTTCTGGTGTTATCCTTGTTACTGCAGCATTAATTAACCTCTCCTGTCTGGTTCAAATGGGCTTGTTATAAGGACTCAATATTGTCCTCTAGAACCCAAGATCAGAAATGCAGCTGAATTTCAAGAACTTACTAGAACCAGGACTTATAAAGCAGCTGATGGACCCTCACCTGTATTTCCCTCTATGGATTCAGGCTCCCTTGTCCTCCCTCCACCTCTTCCTCCCCTTTAATCCCTAACCCTATCACCATCCCCATAATAAAATATGACTAGAAGATTAAAAAAATGAAATGACTTTTTATGAGGGGGCATTCTAGTGGGTTGATATAAATTAGTATATAATAATAGTAGCTAAAAAATAACAGCAGATAACAGAAATTCCCTTGTGATGGCAATAGTTCTAAGAGTTTTACCTCTCTCCGGTCTCTTCTGCCTCAGAACAATTCCATGAGATAGATCACTGTACAAGCCCTATTTTACATGTGAGGAAATGGAGACACCTAGAGGTTAATTACTCTGCCCATGGTCACAGCTGATGATCAAACTTGACATCTTGGACCCAGGCAGTCTCACTTGAGTCCTTGTACTTAAACTCAAAGCTATGTTGTAGCACATACTATAATTGGCATACATTTCCTAGAGAGCAGGAGTCCATGGCTAATATCTGCTCCACCTACAAGTATCCAAAGAAGGAAGCCAGTGTGTATGGAGTACTGTTCTAGATGCATCCTAAACAATCTGCTGCCATCTTGATGGGAGATGTGCTCAAACATGGATTCACTTTCCCAAGGATGATAGGTTCATGACTCATACCTGAGTCTTTTGACTCTAAGCCCAGAACTTTTTCAGTTCTGTTTCACTAGGGTGTTGGTGAATGCAGTCAAAAATCCAATGTATGTCCTATAAAATTAAGAAAAGTGAGGGAAGGGATGGGTTGAGAGGGATGTTGTAGGTTGAAAGAGGTGATACTGATCAAGCACATTATATTTGTGAACTGTTTTGTTGAATGGCAACTCCTTTGAACAACTACTTTAATGATAGTAAAAGTATTTGTATTTATTTTCAATTTTACTTTATTGTAAGGGTGATACACAGGGTGATATACAGGGGGTTACAGTTACCTAAGTAATGTAATGAGTACATTTCTTGTCAAACACTGTTACTCCCTCCTTCGTTTTCTCTCACTTTCTTCCCCTTACCCCGACTTCCCTCTCCCCACAAGTTGTAAAGTTCATTTCCAACATAGTACCTTGTGAGTAACGCTGTTATATTAGTTCACCCTTTGTCCAACCATTTTGTTCTTCCCTTTTACTTCCCCAAATCAGATAAACATATATAAGACACAGGGTACCAAAATCGAAAACAGTGACAACAGGGGATACATCAAAGGAAAAAAATGAAGGAAAAAAGAAATAACTTCACACAGTACATAAAACTAAAACAAACAAACAAACAAAAACTCTTGTTTCCATATCTTGGAGTTCATTTTAATTAGCATCTTTTTATATGGTCACATGTATATAGCTATTTAGCTATTATGATGCTGATGGGCATATGGCCCAAAGGAAATCCTACTACACTGTTGGTGGGAATGTAACCTGGTTCACCCACTCTGGAAAACAGTATGAAAGTTCCTCAAAAGGGTAAACACAGAGTTACCCTAGGATCCAGTAATCCCATTCCTGGGCATCTACCCAAATGATCACAAAGTCATCCTAAAGCTACCAGCACAACTGTGTTCATTGCAGCATCATTATCAGAAGTCACAACAGAGATACCTTTCTTGAGATGCCCTGGTAAAACTAAAAAGCTTCTCTAGGTTTGTGTTCTAGCCCCCCTTTCCCAGCATTTTGTTTTCATATTCCACTGTACCTCATAACAAGTAAGAACCAACAAACCCTGAGCTCTGGAATCCAGAGTCAGCAGGAACCTGAGAACTTACCTATCAAGGCTGGGCTCCAATCCTAGCAAAAGGCTGGATAGGGAATAATGAAGGTAGAAGCAGGCCTGTTGGCCAGAGTGGACAGAGTAGTTTGAAGTAAAATAGCTGAAGCCTGATGCTCCTCATTGGATGAAAGTGGAGAGACGCCCTTCCTTAGCCTTCCTCACTGAGTAACTGCACTGCTGACTCTTTTGGAACATTTCTGATTTTGTTTGGCCTTAAGACAGGGTTTCCAATACTCTATCAAGTTGTGTCTTATTGCTCAGGCCTTGTGATGATTGCTACTGACAGTTTGTTACTGTTGCTGAGATATAGTGAGGTCCAGGGAGAAGCGTGGGAGAGACTGACTTTTATGCATACCTCTTCTCTATGGGAAATAATAATACAGTAGATCCTTGGTATCCAGGGATATGGTTCTAGAAGATCATTAAGGAAAAACCATGAATGCTCAGGATGCATAGAATTTATACACAATAGATGATTATGTGGGACATACTCAGAGCTTCTTATCTACTTGTACAATGTGAACACAGAAAGCTGTAGACTGTGCCTGGCCAAAACAGGGTGTAATAAATCTGTGATAAGGAGGGCTTAGTGTAACTAACAGAAATATCAGTGATAGTGATGGCATCTTTGGAATGCTTATTATGACCTATCACATGTCCATCCACATGCTGATCCAACTCAGACTGACCCAGAGAAGACCAATGGTAAATGATTTATCCAAGGTCACATCGAAAATAAATCAAAGTCTAGGATTTGAATTCATATCTGTCTGACTCATGAAACTTTCCTGTGCATGGAAGTGTCACCCAAATGGACAGATGATCCACAGCAAGTCAGAAAATAGCCTTAAAAGTGACCAGATGGGCTCATTACTCCCTAGATGAAGAGGGAAGAGAAGGAAAGGGAGGGAGGTCAAGAAAGTAATAGAATTGAAGACAAAGACAGCGATGGGTAAGAAGAGAACTGAATGGAAGGAGACACTGGGTGAACAAAGCTTGAATTGAGAATCTTCTTTAATTTGCAACAGATCTAGAGGAGAGCTAGGAAGAGAAGGATTACAGGCTGGGTAATTGTTCTTTTGACCTTAGCTCTTCAAAGATCAATGGGTAAGCCTGCAGCCTAATTGACTAAGCACCTCAGTTATTCCTCAAAGCAAACTGTTTTCAAGAAAGAGAGGAGGGAAGGGAAAGATCTCTAGACTCCAGAGGCTTGGGACAAAGTCGCTGGTCCTGCTGCAATGCTTGGGAATCTATGCTTACTTCTCAGGGTTCAAGGACCACCTCGGCTCTCAGAGGGCAAGATACAGAACACAGATGATCATTGATCCTTAAGTTCTGAGACAAACAGCACCAGGCTCCCTGCTCTGCTGCACTTCAGTCTGGGAATCAAACACACGTGGCTTTATTTTTTCTCTTTCATGATTCACTTTGTCTTTCTACAGTGCATTCTCTGAGCTCAGCAATTTACAACTCTCTGTAGATGTACTTGCCAGTCCCTCAAGGAGATATACCATCACTTCGCATTTCATTCCTTGGCTATTTACTGCACTTTTGTTCTGTAACACAGAATGCAGAGCTCATTGATATACTAACTCAGTGGCCATAAAAAAACTTAATATTACTGTGCCTCAGTTTCCATATCTATAAAATGGGAAAAATGGACACATGTGCCTAAGAATATCAAGTTGGCTCATATATCTGTAACATAATTAGAAGAGAGAGACTGAAGTCTGACAATGCTCAATGAATGTTTCTAAGACAAAAGGAATTATGGAGTTTTGGCTTTAAGTTTTAAGATGTCAGCTCAGCAATCTTATTCAAACAAAACAGCAGTGGCAGGACTATTAGAAATAGGATGAGAAAGAAAAGGAAGGGAACTAAAAGTTGCTAAATCTTAACAACATTCCAGATGTACCTGAGGCTTCCACGTGCACCATTATTTTCAACATTAAGAAATATAACACTTGGAGCATGATTACAAGGCATTTACTGCCAGATCACTTCATGCAGGGCAAATCCCATAAAAAGACATTCAGTACTGGAGCACACTTAGTTCTACCAAAACCTGGCAAACGGGTTTAGCTCATCACTCCTGCTGTAAAACTGGAGTTGGATTCAGAGAGCTGGGGAGACTTATTTGGGAGGGGGACAGGATTTAAAGAGAGCCTTTGACTTCATATCAGCACCATTGAAAGTACAGTATTGTTATGAGTCAAGGACTAGAGAATAAGGAAAATAATTCACATGTACCAAGAGGGAGAGTAAGGTAGCTTATTCTGTCTGGTGAACAGGCTAGGCATTAAGTCTTCGTAAAGTCCATAGGAAGAGACAAAGACCCAGAGAGGCCAGGTGGCTCAAAGAAAGTCACCGAGATGGGGGTTGGATGGTCTATAGGGACACTCGAGGACACTGTGGGTCTCCTGGTTCTAGTCTCATCCTAGAGCTCCCCTCAGACTCATTCTGCATAAAGCCCTTCACTGACTGCTATTGCACTTGCCCTGCTCACAGAATCATGTTTATCTTTAGAATGCTAAGTATTCACCACATATCACTACAGCATATATTCATGTCGCTTACTATCTCTCTACTTCATCATGTGTCTGGTATGCTCACTGCCATATTTCCAGCACCTAACACCATGCTTGGCAAATGATCAATGCTTCATGTTTTTGAACAAATGGAAGATGAATGAATGAATGAATGAATAAATGGTAAATGAATGAGTTACTAACATTTGGTTGTTCATCATTAAAAGTTCAGTGAGGTCAGGATTATTAGAGCCTAGTTCAGTGCTTGGCACATAGTAGGTTCTTCATAGTGTCTCTAAAGTGAATAAATGATGTAGGAATGTCTTCGACGCTTACTTTGCACCCTTGTCTTTGCACCCATTTGTGTAACTGTGGCTTTCCCAATGGAAAAGGACAGCAAGAAGTGTCCTTAGCAGGTACCTGGGAACTGTGGAGTCTATTTGCTACAATGAATCTAAACCCTGTCCACTGCTTGTATGTCGTGAAGCAACTGAGACAGAAAAAGATTCCAGATGCATCCCCAGTGGCTTTGATACTTTGGAGCTGAAGGACACCAGGGCACAGGTGCCTTTCTCATTCCTCCCATAAAACTTTATGACTCAATCAGCATTCTAAGAGGTTGGATTTTTTTAAAGAAATAAAATATATACACAAAGGATCTCTGGCTTCAGAACATGTGAAAACCCTTCCCCATGTCTTGACAGCACATTTCTCTATCCAAGGCAGGAAAATGAAGCCACGCCAGGTAGGCACGTGGAATAACAGATGTGTTTTTGCATGATTATGCTCAAGGGAATGAAAATAAAGGTTTTGCTGGATGCAGATGTCCTAAAAGCAGCAAGTTTATCCTGTAACCTTGCCAAGGCAATCCTGCTGTTCTAAATGCCAAACTGGAGCAAGAGAAAGGAGAATATTCAAAGAGTAAATCAACTTGAAGCTCACAAGTAAACAAGAATGGAAATAGGAAAACTCTCCGTGCTGAAGTCAATCATTAAAATTGGGCCATGCCTCTCTTCCTCGCTGATGTAGAATTTCAACAGAGCTGGATTTATCTTGGAGGCAGGGAGATGTTCTAGAAGGCACTGGAGAGGGTTGTTTTGGGACTGGCACTCTCTGTCCCTCACTGCCTGTCAGCAAGTCATTTGGTCTCTCTGACTTGAGGAATAGTTAAGTGGAAAAGCAGACACCATCCCCAGAGAGCTGCCTATCCTGATACTGATACTCCATAATACCATTGCAATAAGTACATTGTGTCATTGAGGATTGCTAGTTCCTGCAGTTCTCACTATTCTGAACACTGAGAGGGCCAAAATTACCACTCTCCAGGGACACTGAAATCATAAATGGCAGAACTGGAACTCAAGGTTATCTCTGCTTTGCTTCAAATCATATGCCAAGGGTGATCAAGAAAACCAGGATCATATAGGTTGGGCTTAAGTGAAATCAATCTTAATACTCAAGATTCGTTAAGATAGCAGTGTGACCAACCCAGATGCCCCTTAGTAGATGAATGGATCAAGAAAATGTGGTATATATACACAATGAAATTCTATGCCTCCATCAGAAAGAATGACACAGCCCCATTTGTGAGGAAATGGAAGAACTTGGAAATTATATTAATGAAACAAGCCAGACCCAAAGAAACATAGGTCCCATGTTTTCCCTTATCTGTAATAACTAGTATATATCTAGGACAAGCAGAATAGGTCAAAAGCTACTTACATGTGACCATACATATAACTTGATGCTAAGTGAAATAAACCCCAAGATAGGAACACAAGAGATTTTGTTTTTCTTGTTGTTCTTTTTTAATGTACTTATAATGTACTATGTGAGTTTTTTGTTTCTTTGTATGTTCTTTCCCCAAGGTATAACCCCTGTTGTCACTGAATTTGATTCCGGTGTCCTGCATATTGTATTTACATATATACATTTTTCTAATTTGGGAAGAGGAAGGGAAATAACAACAAAATGCTGAAATAAGGATATAGGATGACCCATTATAACAATGAGATGTACAAGACACTATGTTGAAAATGAACTTTACAACTTTTTGGGGGTAGAGGGGAGGGAGGAGTTGGGGAGGTTGGGAAGAAAGGGATAGTAGGGGAAAAACAAAGGAAGGGGTAACAATGCTCGATAGGAAATGGACTCATAACCTTGCTCATGTGACTGTAACCCCTCTGGACATTATCTTTACAATAAAAAATATATTTAAAAATTTTAAAGATAGCAGTGTGAATCAGGCACTGGGGGTTCACACTATAATCTTAATTACTCAGGAGGCTGAGATATGAGGATTATGGTTTGAAGCCACCCCAGGCAGGAAAGTCTGTAAGAGTCTTATCTCCAATTAACTATCAAAAATACAGAAGTGAAGATGTTGCTCAAGTTGTGGAATGTCAGTCCTGAGTGATGACAAAGCAAAGGGACAAAGCCCTGGGTTCAAGCATCAGTACTAGTATGAGAAAAGAGAGAGAGAAGAGAGGGGAGAGAGACAGAAACAGAGACAGAAAAAGGAAAGAAAAAAGACCTTGATCCAGATGCATTGACATGTTGAATGCTAACTCTTTCATACAACTAAAGATAATTAGAAAAAGAAAAAGATACCAATGTGGTATCACCAATGTAGAATCATAGCACTTGAGTTCATGTGCCAGGAATAGATACTTACATGGTTTCTAAGTGTTACTTCACTGAGCATCCATTTCCCCATATAAAATGGAGATAAGACCCAGACCAGTCAAAATAGGTTAACATCAGTGACTCAAAACACCGAGGAACTTGTTTGTTTTGCTCTGTGTTACTCCCTCTGGGGTCATCTTTCTCAAGGACATTAGCTTCACTCTAGCACCTATTGGACCTGCCATCTAGCAGAGGAAACAGAAAATCCAAGAACTCAGAGCTACATCTAAGTGCATAGCTTCAAACTGACTAATATTACATTGGGGAGCTCACAACTCTTTGGACAGAACTCATTATGTCTAATTAAATGATTAAATTAAAAGATGTAGTTTAAGAAACACGGTAGAAAAAATGGACTCTACTTTTTGCAAGGGAAGTACTAAGGTTTTTGAACTCAGGGTCTTGTGCTTGCTAGGCAGGTATTCTACCCTTTGAGCCAGGCCTCCAACCCTTTACAGTTTTCATTATTGTTCAGACAAAGTCTTCCATTTTTGCCCAGGGCTAGCTTTTGGCTATGATTCTAACTATGACTGCCTATATAGCAGCAACCGTAGCACCTGCCACCATTCCTGACTTATGGACTAAAATGCAGCTTCATGAATATTTTGACTAGATTGGCCTGGCACCATGATCCTCCTGATCTCTATAGCTGGGTATAACTATCTTACCTATGCAACCAACCCTCTCCATCTCTCTTTGTGTGTGTGTGTGTGTGTGTGTGTGTGTGTGTGTGTGCGTGTGTGTGTGTGTGCGTGTGTGTGTGTGTGTGACTCCCTGTCTCTCTGTCTCTGTCTCTGTCTCTCTCTGTCTCTGTCTCTGTCTCTCTCTGCCTCTGTCTCTCTCTCTGTCTCTCTGTCTCTCTGTCTCTCTGTCTCTGTCTCTGTCTCTCTGTCTCTCTGTCTCTCTGTCTCTCTGTCTCTCTGTCTCTCTCTCTCTCTCTCTCTCTCTCTCTCTCTCTCTCTCTCTCTCTCTCTCTCTCTCTCTCTCTCTCTCTCTCCTCCCACTTGCATGCACTTTCAGACTGATTGGCTGGACACCAGTGAGTTTTCCTGCTGGAGCCAGAATCTTGCATTTTCTAACCAACAGTTCAGGAAGCAGCAAAGGCATCTACGTCAGTGAAGTGATCATGAAAATGTTAATTTCATGAACAAGGTTTAGGGCATGGCAAGTATCATAGATCTGTAGAGTTTCCGATCTGCAAGGAGTCTTGGCAATCCTCAGCCTACATGCTCATTATCTCACAGGAGGAAAGAAAATCCCAAACAAGGACCATCATTTGCCCCCTCACAAAACAAGGCAGTAGCAAGCCTGCCCCGAGTCCAGGTCTCTTCTGACAGCTAGCCACCTACATTGTAGATTGTTTCTCCCCGTTTTTTCCATCCAGATCTGGAACATTTATAACAAACCAAGAATGGCTTGTGGATTAGCTTTCTAGGTACAGATCTAGCTAGACCCCAAACCATTCCTCAGTCTGGAAAAGGGCATGGGGAGACTGTGTACCCTAATCTTCAAACAGTGCTGGTAGGCTAAACTCAATATGCACTAACTACATAGTCTTGAGAAAAGATTCTAGGAAAAGCATGACTAACATGAAATAAAACTAATAAACTAAGACAAAAGTCTTATTCTCTAAGAACCTCCTTTCACTAGACAAGAGCCATATAGTAAAAGATGGAATGATGAGGGAATCCGGAGTGGAGATGTGGCCTGTCAGGTAGAGGCCTCTAGAGAGGTTTCTCACAGCTGACCCTTGGAGACTGACGGGGAACAACTGGAGAGATGATCAAAGGAAGGTAGAGGGAAAGGCATTGCAGGCAGCAAGAGAAAACTGGAGCCAGAGAAACAGTAGCACTGATCACATAGGACAAGCAATGTGAACATAGGGGACATTATAGAACTGAGGCGTGTGCTGGAGCCACATCCCAAGGCCTTAGTGAGAGGTAAGCCTCTTGAATCAGGTCCTTTGTTATTATTGTGTCTAGTATAGTCTGTGGGAAGATGGGCTTTCTAAGGGTGTGAAATTTAGTCTGGTGAAAACCAGTCAAGTGATTTAGAGGAGAAAATGAACCCACTTCAAAAAGCTCTAAGTTGTGATTTTTGATAAGTGGTGTTCTTAGACGTCAATAAACTAGCACAAGACCCAGCTTTCTTTGGCTTCCTTCTCAGCTCCCTGATTGGAGGTACAAACATATCTTTACCTCTCTTTTCTTTTCCAGCTCAAGTGTGAAGGGCATTTATTGGGGGGAAAATAAGATTACATCAGCCGATTCTATTTTCCTTTTGTTTACCCTAATGGTGGTATAAAAGATCACCTTTACAATAAGTTTTATTACCTCAAAGAGAAGCCTTTGAATGGATGATAATTTTCCCTCTTTGGTTGTCTTTGACCAATATGGTTTCTACCTTTCATAGTTATTTTGGTATTTATGAATGTAGGTATATATCTATCTATGAATTTATGCATGTATATATGTATTATGCTGGGATCAATTGAACCCAGGGCCTTGAGATACACTAAGCCCTAGCTCCCCACCCCCTAGCAATTTGGTCTTTGTGTTTGTTTTCTCTTGGTACCATTCTTGTACTCTGAAGGCTAAAGCTAGTCTCCTTGGTCTGCCTCCCTATACCAAGTGTTGGGAGGAAGTTAGTAAATGCTGAATTGTAAGAGACAAATGGATGAATGTTGAAAAACTCATGAGGGACACTGTTTCTCCATTTTTGATGTGGTTATGTAAATATTCCTCCAGCACAACCAACTTATGATAACCTATAATTGTGCACATAAGAAATCATTCAACAAATATTGTATGTTCACTACGTTCCAGCCATGTTCTAGGCATCAGTAAATAAGACAGACAAAACCTTTGCTTAGGATACTTATGCTCTAGAGGGGTAGCCAAACAATAATGAGACAAATACAGAATACAATGATAGAGGGGATAATTACTCTAATGATAAAGTATTAAGCAACGTGAAAGGATTGGAGACTAGTCTCCTTGAAGAGGTGACACATTTGAGCAGAGGCCAGCATGACGTAAGGGAAAGCGAAGAGAAAGTTCAGATCTTGGTGAGACTCTCTGCTTGCTGTGTTGTTGGAGTAATCTGCTTGCTCTGTTGTTGGAGCAGCACAATGTTCCATGTAAGGAGAAGGAAGAGAAGGGGAGAAGATAAGGCTGGGGATACCTATGGTCCATGGATATGGCCTTCAAATTGTTCATCAAAATTATATATATCTACATATATATACATATATATCCTGAAGTATCTCCTCAAAATTTTGCATATTTAAGCTTCGTTTTATTCACAAGATGGGAATAGTTGTCCTTCAAAGGTCTGCTATAAGGTCCAAACAAATAAGATGCTGTTGTCACCAATAAAGGTCAGCAAACATGGGTGTCACCATTGTTAATGCTACTTCAACAAAGGATCTCTTTCCTCTGACTCTCCTCTGGGTGCCCAAGAGTATCACCAGGACTATCTTATTTTTTGTGGCTCTGTCATTCATTTTTCTACAGAGAAAAATAAACTCTCCAAAAATTGTTCAGAAATAATCCTTTTTCAACGGTGCAGCAGTGATGAGCAATAGCCAGGTGTGTATAAATACCGCATGCTAGACTGTTGTGTGCAACCTTGTCTCATCAGTGTATGGCAGTATAGTCCCACAGGTTGCCAAGGACCTGAGTTCAAGAGTAAGTTTTACCAATTATAGACTAGCCAGTCCCTGAGCAAGTTTCTTCTGCCTCTCTGAATCTCCATTCCCATCTCTACAACATGGGGAAATGAATATTTCAGAAGAAATATCTATATAATAGAGATGATAGTTATTGATATATAGATCTAGAAGTTATATAAACATGAGTTGTTACCAGAAATGTTGAACAAATGATAATAACTACCTGGGGAGAAATATATTTCAAAAATCCTGTATAGGTAAAGTCTAGCATTATACTTATGGGTTAATAACAGAGGTGCTTACTGTGAGATTGCTTTTGAAAACAGATGGGTAGAATACATTTGGGGTTTTATATTAGGCATTTAACAAGGGCCAGTGAAATGAAAATGGTGTTTAATCAGGAGGTTAAAAAAAGAATATCTTTTTATAGGGATGTTGGCTTGTGAAATTGTCTCTTACACAAGAATGGTGGGACCCAGTTCAAAGAGGACAGATAAAGGAACCTAGTGTCTACCCAGTGCTCTGGGTTAGAGGCTTCTTCTTCTAGAGTAAGGCAAATACTTTGACGTCACGATCCTCTGCTTGGTAAGAGATCCAAACAGCTTCAAGAAAACTTTATGTTTTCATTGCTTTTAATTAGAAACATTAAAGTTCCACATTTTAAATGAAACCAGTTTCCTTCTAAAAGAAAAAAGAGGGAAGACCTCCCACAAATAAAATAATTTCTTCCTAAATGCTTTATCCCGCTTTCTTCCTGCCTACTGGGCTGTTGTTATATATTTCTAGTAAATTATTTCAAGGTTTTTTTTCATTAGATGGTGATATGGAATTATTTGCTTGTCCGGCATAAGGCAAAATTGCCATTCTCATCAGGTCCCACTTCAAACAGGGGGTCTGGTTAAGAATTCATTAGCAGAGCCCTCCTCCCCCCCCAAAAAAAAGCAACGTGCCAGCTTCTCCCGAGAGTCCTGCCACCAGAACAATCTTCCAGCTTCATACTTAACACCTTTAATGGAAGAGGGACATGATAATGTTTTTATTGTTGTTTACAGAGTAGTCCTTGGTTTGAGGTCCCTGCCTGTAAATCTAGCTGGGGTCATTACAAGCATACTACTGAAGTTCCCCCATTCACACCCTGCCTCCCTCCAGTCTGTCATTGGATGTACCCAGGATAAATCTCAGGCCCTCAGAAGAAGGATCTCCCATCCAGACACTTGATCTGATGTTTGGAAGTCTTTTGTGGGTTAAAGACTCAAAGTTTTGAGTCTTTAACCTGCCTCTCAGCTATTCCTTCTGGCTCTGTCCCCAACTCTATACCTCAGCCATCTTATAATAGGTCCTCTCACACTGTGGAATGATCCAGAAATTCTAAATATTGTAGGCACAGATTCTCCTGATTACTAAAGGTAGGCCCCTGCTCTTCCTTTGCCTGTTTGCTCTCCAAAGCCCTCCCAAAAAACCATTTCAAAACTACTTGTCCTCTTGCTTCTTGTTGAGATGTGTCTAAACAACACTTACATTCCCTTCTCCAGTTTGGATGAAGTGTATGGGCTGTGGAATCTGACAATCACCAGTTCAAATTCTGTTTCATCACTTCTGACCACGTGGTCTTAGGCAATATGAATGATGTAAAATCTTTCTTAGTCTCCACTTCCTCAGATACATAATGGAAGCAATTACCTGGCAACAAGAGCAATACCTACATGGCATGTCTGGGGTGAGAACTAAATATGGCAGTATTGGTAAGGTGCTGAGTAGACAGAGGAATTAGTAGACAGATATTATTGTATCCCCAACTCTGTAATGGGGACTCAATAACTATGCCATGCACTTTATTACTCTCTAGCTGTGCCCTCTTCAAAGCAATTAACTTTTAAATGAGTAGCACTTTAAGAGGGAAAACTTACCATGAATCAATCAGCAGCTGAAAATAAAGGATTACCACTCTGCTACTGCCTACGCATTAGCTTTCATTATATACCTAAAGTCACTCTGTACACCCTGTGTTTTCCAAAATGACTCCAATTGTGGGAAGGTCACAGGAGTACAATAACTTTATCTGACACTGGGGCTCAATGAATGCCAATCACATCAGCTGAGCAAATCAGCTGTGACTCATATATGACTACCCCTCTGACTCCTCCCTCCATGGAAGCTAGAAGTGAATGGTAGAAAGGAAAAAAGAAGCTGTGGTTGTGATCGTGGGGTATCAACCCAAGGCTGAGTAGGATGTTTGCTTTCTCAGCAGAATGACATTTACCTGGAAGCAGCAAGTTAGGTGGAAGAAAAACAATATTAAACAGGGAACAAATTGCACAGATATATCAAGACCTAAGTGATAAGATCTAGGGGCATGAGGGCCTAAGTAAGCACTTTCATGTTAGGTTTATTCATTCCTTTATGTAAGCATCTATTCACTCAGTCAAGTATTTATTGAATACCCATTATGTTCCAGGTGAGAATGCAGAATGAAAACATGAATTAAGTGTATAGTTCTTGCCTTCTTGGAGCTCACAATCTGCTGGTGGTACAGAAGGCAACCTATAACTATCTTTACTTACTTTATTCCTATAAACCATTTCCTCTGTGGATCTCCCAGCATGTATAGTCAAAATTCTTTGTGTAAATGTCAACTTGGTATTACTATGCTAAGGAGATCAAGAGGAAGCTGAGTTCTGCTCACACTTAAACCACAGTTTAAAACAAGGAATTTGCAGCTCAGAAGTCAAAAGTGCAGATTCCAGCCTCTCTCTAAGTTGAAGTCCCAATTTTAGAGCTTTCCTCATTCTCTTACCTCAGAGGATTAGAGTATTGTTTGAACTAGAGCTTTGCCTTAAGATTTGTAGAGAATAATTTGAAAGACACAGGGAGAAAATGAGACATGGATTAGAGACATTTTTATGAGAAGAATACAAGTGGTAAAGAAAAAAAAATTACTCAATATATGATACTGGATGTTGAGAATGTTCACCTATCTTTTAGAAATCACTTTCTCATTAGCTCTAATAAATGAATCATTACAGGCATATGGGAAATTGCTATCAGGTTAAAATGGAATCTCCCTCCCAATCTTACTATAATGTAGAAAACAGGAAAAGTCAGAGACATCTATTTTAAGAAACTGATTCTAGACTTTACCTAGTATTTTGGTGGGTGTGTTGTGTGCGTGTGCATGCATGCGTGCACACACACAGAGCCTTACGTTCTCCCTTAGAAGTTTTTGCTCAAGTCTGGAGCTCTAACACTTGAGCCACACCTCTACTTTCAGCCTTTCGGTGGTTAATTGGAAGTAAGAGTCTCACAGACTTTTCTGAGAGTGCTGGCTTTGAACCATGGTTCTCAGCCCCCTGAGTAGCTAGGAATACAAGCTTGAGCCACCAGCACCTCGCCTTAATTTATTTTCTGAATGGTGAGGTGGTATATTATTTGGTTATTTGTTTATTTATTCACTTAATTTCACTCCCCCAATTGATAGTTTCCCACTAGGGTACTATCTATGCATGCAAGCATGATGTTAGGCATCTTGGAATACAATGCCAAATAAAACACTAGCTCTGTTCCCAGGAAATCCCAGCCTGGTGATGCTGACAGTCACAAGCATTCAGACTGCTGTACAATGTATTAAAGAAGATGGGCAAAGAAACTGAAAGTGCCAATGAGGAACTGTCATTGAGATCTTGGAAGACTTTCCTCTGCAGGACAGAAGGCAGTGGGAGAGACATTCCAGGCAGAGGAAAGAGGCTCACTTGTTACTTTGCCTTTAAGAATGTTATCAACCACAACTCAGCACAATGGTGCATTAACCTCAGGGCTCTATCTATGACCTACCATGTATGCTTACATTTATTTTTTAGTTGGCTACAATTAATGGACTTCTGAAAACTTGTACTAGCTATCCTTATTATATATCAGGAAACCAAAGCCACGGTCTTGAGGCTAACTAGAGAAACTAGACCTTTAATCTTAACTTTGCTGCTTTCTTAATGTTTGGAAAAGGATGCTGATCTTGTCTGGCTTCCAAAAAAAAAAAAAAAAAAAAGGGCGGGGGAATGCTGAAAACAGAGCTGAATCAGCTGCTTTGCAGAATTATGGCAAGGGGTAAGCGACCAGAGATACATGCAGTGCCCAGGACTGTGTCTGCAATGCGTTTATGAATGCATAGCATATTCTGCCACTGTTATTACTACTACGATGATTATTATCTTGAGCAGAGATTAAGGTTTTGACTGAATGCCTCTGACTACAACTGTTTCTGGAAGGAGAGATATATGAGAGGAAGGAGTGCCCCTCAATACAAAAGGTTTTCAATGTTCTCTATTAGGCATCTTGAGCAATCTGACCTTGTAAAAAAATGAAATGGTCTGAATTCTTTACATCCTGGCTTGGTTCCTAAAGGCAGCTAAAGTGATAGAGACAAAGAGAAACATTGCAGGCAGTGGCCGCCTTAATTTCCAAGGTGAATGAGATGGATAGCCTCAGTGCCCAGCGGTAAACCTCTTAGTATTTATGAAACTGAAATTACACCATTCCAATAAAAGGGAAAGTTAAAGAAGGGCGCACTCTACATAATGGCCTCTTGTTAGGCCTTCCTGATTACCTACGCTTTGTTTTCATGAAAACTGCCAGCACCCAGTGTTTCAGGGCCACCATCCACTGGGAACCAACAGGAACTGTTTATTTAACCAAATGAAAATTTACACTTAAATAAAAAATACTAGTAGTGTTTGGGTTGGAGAAACAATTACCTAGACTGACATCCCAGCTGCAAATTACATCAGCAGTAAAAGCAAGTGGGAGGGGGAACACCGATTATACCACTACTGCCTGACATCAAAGGCACCCAGCTTTGGTTTTTTTTTTTTTTCATCTGCGTTTTGAAAAATATTTCTCTTTGATCTTGGACACCAAGAACCAGCAGGGAGGAGGCAGGGGAGGAGGTGAGGTGCCTGTGTTCAGTGTAACAACAAACAGACCACTGAGCTGTGCATAGTTGAAATGGCAAGCTGGGTCAGGAAAGCATTTAAAGGAGCAGTTGGGCTGAGCACCAGTGGTTCACACCTATCAGCCTAGCTACTCTGGAGGCCAAGATCTGAGGATGGTAGTTTGAAGCCAGCCTTGGCAGAGTGAAGTCTATGAGACTCTTAATCTCCAATTAACCAAAAAGTCAGAAGTGGAGCTGGTGGTACAGCACCAGCCTTGAGCAAAAGAGCTAAGGGACAGCACCGAAGCCCCAACTACAAGCCAAAGTACCATCACAAAAATGAAAGTAAAAAACAAAGGAGCAGTTGGAAGCTAGAAAGAGAACACAGGTGGAAAGGTTTAACTCAACCATTCCATTAGCAGGCTTTCTGGAGGCAGTAGACTGTCCTCCTTATACTATGCTGAAGGGAAGAGGAGAAAGGAATGGAGAATAATGGGATAGAGTCGGAGGCCTGGCTGGAAGTCCACCTGGGTTCTTAGTTCCCACATCATCTCAGACACATTATTTTAACCTTGTGTAGCTATCTGCCTCCTCAAAGCCTATCAGATACCTACCCCTCTCCCCCACTCTGTCTCTCTCTCTCAGCCCACTAGACTGCTGTCCATTGCATTAAAATTTACTCTTCAAAATTTGGGCTCTAGCTCTTTCCCTATCTCCCTCTCTTTTCCTTAACCAAAGTCCAAGACTTTACTCCTCTAGCCCCAATTCCCAACTTTGAATCTGAAGGCCCATTTCTCCCCCTGGCCACTGGCCTCTCACTGGTAGGGCCAGCTCAACCAGTGCACCAAGCAAGGGCAGGACACAGATGACCATACTGCCTGGCTCCTCCAGGAAGCAGACAGACCAACAAGGAGGCAGTTTCTCTGGCAGAGAGGCCCAGTGAAAGGATGCCCTAAGGAGCAGGTCCGAGAACCATTCCCAAGGGAAGTGACAGAAGAACACTGTTCTGGAGGTGACTAGAAATTCCCTGAGTAGGAGGTGTGAATCATTTGGTACAAACTGCCTCAGTATTATATGTATTTATTGATCCCTGCTTCCCTTCAAGACATTCTTCCCCCAGGTCTCACACTCTGTCACACCCTCTCCACAAACTGTATAAGCCTTTACCAAGTTACTCCTTGCCCCTCCTCAACCACCCCTCAGAAGTGGTGAAGTAGGAGAACAAGAGGCTTTTTTCCATCCCTTTGCCCTCTGTGCTTTCCTGCATAGCAACCAGGTTGTTGTTTTTAAATCAGTTTTATGTATGTACTCTTTCAAAAACTTCCAACAGAACGTTAAGAGTCTGTGGAATGTCTGAAGGAAGTTGACACCCACCACCTTTATAGTTGCTCTTATGCCCAGAACTTCCCTGAGGGTCTCTTTAGGTAATCATAGCTAGGTTTAATTTATATACTCTTTGCCTTTTGTGTATGTGTGTGATATTCCTGGAGCTTGAACTCGGGGCCTGGATGCTGTTCCTGAGCTTTGTTTCTCACAGTCTCTATGACTTGAGCCACAGCTCCACTTCCAGCTTTTTGGGTAGTTTTTGAACCACAACTCCCCTTCCAGCATTTTGGGTAGTTAATTGGAGATCAGGGTCTTAGGGACTTTGAGGCTGGCTTCACACTTCGATCCTCAGATCTCAGCCTCCTGACTAGCTAGGATCACAGGTATGAGCCAGCAGCACCTGGCTGTATATTCATAGCATTTTATCCTCTGTGATTACCCTTTGAACAAAGTAGCTCTAATCCAGAACCAAAGCTCTAAAACGTAACATGGCCCAGATCACAGAGATGGCAAATGACATACCTCAGAACCAGCCCCTGTGACATCGTCATCAGCCTCATTTGACCATAAACACCCATCCAGAATGTACAATACCAACTAAGTTTGATTACTTCCAAACATGTCCTTAGTGCATACCATTCTTCTGAGACTAATGCCTCTGTATGTAATAACCCAAGCTCAAAGCCAATAATGGCTCTTTCAAGCTTTTTGTCACCCCAATCCCCTACAAGCAGCCAAGCCACTGAGTTTGGGGACCAGCTGAGTGTCCTCCATATCTGTTAGGAAAACAGCTTAAGCTTTAAGTGTGCATGGTTTCACATCACAGGTTTTAAAGGCCGGGTAATAAAGAGCTTCACTGGCATTTTCTAGGCAAGTTCTCTCCATCTCCAGAGGGACAGCTTGTCTTCTTCATCTAAATCCCTCATTGATCCAAATGGCCAGCAGGATGCCTTTAGTATTTTCTTCCCTTAACTAAAACTGGGAGTAAAAAGATGAGACCCTTCTTGCCTTTTTCTTTTTTAAGTTTCTTTCCTAAAGCACATCAGGAGTCACTAGCAAATTTCCAGTTCCTCCTATTGACCAGAATTGTATTTTATGCCTTTCTTAATTTAAACAATCATGAAGGGAAGAAAATAGTTATGACCAAATACTGTGATCTGGAGGTGGGAGGGGGACTTCTGCTTGAGTAGAAGTTTAAATGGAGAGTAGGTACCCAAACAAAACTAGGTCTCTGTCATTAAGAAGGATAGAGGGGGATAGATCTGGGTAGCAGCCAGTACTGGCTGCACTTTCCCATTTCTAACCCTTCCTCACTCACCTCTGTCAGTGTTTAGATGGGTCAACTTCTACCCTTCACCTGGATGGTTACAGAAAGTGTTTAACTGGACACTCCCAATTTGGTTTCTTCTGAATCCAAGAAGTGCAGCCAGAGTTAAGGGAGAATGAATAAAAATACAATCATAACTCATCTCTACAAATACATCAGTGGCTCTCCAGGAAAACAATGTCCAAACACTTTGGAGTAGTGTACATGCTCTTCTCCATAAGCCCTGAAGTTGGTCTACCTCCCTTGGTACATGAACCCATCTCCATGAGAAGGTCAAGCCACCCTCTGCAGCTGGAAAAAAAAATTCTGCTCAGCTCGCAAAACCCAGTTCCTATACACTGTTTAGGACAAAAGGAGACCTCTAGTACTATATGTGGGAGCTGGACATGGGTTATGGAGAATTGAACACAAAGGCAGTTGAATATGAAAGCAAAGAAATCTCTGAGGTAGAAGGGACTGGAGAACCTCATGGTTTCAATAAAGTTTGTATCCAACGGCCCAGAAGAAAACTAGAGATAAAGCCCCAGAGAGAAACAGGGCATGACTATGGTTTTGAGAAAATGCCTGAGGCTGATAAGGCTACCAATGGTAATGACTGGGCTTTCTCCTAGCATGGGAAGGAGAATAGGGAAGTAAACCCTTTCTTGGCCAGTTTGCTCTTTAGGTCCACTGCTTGCCCATGACCTGTCTGTTCTTTACTGTGATACTCTGGTGCCATGTGTTCTGAGCTCCCAATTAGCTGGTGTCTAGCTAGTGGGGAGAGATCCAAGGCAGTGCTGGTTAGGATATTCTCATTACTCCCCTGACAGCTTTAGGCACCAGCAGCAAGCTCATGTGTCTCAGCTGGGTAGATTCTCTACTAGAGGGTTTGCTCAGGCCACTCTGGCCTCAGGGTTGCAGTGACCTCACTTCTTAACTTTGATCTTCCAGCTTAATGGTGATACAGCAGCAGCTTCAGGCTGTCACTGCTCTCTGGTACCTCCCAATCTCCTCATGTCTTTGCAGCTCTCCTGTCACTGTGTAACCACGTTTTTAGAATTAAATTTCCTTTGTTTTCTATTTTTTGAGTAGATTCTATTTTCGTGATTGACTGATATAGGCATGGAGCCAATTCTGCAAGATTTTTTCTGTGAAATCCCTCTTTACTCCCCTTTTTTGTTTTGCTTTTAGAAAGCAGCTAGAGCTTGGTGATGACAAGCAAATGGATTGCAGTTGACAGATCAGAATTCAAACTCCAGCTCCACCATTTACCATCTGAAAGCAATGGTTAGAATCGCCTGACTTCTTCACGTTAGGGTCTGTTCCACTGAGGTTAAAAATAGGATCCTCTTCTTAACCATGGTTGGGACCAAATAAGGTATTGGATAGAAAACATTTAGCCAGCCCCTAACACTTTGCCCACATATCTATCCCTTTGCTGGATATTATACCAGTTAATGATTTGAATGTCTTTGACATCTGTTGTAGCAATGCTTACAAAACTTTAATATGTATTCATAGAATCCAGAGATTTCGTTGTGATGCAGATTCTTACTCTATTGGTCTTAGGTGGAGACTGAGATTTCCAAATTTCTATCCTGCTCTCCGCTGATGCTGATGATGTTGTCCTAGTACCACACTTAGAGTAGCCAGTCTCTAGCTCAGACTTGGAAACATTTTCTGTAGAAAGGTTACATGAGGGGAAAGTATTTTAGACTTGGGAATCTATACCATGTCTTATTCTTACAGTTACTAAACTCTACCAATAGAACTTTATTTAGAAGAGTAGGCATTAGGAATTTAGCTCCAGGCTTAGAATTTCCTGATTCCCCTGCTTTAGGCTATAAGTTCTTTCAGGATACAGTTGGATTTACTGATTTTGTTATTCTCCAACCCCAGCAGAGTTCCAGGCAAAGAGCAGCCCTTCAGTGAAGGTTTGATATATGGCTGAACAAATTCTTAGAGTATGCCTAGTCTCTGTTGTGGAATTGGAAACTCTCAAGTTTGTATTTATTGAGTGTTTACTATGTTCCAAGACACATTCCAAGTACTTGACAGGTGTTGTTTCAAATAATGTTATTATAGCTGTAAGTGGTAACTGTCTTTGTTATCCTCATTTGCCAGGCAAGCAACCATAGATTAACTGAGACTTCATATGGGTCACAGAAGAGCCAGGTTAAGATGAGGCATGTTTGAGTCCTTAGGACTTTTCTCTTTCTCTAGCTGTTATTCTCTCCAGAGCTATTATATTTTTTTCAGAGAACTAGAGTCATATCCATTCCTTTTCTTTTCTCTACTATCCCAAGAGTCATTCATTGTACTTACCCAAGAATTCCTGATTGATATTTTTAAATATCCTATCCCTGAATGCTCATTGCTAGGAATCTGGGTCACCAGGAAAATGTCTGGAAGATCTCTGTGTCCTGAGCATATACATAAAAGTTGAGCCTGTAGATGCCAATTAGCATATCTAAAAAAGCCTCAAAAGGTATTAATAATTTAGCAACTACATTCACATAGTTATATGCATGACAGCATGACTTTCTGAGGGTCAGAGTTTACATGCACAGTGGAAACTTGGACATTGACTGGTATTTCTCTATATGTATTACCTGATAAGAGGTGAAATAAGACAGAGAACCCAGCTGATAAGGATCTGACTCAACTGCAGGCTGAATGATGCAATCACTACGGTTTCTCATCAGAAAATAACATCCTTCTGGTTCATAATACTATGCCTAACAAAAAGCAATGGTAGTATGAAAAATACTTTCTACAGCATTGCTCTTAAAGGCAATGAGCCTACATCACCAGGATTTTAAGACCATTTCACTTCTGTATGTGTGTGGTCTCTTCTCTGGCACGAGTATCCTTTTTCCCTGGCTCCCTTTGGGGCCACTATTCCTACCCACTTCTAATTTGTTTCGAACCAAGAAACCAGATAATTAAGATTACCATAATGGTTTGTGAAGTGAATGTAAATTGTTCATGAATAATGCTCTTATGAACTTTGTTAATGAGGGTGAGCATGGATGTATATGCTTTGTGACAGTTATGTCAGCTGGGGTGTGAGAGCCCTCTGTTGTGTGTGTGTGTGTGTGTGTGTGTGTGTGCGCGCGCGCGCGCACGCGCACGCTCCCACACATGCATGCTTATTTACCCAGAAACAAGTTCTCCTGATTTCAGAAATTCAGCAGCATCTGCAGTCTCCAGTCTTGAGGTTAAGCAGTAAAACATCACCACTACTTGCTCTTCTATGCTGTCCTTTGTCATCATGGAGTGCTCTCAAGTTACAGTCACCCACGCAGATGGTGTCCCTATCCTTAGACCCAGTAATCCCAAGCCAGACTGACCGACCACTCTTTTCCCTTTGGGACTCGACTGGCATCATCGGTAGCCCCCTGCCCTGGGGTCTCCTTGCTAGGTAAACCTGTGACTGTCAAACTATAGAGACACCATATTGAAGTGGGCACATCTCAGTTTTGCTCTGTCCATCACTTCATCATACCTGCATTCTGCAGGTATTTGTTATCTGCCAAATAATGGCAATTGCTAATATTTATTTGTATGTGTCCTGTTATGAGTACTCTCTGTCTATTAGCATGTTTAGTATTTACAATAAGCCTATGAAGTAGGTTCCAGACTCCTGTTTTACCAAGCAGGAAACTGAGGTACAATTACCTAACTTATCCTAGGTCACACAGCTGGCAAGTGATCGAGATGAATCAACAACTATGCACTCTCTTACACACAATTCCAACTGCCATGAGTAAAACACAACCCTCCCCACCCCCACTGCCTACCCCCGCACAGTCTCATGCAGCTTCTATTAAGGGGAAACACAGACAGTTAACCATTCATTTTAAGTTAATGACTTAATCACAGTTCTACTCATGAGATGAAGGGGAAGTTCCAGGTGGGGCTTGAAAATGCATAGAGGATCTAATCTTCATGGAGACAAGAAAGAAGTGAAGAATCCTTTCTCTGAGGACAGTGAGCTTGGTAGTAGATACCAAATTCACCTGGTTGAAATATGTCTCCCAGCATAAGAAACAGGATGAGAGGGGCTGGCAAGGTGAAGAGGAGTACGAAGTGTTCCTGAGGAAGCACAGAGCCAGGGCAATGGGGAGTTCAGGGTAAAGTGTGGTGGTACCAGATGAGGCCACACAGTGGCTAGTGTCTGGACTTCTACTGAGTAGCTAACTGGACATTTTTGGAGGGGACAACTGTCCTTTATTATAGAGCAACCACTGCCACTATCTGTTTTGTAGACTGGAAAACAAGATAGAGGATAGATAAATATGAATGAACACCATTCAGATAGGAGCCATATGTGACTCAATTCACTCCAATTCTACTTGCCAGATACTCACTTGATGCTCCTCTTAACCATGAAGTATGAAGGTATGATGGAAACACGGAGGCACTGGTCACTCAGAGAGAACACCAGTTCCATCAGATTAGGACCTATCTCAAGACCTAATTTTTCCTAATTACTCCTTTATAGATCCAGTCTTCACATATCCCACACAGACCTCTGGAAAGGTTCTAGAAATTAGGTTCACAGGCATATCTCAAGGTTCTGGAGGTTAGAACTTCATTATAAGTGAAGCTGGAGTGGAGGATGTCAGTACTGGGCCTCTAACTGGGGCTTAGGCACTATCCCTAAGTTGTTTGTTTGTTTGTTTGTTGCCCAGGGCTAGCACTCTATTACTTGAGGTAGAGCTCCACTTACAGCTTTTTTAAAAAATTAATTGGAAATAATAGTCTCATGGACTTTCCCACCTGGGCTTTGAACCACTATCTTCAGATATCAGCCTCCTGAGTAGCTAGGATTATAGGCATGAGCCACTAGCTCCCTGTTTGATGTTTATTGTCTCCTGTCTTTTTATTATCATATTATCATCTTCAAATAGTTGTACAGAAGGTTTTCAATTTAACATGTCCATTTATGTGTCATGCATCTTGATTAGTTACCCCTTCCATCCTTCTTCATACACAATAAATGTAGAAGGAAGATGATGTAATAGACCCTTAAAAGGTGGCATTCAACAAAGCCAAAGAGCAAGAAGTCTCAGGAGAAAACAACCTTGCAGATAGGGACCTCAGCCTTCTGGCCTCCAGAACTACGAGAAAATAAAGCTGGATGGTTTTGATCACCCAGGCTGTGGAGCCTAGTTACCACAGCCCCAGAAGGATAATACAGGGGAAAAGGGGGACAGTGGATGTGGTATACCCCAGGGAGTTTTCTGAAGCATGGAACAGCTGTCAAAGGAGATAGAGAGGGACTGCAGGTGGGCAACTGGAGGAGTCTGAGCAACTTCTCCCCGAAACTCAGATCTGTGTTCTTCATGATGTCATAGAACAATGTCAGTCAGGCTGGAACAATCAGCTGAGGAATCCGTGCCCAAGGCTCTGCTTTTCTTCTGCCTCTGGCCTGTGGTTCTATCAGAGCTGCTGTGCCTACTCCCTTCCTAGACTATGTCATCCTCCGTGAACTCAGCTGAGGTCCTCCACTCAGGCCTTTCTGTGTCCCTGAGACTACCCTCTCCCTCCCTCAGTGCCCAGTGTCTGCTCATGTCACTGGAATTTCTGGGTATAAGAAAATGAGAATCTAACCATAGGAATTGTGTCCTTTTTTAAACTATCTGGTGTTCGGATGGCTGGTGGAGTAAATGAAGAAAGCTAACATTCACTGATTGCCATTTATACGGCCCATATTATGTGAAGTGTTTCCCGTGAATTAATACTTCCTAAGTCAAAATTAAGGAGCCAGGAACAAATTGCTATCTATTTATTCACCATTTACCATGTGCCAGACAGAGGGAGAGAGGGAAATACTTAGCCACCTATGGCACAAGAAGTGGCAAACACTTCAGAGCAGATGCTGGCCATAAACCCAGGGATAGATGGTTGGTCTCATCATCTGGCTAAAGATCTTTCTGGAACCAAGTACTGCACTGGAGGATCCCTCCAGCATTAACTCACTGACTCCTCCTAACACCAAGTGAAGGAGAGATTGGTATCACTGTTCCAGACCAGCCAGGGACTTGTGGCCCAAAAAATCACGTGAGTCCCATGTAAATGGGGGGTACTCTTCCCTAAAAGAGCGACATCACTTTTAAAATTTAAAAATAATCTCTGACCATCTGATATGATCAGATTTATTATCTCTGATATGATCTCAGATTTATTATCTCTGTTGCATTTTAATGTTTCCTTATTATTACTTAGTAGTTGTTGTAGTAGCACTTTGGTTTGAACTTGGGGGTTTTGTCTTGCTAGACACATGTTCTACCACTTGAGCTATTCTTTTTGATTTTAGTGTGTTCTTCAGGTAAATCATGATTTTTTTCCTCAAGGGCAGCCTCCATCTATGATTATCCTACCTGTACCTCTCAAGTAGATGGGATTCCAGGTGTGCATACCCACACCTGCCTTTAAATACTTTTATTGTGGCAAAATATATACAATGTGAACTTTAGTGTTTTGACTGACTTCAAGTACATAATTCAGTGGCAGTAAGCACATTCAGAATTTGAGGAAGCCATTGCAACTACACAGTCCTAGAAGGTTTTCATCATCCCAAACAAAAACTCTCCACTGATTAAGTGTTAATTCCATTCTTCCCCCATCAACCTCCAATAACTTCGATTATACTTTCTCTGTCTTTTGAGCTTTCTTAGTCTAGATATATCACAATAGCAGAGTTGTATAGTATTTGTCCTTTTGTGTCTGGCTTATTTCACTTAGAATAAAGTCTTTGGAATCCATCCATGTTATAGCTTGTGTCAGGATTTTATTCTGTTTCAGAGCCTAATAATATTTCATTGAATGTATATAACACCCTTTGTTCACTCATGCATTTGGATATTTGGGGAGTTTCAGCTTTTTGGCTGTTGTGAATAATGTTGCTGTATACATGCATGTCTGTTTGAGCCTCTGCTTTTAACTCTCTTTGTTATATACCTAGAAGGGAAACTGGTGCATCATATGGTAGTGCTGCTTAACTTTTGCAGGACTTATCGGATGATTCTCCATCCCTATAGCTTTTATAACCAGATATCATGCTATGTTTTGCCAACTTACTTTGATGAGAGAATGTCATCATTGGGTGGCATGTAAGCACCAATAGAAGCAGGGGTTTCTCTCATTGATGGACAGATGTATGTGCATTGCTGAATAAATAAAACATATTTGGGGTGGGTCCTGGTATTGAGTTCAAGGGCCTTGGTTCTACAAAATAGGGTAAGGTCCTTGTCCAAGGTATCTAAAACACTAGCAACAAAGAGAGAGAAGAAACAAAGGGCAAGGAGGGAGAAGAGAGTTGAGTCAAGGAAACAATAGTGAGTGTTCAGTTTCAATGTTATCACCCCTACCTTCCCTATTCAACCCTTCCCTTATTCTGCTTAATTTTGTAGGATATACATTGGGGTCTTATCTGCATTTTCCTCTTTATTCATCTACCCTTTTTCCCGCCTCACACCATATAAGTACCCACTTCCAGGTGGTTTTGTTGTTATTGTTATTTAAATTTGATTTTGCCTAAGGAATTACACTATTTGAGTTCTCCCTTGAACCTACCATACAGTTAATACATTTTTATATCCTTACATATCACCCAAATGTATTTACATACATGCTTATAAACTAATTCTAGCTTCCACATATGAGGGAAAACATGCAATCTTTGTTTCTGTGTGACATACTTCACTTATCATAATCTTTTTTCTGAGTCTTTCCATTTCTTTACAAACAATACAATACCATTCTAACAGATGAATAAAAATGTTTATGTGTTCATTCTGGAGATTTTGGCATTCATTTTTATTTAAAATGTTCTACTTTGTAACACTTACCTTAAAGAGTTTAATTACTTAATACATGTTGCATCGTGAGTAGTGGTTCCTTCACTTATCTTTCCAAAATTGCCATCACCATCACATCCCATCTTCCCTAGGTCATTTCTCTGTCCATTTCCCCAGTGGCTCTACTCAGTGGAAAATGGACTCCTATTCACTTAACATTTTCTGACTGGTGATCCTATTTTGGTTACTTCACTCTTTCAACCTTACTTCCCAGTTGGAAAAAAAATTAAATCCTTTACACCCCATGCTGGGCAGTTCTTACCTTTGGACCCTTAGAAAGATCAACTTCCACTGGACGCTGGTGGCTCACACCTGTAATCCTAGCTACTCAGGAGGCTGAGATCTGAGAACCACGGTTCAAAGCCAGCCCAGGTAGGAAAGTACATGAGACTCTTATCTCCAAAAACCACTCAGAAAAAATACAAGTGGCCCTATGGCTCAAGTGGTAGAGCGTGCACCTTGAGCTGAAGAGCTGAAGGACAGCATCCAGGCCCAGAGTTCAAGCCCCACAACCAACAAAAAACAAGAAAGAAAGAAAGATCAACTACCCTCTCAAGACGTCTTTTCTAGAAATATTCCAAATAAAACAGAAGAAGAGAATTCCTGAGAATTCTCCTACAGTCTACAGGAATACTGTCTTTCTCACATACATAATGTGGTATACTAATCACAAGAAAGGAAATTTAAAAGGATGTCTTCCTAGGAGACTATGGACCCCAGAGAGAGAAAGGACATCTTCCTAATATCTAGCACAGTGCTCTAACTAAGCATTTGTGAAACTAAATTGGAAAAAAATCCTTTTCTTTAGATTTTTCAGGGTTTAGATGAATAGAGCCAAAATGGGAAGCTCGAGCAAGTCAGATTTCATGCATTCAAAGTGAGAGGAAATCTTCAGATTTTATTAGTCAAAATGAAATCACTGGAGAAAATTGGCAGAATGGTACTGTGAAGAGCCTGAACCCACAAAATACAGTGATCACCACTTGTATCCTCAGTAGCTGGTGTACTATAGGAATATCCATTCATTTTTTCCCCCATTTTTTTATTTCTAGTCTGTTCTTTTTCTAAGGAAAGCTAGAGAGCTAATTCAGAAATAAATTGCTATTCTCACCTAAAGTCCCATTTCCCAACTCCCCAGCCTTCTTTAACCTATTTATTTAATTTCTCTTAACATATTTAAATCCATTGGAGGGAATTATGAGGGAGACAGATGAGACAGGTTGCAGCATTGGTATGCACATTAAAATAAAGAAAATTAAACGAAAGATTAATAGGGCAGACAGGTAACCATGTAACATGATTTCTCTTTGAAGCAATTTATTTCTATTCAAACTGTGATAAATAACCACCAAGTGATATAATAATTACCCATTTCTTGGTGTTGAATGGGATGTGAAAATTATTCTCTGAAGTGAAAACATCCCATGGACTTTCAAAAGGGAATGTCGTACATTCAATAAAGCTACAAACCATGACCCCAAAAGAAATTGAATTGGCCTGTTTGTATTCCCAATGCTATGTCTGAAAAGTATGTTCTCACCCTCCGAGGCAAACTTCCTTTTCTGTTTGATAAAGTCTTGTGATTTGTGACCACAGAAACTCGAAGGACTCCATAAATTTTGTTCTTTGGCACTCCCATGTGAGATTGAGCCCAGAAAAAGGTGGCTGCTGAAAAAAGACAGAGTCTTAAGGTCAAGGAATAGTCTTGGTTTGGGTGCCGAGCTACAATCATTTCTAAATGTCCTCTGGGCTTACGAATAAGCAAATGTATTTTAAAATTAGGTCTTATTCAGTTAAAAGCAAGACTCCATGTGTAAACATTCATTTCTACCCATTAGCAGGAATTCCTTTTACCCAGGGGCTGCCATTGCTTTCTGGTCTGTCTGCATTGTGTTATATGCATGCATGCATCATTTTATACCAGAAATAGTGCTGGCAGGGGTGTGAGGTCAACAGGCAAAGAGACTTTGGGAGAAAAGAAAGCAATGGACTAAGAATGAAGAAATTTGGGGCCTAGTCCTACATTGGCTCTTTATCAACAATGCAAACATGGGCAGTTTGCTGAATATCTCTGGGCCTCAGTTTCTTCACTTATAAGATGGAGATGATGGTATATACATACGCTCTTCAAAACATTCAGACATGTTACAAATATTCACTTCAATTTCCTGAATGTGTTTTGAAAACAGTAATATAGATTATGGAGGGCCCATAGGAGTGGTAGATAGGAAAAGCAAGAAACAGCCTCTACTTTAAGGGCTTTTCTATGAAGGGGGAATAAATAATGCATATAAATATCCCATTTATTTTAGCAAGGCCATTGACACCTACTGCTGTATATATTCTTTATACTTTACACATTGTCTTCCTGTTAGTCATGCATTCATTCATTTACTCAAAACTTTATCTGAACTTCACAAGGGCTTGCTGCAGGTAGAGTCAAGTAAATCACATATTATCCTGTCTTTACGAAGCTTGAAGTCTTAACAGAAACATGACTTTGCCATCAGCAAAACACTTTTAAATAAATACTGTTTTTATTTAATTCTCAAAACTACTATTTGGAAGAGGTAGTACTGACTCATTTTAAAGATGAGAAAACTAAGCTCCCAGAAGAATAGCTTGCCAACCCCTGGGAGCTTTCAGCGACAGGGCCAATATGGAAGTTATGCTCTCATGTTTTCAATCAAGTGCTTTTCCTCGTATCTATGGAGAGATGCCAGACATGCACTCAGTCATCTTGCTGGAACTGTGGTCCTCCTTACTGCTTGTCAGTTCTTTCCGCTGTAGTGCTAGATTCTGTTCTCTGTGCCCCTATAGCTTGCCAGGGTTCAGTCAAAATATATTTCCTTCCTACTTTCTTCCCTTCTTCCTATGTTCCCTTCCTTCTTCATTCTTTATTTACTCTATTTTCCCTTCCTTTCCTCTTCCCTCCCTCCTTTTTCACTTTCTCTGTCCCTTCTTTCTTCTCTCCTTCCAGTTTTTTCTCTTGTATATATTAAGCTTTTGAAGTAGCCCTAGAGAACTTCAACAGAGTGGGTAAGTTTATGACATTAACAATATGAGATGCCATGGAAGCACCTGAAAAGGAATCTACCTTCACCTTGGAGGAACCAGAAATGATTTCATAGGAGAAGAAGAGCCACAAAGAATCCTGAAGGGCTACTGTCCAGGCCAGAGGGGATCTGGCATCAAAGAATCAAAGCCTGCCAGCCAAATGAGTAGAGAGTTTTGAGAGACTCATGCTTTGATAATTGTGGCTTGGAAATCAAGAGAACAAGAGATGAAACTGAGGGAGAAATTTGCTATTAATGAGAAACTCACAATCCACACCACACAGTACACTAGTGAGAAATCAAGGCAATACCATTCTAATGACAATGACAAGGTGGAGCTGTGGAGGGATTGTCAACAAAAGGCAATCCATCAGATTTGAGTCTTAGTAACATAACTGCATGTTCTCTGGAGAATGAACACAAACGAAGGAGAATAAAGTGAAAGAGATTAAGACAAGGGAGAGCTGTGGTAATATTACAGGTATGACAAGAGGGAAACCTGAAGTAATGTAGTAGATATGAGGACAGACAGAACAGAGAAGTGGATTGGTTATCACTGTCTAAGTCTACTTCAGTCAGTACTGGATGAGACCACTGAATACTATATTATGAACAAAACTAACAATAATCATGGTTTTACTTACCTAACTTTCAAGTAAAACCAAATAGCAAGCTGACCACCTTAAATATACCATCACAACAATGATGGTCAGTAGAGTTATATCAATACAGTTTGTTTATTTATTTATTGTGATAGAACTGGTGCTTGAACTCAGGACTTCTTGCTCTTACTTGCCTTTTACATTAAAGGCTGGCACTACCACTTGAGCAACAACCTTTTTTAAGTTAATTGGTGATGAGTCTCCTGGATTTGTCCAACCAGGCTGGCTTTGAACCCCAATTCATAGATCCCAGACTCTTGAGTACCTAGGATTACAGGCATGAGCCACCATTGCCCAGCCTACAATGCAATTATTTCTTTTTGGGGGGAAGGGAAGGGGATCCGGTCGTGGGCCTGAACTCTGGGCCTGGGCGTTGTCCCTCAGCTCTTCAGCTCAAGTCTAGTGCTCTACCACTTGAGCCACAGCACCACTTCCAGCTTTTTTTTTTCTGCTTATGTGGTGCTGAGAAATCGAACCCAGGGCCTCATGCATGCAAGGCAAGCGCTCTACCACTGAGCCACCTTCCCAGCCCGCAATTATTTCTATATTCTACAAATTTAGATTTCCAGAATTCACCAGAGCCATACTAACCTTCCATCTTGGAACATAGGGCCTGGAAATCTGTATCTGAGATCCAGTCATCTTAATGTACACTAACTTTTCAGAACCACAGCTGTGAACTACAAAGTATAAAACATTTTATTCTAGAGAGCAGCTTCAATTAATAGAAAGAAATGATTTCTATTCCAAAAATAACAATTTCAATTAACCTGGGCTGCCTTATGCTTAATGACATACAAATGGCCCAAATTGTATGAAATACCCCAGTGACAATTACACATAGAATATTTAGCTGAGAGGGAGACTGCCAGGCACTTTTAAGTTAGATGTCTCTTAGCTCTCCAGAGAGAATAGGTTTGAGATACAGAGAACAGTCTGGGTTAGAGAGGAGCACACACACACACACACACACACACACACACACACACACACACACACACACACACACACACACACACACACACACACACACACACACACACACACACACACACACACACGTAGCCTAGCATGTTTTAATTGTTTTACATAGTGGCTTGATTTAGAGTTTTCTTTGAAGAAAGGGGACAGAAGATTTAGAAAGAAATAAGAAAGGGGAATCTTAAGCAGTGAACAACCCTATCACCTGTTTATGGAGCATCTTAGGAGCCATGTGGACTCAGTGTGAGAGCAAAGAGCACGAATCTGACTAATACATGGCCTCCGTCTGCTTCTATGAAGGACCTAAGACACAGAAATGAACTCTGCCACACTGAAATAAGAAGTAGGATTTCCTAGATCATCTAGAGTGATCAGGCCCTTGAGCAATCAGATTTTAGGTGGGAGAAAAGCCATCAAGTTGTAGAGATCTTGATGGGGAGAATTCCATCATTGGTATTTGAAACTGCCAATGCACTGCTTCTGCTCTAAACCATGTGTCATCTATCACAAACCAAACTCTTGGGAAAAGCTAGAACTGTGCTCATTTAAGCCAGAAAATATGGCAAAAAGAGGGTTATGGCACAGTATACCCAAGTAAGGATGAGTTATAATACCAGCCAAAGTACATGGGGGAAAAATAAAGTAAGGTAGTTCTCCAATGGTAAAGGGGAGGAAGGGTGGGCAGGGAAAGAAGAAAGAGGAGATGCTGAACAAGCCAAAAAGGCAGCTGTCTATCAGATTTCCCAAAGACTTTCTAATTTTCTAGCCTAATGCTTTTTTATTATTAAGTTTTTTATTGTGAAAATATGGTTCAGTGGGGTTACAATTACATAAGCAAGGTAATGATTACATTTCTTATCAAGCATTGTTGCCTCTTCCTTTGTTTTTCTCAGTTGGGAGAGCGTTAGACTGAATATCTAAAGGTCCCTGGTTCAATCCCAGATCTCAGCAAGGTGTACTCTTTTCAAGGGGCTCGGAATGTGGCTTAGTGGTAGAGTGCTTGCCTAGCCTAATACTTTTAATACTCCTATGTTTGCAACCTTCCTCCCAGTGATCTCATCTCTCCCACATAGATACTGGTGTGTTCTCATAGGCTCCCACATTTTAGCCAGAGGTAATTGGTCCTAGTCTTGAGATAACCCACTCTATGTGAATCTGAGCCAACCAGGGGCTCTTTCTTGAGTATAAAAATGTTCAAAAGTATTAACTGAGTTCTCAACATTTATCAGCAGCATCTCAGTCCAATTTCAGTAAGCTTGTGGCAGAGAATGAATACAGAGTCCTGAGACAAAGAAAATTTCCTTTACTTGATCCCTGGATTTCAATTGTCCTGGAAGCCAAACCACACAGTATCCTGTTACTCAGACATAAGGTAACCAAATATTTTCAACAACATATAAGCAAAATACAGTTCTTGGTCTTTAACCTAGAGCGCTCTCTCTCTCTCTCTCTCTCTCTCTCTCTCTCTCTCTCTCTCTCTCTCTCTCTCTCTCTCTCTCTCTCTCTCTCTCTCTCTCTCTCTCTATTTTTTGGTTGGTCATAGGCTTGAACTCTGGGCCTGGGCACTACCCCACAGCTCTTCAGCTCAAGGCGAGCTCTCTACCACTTGAGCCACAGTGCTACTTCTGGTTTTCTGAATGGTTTATTGGAGATAAGAGTCTCATGGACTTTCCTGCCTGGGCTGGCTTTGAACCATGATTCTCCAATCTCAGCCTGAGTATCTAGGATTTCAGGCATGAGTCTGACACCCAGCTACCCTAAGTCATTTTTAAGGAGGGTCTTTGGCAATTCAAGTACACAAATAACTGAACATTAAGGCTATCTGTGACATTATCAGAATGATCGGGTATTTAAACAAAAGAGAGACTATATCCATAATTGCAATAACTCTCACCAGGCATTACACCAAAGCTAGGCATATCAGGTGCATGGCAGATCTGGTGTGACTTTTCTTTATCAGTCTTATAAGAATACATTAGCCCCATCTAGTAGGTAAGAAATAGAGGCAAGAAAAGTTACACAACTCACTCACAGTTGCCTTACTAAACAGTAGCAAAAAAAAAATCAGAATTAAAATCTGATCCTGAAAGCCATTTGCCTTGCCTGCAGGAACACAGATGCATTCGCCCCTGTACAGCAATGGGCAGGTCCCTGATGCGTTCAAGTTACATCTCTGCTCTCTCAAATCACAAAATCTCCCTGGTCTGTTTTTGCTGAGTCTAGGCTCAATGTTAATTATCACCAGATTATAACCCATTATTATTTAGAATGTGGCTAGGGAGTTGAGTTTGCAAACATATTTCAATAGTACCTACACTCCTCAGGCTACCAGGACTGTTGCATTTCTCACTATGTGCAGTTTTTACAACTCCCTGTTGTTCATTAGGGTGAGAATTTATAAGCCTGACATCTTGGCCAGGGAAAGGCTCATCACTATTTCTGAGTTAGAGCCCTTCTGGGAGGGTGGTGTGGGGGGCAGAGTGCTTTGTTTCTGCAGCAGGCTGGGGTGCATGTTATTTGTAGTTAAAGCCATACCAACACAATAGCACAATTCTTCTCTGCAAATGTAAAAATGGCTCCCTGGTGTAGAAGCAGCGTGGTATCTTTAAAACAGACAAGCCAGGCTCTGCTGCCACTGAGTTGTATGATCTTGGGCAAGTCACTTTCTGGGCCAAATCTTGCTACAAGTAAGAATGCTATTGGAGATCCTCTTGTCTACTCCATGGACAGCTTATACCAGATAAGAAGTCATGTGAAGAAGTGTTTCAACTGTTTGTATTAGAGTTGCTCCTGATGTGCTTTCTAGGCCTGGATTATGCTACTGGATAACAATCACTAAGAAGCAATGCTGTCCAGATATTTGCTTTTCTTTTTAAACATTATTTTTAATTTTTTCAACAGCTACTTGAATATCGCCCCGCACATGGTATCTGCTTGAAACACAACTTGGAAAACCCCAGATAAAAGGATGCCTGAGGGTCTTCCTGTGCTTTTCTTGATGCTGCAGCAAGCCTGCTCATTTTACACTGGGCCTAAGTCTCTCAACTCACTGAGTTCTGTTTCTCTCCTTCTTTATTAGATCTATTCAATTCTTCCTATCTTTACTGTGATTGTCCTAAGCCATCCATTGACATCAACATATATTCATTCTTTTATTCATTTTCTCTCTCCTTCCCTCTACCCTTTCCTCTCTTTTGCTTCTTGCCTCTCACATTCATCCTTCTGTCTTTTATTCTCTCCTTTCCTCACCCCTTACCTGAAAGTATCCTAATTCCATAATTCTCCCTCTTAATCTTCCCACTAGCTTTTCTCCACCAAGCAGCGAGGTATTTAGGAATTTAGGCCAGGTAGTCACTGACTGAAGATGTTGCAGTAATGTCCCTGTTTACTAGGAATAAATGCAAAGATTTTTAATGTAGCCAAGCCCTAGACACATCTAAGCTCATTCTATTTAGGACCCTCTTGTGCCCTTTGTACTCTCTCTCCTTATCCTCCAGCTACAATACATTGAATCCTATTGTTTACTCTGCCTAGTGCACTATGACCTCACACCCTTACGTCAGCATTCCTATGGATCTCAGCTCAAGCATTAGCTCTTTAGGAAGGCCACCCTGACCTGACCATCCCAACTAGAACAGCCCATCCACTTGCCAATCACTCACTCACAATCGTCCCAGCCAAATAGCATTTTCCCTATTATCTATTTATTTATTTGTTGCCTACCTCATCTTCTCAAAAATGAAAGTTCCTTAAAAGAAACAGCCTAGTCCACCTAGTTCATATCTTTGTCTAAAAATCTAGAAAGAGTAAAGGTCACATAAAAGGCCCTCAATAAATACATTAAATGATTCATGAATATGTTCATAACCCAATTAGATGATGGATTCCTTGGAAGCAGAAGTTGTATTTATATTTTTTTTATTCTCAGCTATGTGATCCAAAATATTTCTATTTTCTCTTCTATAAAACGGATATAGTAGTGAGCACCTTACAGGTGCAAAATAAAAATGAAACAAGACCTTCAATATGAATGTATTCTTAATAAAAGTACCTGGCAAATACAGCAAGTAGATGATAGCTTCATTTGCATGTCCTTATTCACAAATAAAGTTTTTTTTCCCCAAAAATGCTTCAGCCAGTCACATACATGATCAGGCTTCCAAAGTCTGCCTTGAGTCTTTCAAGTGGGTGGTGTTATCTAAATCAAATATTCCCAATAGAAAATGGAATCCTATGGAAGCCTTTGGAGACATCTTTCCTGAAAACAAAACAAAAACAAAAACAAAAAACAGGGAAAAGCCACTGCTGTGAGATACAGTTCTCCCTCGAGCAGAGAGATGGAAAAACTTTGACTGAATTCTGGTGAAGTGCCAGGCTCCAGGCTGAGGATAAAAGATAAGGAAAACACACATGTTCCCTGTTCTTCTATACCCAGCAGCTGAGTGGAAGAGACAGACAGACATATAATTCCAGCATGGCAGAATGAGTGCTCCGAGAGGTTCCATTACGACACAGATGAGGACATCTGAAACAGGCAATGACTGTCAGAAGCCTTTCTTTACTGTCTCATGTCCCAAGAAACATGATAACTAGACAGAGAGACTAAAGAAATCCACCTGCTCCCAAGGGATGAGAAGGTAGGAAAGAGTCTGGTCAGAAAAGACTAGACTATTGATTAGTCTGGAGGTGCAGAGGAGAGGGATATATTAAGGATGATGCCAAGGATTCTGGTTCTAGTTCCTGTGCCCTTGTGGCTCAGGATGCCAAGGTAAAGAGTTTCTTGCTGAACTCTTCCACGTGACTGACATCAGACACGTATATTTTGCCTTTAGCAAACGTTTGATTCTGACAAGTTCCAGTTTTACTTTGCCATCATCCACTCTGCCATCATAAAATGTCTGTTGTCAAGGGCTGAGGCACAAATGGCAAAAACTTCTGTCTAATGAGAGTGTATGAGTGTGGGCTTGTGTTTGTGTACTAGAATCCCCTGGGGGATCGTGTGAAAGAAGAGCTCACTTCAATGACCTTATTGTGGCAATTAATACACTCCCTTGACAGACTGTGCTGCTGCAGGGGAGATAAGAGGAGCTCAAACGAGGGCAGATGGGATGCTGGGAAATGTGCGCAGTCCTTAGAAACTATGGAAGGTCCTTGAAGTACAAGAGCATCTGCAGACAGGAAGGCTGTCTCAAGTAGTTTTCATACACGGTTTTGGTGCTCAGGAAGCACTTTCCTAATCACGATTTTCTTGTCTCCCAAGCATTTTGACTATTCTTGCTGACAGTATTTAGGGAATACAAGAAGTACCTCCCAAAGTGAAAGCCATAAATTTGCTCTGTTTAGAGTTGAGGTTCCTGTCATGGTAAGTATATGGCAGCAGTACATAAAACATCCTGAAGCAGGAAGAAATGGCTTCCTTCCTATTGCTATCCATAGGGCAGGGAAGAGATGATCTAGTCCAGAATGGAAAAAATGCTCACAGTGATTCTTTATTACCACCCAGAAAGAGAAAAGCTACCGTTCTAGCCCAATTTCCTCTTGTAAGTCTTCCCCAAAGTGGAGGTGGCTTCAGTCAGGGTCATCACAATATATCCCTCAGGGCAAACCTGGCCTCCTTGTCTGTTTCTAAAGTCTCCTTGAACCACCATTATGCTCATTTCCTCATCTACTATGGATGTTTACATGCAATAATGTAGAATTACATGATTACTACAAATTCTAAAAGACAAATCCATAGACATTTGCTACTGACTCTTGGTCACCACTGTATATCAAACATGCACAGTGGTGCATGATTCACAATTGAGAATTTATCAACACCCATTTTAACACTTGTTACATTTTTTTTAACATTTAATGCATTTTAAAATCCATTTTAACCTAGCTACCATGTACAGTAGTCAAGATGGATAGGCAGTCAGTATATATTATTATAATCATGGCACTTGTTTGTAGTTTCTATACATTGTGATTTGTCTTTGCCTGTCCCCCATTGATGGCTTAATTTTTTATATCACTCTAGTGACAAAGCTAGAAAGATAAATGTTCCATTTCCCAGGTTTTCTGTTGTTGTTGGTTGGTTGGTTTTGGTTTTTGGAGTTGTGTGGCTAGGTGACAGTGTTCTAAACAATTAAATCAAAGTAGAATGCTCTTAAAAGGATTCTGAGAAAGGTTTAGCTTTCTGTCATCACGCCTGAAGATGGCACAATGCTTGGTATAGGGGCAGTCATACAGGCATACTATACTGTGCTCAGACCATCTCTCTTTTTTGTCCAAAGAAAAACTACAAACTTACAAGCAGGACAATTTTTTTACTGATACAAAATTCAAAAATCAATATATAAGCCAGCTAATGAACAACCAAAACCAAAATGCCTCTTTTTCTAAATTGCAACTTCTGTCATATCCTATTGCTCCTGGCAATAGATACCAATAATGAATACAACAAGATTGTATTGCCCCCAACTATGATTAGCACTTAATAAGAGACATGAAGAAAGAAATTAAGTTCCTAGAGGCATCTTTGAATAACTTAACTAATGTCTACCACTACCTATATCAGGACTCCTTAGGAAAGAACACCCTTATTTGTTTAAGACAGTACAAGTTGTAATTTGTTTACTACACATATTCTTATCTAACCCAGTAGTCCAAAGCCTCAATAGTTCAGGCTCCACTGTCTCTATAGAGAAAGTACTTCAACAGTATACATAGATCATCTAATTCTCTTGATCTGGTTTTCAGTGGAACTTGCCTGATAGATAGGTTGGGAACCAGAGACAGAAACTCCAGTTCTGTCATCGGTCCTCGAATGACCATCCCATAGTCCCTGAGCACAAGTCTTGTTCTCCCGAGATTTCTAAGTTCCTTCTCTGTAAGTAAGGTTAAAAAAGGTAGAGTTTAGGCTCAATTCCTCTTTCTATTCCCTTATTCTGTAATTCAATTAACATTAAACATGTATAAGGAACGAATATGGAAACACCTGTAAAGGAACATTAAAATAAGCTATAAACTTGTTGGTGGTCAGGACCAAAACAAAAATGATGATGATATAACTCATTTTTGAGGATCTCACTATGTGCTAAATTCCCAGTCCCCCTGCTTCCTCCTTCTGCATATAGGAATTACAGGCATACTACACCATACTCATCACAACTCTCATCTTTTTGACCAAAGGAAAACTACAAACTTAAAAGCAGGACAGTTTTCACTGATGCAGAATTAAAAAAATCAGTGTATAAGCAAGCTAATGAACAACCAAAATGCCTTCTGAATGGACTTCTAAACTTCCTTTTCCAAAAGCTCCCAAAATGGCAGCTTATGCTGTTATATCCTATTGATCCTGGCAATAGATACTAAAATGTATACAACAAGATTTTTTGCCCTCAACACAAAAGCCATGATTAGCACTTAATAAGCAATATTAGTTATTAGTGTCCACCAATATTTCTATTTGTGTTTCCCAAAGATGAGAGGTTTCCCCTTCTATCAGAAGGAATTCACTACCTGCACAACCCAACTGACTTAGCCTTCTCAGGGCTCTATAGCTTCATTCTACTTTCTGTTTGGTACTCACACAAACACACAACACAAACAGCATCAGGATTACTATCCCAGGTCAAAATGATAAAATGTGCTCAAAAAGCTGGTGTGATGTAACATAACTGTCCATCTTCAGTCAGGACTAAGACGGCCCAGCCACAAACCCTCCCATCCTGTTTCACATAGCTGCTGGTTTCGAAATCCAGGCTGGAGTCTTTATCCCAAATGATCCAATGCTTTGTTAGGTGACTCAGAAGGCAACCGTTCTACTTTATTTCCGTGTTGACCACTGTCACATAGAATCAATGAAGGTTCAATATATTATCTCAGATGTATAGTCCCGACAGCAGGTTAAATGCCCTATGATAGCCATGTTATGGCTAATTACGATGAGAAATAGGAAAATAGGACAGACTAGAAGTAAATGATATGAATTGTGTCATGTTCTGAGGAATCCAGATGATGGTTCACTGGAGGTCTCTACAGCTGAGCCTGACACTAAAGTCTAGCCATCAGGCCACTGGTAGCAGGGGGAGTAGTCTGGTTCTTGGCTTCCAGAGCAATCTCCTCAGATTCCTTTATTTACTCCTTCAGTATTGCAGGGATGGGAATGACCAAGATATTTGTCTGGAGAGGTTGTAACACATTCATCTTCCAAACAAGGACTTGGGAGGTGAAGATTAAACCATCTTGTCAGGCCTGGACATGTTCATCTTCAGTAACAGTCATACCTAGTAGCAAATACCTACCAGAAGCTAAACACATCCAAACCATTGCTTTAAGTTCTTCATGTATAAAACCACAAATGAACTAGGAACTAGTTTTATCCTTTTTTTAAAGATGAGAAAAATAGCTAGGCGCCAGTGGCTCACACCCGTAATCCTATCTACTCAAGAGGCTGAGATCTGAGGATCACAGTTCAAAGCCAACCGAGGTAGGAAAGTCCATGAGACTATCTCCAATAAACCACCAGAAAACCGGTAAGTGGTACTGTGGCTCAAGTGGTACAGCTCTAGCATTGAGCTGAAGAGTTGAGGGACAATGCCCAGGCCCAGAGTTCAAGCCCCACAACTGATCAAAGGAAAAAAAAAGATGAGAAAAATGAGGTACCAAGAGGGAAAATAAATGGGCAAATGGGCAGACTGAGTCACATATCTCTGGGAATCTCTGCCCAATACTATGATACCGTACAAGCTGTAGACCAGTGCTGGCCAGAAGAACTTTCTGCTCCAATGCTCATGTTCTATGCTCTCCAGTACAGTACAGTAGCCATGAAGTAGTCAGCTGTGTTCTCAGCAGCACAACAAAGAAACTGAACTTTTATTGAATTGAATTTAGATTTCAAGAGCTGTATGGGGCTATAGGCTTGAATTTGTGTCACCAGCTTCAAACTATATGATGTAGGATGTATTTGTAAGCTCTGATGTCTTACACACTAAATGCAAACTGTTCAAACTGGGACTTGCACAGAGTAGGCACTCAGTCTATGTGAACACTGCTTGAAAAAATAGTAAGTACTGAACAAACGCTTGTCTGCAATGTCTAATCTGAAAATTGCAAAATCTGAAAGTCTCTGAAAAAAACAATCTTTTATAAATATGTGTGCATGTCTGTGTGCAAATATATGTTTAGCTCATTTTAGCAACATGTTCTAAGCTGACCTGAGTGAATTTTGTGAGATAAATTAACCTGAACTGACAGTATACTACTTACAGGGTTATGCCATCTACATAATTTACTGAATATTTTACAGCAGAAATATTAATGCATTTGATTATGGGGAGGTGCACAAGTCCAGCAGGGGGTATTACCCATTATAAATAATATTTGTATCATAGGGCCTTTTTTAGCCCTAAAATATGTTAAATTTCTGACCCACATCTGGCCCCTAAGGTTTCAAACAGGGGGATCATGAAACTTTATTTACATTTTTTATACTAAGATGTCTGTGATAAAGCAGAGAGATCAAGGCCAGAGCTAAAGACCAAGGCCCCTATCAGTAGAAATGTCAGAAAAGAAGGTTACCTGTTCCCAGACAAGTCAGGACAGAGGTGGAGCCAACACTTCCTTGTCTGGGGGGACAAACAGGCATCACAATGAGATAGCAGAGGGTCCATACTCCTCCCTTTGGGGACCAGGCACCCTTCTAGTCATTGCTCTCGAGAGCTAGTCTCTAAGAGTATTTGAACAGTCCTGCAAGGGAATGACATCACACTCTTATTTAGTTAGTCAGTTACTAGAGATGTTTTTCTGGGATCCCAGGCTGACTCTGCACAGAAGCAGCTGCTCCTTTGTACTGAACCAGCTTCTGCTCCCTGTTCTTCCTCTTCATCCCTACCTTCCTTTCACAATCCAGAACGGCACTCCCACCTCTCCAGTGGCCCCGTACTTACAACGTCCTCGACTCGCCTCATCCTTAGAATCAGGCATTCTGCCCAGTGGAGATTCCCAACCTGAAAGCCAGTGTAGTAAGGAGGAATGTGCACACTCCTCATCTGGTGGCTCAGGTAAATCCTTCTTGCTAATGAGAACTAATACCTTCAGAGGAATTCCACAGGAATCAATAGTATATCTCAAAGTACCCTAGCAAAGTCAGGAGACACTGTCAGACATTCTATGAAGGGTGGTTGGTTGGTCTAAGCATCCTCTCAGGGGGATGATATATGTATAAAGATGTAGACAGTGCATTTAACTACAGCGGAGGGGAAAGTATGGGTTTGGAATAAGTCTAGCCTGGATTCTATTCAAAACTAGAACATCTTAAGTAGGCTTCTAACACCTCTGATCCTGTTTCCATGTGAATGCATGGAAATAATGCATCATGATAACATCCTGAAAGAATCAATTAAAGGGTTTTTGTATACCTAAATTCCCATCCACATGGTGGCTGATTCTGGTGGATTCCTCTTTTCTCATCTACCTTTCCCTTTGCTAACAAGCCAATGGTATTACAGTCTGTGACAGTTACCTTTCAACTTAAGCTACCTAATAATTCCTAACTAAGAATGACAGAATTCAATACCAAAATCAATGAAGAGGAGCCACATGACCCTTCTTAATCAAAATCCAAAATGACTATGCCATTGCCTGCAGCCACATCAAGGGAAAAACAAGTAGGGGAAGAAAACCGTGGAAGATGGGGCTTTGCAGAGTAGCCTTCTTCGGAGAAATGAGAGCCTGGCCTTATCTCTAATGATGGGAAATAATTCCAATTCCACAACTTAATTATGACTGGAAGAAAAGGACAGCCTGAAAAACTAGGTGTAGGACAGGGAGTTTCATCTTGTTAGGTTCCCTGACACCTCATTAGGGACTTTGAAAAACATTCTGCTTCCAGGCAATTTTGCTACGATCTCAATTTTTTTCCACATTTATCTGACTCCATTTATTTGATTTGATGCAGGTAGGAAAATGGGATCTTTGATCTTTTTTTTTAAGCTCATCAACTAGCACTTCTAGTTCTTACTTGGAGCCACAAGGTTCTTTGTCAAATTATGATCATTGATAACATAGTATCAGAGCTGCCAAGTAATCTTCCAAGTACAAGAGCTGGGGCACTCCACTCCCCTACTTCCAGTTTCCCCACTAACTGTGGAATAAATCTAAGCCCAGAAAGCATAGTGTCCAAGTACTGTCTGCTTTTCAGACCTCATTCCCACTTCCTTCGAAAACATCCATTCTGATTATAATAGGACCACTCATCATTCCCCAGGCCCTGGAGAAAGTGTTAAGATGTTCATGATATGTTTTTTTTTTCTTTTCTCCTTTCTCTTTTGCCCCATCACCTATGAAAAATCACTTGTCCCAGGAGACTCAAGTCAAAGATACAATTCTCTGTCATAGTATTTAAGCTTCCCTATCATAATGCAATCCTTCCACCTGCTTTACACAGCCATCACAGAGACATCCTGGATACCAGCCAGTGGTATGTACCTGTCTGCCTTCCCTACCCATGTGAGAGCAGCATACTGTCATACTATGTCACAATCCACCGTGAGATGTGAGAGAAGCATTTCTGATATACCAACTTGACAGAAAATGCTATTCAAAATAAATAAAAAGTTTTTGAATTTTCTTCTGAATGATAACTCTCCCACTCTTGGCTCTTCAGAAGAGGAAAGGGTGAAGATAAAGCTAGAACACAGAGGACCATGCATACCCACCTCCATAAGTTCTCCATAAGTATGGATACCTTGTGTGTATTCAAAGGAAAATGAGAAAGACTGAGAAGAGAAGCTCTACTTTGTAACATCAAGTCACACTGTGTAAGGATAAGATACGTACAAGAAAGACCAAGGACTTTTCTTAGCCACACTTAGTGGCTTGAGATTATTTTCACTTGACTTTTTAAAAATTTTCTATTGTAAAGATACTGTACAGAGTGGTTACAATTACATAAGTAAGATAATGAGTACATTTCCTATCGAACATTGTTTTTGATGTTGCAGCTGTATTGATTTACCACACCATGGTCAAAGGAGAAAAAAATGTGTAGCAATCTTTGGAACCAAGAAGAGTGAATTGGTATCATAGGCACTAGCATAACCTGTCATACTGATTGTAGGTCTGAACTATTTGTGGCAATATGGCAATGGGGTTGAGAGTTACCAGATGTGAGTTTAGCTTTCTACAAGTTGCTGACAAAACATAACAGGATGACTTTGGAAAACTCCTTTGTTTGAGCCTCTATTTACTGAGCTGAAAAGCATTACACCTTGAAACTATAAAGAAACAATACATACCAGCTGAGTTTAACATGGATCAGATAAGATGATGATGATATAATACATATAATATATATGTACTGCTCAAGCAGTACATATATGTACATATAATATATATGTACTGCTCAAGCAGTAGAGTGCTCAGCTTGAGCTGAAGAGCACAGGGACAGTGCCCAAGCCCAGAGTTCAAGCCCCACAACCGACCCCAAAAACAAAAGAGTTAGCAAGGATTAAAAGGCATCCCCATACCTTGATCTTTTGTTATAAGGCAGATCATTTTACACAGAACCAATGGCTTTGGAGGCCAGCTGACCTGTGTTTAAGAACTGGCTCCATTACTTCATCGCCAGGTGATCTTGAGTCAAGTAAATTCTCTGAGCTTCATGTTCTTGTCTCTCCCATGGACTTTGGCAACCATTATTAAAAACCAATGAGTTTCTAAAGGACAGAGACAGAAATGATAAATAACTGACGATGGATTAAATACTAAAGGCAGATTTAACCAGATGTAATACAGAAGTCCAAAGGTCAGCACCACATAGGGGCCCACTTCATCCAGTTCCTGGGTTTGAAGAGTTATTAGGAGCTTGCCAAGAAAATAAGGTGTGGGAAGAATGTTCTAGAGAAAAGAGCAATAAATGCAGCAGACCTCAGATAATCTTAATTTTTTTATTTCTCTTCATTCTGTTTCCATATATGTAATATGGGAAGAGAAATGTCAGTTCTTTTCCTATTTTTCTGAGAAATCCTAAAGGTTAACAAGATTTGGTGTTCCTGACACAATTCCCTCAGAAGTAGGAAAGAAGACATATTCACTGGAGCCACCCACTCGCTCTCGGGACACCTAGCCCCAGACTGGTATACCAGGGAAAGAAATGCCCAAGATAGACTCAGGCTCACAGAAAAAGAAAAGACTCTATAAAGATGGGAATGTTCTCATCATTCTTCCTCTGGTGCTCCGCTGCCTACCATACCCCCTCCATCTCTCCCCCACCCCCACACCCAGCTAGGAATCAGGATATGCTAAGACATTCAGAGAGGTACAGGTGCCAGATGATACCATTCTCTCTAGAGTCTTCTTGGAACATGTTTTCCTAAGACCCTGTCCCACCTGAAACATCTTTGAAGCCAGAGCTACAAAGAGAATGATAAACTATAGCAGGATATTCCAAGCTAAAGTAATTTGCGATGGGTCGGGGGTGGGAGTGAGTTGAATAATAACTAAGTAAGTCAAAAGAGAAGTATTTTGGGAACTCTCTTGTTCTTCTATCAGAATGGAAACATTTTACCTTGACAAAGCTCAGGGGTTTTAGGCAGCCTTGTAATTTACCTTCTATAGGAGATATAGTTACCCTTTGTTCTATGAAATCATGCTGTGTGGAGTGACAAGACCTGCAATGAGCCTATGTCATCTCAGACAAGGCATTTAGATCTCTGGGCCTCAAGTTTTCTATCTAGAGAAGGACTAGTTGATGTTATTCCCATCTAATTTTTATTTGCAAATACCCAACTCCTGTCTGAGGAGACAACAGAAAGGGAGAGAGACACTGATATGAATCCGTCTGGACCATGTTCAATTAACAATCAGGTGAGCGTCTGACATGAGAAGGCAAAACAGAGTATTTTCCATGACACCTACTGTGTGTCGTGCACTGCTAGACTCTGAATATCCCTGTACTTGTTTGAGCCATTGTATCAGCCTGTGAAGTGTTGCAGAACAGGGGCTCATTCTCACCTCTGAGGTGGAAATCACACCCTCAGCTTCATTGCTGACAAAAATGTACTAAAGAGAACAACAGTGAAGCTTCCTATGATTTCCCCCTTTCTCTGGCTCCCCTTCATAAAGGACCTTCTTCATGAAACGCAGTGAAGAGCATGTATATTCTAGAATAAGCAGATGCAACAGTGAGCTCTGGAGGGGTACACCCTGAGCAGCAAGCTCCCAGAGGGGGGCAGATCCTGGGAACCAATTTCTTCAGCAGGTGTGGTTCTCTTCAGCCTTTGGAGGCATGTTGAAGCCAGTGTGGAACCAACTAGAACTTTCTACCTCGATTGTAACTCTCCTATGGATGGAATGAATGTTCCTTCCCTCTATGGGAGCATGGGCCCCAATATAGAATAACTAGCCCATTCATAAATATGGCTAACTGAATTTAGGAGCTCAGAAGGGCCAATTCAACTGTCCAAGGTGTCTCTTAGAAGAGGCAGGGCTGGAGGTTGTGCCTACGGAGCTCCTTTCTCTTCCCACTCAACTGCAAGAAGCCATGTGCAAAGACACAGACAACTTTGCTGCAAGACAGTTAGTGTCATAAGTAGCATATGAATGGCAGAAGTGGTATAGACTATTTTAAAACATGCAGTGTAAATATCTAGGTTTTCATAGTAACTTGTCTCAGAATCTCAGTTACTGTGAATGTACATATGTACATAGATGTGTGAATTTGTGTGTGTATGTGACATCATCCTGTAGCAATAAGATCTGGGATGCACATAAATAGGGAAATGAGATGGTTGCTAGAAGACTATATGTATCCTCTGGATATAGCAATAAATACCAGAAATGCCAAACATTCAGGAGATGAAGTGGAAAGGGATCAAAAATCGGAGGTCAGCCTGGGTTATAAAGTGAGTTTTCTGGACAGCTGGGCTAGGTATCAAAATCCTGTTTTAAAATAAGTTTTTAAAAGGTGAAGGCAGTGTTCTTAGGTTTGGATAGCTCATATATTCAGGCAGAAATAAGTCATTATATAGTTAAGAATAGCACTCTCAAATGTCATATTTAGCAGGGATTATTCTGCCTACAACAGATTATTCTCATCCCTGATTTATCAAGTATGTTTTTAAAATTCAAGTCAGTACTATAAGCACCAGGCTGTAATGTAGTCATCAATTAAAGGTTCTATCAGGTCTGATAAATGACATGACAAGCTGTCTGTATCTGCTTGGCTATGCTCTGCCAGGATACATGACTGAGTGATACCATGATCTCTGCTTTAAAAAAAATGTTATCTTTAAGTAGTTTTACAAAGGAGTTGCATGTAACAAAGCAGTTTAAGAGTACAACATATCTTGATCATTGTCACCCCTTTCAACATTCTCACCCATCCCTCCCATGCCCACCTATTCTCACTCTTGTTAATTATGTAGGATATGCATTGGATTCCTGTCTGCATTTTTTCCTTCTTCTCCTCTTCAATTGCCTAGCCCTTTCCCCTCGACACCACCCTGTTTTTTTGAGCAATGGAATGTATATGAAGAAAATTATTAAATATCATCCAAATGATTAAATATCACTAGATTAATGATTACATATTGGATATTTGGCTTCTCTTTGGAATCTCCTCCTATTTTACAGTTTAACATGATAGTTTAAGAATGTAGACTGGGAAGCTGGATCAGATCTGCTATTATATTAGCTGTTTATCCTTAGGAAAGTGTCTTTGGCTTACTGAGCTTTTCTTTCTTTACCTATGAAACAGGAGTAATGATGGTGCCTTCCTCAGAAGGGTTCTGGAGGTCATGTGATCAGACATACAGAGTAATAAGCAATATGCTCCTCCATAGCCAATAATTATAAAAAACATAGTGACTGCTGATGTATGAAGTTGACAACATGGGAATAATAATAGTCATGACTTTGAATTCACATGCTATTGTTCATTACTCTCATTATTATATTTATTTTATTTTTTGGTGCCAGTCCTGGATCTTCAACTCAGGTCTTGCATGCTGTCTCTCAGCATTTTTGCTCAACAGTAGCATTTTACCACTTGAGGCACAGCTCCACTTCTGGATTTTTTGTAGTTAATTAGAGATAAAAGTCTCATATCCTTTCCCACCCAGGCTGGCTTTGACCTTTGATCTTCAGCTCTCAGCCTCCTAAATAACTAGTATTATAGGCTTGAGCCACTAGCACCCATCTTCATTATTATATTTAAATCAGAGGACATTTAGAATCTGATTTTCTAGTTATTTTACATACTTTAATGCTAAGAAGAGGTAGAAATTGTAAATTAACATAAAATGAAGCATTTTATTCAGGATCTGTGATGAATGAAATATTAATTCACTCTGGTAGCACTGAGGAGAAAATTCAATAGTCTTAAAACAAACAGCACAGAGATCCAGCAGCATTAGGAACAGGTTGACTGTGTTGGATGATTTTGTTTATTTATTTGGTTTTAAATTTATATGTTTTTAAAGAAATCATGAATGTGGTTTAATTTCACTGAAAATTCAGTATATTTTCTCCTGGCTTAACTCAAATCCACCTTGATACACATTCCCTTCTTTCTTTTAATAAACCTCTCTGAGATGGGTACTATGGCAGTCAATATACTTATTCATCACTGCATACTTCTAATGGGCAGTTTAGGTACATTCTCTGTTGCTAGTCCCTAAGGGGATACAAGGTACAATCAGCCCATGTTTCAGATGGCAGTACTAGAGAGGTGAAGGGTTACAGACAGTGCTACCCACCACAAGCTTGGAGATGTCAGGAAACAATTTAAAATCTCCATCCAAAGCTCCAGGAGGAGGGAAAAGGGCAGGCAGTCACCACGAAGTACCAAGAAAGGAGCAGGCAAAAAAAAAAAGCTCATGGAACACTGGGCTCCATTATCACAACTACTTCCACCCACTGACATTCCAGGGCTCCTCAAAAAAAAGAGCTTTCAAGCATGAAACTGATTTTGGTCTTGGCATGAAGTCAGTCTGGCTTTTTCCCACAGAACATGCTATCCAGAAAGAAAAGACCTCAGAGTCCCTGCCTGGCAGGGCTGCCTGCTGTTCCCCTTTGCTAGACCAGGGCATCATGCCTGCTGTGTGACAGACAATGCCAAAGGGAACTGTACCAGCCTTCCCCAGTGGGGTATGCCCCCAGGATTCCTGCAGGAAGGCCCAGCTGAGAGAAGGCTTTTGAGCATTCCAAAACACAGCAAAAAGCAAACAGAGCTAGTCCATGACTCCTAGTTCAGAAGGTTTCATCCTTTTTCACAGCACTGGTCTTAGAAATGGATTGGTCTTGTCCTTCTTCTCTCACAGACAGAGATCTGTAAGGATCTATATACCATCTCTATGAGAAGCATAACTCTTGTCTGTCAATATTACCACCCATGGAGAAGCATCTGACTTGTGTTCTTCCTTTAGCACTGGCTATGTGGCAAGGTAATACATACAAGGTCCAGCTGTGTTCCCAAAGGCCCTTTTACATGTGGAGGACTCAGTCATGCCAGTGATGTGATCTGGTTGAGGCTCAAACACCAGATCCTGGTTGAATGGTTTAACAGGCTTGCAGCCTGGCTGGAGATAGAAGCAGCAGTTGCTGTCCTCCAGGATGACATAATTAAAGTAGATTAGCATAACCCGGATATCAGCTCTGACCCTCCTGCCCTTTAATAATGTGAGCTCAATTTCCTGATGCTCAATTCAAAGTCCTCTTTGTTTTTTTTCCCCATATACTCTCAGGAGCTTATACTGTCTTGGGCATATCTCTATTTACATACCATAAACTAATAGATTATTATTTTTATTATCTTTAAGTAGTTGTATAAAGGAGTTGTCATTTTACAAAGCAGTATATGAACACATGCATCTTGATCAATGTCACCCCCTTCAACATTCCTACCCATCCTTCCCAACCTCACTTTTCTTAATTTTGTAGGATATACATTGAATTCTTGATTGCATTCGCCCCTGCTTCTCCACCTTCAAATGCCACTCTCCCCAGGACTCCCCATTTTCAAGGACCAGTTTCCTGGTGTTCATTTTGAAAAATTATATAATAATATATAGAAACACACACACACACACACACACACACACACACACACACACACACACACACACACACACACACACACACACACACACCAACCTGGGTGCCTGTGGCTCTTGCATGCAATTCTAGCAATTCAGGATGTTGAGATCTGACGATCACAGTTCAAAGCCAGTCTTTAGCAGGAAAGTCTGTGATACACTTATCTCCAATTAACCACCAAAAACTAAAAGCCAGAAGTAGAACTGTGGCTCAAGTGTTAGAGTGCTGACTTGAACAAAAGAAAGCTCAAGTAGAATGGAAAGAGGGAGAAAAATGAGGGAAGTGGTAACAAGTTAGACAAGAAATGTACTCACTACCTTACTTATGTTACTGTAACCCTTCTGTACATCACCTTGACAATAAAATTAAAATTTAAAAAAAACTCAAGTCCAGAGCCCAAATCCTGAGTTCAAACCCAGCCAGGGAGAAACAGAGCATATGTCTGTCCCTTTCCTCCATTTCTGGGTTCCTTATTTTACTTTATTTTATTATGCATCTGTGATTTTCTGTAATGGCTCCGTTTCCTACTTTTACTCTCTTCCTCACCTGATAAAAGTCCTTTGCATCCCTGAAAACATCCTTCTAGAACTGAGACTGGCTTATGCCTGGGCTCACTTATCTGGTTGAGATCTTCTTCTTCAGCGACTATGGAGCATTTTGTAGTCTCTTTGGTAACCTCCGCACAGAGTTCTGTCTTTATTTACCCATATAGCTTCTCTCCCACTCAGGACTGCAAGCCCTTTGGGAAGAGGGACTCTTAGATCTGTGCCTGTCAACAGGTTTCCACGGCAAATGTTTCATACACGTTCCTCTCATTGATTCATTTACTTAGTGATTGAGCAGTGAGTTGATTGATCTTTTTAATTGTCCTTTTATCTTTGCAGAGCTCAAGTGTTTTTCAAATAGATGAAGTTATTGTATCAAGCAGGCACCTCCAGGTGAGCAGACCCTGAAGTTCCCATGTGTTCTACTTGATCCAGCCACACTTGGTATCCAGGAACTGCCGGACCACTGGCCTGAGAGCCTCGGTGGATACAATGGGTCTTCACAGGCCTGGTAACAAGTAATCTCACCAACTTCATCTTGGGGGCATTTTAAATCCTCCTTCTTCATATCCAACTCTTTTTTTCTGGGTTTACAGTCACATCCCCAAGGCATACAAAGTCCTCATAATGAACAGACTTTTCAGAACTTTGGGGTTCTGTTTCTAGCTCTACAACTAACTAGTTGGATTACCTGGGTGCTATCATTTCCCCTGCCTGAGCCTTGTTTGCTTTAGTTGTTCCATAAGGTAGTGACTTAATTCATTCAAGCTGTGATATCAAAATACCTAAATAATAGAAGTTTATTTCTCACAGCTCTGGAGGCTGGCAAGTTCAAGATCAAGAAGCCAGCAGAGCTGGGCATCAGGAGCTCACATTTGTATTGTTAGCTAGTCTTGAAGCTGAGATCTGAGGACTGTGGTTCAAAACTAGCCCAGATAGGAAAATCCATGAGACTCTTATCTTTAATTAAATCACATAAAGCCAGAAGTGGGTGGCTCAAGTGGTTGAGTGCTAGCCTTGAGTGAAAAGGTTAAGAGACAGCACCCAGGTACTGACTAAGTTCAAGCCCCAATATGTACGGGGGGGGGTGAGAAATAGAGAGGAGAGGAAGGGAGGGAAGAAAGGAGACAGGGAGGGAGAAAGGGAAGAAGAGATGATGAAGGGTAGGCTAGAGGAAGGAAGGAAGGAAGGAAGGAAGGAAGGAAGGAAGGAAGGAAGGAAGGAAGGAAGGAAGGAAGGAAGGAAGGAAGGAAAGGAAGGAGGGGAAGGAAGGAAAGAAAGACATGAGGACAGCAGATTTGCTGTTAGGTAAACACTTTCTATCTTCAAGATGGCACCGTCTTGCCATCTCTTCATATGAAAGGATGGGTGCTATATCCTCACACATTGGAAGAGATGCGAGGCTAAGAAGCAATCTGAAGCCTCTATTACAAAGGTAATAATCCCATCAATGAGAGCTTTGTCTTTTCAACCTACTAACTTCCCAAAAGCCCGAACAACATATGGGTTTTGAAAGGATACATACTTTCAAGCCCTAGTGGAATGGTTGGGAAATGAAAGTCTATTATTGAGTCAAATCCTAGGAGACAAGAGTGCCTGGTCAGTAGAAGTGGACCTCAAAAATGGCATTATGTCGAAAAAACGAACTTTATGACTTTGGCCGGGGGTGGGGGAGGTGGGAAAGAGGGAAGGGGGGAGATGTGAAGGGGAAACAAAGGAAGAGGCAACAATGCTTGATAAGAAATGTACTCATGGGCCGGGCGCTGGTGGCTCACGCCTGTAATCCTAGCTACTCAGGAGGCTGAGATCTGAGGATCGGGGTTCAAAGCCAGCCCGGGCAGGAAAGACCATGAGACTCCTATCTCCAATAAACCACTAGAAAACCGGAAGTGGCGCTATAGCTCAAGTGGTAGAGCGCTAGCCTTGAGCTGAAGAGCTGAGGGACAGCGCCCAGGCCCAGAGTTCAAGCCCCCACGACAAAAAAAAAAAAAAAAAAAAAAAAAAAAAAAAAGAAATGTACTCATTACCTTGCCCATGTAATTGTAACCCCTCTGTATGGTATTTTCACAATAAAAAAATAATGAAGAACTCCAACATTTGACAAAAAGAGAAAAAAAAGAAAAAGAAAATGGCTTCCTATGTAAATAATGCTGCAATACACATAGTTGTGCTGGTAGCTTTAGTATGGTCCGGTTTGTGATCATTTGGGTAAATGCCCAAAAGTGGGATTGCTGGGTCATAGGGGAGCTCTATGTGGAGTCTTTTGAGGAACCTCCATACTACTTTCCAAAGTGGTTGAACAAGTTTACACTCCCACCAACAATGCAGTAGGGTTCTCTTCTGTCCACATCCCCTCCAGTATCTGTTGTTATTAGAGTTCTTGATTTTAGCCATTCTAACTGGGGTGAGGTGGTATCTCAATGTTGTTTTGATTTGCATTTCTTTTATGGCTAGAGAGGTTGAGCATTTCTTCATGTGTCTATTGGCTATCCTTCTTTCCTCTTCAGAGAAGTTTCTCCTTAAGTGTTTAGTTCACTTATTTATTGGGCAGTTGTTTCTTTAAGGATTTGTTGTTGGGGGATTTAATTTTTTGAGTTCCAGGTATATTTTCGATATGAGACCCTTGTCCGTTGTATGGCTAGTGAAGATCTCCCAATCCATGGACTTTCTATTGATCTTGCTAGCTATGTCCTTTGCTATGCAGAAGCTCTGCAATTTCATGCAATCACATTTATCCAACCTTTCTTTGATTTGTTCTGTTTCTGGGTCTCTATTAAGAAAACTTCAGCCTGTGCTGAGGAGACCTAGCTTTTCTCCTATTCCATCCCGTAATGTTTTCAGAGTGTCCGCTTTGACTCCAAGGTCTTTGAACCATTTGGAGTTGATTCTGGTGCAGAGTGATATATAAGGATCTAGCTTTAGTTTTCTACAAGTGATTAACCAGTTTTGCTGCACCATTTACTGAAGAGGCTGTCTTACTTCCAGCACAACTATGTTTGTTGCATCATTATTTACCATATCTAAGATATGGAACTAACCCAGATTCCCCTCAGTAGATGAATGGATCAAGAAAATGTGGTATATATACACAATGGAATTCTATGCCTCCATCAGAAAGAATGACATTGCCACATTTGTTAGGAAATGGAAAGCCTTGGAAAAAATTATATTAAGTGAAGTAAGCCAGGCCCAAAGAAACAGGTCCCATGGTTTCCCTTATTTGCAATAACTAGTATATGTCTGAGTCAAGCAGAAAAGGTCAGATAAGTTGATGTTAGGTGAAATGAGCCCCAAGATAAGCACTCAAATGTTTGTTTTCTTTCATGGGATTGTGTCTAACATATTTATAAGGTGATTTCTTTGTTGCTTTGTATGTCCCTCCCCCATGGTATAACCCCAGCTTTCATTGTACTTGATGTTGGTATAATTTGTGGAGGGGAAGGGCAAAAACAAACCGTTTAAATAGGGATACAGGGGGACCCATTGCAACAATGAGATGTACAAGTCATTATATTGAAAAACGAACTTTACAACTTGGGCTGGGGAGGGGAGGATGGGATGGGAAGGGATGGGAAGGGGAAACAAAGGAGGAGGCAACAATGCTTGATAAGAAATGTACTCATTACCTTGCCCATATAATTGTAACCCTTCTGTATGCTATTTTTCACAATAAAAAATAAAAAATAAAATGGCTTCCTGTGGGGAAGAGGTCTGGAAGGGTGCATACTATGCATTGTCAGAGACCCCACTCTAATCTCACCCCCTGCCCTCAGTCTGGTCAGGCCTCTAAGCTTTGTTTGTAAATGGGTAAATATAAGCAGGTAATTTTTTTACCACTATCCACAGTATCCATACCTGGTTGTATATAGAGTATTTTTATGGGCTTTGAAATATTTGGCATGTATCTCACTTCTCAGACCCCTTCACCTGTCAGATGCTGTCACCAATGCCTCAGAGTGAAGATTAAAGAGAATAGCTATGTCACGAAGGTAATAGTTCTTGATCAGTTGTATAAATGGAAAACCTCCCATTCCCACTTTACACTCTATACAGAGAAACTACCAGTTGCCTAGTAGGTGTTCAGAAAGCACTTGTTGAATCCAATAGATTTGAATTCTCTCCAGCCTCTGGAACATTTGTTGCTTTATTATGTGAGGGACAATATATTGCCTTCCAGGTAGAGCTGTTGTAATTCAAGAGATAATTGGTATGAAAGAGTTTTAAAACAGTGAAGTTCAACAATTACCATAATCTCTCCACAACAAATCATATTGGCCAATGAGAATGCTAGATGTCATCAACCATCTTCCAATATGCATTTAGGAACCCATCATATATTTACAGCAATCAATGTGTTACAGGGTACAAAGAGTGTGGTTCTGTTTGCAAGTCAATTTGAAGAAGCAGATGATAACAAAATTGAGAGTTCTACATAAAAGACTGCCTGAACTAAACTACCTTCACTTGAGCCTAAGAAATGAACAATTTTTGGTACAATTTCTTTCTCAATCCCTTTTAGCCACAGACTAATTTTTCCTTTATAGAATATCAGAGGAACATAATTTCATAAATTCTGCATTCAGCCAAAACAAAGATGTAATGTAGAAACAGTAGATTCTGGTAGAAGATTTGGTGGAAGTATTTGAAGCAGGCAAAATTTGCTTTCAACTTGACTCTGATTCTCCCCCAAACCTTTGGGAAGACAGCCAGAAACGTTGAGAGGGGCTGTGACTTGGAGCCAGAGCCCCTGGGTTCTGATCCTATTTCTACCACCAATCCCCTGTATAATCCTGGGCCATTCAGTCACCCGTTCAGAGGCTCAGTTTGCTCATGTGTAAAATGCAGGGTGGGATGGCAGAAATGCCAAGACCACCAGAGACTTGTCATGTATTCTTGGATCACTGCAACAAAGTGTTTGCTGAGGGGAGAGAAAAGAGAAGAAGGCAGCATGTATATTTGATGTCACAGTAAAATACAGCAGTGCCCAGTTCTCAGACAATTGATTTGGGTGCAGCTCATCTGGAACTAAAGGTCCTCTGGTAAAAGTATCTTAGACCATAGGAACTGAGGTAAACACATGAACAGCTGCATACAAGAAGATAGCTGTAGGGGATCACCACCTACCACCCAGTTTTCTTTCCAACACTTCAAGTGAGGCATACAACTTGGCCTGGGGTCTCTTCCCCTACTGTCTGAGTGTTATCATATAGCCCACCCTTGTGTCCTCCATCTCCATATCCACAGCACCTCAGACATTAGGCAGGTCAGTGCTCAATAGCCTCTGATGCCCAGAGCTGCATTTATATTGAACCAAATACAAAAAAAAAAGGAAAGAAAGAAAGAAAAAGCTGAGCTTGCTATTCACAGCCAAGGCTCTTGAAACACCAGATTTATAACAGGCAGAAGCTATTTCCAAAGTTTCACATTTGCATTTCCTACTCTGTTGGCGACAGATTGAAAGCATTAGTTTCAAAGCCGGTAAAACCCAGAGGCTGGAGAGAATTCAAATCTATTGGATTCAACAAGTGCTTTCTGAACACCTACTAGGCAACTGGTAGTTTCTCTGTATAGAGTGTAAAGTGGGAATGGGACGTTTTCCATTTATACAACTGATCAAGAACTATTACCTTCGTGACATAGCTATTCTCTTTAATCTTCACTCTGAGGCATTGGTGACAGCATCTGACAGGTTGAAGGGGTCTGAGAAGTGAGATACATGCCAAATATTTCAAAGCCCATAAAAATACTCTATATACAACCAGGTATGGATACTGTGGATAGTGGTAAAAAAATTACCTGCTTATATTTACCCATTTACAAACACTTGCTGAACCCCAGCTATATGTGTTTTGTCTTTCATTTAATGTTTATAAGATAGATAATAACATCTTTTCCACCTTCACTTCATGGGCACAGAAAGTGAGGTTGAAAATGTAACTTGCTTCATAGATAGCAAGTAGCAGGCCCAAGATGATAGCCCAAAAATCTTGTACCTCAAACTCATACTACTCTAAGCTGATCCCTTCCCTAAACACTTAGCACTCCAAAGGAGAAAGGAATAACTCCTTGTTACGGCATTCCATAAAAATATAGAGAGAATACAATTTTCACTAGGAAATGTAGGGGTCTGGGGCAAGAGAGAAGTGTCAAGAGCATCCCTAGGAAGGAGAAAAAACTTGACCACAGGCACAGAAGCAGAACCAGACTCAGGCAAGACCAAGTGGATTACAGTAATGGAGCACTGAACAGGGACAAGGATGCATGTAATCTCAACCCTTCGAGCCATGAAGAGCTTCAGAAAGATTTGAGTAGAGATGTGGACCAAAAATATCTGTGCTTTCCCATATTATGCTTTCAGGTTGTGAGATGTATATCAGCTGGAGGGAAGAAGACAATTTAAAAGGGGACTCATTAAGGTGCTCATCTACAATACAACAAGGGGAATAAAATTTGTGCAGAGGGGTGATGGTGAGAAAGAAAGAAGAAGTAGTCCAGGTGTAGTGGTGCATGCCTACAATCCCATTACTTTCAAGATCAGATCAGATTGCAATTCAAGGCCAACATAGATGATACATGGTTAATGAGATCCCACCTCAATCAATAAGCTGGATGGAGTACTATGTGCCTATATTCTCAGCTATGCCCAATGTGCAAGTACAACGATTGTAGTCCAGGGCAGCTAGAGCAAAAACATGAGACTCTATCCAAAAAAGAACTGTAAAGCAAAAAATGGTGGGGATTTTTCTCAAGTAATACAGCAACTGCCTAACAAGCAGGAGGCCTTAAATTCTAACCCAGTACCACCAAAGGAAAGACTACAGTAAATTCTCAATAAATAGAAACAATAACCTTAAGTAAGATTCTCTAATCCTTATAATCAGACAAGGATTATTACACTCTTCTTTTCAGCACCTGTTTCTCTCCAGGATCATTGGCCTCAAGCAGGGATTCCTGCAGAGGCATATTGTTTGACCTCTAGTAGACCAATCACCACTCTTTACCACAAATTGAGCATCCTTTATTTCTAATAATGATTATCTCTATACTTCTTTCTCTAGAAAGGCAAATTCTTATTGTTGGGTCAAAATGACAAATGAGATTCCATAGGAAAATTCCACTCTTTAGCTTGCCCAAACGTTAGGAAATGCAGCCAGGTGTCAGAACTCTATCATCAACAATGACATGGAAGGGAAATACCACATTTAGCAGAGCTTGTGGGAGTCAGCGTATGAGCAGGTACCTGTATGCTGGGTAATGGTGGGCTGACCATTGAAAGCAATGTCTTTTTCCACCACCACTGATCAACACCACAACAGGGAAAGGTGGGAACATCCTGAGAAGGGTAGAACTAGGAGGCTCTGGGACTCAGTGTCCCTGAGCAGATGCCACACCTCTAGCTTCTCCATCAGCCCTATCAGACCATCTAGGAGATCGAGAGAAATTGGTTGATGTTGAGTGTCACTCACCTACTGTCTTGACTTAAACTGTACTTGTCAAGATCTATGGTGATTTTGCTTATATTATTATGGTCCAGTACACAGAGTGTTTTTGTTAAATGAAGGAATAAGTGACTGAATCAATATGATTAGTGAAACAGGCTGATGAGTAAAGAAGATGGTCTCTAACTTACAGTGGTTTAACTTATAATTTTTTGACTTCACAGTGACAAAAACATAATATGCACGTTCAGTTGAAACCATGCTTTGATGTTTGATCTTCTGGTCTAGTGATATGCAGTATAATTCTCTCTCATTCCTGGCCAGTTTTCGGTCAGCCTCGCGACTCAAGGGGACTCAGCTAGTACATTGGGGTGCACTACATAATAAATGTAGTTTTGACTTGCAGTTTTTCAACTTTGATGGATTCGTTGGGAGTAACACCATTGATAAGTAAAAGAGTATCTAGAATTCCAGTGCAGAGTGTTCAGAACGTGCTAGAAGAAAACACAAAGCACAATAGGAAGTTCACAGAAGATGAGGAAATGTAGTTTCAAAGGAACATGATAGGCCTCCCTAAGGAAATGACTCCACATAGGAACTAGAGATGAGAATGGCAAAGTATTCTAGGCAGAGGGAACAGCTTGCACAGAGGCATGTTCTAACATGGTATATCCTCAGAATTCCAATCTTCTGAATTGTAGAGAGGCCCTTCTGTTTCATTTCCTGGCTGGCGTTCTTACCTGATCTCACCTGACTCCAATCAGACAGAACGATTCTCAGTTCTCAGAACACGCTGCCCTTTATGAATCACCCGGCCTTTGTATATATAGGTTCCCTTTATCCTTTTTGTCTGTTTATATTTCATCATCCTCACAATCTCCCGGAGCCTCCTCTGTCTCTCATCCTCTGGACTTGTGGACTCTCCTGCCTCATCCACAGAGGTCTAGGGCTGCACTGTTTCCATCTTCATCTGTCCTACCAAGCTCCTGCCATACCTCATTTATCCCCTGGCACTGACTGCCCTTTGTCCCTCTGTCAAAAGAGAATGAGGCAAAAATATGATGTTAGCTGTATTAAGCAGGGTTTTCAGAAACAGTTTTCATGGAACAGTGAGCTAAGCGTATGATTTTTAAAAAGAGGGTTTCCAGATGAACTGTTAATTCCATTTTTAATTTCTGTGAGGCTCCCTGGGGGGACTGTGCGATGGTGTTTTTGTTTCTGTAGGAAATGGATTCTCTTCAGTCCTGATCGAGGGGAGATGGGCACGGCCGTTCAAATCGCAGCCTCATTTCTGCTCTCCCTCCCCGCAGGAGAGCCAAAATTATAACCTTCCAATGCAAAGGGAAAAGATACTTTGTTGGGTCTTAAATATTTTCTCGATTCTACTCTTTCATGCAAGGAAAGAAAAGGAGGATCAGGTCATCTTGGACATTTCCTGTCTCCTTGACTTTCTGGATCTCAAAGCAATACCTTCAGCCTTCCCCACTTGCCAAATCACTTCTTGTACTTCAAGGCTTTGCGCAAAGGTCTTGCACTCTCCACTTTTCCAAACTGTCCCACTGTCTATTAATTGCTCCCTTCTCCCTGTAGTCAGAGCCCATTCTTTTTTTTTTTGGTCGGTAGTGGGGCCTAAACTCTGGGCCTGGGCCTGGGCACTGTCCCTCAGCTCTTCAGCTCAAGGCTAGTGCTCTACCACTAGAACTACAGCACTTCCGGCTTTTTCTGCTTATGTGGTGCTGAGGAATCGAACCCAGAGCCTCATGCATGCAAGGCAAGCGCTCTACCACTGAGCCACCTTCCCAGACCTCTCAGCCCATTCTTTTTGTCTTCATTGTAATGCTTCTCTCAGGCCGGCTTTTATAAGAGCCAAATGCCTACACTTCTTACCACATAGGCCAGGATTTCTCTGAGGCAGTGGTTCCCAAAGCAGTTGCTGGATTAGCACCAGCATGAGGAATGCAGTTTCTCAGCATTCCCACACAGACCCATTCTGGCCCCAGCCATCTCAGTTCCAATAAGTACTTCAACAAAATTCTATAACAGGCAGAAGTTTTAATATCATGTATTTAATGGTAGGAATAGAGGATTATTAGCATCTGGCAGAGAGTATACACACACACACACACACACACACACACACACACACACACACACACACACACAGTAGGCCTTTAATAGATGTCTTCTTGATTAGAAGTGTTTACTTGATTCAGCCCCTAACCCCCTGGGTTACCTATAGAGGGAAAGAAACATGCCTGAAGAAACATTCACTGAGGAAAAAAGAGGAGGGAAATAAATGGAACTGGCCAGTTTTCCACCTCACTAGTGTATCTTAAACCAACCTAAAACATTTCAAAAGATCATTCCACATAACAGCAGGTATCAGTTCAAATCAGCTGATAACTGCTTTGTTTCTAAGGCCTTCCTGAAACGTTTACCACCAGGAGTTCCTGGTGATTAAAGATGGAGTCTGGTTGGATAGATCCGAGACTTCTGTTTGCATCCAAAGGCTGTTTCACTCACTTAGACGATGGAGCTATAGCATTTGGAGGCCTGGCAGAGAAGGCAGGCAATAACAGTGCTTGTTATTGTGCGGATACAATATAAAGCAGGTCAAAATCCAGGTCCCTGAAACACAAAAACTACCTACAATAAGAGTCTGAAATAACACAGCTGTCCTATAAGCTATTATTATTTCCCTGTAATACCACCATTTCAAAGAGCTTCACATTACTTACCTTCCTTGAGCAAGACTGCTAGTTCCAAAACAAAAGATAGCAACCTCCTGACCCAGCTCTGTATTTTTGCACCACACAAATCTCACCAAACAAATAGGATGACGTCTTAACAGAGCATTTTCTCTCCTTACTGCCCTTCTTCCCAGTTCAATGTTTTCCTACCATTTAGTTACATTTCTATTTCTTGAAGGAGAGTTGGTGCATTTTAATCACAAAGTATCCTGGTTTGCTAGAGCTATTGATGAAAGAATTCAAAGCTCAGCCACTTGGTTCATTTAGATAGGGACCAGCAAGTACAATGAGAAAAGCAAGGAGTAAAATGAAATTACACAGCCTTTTGGCTGATTTCCTGTTTCTATGAATAGAAGGCAATGGGATGGCCTTTGATGCTCTAGATTCTGGAACAAAAATACCCTGGAAGGAGTTCATATAATATTAATAGCATGTTATTGGGAGAGATAAATACAAAACTGAAACTTTAAGAAAAACGACTAGGCAAGTAATCAAAAATCCTTTCTCTTCTATTTTCAAAATAACAATCATCACCCAAACCAGTAATCACTAGCACTTGTACAATGCTTTAGAGTTTGCAAGATGCTTTTATATCCATTAGGCCTGTTAACCTGAATGGCCATTACTAATAGCTAAGACTTATAGAGAGCTTATGATACTCCAGGCATTGTGCCAAGTGCCTTGTGTGGATTATGTTAACTTAATCTTCACAACAATCCATGTGTATCTCCTCATTTTACATAAGCAAAACTGAGCTCCTATGACTGGCATTAGGTCACACAGCTAGTAAACAGTCTAAAATGCAACCCAAGTTCTCTGCTTTGTTTCTGTATCTGCCTTATAGGAAAGAATCTGGTAGGAAAGAATCTCTGGCTTAGCCAGGTTACAGGACATGGCTAAGGTGAAATGATTTGAGTCTGAATAAGAACATACATGTCCTAATTTCTATCCAAGTCAGTTATGCTTGAAAGTGTCTTTATACTGTCCACACACAAGCCCCAGAAAGACAAAGGCCTAGAGGCAACAGAGAAAGGTAAGAAAGAATGAAAAAAAGGAAGAAAATTGTACGGAATGAGAAATAAGAGCACCTGACAGAGGGCCTACACAGAGGCAGTAAAGGGGCAGGACTGTGGTCCACAGGTGAGAAGCTGACAGAGGCCAGGCCCTGCTATACTCAAAATGGCGACACTATGCTGTACTGCAGAACTAACCCGAGTGTGCCAATGTACAAGAGGAAGCAAGCATAATGAGACTCGGGGAGGGCTCCCGTGACATGGTTGCACAGGTTTGTGGGGCAAAGTCTATGCCTGATATATGTGAAATCCCAAAAGTATGTGAACTGAGATGCGTAGAATCTAGGTCTTGTTACCAGGATACCTGTGTGGCTCAGTTCCCCTTCTGTAAACTGTCAACAATAATAGTATCCTTTTATACAACGTCCTAAAGTTGTTTCCACGTGATGTTGTAGATAAGCTATAAGTGTTATTCCACTTTTAATCACTGTGATCAAATGTCTGAGAAAATCCACTTACAGAAGGAGAGAATTCAGACCATGGTTGGTTAGCTCCACTGTTTTAGGACCTATGATGAGACAGAATTATGGCAGAAGGTTCAGGGTCTCAATATCTCCTCCAAGGACACAAGCACAATGACCTTTTTCCTCCAAGTAGGTTCTACCTCCTAAAGGTCCACCATCTTCTAGTCACATCCCCACATCCCAAGCTGAGACCTAATTTTTTGTACAGGGCCTTTGGGGCACATTTCAGCTCTAAACTATAACACATGTGGAGCATAATGTTTGCCCCATACTGGGAGTTCAAGTTTATAATCAAGTTTGTTGTTCAAGTTTATAATTAGGTTACCTTTGACCTCCATCTCCCCTCCCTACTTCCTGGAAACCATTATTTTATTCTGTTTTGGTGTGCTCTGTTTTTGATCTATTTATATATGTATATAGTATTTGTCTTTCTGTGTCTGGTTCATGTCATTTAGAATATAATATCTTTCAGGGTCATCCATGGCTTTGCTAATGGAAGTATTTCCCTCTTTCATATCCCATTGTGTGTGTTGGTGTGGGCTTAGATGTGGGTATCACTATGTCAGTATGTGGATTTCATTTTCCATTTGTCTACCAATGTACTATTAGGATGTTTTCATATCTCGGCTACTGTGAATAATGCTGCAATGGACATGGGATCAGCTCAAAATTGTCAGGATGGTTACTAGCAAAAGACAGAAGATAACAAGCATTGGTAAAGCTATGGAAAAGAGGAAGGTCTTGTACACTATTGTGGGAATGTAAACTGGAATAGCCTTTAGTGGAAGACAGAATGAAGATTCTTAAAAAAAACTAAAAAGTAAAACTACCACATGGCCTGGCAATCCTTAGAATCTACTCAAAGCAAATAACTTTCATTTCTATTATGCACTAGATATTTTCACAGATACTCATGTACCATCTCATTTGATACCTCAGCAGAAAGCTGCAGGAAGCAAGGATTATTACTGGACCCATTTTATAAATGAGGGTACTGAGACTCAGGCACTGAATAAAATATGGTACTCAGGCAATCATCTAATGATCAAAGACTAACTCTGTAACTCAGATCTGTCTCACTGTCAATCCCTGGACCTTTCAGCAAGGAAAAAAAACTAGATACACACACACACACACACACACACACACACACACACACACACACACACACACACACACACACACACACGCCACAAGCAGAGTGTGAAATGCCAAAGAATGCCACCAATATTTTTTGCTCCTGATGACAAACATAATTCAACATTCAAGAAGCCAGGGAAAATAGTCTACACCATTAAATCAAGAATATGGTCTCACTTGACATAGAAAAGACTCCTCCTTTTAGGGCCAAACTCATCTACAGTATGATCTACTCTGTACAATGGCTACTCCCATTAGTTGTCATGCACATTGGTCTAATTGACAACAAATGACTACCAAGACCACAGCTGTAACTTCCAGTTGGTCTCCCTCTCCCCTTGCTCTCACCCCTGCAACCATAAGGTAGCCAGGCTGATCTCTCAAAGCATATCCCAGATGAGACATCCCCACTGCTTAAACCTGCCAGTGGTTTCCCTTTCTCTTAGAATATATCCTGAATTCATTATGGTAGCCCTGAAAGCCCACCATGATTTAGTTGCTACCTATTCCTCTGACTTCATCTGCTATTCCTTGCATGTGACAAAATAAAAAATGTCTAGTCCTTAGTCCAGAGTCTCTCCAGTCTGAGTTGGGGTGTAGGGTGTGTGTCCCACTGTTGGAATGCTCTTCCTCAATGTTTTCACATGACTGCCTCTTCTTGTCCATTAAGGGCTCAGCTTAAAAGTTACCTCCATACAACCCTTGTCTGGCACTGTATCAGCAGTCCTTGCTCCTCCATGGCATTATCTTCTTCATAGCACTTCTACTAACTAAAACTACTTTGTTTATATGTCTTCCGTTAATTTTCTGTCTCATGCAGCATATCATAAGCACCATGAATTACAAGTTTGATGAATATATAGCTGTGAATAAGAAATTCTAATAGTAACTATATCCAAGAAGGGAGAAGAGCACAGGTATTAATTACTGTCACACAATGATGGCTCAGGGATACAGGAAGGCTACTATCTGCAGCGAGCAGAAGGTCTTTTCTTCTCTCTCTACAAACAAGTAGTGATGGGGGGTAGGGTGTATATTTAAGACTCTTTAGAAGGGCACATAGCAGGAAGGAAGCTATCAATAGCTACCCTTGGTAATAGTTACCCTGACAGCAGCTGCTATGGATACATTTCCTGAATACTAAACTGAGTTCCTACGTGGCTTTGGTTCTAAAATTTGACGAGAGTCACACTTGGGCCCTGAACCATCAACCTGACACAGCACAAGCAGTTCCCCAGAGGGCAGACAGCACTTGCAGAATCTTAAGTCAAAACCGAGTGTTGAAACCAACAGCTGCACCTATGTGCACACACCAGTTAACAAGACTGGAGGCGGCTTCTATAGAGTGTTTCAAAGCCAACCTTTCTACTGCCTACCCACCCTTACCACACCATTAGTTTTGCAGGCCTCTACTGATAAATCTGGGGTTGGTTTTGAAACCAAGGTAGGTAAATGTAAAGAATAATAGAAATATAAACTCCTTTTATAGGGACACTAAATTGATGGCTTGCTGGTGATGCTTTGATCCATAAAGAAAAGAATAAAATACTTGAATGTGAATGTTTATGGTCAAAACACAGGAGAGAGCCAACTACCATGTTAGCTTCTATTTGTTGAAGATCTTTTATGCACCAGACATTTCATTATAAACCTTACCAATCCCTGTAAAATAGGTGATGATGTCCTCATATTAGAGATGAAGAAAGAGAACCACAGTAAAGCTAAGATACCTGCCCAGGCTTAACAGCCAGTAAGTGGCAAAGCCAAGATTTGAATTCAGGTATGCTTAGACCTAAGTCCCACACATGTAAGATTGTGCCCTCACCACCCAGACCTCTAATTGCTGACATCTTATATTCACAGACTCTATGTTCTTCAAACCTGAAAACAATGGTCATATGTAAGACTACAGCAGTTACAAATATGTTGCCTTTGTCTGAGCCAGGCACCTTCCTCGCTCTGTTCCGGTTCCTGCTCACATCTGAGTTTTTCCCTCCAGAGCAGTACTTTCCCCAAAATAACTCAGTGACAGGCTAAAATGGGACTAGGAGCACAAATGAAATGTGGCAAGTTGCCCAAAGGGATTTCTTCTTGGACACACACTCTCCAAGGTAGTGAATTTGCCTTCTAGTAAAATACAAAGACACCGTAAAGTTAAAAGAAAAAAAAACTGGTCTGTGGTGGAAGGCCAACCTTACTGTGCCAAACAAGCTCACAGAGAGTGCCAGCAGCTCTGGACTCTGGAATAAGAAGGCCACAGCTTTTACAAGGCATGTAGAAATCTGTCTCTGCCTCTGCCTCTGCCTCTGTCTCTCTGTCTCTCTCTGTCTCTTTGTCTCTCTCCCCCTCTCCCTCTCCCTCAACTTCTCCTCTCTCAATCAAAGTATCAATTACTTGGTAATTTGGACAGAAGGAACTGAACTTGCATCATCATATTACTGCAACAGCTGGCCTGAGTGAGTCAGAACATTGCTTCATGGGCTCATTCCTTCATTTATGCATTCCCACTATGTGCAAAGCATCTGCCACATACGGAGGGTAAGGAAGGAAACCCTATGCATCTAGCTCTCTTCCCTAGAGTTCATTTCAAGAAGGGAAAGAAGTGAACACATTGTGTTATGTAGATAGACACACAGAGGAGCAAGTGCATTCTTGGAGCAAAGGACAAGCTCTGTGGAAAAGGGGCTTCTTGGTCAGGTCCTCTTTAGGACCCAAGTGGCCCTGGGCCAGAGATTTGGGGAACAGGAGACTGTCCCAGGAAGAAGATGCAGGATCTGCAAAGACGTGGACATTGGGGACTGAGCTGATTCCATGGTGGAAACGATTCAAAAACCAAAAGGGTTGGAATGGGGGTAAAGATCAAATGCATCAGGCAAAATGTAATCACTATTTCCTCCTCATTTCCATATTACTCAGTGAGGGGATTTTAGAAAACCATAATGGGACCTATTACACCCATTACCCCACCATGGGGATTGGCATTATCTCTGGATTCTTTCACATATATGCAAGTTATTAGCCTAGTAAGATCTTTGCTTTACCACTTCTTCATGAGGAAGGTCAAGAGAAGATCACAATGGATTTGAATGGCCAAACAACTCCAGGAGACAGGGAGAAAGAAGTAAAATTTGAAGGAGTGTCACGTATCCCCACATCAAGCACAGGGTTTCCTCTTGGCCAGTTTCTAAGTGCCACCTATGTACCCAGGGAAAGTGCATGAACATCCCTGCCTCTCAGTCTCCTCCTTTATAAAATAAGGCTAATGACACCAACTGTATAGTTATCATTAGGAATCTTTGGTCTCTGTCATGTGATTGCTGACTACAGCCCAGATACAAACTATTTCCCCCCTACTAAGGCAATATTAGGATATTTTCCATTTCTTTGACAAAATTTCACTCAGTGGCCTAGGCTGGCCTTAACTCCGTTTCCTCCTGCCTCACATTGCCAAGTATCTGGGATTGTAGGCACGTGCCACAGCACCTGGCTCTTCTCTTTTTAAATGATCTGCATAATATTACCAGTAAGTTATAGTTTTAAAAAGCACTTTACCATCTGTTAGCTGATAGAGCAATAGGTAACCTTCTGAGTGAGATGGAAGGAGTCAGATAAAGGTGAGGAGATAGTGATTCTCCAAATTCAGTCATGAAGTGGCAGACCATGAACTGGACATTTTATCTTTTGACTCTGAAGAAGAACTTTTTGACCTTATGGTCCTGCCTCTGAGTACCCTTCTAGGAGAAATATTATATATATATATATATATATATATATATATATATATATATATACATATAATTTAGTGTCCCAGCCATTTACAACAAACTCGTTTTTCTGAACATACTATTAGTAGTCATTCCTTGCAAATTATGTCAGGCTCTTCTCATGGCATGGAAAGTACCTTTGCCAAAGCTCATCTGTCAATCTAGAGATATGAAAGAGAGAAGCCATGTCTTATTCACAACTGTACCCCCCCCCCAGTACTTGACAATAGTCAGGTGTTGGCTGAATGAGAAGATGTGTTTGATGGGCACTTAATGAGTCACAAAGTATCTCCATATTCCTTGCCTGATTTTACTTTCCAAAAAGCCCCGGGACGTAAAGAAAAGCTGATATCATTCCATCCATGTCTCACAGGACGTGGAGGCCACACCCAGGTGCTGTTGTCTTGTCTCTTAAGGACTATAATGGCATAGAACCCTCCTGAATGCTCCATATCATTTTTTGGCTCTGCCACACAAGTCTGCTTAAAAGCTAAAATAGATAGTTTCCTTATTATCTTTGCTATCTTAAAAAAATACACCAAAATCTGAAAAACTGTGATCATTAGACCAAAAAATAGAAAGAAATTAGCTAAACCATTCAACCTGTCATTGTAACGTGGGATGATTGTTGCATTCCTACTCTTCCTGGTCTCACCTCCTCTCTGTCGCCATTGTCTATAGCAGAGAGTATTCATCTTCCACACAAAGAATCTGCTTCCCACAGAATGGAGCTGTCAGCACACTGGGAGCCTTGCTCTCCGTGTTCACCCCTCCTGTCGGGTTTCACAGCACATAGCATCCCCTGAGTGGTTCTTCCCATCAGTCTCTCCTACAGCATGCTGAGTGAGGGTTCTCTCCCGAGTGGAGTGTTTGGGGTTTTGGGGATTTTTTACTTCCTTATGACAAAATAACAAGACTTTTCCTAAGAGCTGCTGCACATCCCAGCATTGTCTGTATCTGACCTTCCTCTGCAGCCTCAACTCTCTACCCTCCTCTCCATGTCCCCAAGATGGCAATCCAGGCATAAAGTGAAAAAGAGGAAGTTACAATACTAAACTGAACATGAAACTGAAGTTTTATGTTATGCAACTCTCCATTCATCCACTCACTCATCCACTTGTTCATTTGCATCATGCCAGGGGTGCAGAAATGAATGTTGTGTGGTTCTTGCTCATAGACGGGCAAGAGAGATAGCTGTTATACACGCAGGACTCTATTTCAGGTGAGGAGCAACTGTAATAAGTAATAGCATCAAAAGGAGAGTGTTGGGACTAACATGGAGTCAATGGCCCTGTTTGGCAGAGTCAAGAAAATAATGGTGTTTGTCAGAACTATAAAGACACCAAATGCTTGATAGGAAATGTACTCATTACATTGCTCATGTAACTGTAGCAACTCTATATAGTATCTTTACAATAAAAAATGCAAAAAAAACAACCAAACAAAAAAGACACCAAGAGTATATTGGTAGAGAAGAAAATATAAAAATGTGGGAGAGAAAGGAAAGAGAAGGAAAGCAAAGTGAAAAGAACATTGATTAGATGTAGGGGGAAATGATGATCTCAGTTACTTTAGCATAGAAACTTTAATGTAAAGGGTGCTAAGCAGCTATACAATGATTAACTCAGTAACACATTTTTTTCAAAAGTCTATATGGCATCCTGAACATGGCAATTGCAAGGAGTAGCTACATCCTCTGAAGCTACAGGAACAGGAAGAAAATTTAGACTTGGGATGTAACATGAAACTCGGATCTCTAAAGAGAGATGTTACTGATCTGGAGCTGGTATCTAAGCTCAGAGGAGGCCCCTTTAGCTAGTCCAGAACTCTGAGAGGCTGCTGGAAAACTGGTGTTATGTCTAATGCAGGTGTGACAATACTGGGTCTGCAAATGTCTCCTGGCAGCTGCTGTGGGAGGGAACTACAGCTGCCAGGGTGAAGAAAGGTGTCTACATTTAGTCTACATTTCAGTCTATGATTCTACGCCAGGATAATTTTTCCCTCCAGAGAATATTTGGCAATGTTTAGAGACAGTCTTCATAATCACATCTGGGGATTTGCTACTGGAATTTAGTGAGCAGGAGCCAGGGATGCTACCAGATATCCTACAAGGCACAATAGAGTACCACTCTCTCCCAGCAAAGAACGATCGCGTCCAAATATCAGCATGCCAAAGTTGAGAAGGCGACTTGAGTTTAAACCCTGAAAGGAGCAAGAAGCTAATGAGGCAGAGCATGCCTGGTCTTCTCCATGTTAAGCCACGGAGCCTTCCTCTAGCAGGGGGAAGAGGAAGAGCCAAGGGAGAGCCAATGGGCAAAGAAATAGGAGCCTGTCCCAGCCCCACATCACAAAGATGAGTACAAGATAGACCTGTAACTGAGTGCCAATAGCTTAATAATGGCATACGTGTCACAGCCAGGTTCTCAGAACAAGCAAAGACTAGATGGCAGATGTAGGACTGGCATTTGAGAGCCAGAGCCAGCAGCCAGGAGTGCGTACAGCATGCCTAGCACTGTGTTGGCACTCAACACAAGTGGGATCAGCAAGTACTCATTCCATAAATGACTCTGTGATGGAAGGTCCACAACAACACTGCTTCTAAACCCACATTCTCAGTGGTTTTTGCAGCTGGTTGATTGCAGAAGGAACACAATGTCTCTGATGCATGAAATTTCTTCTATTCACATACTGTACATCTTGCTTTCAGCCTATTTGTTGTCTGATGAGAAAAAGAGAAGCTTCCTGAAGTCCATTTCTCAAGTTTTTCACAAGCACCAAATTCGTGTTTTGTAATTAGTCTTTATAGCAAGAAGATCATAGCACTCATTCATCAGGAGCTTCTCAATGAGCGTCGCAGAACATTGACAAAGTTTCTGTTCCATCTACGCCTTACAGTACAATCCTTCTTTTACTTCATGCGGCACCTTCTTCTGCATTTGGGGAAAGTGGTGCTTAAAGGAGATGATGTAAATGGATTCCGAGGAGGACTTTAAATGAAGGCAGAAACTACAATCCTCAGAAACAGAGGAAAAGAGTTTCTAATGTATCTGGAGTTGAGAGAGGCTGCTGTGGCGATTAGCCCTTTCCAATGTGGGCATGTTTCAGATAGAGCTAGGTTCTTAGGAGGTGCTAGACCCCACCCCTCCCATCTCCACTCACTGGTAAATTCATTGCAGGAGTTCATGATGTCAGATTTCCTCTCAAGAAACCAAGGCATACTGCAAAAGATGAGAGTTAGTGTACAATGTTAGTTAAGAAACGCCAGGGCAGAGGTAGAGGTACCAGGTACAAGAAGAGGAGGGCAAGGTGCACAGAATCACATAGACAATGCAGGGGACCCATCCTTGAGACAAGGGTGAAATGGGGTACAGAGGGCAGGCTGCTCAGAAATGAACAGTACAGACAAAGTGCAGGTGCAGGAAAGAATAATGTATGAATGGTCTACAAATGGAGCAGATTGAGAATGAAGCAATGCTATTCAAGGAGACCAGCGTAATGGATAGATGTCCGAACAAGGATGTTAAGCCATGTGGAAAAATTTGGACTTTTTCTGTACTAGTACTGAGCCTTGAACTCAGTGCCTTGTGCTCTCGTTTAGCTTTATTACTCCAGGCTGGAACTCTACCTCTTGTGCCACAACTCTACTTCCTGCTTTTGGGGGAACGGGGCTAGGGGGAGGGGGAAGATAAGAGTCTTATACACTTTGCTACCCAGGCTTCCTTTGTACCAAGATTCTTAAATCTTAGCCTCCTTAGTAGATAGGATTATAGATGAAGCCTCCAACACCTGGTAGAATTTGGACTTGATATTGCTACTGGCACCATCATTTACCTTCCTTGAGTTTTGGGCTTCACATGGGTAAAAAAACATGAGTAAGAGCATCTGCCCTCCCTGCTGAATTGGAGTCATCTGTGCCGTTTAAATAAAACACATACACCATCCCGTGGAGATTTGCTTAGGAAACCACCACACATTATCAGCTTCAGAAAATAGAAGCAGCAGCCTTCCACCCCTCTCATTCCCCTCCACCCCTGTGGAGGAAAAAGCCCCCCTCTGGAAAAGAAAGGCTTCCCTTCATCTTTTGCCAGAGCTTTCTCAAGCAATAATCCATAATGCAATCTTCATGGAAATTGTATTTCAGCCCCCTTCTGCTAAAAATATAAATACATGTGACTGCAGCCTCCAAATGGCCTTTGTGCCTTCCTGCCCCTGGTGCACGCTTTTCTAAGCTGCTGCCCTCGCTGTGGGCACCAGCCTGTGTGATAACATTATAATTTTGTGTACATTGTGCTCTCAGAGGCCACGCTGAGGCCATCACAAGGAAACGGTGATTAACAGCAAGCATCGGCTTCTCGGTGAATCTCTGTGGCTTCCTCCTCGGTAGTCCCATTGGAGTCTAGGCTCTGGATTTGGTTCATTGGCTCCAAAGTTCAGTGGGCACTAGGCTCTGGATTTGGTTCATTGGCTCCAAAGTTCAGTGGGCACCAGAGCCATGATGCCTCTTGGAATTGAGGATCTGTGAGACCCAGAAATTGGGTTATGGTCATAATCAAGTGACACATGCAAAGCTTAGTCACCCCAGACTGTAAACGCTGAATTGTTAGAATCCTGAATCACATCTACCAGGGCCTTAAAAAGCACCAAGGGCAAAGGTTCACATAAAAAGTCTATGATCTTCGTAGTCACATTCTAACAGCTCTCTACCCAAGTAGTTTTTATACTGCTAATTACTAACATTAAAACATTGAAGAAATATTTATTAAATGTCTCTTATGAACTAACAGTCATAGGCACTGGGGATACAATGATGAGCAAGGCACAATTTATTTTTTTAGAGAACTTACACTGGGTAAAAAATCAATTGTATGATTAGTACAAATGCTGGTTTTCCTCGATTACAGGAAGTCACTAAGGGGCAATAGCTATATTCTGCCTATCCTAGTGAGTCAAATGCTAGGATTCACAAAGGTTCAGCTTCCCCCACCCCCATTCCTTTTTGTTTTTACTTATTATCCTCATTTGCATTAAGGAAAGCAGGCCAAAACCTCTTCCCAATTACCTTATGCACTGAGCCACAGACCCAGATTATCTATTTAATTCTCCAGCCTGCAAGGGGGCATTTACCACTGTCTATATCTTATCCAAATGTAATGGATTAGTTTAGAGCCCAGGGGGAAATGGCATAAATATTGTGTTTAGAAGGAAAGCTATACAGAGTGGGAATATGAATTTAGCGGATGCATTTTGCAAAACAGAAAGGTCTTGGTGAGTTTGAGGACCACTCCTGTGAGCCTAAGAATCAGTTCTGAAATTGCTCAAAGCCAACACTCTCAGCCTTTGGATGTTCTCTAGTGCTCTGTCGAAGCCTGTACCACTCCAAGCTCACCCCAGACAGAGGATCATCCCACATCAGGGGATAGGTGAGGCAGGAGGTGGGAGGGCAGCATGTCAGGAAACTTGACAAAGAGAGGAAAATCTATGGCAGCTGTGTTTCCTTCGAAAGCTCCATGGGCTTAAAATGGGAATGTAGCTACAAAACAGCCTACGTCATACTTCTTCACCAAAAATAATGCCCCAGAAGCAGAAGGAAGACATTATTAGGGAGCTTAATCTCTCAGGCAAGGCTAGGAGACAGCAGCCTACTGTAGAAGCTAGAAAGGAGCAAGCCTGAGTTCCAGATCTACAGTGACTCTAGGCAAGGTAAGGCCAGTCATCTTTAGCAAGGCCTAAGCACCAAGGAACCTTTATAATTGAGGATAGAGAAGGTGTAATCTGGGAGAATATGCAGAGTAAATGAGAGCCCCCAAATAGACCACACACACACACACACACACACACACACACACACAAACTGGGAATAAATTATATTTCAGCTAATTCTGACTCAAATGGGAATTCTCTCTCTCTTAATAGCTCTGTGCCTTGAGGTAAGCTATACAACTTCTCTGAGCCTTAACTGCGAAAGGGATGATGTATCATGGTCCTACGTTTGGGCAGTGGGAAATATAAAGGAGGGAGTACAGGCCAAGCCCTTGGGACAGTGCCCGCCTCGTTCTGAGGACTGACTTCATTTAGCAGATCGTAGAACACCTGGCATAAATGCCACCAAAGTCATCCATTCTCCATAGACTCAAAGACATCACACACAAAGAACACATGGTGGATTATTCTACTCATACAAAGCTCCAGAATAGACAAAACTGATAGAAGCCAAAAGGATAGCTACTTTGCTGGGCGCAAGGGGCAGAAGGGAAGTACAGACCCATCCTGTATATATACGTACACTAAGCTAGGCGTCTGTGGTTCACATCTAATCCTATCTATTCAAGTGGCTGAGATCTGAAGGATCATAGCTCTAAAGCCAGCCCCAGCAGAAAAGCCCAGTAGACTCCTATATCCAAAATAACTAACAAAAGGTTGGATTGGAAGTGTGACTCTAGTGGTAGAGTGCTAGCGTGAGCAGGCCCAGAAACAAACAAACAAAAAGCCCACCCTATACACTTAAGTAACTACAAGTGGTGGAATGCTAGCTGAGCAGGCCTGGAGTTCAAACCTCAGTAGCACAAAATAGCCAAAAAGTCCATCCTATACATTTAAATCACTATAAGCATCAGAGTCTTTGGGCCATCAGTGTTGGTGTTGGTTATCACCACATGTGACACCGGCTACAGGAAGGGAGGATTGTGTGTGTGGTGATTGGTGCTATTTGCAATGCAGAAACCAATCGTTATAATCTTGATTCCTTCAAGCTGGACTCAGGGTCAATCAGCCTGTGAAGAAAGACATTCTTAACCCGCTATCTGAGGATACTGACTCAGCGTGGTAAGGCCATGAAACTCATGATGGTAAAGGAGAGAAGGAAGTTCTTTATACTTCAAAACATTTGCATCTGTTTACTAGATTTCGTTCCTTTTATTTTGGCTGAATGATTTGGTCCTTACTTTTTGTAAAATGTAGTTCTTCCACAAAGAAACAGACTTTCCAAACAAGAGTCAACCATAGTAAGCTTCATTTGATTGTCACCTCTAGCCCTGAGAAACACAGTGGCAGGTAGAAATCTAAGAGTGAGAGGCCTGAGCATGTTCAGCATTTCTGCTCCCACTGTCTCGGCAGGGACAGGGGCAAGGACAAAGGCAGGAGCAGGGGTAGGGGTAGGGATGGGAATAGGAGCAAAGGCAAATAGGACTGTGGGATTGTTGGGGTGAGGAGTTTCTGGGCCATCTATTGGGCTATGCAAAGCTCTGGAAGTTTGTTTTCCTTAGAAGATTGCAGCTCCTTGCTCTCAGAGTGCTGCAGCAGGTTTAAGAGCAAAGCAGATCCTATTCTGTTACCTCAGGCTGTTTCACAAGCAGACTGAAGGGGTGGGGTTCTTACCATTCCTACCACATAGTCCCCCATGCTAAAGGAGCCAGGGTACAATAATGTCCCTCTAAAAAGCAGACCCTGCTCTCATGGGGCTGATATTATCATGAAAGAGACAGTGTACAAACAAGTCAAAGAATAAGCAAGGCTACAATTCGATGGAGTACAAACAGAACAGGAGGGGAGTAGAGGATGACAGAGAGAATGCTATGTATACAATGTCTCCAGAGACAGGCCTCTCCATGAGTTTGACATCCAAACAGCCATTTTTCATAGCATGAGCTCACGTTGAGTCCAGCCAAATTTGGGAACAGCCAAATCTACACATATTGTGTCTCTCCAGAATAAGTTCACTGAAAACCGATCATGATCTTATAATAAAAGCAGAGCATCTGTATCTAAATTCAAAACCATAGGTTTGCATGACTTGAGTCCTACAGGCTTCAAATATTTAGGGCTCAGTTTCCAGACTCAGAGGAGGAACTCTCTTTTAAAAAGAGCGTGTATTTGAAGTGCTTAGTTCCAGAGACACCTCCAAATAGCAGTCTAGTGCTTTTTCTGTTACTAATATATGCTGGGAGACTGGGAGGTAAATGAACAAGATGGCTTTAGTCTTTGAACAAAGGTAGGATCTAACAGGTGGACCTGTCACATGCACCACTAAACACAGAAGTGTGGGAAGTGCTGTAATTGGAGTGTCTCTACAGTTACTGAGCTAATGTGAGTCAGGCCAGGCAGGGGAAAGAATGCATAAGGGTCTAGTGCTGAGCTACATTCCTACCTAGGTTATTACCAAGGTAGGAAGAAGAGATGCAAGTAGAAACACACGCGGCTCAAAAACTTCCAAAGGAAGGAGTCTTCTTTCTGCCACCTATGAATAAATATGTACTAGATAATAACTGCATATTAAACACTTGATAGGCAGTGTGACAAATGAAAGTCCAAATAGACCTTACAATGAATATTCATAAATGCATGCATGTTCTAGAAACAGGAATCAAGATCAAGGGATGTTTCTTTCTGGGACATAGAAATGCTTTAAGGTAGAGAAGACAAGAGCCTAGACCATGGGCTTCAGTCAAGAGAAAACAGTATTATTTGGAATCACAAAACTTGAAAGAGTAAGGTGCCTTAGGAAACTATGTTCAAAGTGCACTACAGGGTAAATTATCTGAGTTGTTCAAGAAACTCAGCAGTAAGAGGTAACACATACTGAGTACTTACTGCTCTTAGAACTTTGCATCAGTCTGTTCATCACTGACATACAGGTAAATCATCATTTCCATTTTACAGAAGAGAGATCTGCTCAGAGTTATGGATATAGCAAGAAGACTAGGCTATGAACTTTATAATTAACCATGAAAATGATCACCAAGAGCCTAGAGGTCCCATTCAAGATGAAGATGTTATTATTTGACAATGCAGATCTATTTAGAGCTTTTAAACTAGAAAATGATATAGTCAGAATTACAATTTAGAAAGATTGGACTGCCTGCAAGGTAAAGAATAAGGTTCAAGTTTTGTAACACCAAAAAAAAAAATATGATTGCAGGTGAGGTGGCTTTGTAAGGGTGGTGGGAAGAGACACTGGGCCTTGGAAGGTAGGAGGTATTGCTAGGCCCAGATGGGCTCAAGTAGATTATTTAAGGAAAAGAGGTCATAACACTTGATGACAGATTGAATGTGGGACATAAGAAAAGGGAGGAGAAAAGGATGATCCTGCCAGGTACAGATTCAGCTTTGACAGGCAGATCCTGCCTTTAAAGTAATAGGAAAGAAGGAATATATTCTTATCATAGTACAGGACAGGCAACTTGTTATCTGAACTGACAACATACCTGTTCAGTATCTGGGCCCAGGTATGTGAATTCAGAAGGCGAATCCAAATAACCTACTTACTCAGACTGTCAGCCACACAATAACCTCATTTCCTTCCCTCTCTTGCTCCACACTGTTTCTTTTAAATAACAACAGTATCAGGATATTATATTGTAAAACAATCCCTGCATATACAGAAAGTTCAAGCAAGGCAGAAAAAGACAGAGAAGAATTCCCTCCTAAAGCCCTACCATCACTATTTTGGTTCTTTCCAAGCGTTCATAACTACATAGCAAGCGTTTCAACATACATCCACCTACGGACACGTGTGAAAACTCTTTATTTTGGAAATAAGATTTTTTTTTTACGTATTTGATTACAGAAATCTTTCGAAGTCAGTGAGTATGCACCTATGTTATCTTTCTCAATGGACAGGTGACATTCCATTTTCTGCTACTTAGTATTGTCTATGACCTATTTTAACAAGGGCCAATTGAAGAGCTGGGAAATCCTCTCTCCCCCAAAAATCTATAAGGATGAACATTTTTTTAATTCAATTATTTCAACCAGTCTGCACCAATAGCACACATCAACATCAGGGACACTTATGCTTGAAATCTGCTCAACTTTGGGTCAGAAGAGTGAGAATCTATTTTACTCTTGCTTGGGACTGTTGGCAACGCTACAACTGCTCAAGGTTGGATGACCTGGAATCTTTGCAAAGGCAGAGAAAGCTGTGAATGACTCATCTGCCAGGAATAAGTAGCGGGTGGTGGTAGGAAGAGTCATTTGTTTTGAAAGGACAGCTGAAATCTATCCTCACTCAGCAGGAAAATTGGGTTGAAAAGAAGATGCTAGAAGCCTCCAGCAGGGAGGACCATTGGTCTGAGACAAACATATTCCTAGCTAAGGCTGCTCATGGGGAAGCTATTCACATGTTCCTGGCTGATCTTGAGGCTGAAGACATATGCACAGCTCAGTAGGAAAGGTAAAGACAACAAACTCAAAGCTGGAATAGCTTTGAAGAATACCTGAACCTGCAGTGTGCTCTTCCCTCCACATACAGTGTCAAGAGTTCATCCTGGCTGAAGTGTTCAAATGTAACCTCTGTGTAGTCATTGGCTAACCACTAAACTATGTAAACACAGAGTATCCCCAGGCTAAAAATATAGGCATGAATGAGAAAAAGGAAAACACTGAATCGAGACATCATCAGGTTCATACTACAGAGGAACAAGAGTGAATTTCACAGATTTAGACCATGCAAGTTATCAGCCATCTCAATAGAGCTCAGTTACATGCATGCATGTGTGTACATATACATATATGTGTATATGAGTAAATATATTTGTACATATTTATATAAACATATGCATATATATACAAATATATATTTACTCATGTATTATAGGTATATGTTTATATATAGACATATACACATATGTACATGTGTATATAATGCATGCATATATGTGGATATATGTTGTTCCTGTATGTTAATATGTATAACTATGAATGACCAAAAATGAAAAGGAACTCTCCTTCTCTAAACTCCAAATCTCATATCCAGTTTAAAGTTTTACAACACATTCCCAAGCATCCGTGTATAGAGATAACTCTTTCCACTCAACTTGTCCTTCATTTAGCAAAGTTGGCTTAGAAGATTTACATCTAAAGTGAATATGTGTTAACAGGAACTACATCCAATCCACTTACTACTTCTTGATGCAGAGGTGCGCACCACATCTAAATCAAAGCAGGCAACTTAATGCAAAGGATTTTCTGATTAGCTCTGGTTTTTCAATGCCCTTATGACTTTCACAGTTTATAATGGCCTCTTTCTTTAAAATCTAGAATCATGACAATGCAGCATGCCATTGGAATCTCAAGTACTTTTCTGCTCAGTTGGCTTTGAATCATGATCTTCTCTATCTCAGCTTCATGAGTAACTAGGATTGCAAATATGAGCCACCAGTGTCAGCCAAGTGACATTTAAAAAAAAAACTATCAATATTTTAAAATTATGGGATCTCACACCAAAACATGACTGCCTAACTTTTATTAAGGCAACACAATGCTGACCCCTGTGACTCCATTCCCATGTGGAAATTGCAGGAAAGAACTGGTGAACAGGTGCCCATTCATCAGGTACCTGTTTGAAAGGTTCAGTTCATCATAGTCTGCACCACTCCCTAATGGAGTTAACTCACCTGGGTAATCACTCTCATGAAATTGTCTTTCAAAAAAGAAAACCAGACATGTCCTAGACCTCACTCCAGTATGCAGCAAAGACAGGGAAGACTGAAAAGGCATTGGTTTCTCAGGTCACAACTGTTCACTAAATGCCTGGCCCTGGGGATGGGGGTGTGTGTGTGACCACACACACGTGCACGCGTGCACACACACACACACACACACACACACACACACACACACACACACACACACACACACACACACACACACACCCTCATACCTTCCAGTCAGTTGTCAGTTACTTCCCTCCAGCAGGTGGTCAATGCAAAGCTCTCTAATTCTCCATGAGTCATTTTATCATTCTGTAAAAGAAAGCTCTTCTGGATCCCTGCTTCCTCACTTGATGGACATGAGGCAAAGAGTTCAAGTGATAACATCTGTAAAAGGGCCATGAGCTTTCCAGATGTAAGCACATTCAACAGAGTACCCCTGTTACCATGCTGAGTGTTTATTGGGGTTGCTTATCTGCCTCCAGGTGTCACTCTCATATAAGTGGCTAGCAACCTATGGTCAGATAGTGCTAAGCAGTTCTTCAAGCCCATCCTGCCTGCTAGACCTTAAAACTGACCAAATGCCAGAGAAGAAAGCTCAGGATCGAGGATGATGTGGCAACAAGATGAGGGAGCCTTTTAATTTCTTTTGCTAAACAATGAGGAAGGACAAGCAGAAAGCAGGTGAGCAATCTGGAAGAGAACGTCATTCATATCTTGTGTATTTTTTGGGAGGGGGGGAGTCCAGTTGTAGGGCCTGAACTCGGCCTGGGCGCTGTCCCTCAACTCTTCAGCTCAAGGCTTGCACTCTACCACATGACCCAAGCACCACTTCTGGCTTTTTTTTTTCTGCTTATGTGGTGCTGAGGAATCGAACCCATGGCCTCAGGCATGCAAGGCAAGCGCTCTACCACTGAGCCACCTTCCCAGCCCTCTTGTGTACTTTTTTAAGTGGTTATATATCTTCTTGCATGATTTCCTTCAACTTAGACAATAAAAGCTGAGTGACGTTTCCGAAGACACACAGCTAGAAAGTAGAGAGGTCAGGGTTCAGCTTCAGGATTTAATTAATTAATTACAATGCAATCTTTCTTCTTTATACTTACAGAAGAAGATAGAATCGCATGTATTAAGTTGTGGCTATATGCCAGGCTATACGTTTGTTTCTGTTGTATTTCTAAAGCCTATTGAAGTTCGATACCACAAAATTCACAGATTTTAAACTTACAATGTGAAGGGCTTTTTTTTTAAAGTAAATTAACAGTTTGCAACTATTAATACAATCTTGTTTTAGAGTTAGCCTACCACACCACAAAGTTTCTAGTGTCTATTTGTACTAAGTTGACCCCATTCCAAGTTCCAGGCAATGACTAATTCACTTTCTGCTTCTGTACATTTGCTTTTCTAGACTTTTTTTCTACAAATAGAATTCTATAATATGTCATCCTTTGCATCTGGCTTAGTTGACTTAGCACAATATTTTTGAAGCTCACTATAATTCTAACATTACCAGTATTTTGTTACTTTTTAAAAATAATTTCACTACATGGATATACTGCATTTGGTACATTATTTCATTAGTTCATGAAAAATGTGAATTGTTTCCATTTGGTTGAGTTCTATAAATAATACTTCTTGAAGCATTCCCAAACAAATCTTTAGAGGACATAATTTCATATGATAGACACCTAGAGAAGAGTTTTTGTGTTACATAGTAAATTCACATTTACATTTTGAGAAAATACCTAATTGTTTTCAAAAAATGGCTGCACCCCTTTATAGTATGACTGGAATATACTATATATCCAAGCTTCTCCACACCCTCACCAGTATATACTGTTTGCCTTTTTGGTTACATCTATTCTTTTCACTATAGATATTCCAAGGTAATTCCAATTTTCACTTTCTGAATAATTAATGATGAAGTGACTTGAAGTGTGGCAACAAACTCCATGTATGTTTTCTAAAAGCTGTTCAAAACTTACCCATTAGAAAATTGTTTATCTTTTTTTTTTTGTCGGTCATGGGGCTTGAACTCTGGGCTTGGGCGCTGTCCCTCAGCTCTTCAGCTCAAGGTGAGCGCTCTACCACTTGAGCTACAGCGCCACTTCCGGTTTTCTAGTGGTTTATTGGAGATAGGAGTCTCACGGTCTTTCCTGCCCGGGCTGGCTTTGAACCGCGATTCTCAGATCTCAGCCTCCTGAGTAGCTAGGATTACAGGCGTGAGCCACCGGTGCCTGGCAGAAAATTGTTTTTCTTATGCTAGGTATTACACACACATTTTCTTACTAGGAAGAGTCAATATACTATTGACAACTACAGGAGAAACCAAGTCACAGAGGTTAAAACAGGTTCTTTTCCTGATGAAAGGTACAAAATGGTATTGATGGCTGATTACAGTCCGCAGTCATGTCTCTGTACCATGTGGGGCCAGGGAATATATAACTAAGACTTCTTAAAGTGAAAAGGATTCACAAAGAAATCCAGATCTCTGTCTTCTTGTGAAATGATGAAAGACCTAATGGCACTAGACCTATCTATATTCCTCATGCTGTGAGAAATTTTGTAAGAGCTCTCTCTCCTTCTCACCCTCTCTCGCTACCCCCCCCCTCTCCAGATAGATCCTGTGCTCATTGGAGAGGCAGGCATACAGATCAGCTGCTGCAACTTTCACTGAAATTCCTGGCCTCCTAGGAATTGGAATTCACAGCCATCCTTCTCCCCATCCTACCTCTAACTCCCTGTATGTGGTCATTTTAGGAAACTCTTCTCTCTACAGGTAAAGAAAATCCAACTCTACCAGAATAAATGCACACAAAAACCTGACAGAGTAGAGAGTGTGTGAAGGAATCTATAATTAGGACAGCCTGCCCTGCAGAATAAAGTTCCCTGGGGCAATAGTATAAAAACAACGGCTTTAAAACCACCTGCCTTAAATCCAATATATAAGATCATTCAAGATAAATTTGTGAAGTGGAATCCGGTAACTTGCGAGGGTAGATGAAATTGGGAGATGAAAAGGGTAACATTGATCAAGATGCACTGAACTGACATCTTGGATTGAAACTTTTATACAACTACTTAAAGATAGTAAAAATAAAATAAAATATACACAAAACTAGAGCTACTCTAAAAGAAGATGGAGCTGGAGGCATGTTAGTAACCTATTACAGAAGAAAAAGGGGCCCAGAGAAATTCAGTAATTAGTCCAGAGTTAGCCAGGGGATAGAAGAACTGGAAGTTCATGGGAAATAAGTTCAGACCTACCCCAAAACTGCCCACTGAGAGCCATTTTCCCTTAGAACCAATCTGCCTTTTCCAGTTCTGTGCTTTCACAATTGACCTTAATATTTTCAGCTCCACAGATATTTGTGATTAAAGTGATAGACTATAATTTGGTAACCATCACAGAAGCTCAAGTGTGAGAAAAAAATTCAAGAAGTTCGGTGTGACTGTCTTCATGAAATTAAATAGTTAAATACATTGGCTTAGCATTTTCTGTATTTAAGGAGTGGTACTCATTTCCAGGAGCATCATGAAGCATAGTGCTATCCAGAGTCTGTGGACATGGATACTGGAGAAAGGAACTGATTTATGATGTGCCTGGCCATGCTACTTACCTGTTTTCCTTTTAGCCCTACAGCAACCCTGCAACATGTATATAAGCATTCCCACCTCACAACCAAAAATGATTAAAAATGACTTTGCCAAAAATATTCTTAGTTGATAAAACTGATTTCAAGGCCATTTCTCTGTCCTATACCACAAGACCTGGCAATTTTTGTCTGTGGCTCAGGACTTCAGTAAAAAGAGATAAAAACAGTGCACGAACTGTTGCAAGGTAGTCCAAAATTGCCAACAGAAGTGCTCCCACTTAACAGAAGAGTGGCTTTCTGAATCCATGAAATGGTCATAAATATGCCCTCTTCACAGGACTTTGTAAAGACTGTGGTTGGTTGGGATGTGGACAGGCTTTTGAGACAAAAAGTATAAGGGTAATGACCCTTAAACTCATGCAATGTGATCTCTCTTCTCTTAGCCTTTTCAAACACACTATCTCTAAGAGCACTAGTGTCAATCTACTAATTAAACTTGTAACTTTACCCAGTCTTTTCCAACTACTCCCCACTCTCCAAAACCTCTATGAAATATTGGTACCAGTATCTACTCCCTCTCTGCCCTTCTTCAACTAACTCTAAATCATCTCTGTCTTGGTCTCAAAAACAAATACATACTTGTGTACATAGGCATGCACACAGATACCCCCCACACACACACGAATTGTGGGATCAATTGCATACTCCCAAAATTCATATGCTCAAAGTCCAAATTGCTGACACCTGAGAGCTTGACCTTACTTGGACAGCTTATTTACAGTGGTAATCAAGTTCAAGTGAGGTCATGACCGTGAGCTCCCTCCCATCCATTATGATTAAAGGAAGTAGAGACATACACAGGAACAATACCACATGATAGCTGGAACTACAAGGCAAGAAAAACCAGAAGTCTGGAACAATTTTCCCACAGTGCCTTTATGAGGAACCAACACTAGGGCCACCTTCATTGTAGAATTGTAGAATTCCAGTCTTAAAAGTGCCAGATAATCAATTTATAGGCTTTTGTTAGGGCATATAGGAAACAAATATACATACATATGCACACGCAGGTGTGCAGGCACACACACACACACACACACACACACAGAGGACACACAGATCTCTACTAAACATTTCTCCCCTCATTGCTTTCCTCTCATGTCCGTACTTTCTCTTAACTATCCTTGTTTGTTTGTTCTGATCTAACATAATAGGTTTCAGTGGTCCCATTTGCATGGACCCATATTGATTTTTCCCATCTGACATTGTCCTTTCTTAAAAAATCAAACAAAAAAAAACATTGTTAGAATGTCTGCAAATATTTTCTAACAGCTACCTGGGTGAATGCTAGCACATTTCATCCTCAGCCCAAAATGATAAATTCCGTCCTTGGTGAGTGGACATACTTTACTGGCAGCAGTGTTGAAAAATAATCAAGTTCTGAACTGGGTTTTCTGTCCTCAACTATGGAAAAGTACTTAAAAGTAGCCAAGGAGCCATGTGCCTATGGCTTATGCTTACTAGTTCTTGCTAGTCAGGAGACTGAGATCTGAGGATCTCAGTGAACTGCTGGTCCATCCAGAACTGTCTATGAGACTCATCTTTACTTAATGAGCAAAACGCCAGAAGTACAATTGTGGCTCGATTGGTAGCAAGAGTATGAGACCCTGAATACTGGTATAAAATAAAATAAATATACATACAAACATACATACATACATACATACATACATACATACATACATACATACATACATACATAGCCAAGGGTGGGGTAGGGGCAGATTGATTGGGTAATAAATTACAGTTCTAACTTCTAAGAAGTTGTGATATGCTGTTGCACAGTTGTGTAACTACAAGATTGTCAGTTCAAGGAAGCCAAGGTATAATTAGTGAGACCTTATCTGAAAATAAAGGAAAAACAAAATACCTGGGGTGTTTCTTATGTTGTAAATTCCTTGCCTACCAAGTATGAAGCTTTGAGCTCTATCCACAGTACTGAAAAAATTAGGAGAACAAAGAGGAGGAAGTGGAGAAAAGAAAGAGAAGGAAGAAAAGGAGGAAGAATTGTCTACATATAACAGACTTTTCCAAACAATAAGGTCTCTATGGTATAGTCACCATTTGGGGCTTGTTTTACAAGTACTTAAAAATGTTACAGCCATTCTGAGTATATGTTAGTAGGGCAGTGCGTCCTGATGCAGGTCAACCACAGCCCTTGCTCCCTGCACCAGGCCCTCCAGTATAATGTTAGACAGAAGCAGTGAAAACAGTCTTGGTCCTGATCTTAGGAAAGTATTCAATCTTTTTTCCACTTACATGTTATTAACGATTTCTCTTTTTACATATGGCTTACCAGCTAGAAGTTCCTTCTGTTCCTAATTTATTAAAGAGTTTTTTTTTTTTAAATTACGAGTGGGTGTTGAATTTTGTCAAATACGTTTTGGCATGTATTAAGATGATCTATCAATAGATTCTATTAAAAATATGGTATATTACACTAATTGTTTTTGAATGTCAAACCAAATTTTCATTCCTGAGATAAATTCGAATTGATTTGATCTGTATAACGTCCTTTTTATATGTTTCTGAATTTGATTCTCTAATACTTCCTTGAGAATTTTTGCATGTGTTTTCCCAAGGAATGTGTGGCTCGCTTTCTTACCTGGCTTTGCTATCAGATTAATAATCAGCTTAATTGAGTAAGTTGGAATGTTTCTTCCTTTCCTTTATCTTAGAGTTTGTAAAAGACTTATATTAATTATTTTTGTCAGTTGTGGGGCTTGAATTCTTGGCCTGGGTGCTTTCCCTCAGCTCTTCAGCTCAAGGCTAGTGCTCTACCACTTGAGCAACAGCACCACTTCCATTTTTCTGGGTGGTTTATTGGAGATAAGAGTCTCACAGACTTTACTACCTGGGCTGGCTTTGAACCACAGTCCTCAGATCTGAACCTCCTGAGTAGCTAGGATTACAGGCATGAGCCGCTGGTGCCTGGCCTTTGTATTAATTTACTTCACCAGTAACACTATCTAGGCCCAAGCTTTCCTTAGAAGACTTTTAGTTACTAATTTTATTTCCTTGTTACAAATCTATTTACATTTTTAATTTTTTGAGTACATTTTGTTAATTTTTATCTTTCTAGAAATTTATCATTTTCCTCTAAGTTGTCTAATTTGTTAGCATGAAATCATTTAAGGAATTCTCTTGTAATTCTGTTAAATACTATACAATGGTTAATGATTAGCATGAAGTTATTTGAAGAATTCTCTTATAATTCTGTTAAATTCCATAAGATGGTTAGTGGTGTTACCTCTCTAATATTTGTCTTTATTTATATTTCATCTCCTTTATTCTTTATCTACCTAGAAACATGTTCACAAATGATAAAGAATCTCCCTTTCTGTGAGGAACACATCCCATTACCTCAATGAATATCTGAAACCATGAATAACAAGTCTTTGTATATTACTGCCTTTTCTAAACATGAATTCCATGATAAAGTTTAACTTATAAATTATGAAAAGAAGGAATGAGTAACCTTAAATAACAAAATGGAATAACTATAACAAAATACTATAATAAAAACTTACATGAGAGTGGTCTGCCTCTAATTCTATCCAAATATCTTATTGTACCTATACACACCCTTCTTTTTCTTGTGATTATACAAAGCATTTACAGTTCTCTTTGAGATATCTGCATTGCCATCGTAACTACTCTGATGTTTTGAGATCAGTAACAAGTAAAGTATTACTTGGACATAGTATTATAATACTGTGAAGGTCAATCTGATAAGTGATTAATGCATGAGCAGCATATAATATTATAATACTGTGAAGGTCAATCTGATAAGTGATTAATGCATGAGCAGCATATACAGTGTGGACATATTGGACAAAGGGAAGATACATGTCCTTAGTGGGGTAAATTCAGACAACAGGCAAGTTTATCTGTATATATACTTTAAAATTAGTGCATTCTTTCTTTCTGGAATTTTTTACTTCAGAGTTTTTAACTGCACTTGATGATGGATAACTGAAAAGATGAAAGTAAAGTTATGGATAAGGATTACCAGTTGTACTTTCACTAATTTTTAGTTAAATTAATATCCTCTATTACTTTTCCATTTTGTTTCATTCTTTTGCACTCAAATTTGCATTCTTTCCTTCCTTCTACTTGCTTTGTGTTTGATTTGTCCTTCTTTTTTACATTTTTAAAAATAAAATTTAGGTCACTGATTTAAGATCTTTCTTTTCACAATAGGCATTGAAAGTTATAAATGTTCATCTAGCTACTATACCCTACAAATCTGTGTCATTTTCATTTTTTTCAATGAAAAGTATTTTCTAATGGTCCTTAGCATTTATTTGGAATTGTATGGCCTAATTTTCAGGTATTTGTTGGCTTCTCAAACTTCCTTTAATTGTTGATTTTTAATTTGAAGCATTTCACTGGCGAACATAATGTGTAAAATCAAAATTATTTTCAACTTTTTGATACTTGTTTTATGCCTTAGCAAATGTTCATCCTGAAAAATGTGCAAGGAATAAAATGTGTACAAAGAACAGTGTATGCATAAGTATATAATCTTGGAAAGATTATGCATTCTGCTACTGTTAGATGGGACTGTTCTATCGATGTAGTGTAGGTCAAATTAGTTGAGAAAATTGTTTGAATTATCTAAGTATTTTCTGGTTGTGTCTAGTTTATCAATTTTTAAGAGTGAGATAATCACATTTCTGTTACTGAATGGGCTATAGATGCTTCCTAACTTAGACCGCTCTGATAAACATTTCATAAGTTAGAAACATTGTGAGTGAAGAGTTCATTTGCAACTATGCTCCCCACCCATTCATCACCTTTACAATATTTTTTAATGAAATAAAACAAAAGAACCTAGGTATGGTGACTCATGCCTGTGAATCCCAATTACTTGAGTGGAGATAAAGAGGACTGTGGTTCAAATCCAGTTCAGGCAAAAAGTTCCTGGGATGGCATCTCAACCAATAGGCTAGAAATGTTGGCACATGCCTGTCATGTTAGCTATGATGGAGGTATAAATAGGAGGATTATGGTCCCACCCATTCCAAGAAACAATGATATCCAATTTGAAAAATAATTTTAAAAGCAAACAGGGCAGTGGCGCTGTGGCTCAAGTAGTAGAACATTAGCCTTGAGTGAGTACAAAGAGGCTCAGGGACATCACTCAGGCCCTGAGTTCAAGCCTCACAACTGACATCCCCGCCCCCCAAATAAAGAAAGAAATAGGGCTAGAGACATAGCTGAAGTAGTACAGCCCCGGCTAGTAACCTTGAAATACCAAGTTTAAATTTTCTCTCCCCACCCCCTTCAAAAAAGAAACACTTTCAATACCTTTCCAAAGCTCTTCATAAGTTTAAGTGGTTCAGACTTTACTCTTCCAAGAAGACTTTCCTTGGGCTAGAATGACCTGGTATAATACATTAAAAATCCTTCTCTTTCTGTAATTCAGTATTAGGGAACACACTTAACTTACAGATGTAAGTACATTTTCCAACAGCACTTTTATTGGAAAGAAATAAAGTTTTAATGTAAATGCTATTTTTCTACCTCTAATTTCTGCATTGATTAGCTTAGATTGTATGCAGAGAATACGTCCCAGTAGTTGGGACTAGACCTACAACTCCCTGAATTCTGGATTAGACCTCATTCACAGACGATCTTGCCTCCTTTTTTGATTTTTTTGAATTTTAATGACAATAAGTAAAAAGAGTTAAGTGGGGAGTCTCAGGTCTCCTGTCTAATATGGAGAAAAGCTACTTGGCACAGGCCAGTTAAAATACAATAGGAATAACTAATAGCAATGTCCTCTCCTTTAATCCATTTGATGCTCCCCATAAGTGGCAAGAAAAGAATTCTAAGAAATGACTTGCCGTTCACAGTAGGCACTGAGGTGAGCTCATGTTCTGGAGAAGGCCATGTTTTCTCTAGCTAGCAGATGTTTCGTACATTTGACATTTAGAAACAAGTCAAAGTTGTCCTTTGTTATTATGTGTAATGGTTCTCCAAGAATAAATGAAAACCTTTTACTGTAATTCAGAATGCATTTTGCTTCTTTGAAGGCTATACAGTGGTTGAGCTTTTAAAAGCTTAGGCAAAGGGACAGATGTTCAAGAGAATAATATGACTAACTCTAGTGGATGGGAACAGTCAGAGACTGGTCATGTCCAACAGGAAGAACAGACTACACCCAAATCAACTATTATACCAGGAGATGGGAAGTGCTCCTGACTGCCTACTTGGCTGAATAAACGCTCGCATCCCACATTCTTTTTTTTTTTTTAAATGTTGGTTATCTTTTCTGTACCTTGGTAAGACTTAACAGAAGCCACTACTAGCTGGATGAGAGTTTCTACCCAATCAACATATTCTAGTCCTATTCTAATTCCTCGAGTTTTTTGTTTCTTAATAATTTTAAATTTCATAGTCTACAAAAATAAAATTAGAGGGACTCAGAAGAGAAAGGAAAATGAAATGCCATGGGTTGATAACCTCATTATCTGCAGGCATCTGAGGTTTTCAGTGAAGTACTAAGGAAACATCCCAACTGAGACTCCCAGTATTGTTTTCCTGAATCATCTCTAGGCCTGCAGCAAAGCCTTGCTGGGCATGCATCCCACTGCTGTGCCAGGTGGCAGACCCCCAGATTGTGTCCTTCTATCCTGAAGCCCTACTGACAGCTCAGGAACATGGCATGCTTTCCTGATTGGACAACTGTTCTGGCTATAAAGTCTGATGACATGCTGATTCCTGAAGCCTACCACAGCTTTGTTGAAGGCTTGAAATCTCTAATGTATGATAACGCTCTGCCAATACTTCTGGCAAAGTGACTTCAGGCTGGAACGTCAGCAGTTCCCAGAAACGAAGACCAGATCAACTGCTTTTCTCACTTCCCAGGCTGCAGCCCTACTGACCCAGAGAATAGACTACTTTGTACAAGACAGAGGAAGCCACTGTGTTATAAGAATAACTGAATTCTTGGTATCTAGAGACTTCAGCAACCAGTATGATGTTGGGCAAGTCACTCTTCTTTGGGCCACTAGTGGATTGCCTTTCAAAGGTCATTAAGTCCTATGTTTGAGTGACAGGGACTGAATGGGCTCATTGAGCACCCATTTTAACTCTCCGCTAGCTTGCATTCTCTTCTATAAATCAAACTATATTTCCTGTACTCTGAGTGAAATTGTACATTCAGGTAATGTAATTTTTTTCTTACTATACACAGAGATAAACACATAAATTCTATGCTGGCAGAAAACCTGAGATAGTAGCCATTCAGAGAAAGAAAAATCATCTGGTGCATTCACTGGCTGAGACCTCTAGGTCTCCTGGAGCTGGAGTTCATGCATTTGGATGAAAATGAAAGAGATCATGGCAGTCATCAGGGTAAACCATTCTTCACTGAAATGGAGCCATAACAGGAACTAGAAGCTTTTCTTGCCCAAGGTATTCTTGATGGCATAATCCCAAGTCTGATCCTCTGTCTTTTACTGAGATATTTTGAACTACTTAACACTCTTTTATTGATCCTTTTCTGTTTAAATCATTCAGAGGAGTTTTTGTTATTTGCAATCGAAGGTCTGGAATGGTGATAGTTATATAAAAGGCATAAAGTACAATGGAAACACCTTATAAACTGTAAAGCTTAGATAAATGGTAGAAACTTAATAGCATTCATTTAGTAACATTTTCTTCTAAAGGATGAAACACTGCAGAAAATCTGGACAAGGGAATTGTTATTTAGTTCTGAAAACAATTCTATAGATTGGCATTTATATTACTTCTCTATTTCTACAATAATGCTAAAAGACACACTAACCAACAACTCAGTAACTTATTCTTTGAGTCATCCAGGTGCTTTTTCTGGCTCACTTTGAACTTCCTCATGTGCTTGCAACAACCCAGTCAGTCTTTGAATAAGGTAATTGAGCAATGTATCTCCTCTCTAAATCGCTCTTATCCTCTAGTAGACTAGAAGAGCAAGTGAAAAAGTGGACACATACAGCATTATGGCTACCTCTGCTCACACCTCTAACCCTAGCTACTCAGGAGGCTGAGATCTGAGGATTGCAGTGCAAAGCCAGCCCAGGCAGGAAAGTCCATGAGACATTTATCTCCAAATAACCACAAAAAGCCAGAAATTGACTTAAGTGCTGTGGCTTAAGTGCTAGAACACTAGCTTTGAGCACCAAAACTCAGGGACAGCAGCACCCAGGCTGAAAGTTCAAGCCCCAAGATTGTCAAATAAAAGACATATGCTCATATATACATATACAAGTGTGTATATTTATATATAGAGGTACATATGTACACAGAGATCTACCCATATGTAATCATACATACATATATTATATATGTAATCAACATTTATGTGTTTGTGCTTATATGTGAAGATTGGACAGACAGATCAAGGTTGGAAGACTATAATTCACAGTCCAAATCCAGTAAACATATATAAGACCATCTTTACATTCCTAAAGTTTATAATATAAAACAAAATACAAAGAATATGTGATACAAACTATGTGCGGCTAATCTGCAAAGCCTAATATATTTACTCTATGGGCCTTTACAGAAAAAGTTTGCCAAAGAATAGACTTAATGTGTGATTTTTTTGGTGTTGAAGGTCCCATATCCAACTAATGTTTAAAACTTAGCACAGGCTCTCTATTTATGAGAACTCTCTAAGTAAACATGTTGGGCTAGGCCACTGCAAGTGCTTACAAATGAATTAGCTGAAGTATAATAGAGTCTGTGGAGAACTCAAATGATATAATCTTTTAGAAAGACTAGGTTAACACCAGGAAATGGGTAGATCCAAATGGGGAGTAAAGCTCAGGGGAGAGGGGTAGAAGAATGAAGGGGAAGAAGGAGGCAAAGAATGTAGTGCAGAATTTATTGTATATACCACAAAACTAAGAAAAGTAAGGGAAGAGGTAGGTTGTGAGGGATGGGTGCAAATTCCAAAGTGGGTGACACTGATCAAAATGTATTGTATTCATAAACTGCGTTGTTATATGGCACCTCTTTTGTACAAATACTTTAAGATAATTTTAAATTTTTAAGAAATAATAACTTTCTAATCTGAGCAGGAGTTAAGCCAGATCATCCTTCAAGCCTGTCTACTGTTAAGATACCTCATTTGTAATTATGGAGCTAGGAATGGAATCTTTATGGGTGATCACTGGAAGAAAAGATTACCTATAGATAAAAGCACCTCTCCAGTGAAAAATTTCCAGTTCAAAAATAAACCATCAAGCTGTAGTATTTTACCAACTGGACTTCAGTCAAGTCTCTCCTTAATGTTAAAAATTGATGGTGGTAGTGACACATATACTTACCACTGAAGAAGACAGAAAAAGGAAGTAACATACAGATTGTTTTGTGTCTCTATGAACAAACATGTATAACCCAAGCTGAAGGTAGCTAAGCCTTTAGTAAATGAAAATTTGTGTACCTGAATTTCATGGAGTCTGGAATTTTCCACAAGGGAACTGAGCATGCAAAAGTATTTATACATCATGACCACTGATCAGGCTCTAATTAGCCTTATAATTAGAAGGGTAAACAGAAGTACAATTCCCAAACTGCTCATTGTTTTTTACCTGTCTGTGGAGCACTAGTTTATTTACCTTTACACCCCCAGCAATTCAGCGTAAAATTAATCATTTAAATTTGTTAATCTTTGAAAGAATTACTTTTTAGTGCTCAACCAAACTCAGCTTCACCATGTTTGCATAATTACACTGTCACAACGCCATCAACTACATGCTCCTTCAGTTCTGTAAATATTATTGAAAAATAAGTTCTTTGTATCTCTAACTCTCCCCTACCTCTGGCCATCCTACAATTTGCCCTGTGCAAATGAGCAGGGTGGATTTAAATGTCTTGCCTCCAACTAAGCAGTTTATTTAAAGGTGGGTTTAAGTACCTGTTTTAAAAACAATTTACAAAGGATCACACCAACATGCGCATATTAGGTAGTCTGCCCAAAGTCACCCTAGGACAGGCTTCTCAAAGTGTAATCCCCAAGTCACCCCTAGTGGTATCAATTTAAGGTTTCTTCTAGGTACCTCATGTGCACGACTGGACACGTGCTCACTGTTTCCAAAGGCTGGAGCCTTTGGTCACTGGCTGCAGTTCAGCTATCTTTGTAATTAGTAATCAGTTCTGCACAGGACTCAGTGACTTCTTAGGAGGGCACTTGGTTTTGCAATGGACTTTGCCTTCATCTAATGGCTGAGCCATTAGACAATACAGGATTTATTTGGCACTATGTGTTTGTAGTGTGAAGGTACAGAGCAGTTATTACTCATTGGGACAAGCCTTTCCTAGAAGAATAGAAAATAAGCCAGGTACCTAGATGCCCCTCAGTAGATGAATGGATCAAGAAAATGTGGTATGTACACACAATGGAATTCTATGCTTCCATCAAAAAGAATGACATCGCCCCATTTGTTAGGAAATGGAAAGACTTGGAAAAAATTATATTAAGTGAAGTAAGCCAGGCCCAAAGAAACATAGGTCCCATGGTTTCCCTTATTTGCAATTACTAGTATATGTCTGAGACAAGCAGAAACGGTCCGATAAGTTGATGTTAGGCAAAATGAACCCCAAGATAAAGACTCAAATGGTTTTTCTTTCTTGCAATTGTTTCTAACATATTTATGATTTCTTTGTTGCTTTGTATGTCCCTCCCCCATGGTATAACCCCTGTTTTCACTGTATTTGATGTTGGTATGGTTTTGGAGGGGAAGGGAAAAAACAAATTGTTTAAATAGGGATACAGGTGGACCCATTGCAACAATGAGATGTACAAGATGTTATGTCAAAAAACAAACTTTACAACGTTGGTGCGGGGTGGGGGGGGTGAGGGGACAGAGGGGATATGAAAAGGGATGGGAAGGGGAAACAAAGGAGGAGGCAACAATGCTGGATAAGAAATGTACACATTACCTTGCTCATGTAATTGTAACTCCTCTGTATGGTATTTTCACATTAAAAAAAAAGAAAGAGAGAAAAGAAAAGAAAAGAAGCCAGGTGCCAGTGGCTCACACCTGAAATCTAGCCTGCTCAGCAGCTTGAGATCTGAGGATCATAGTTCAAAGACACTCCAGACAAGAAGGTCTGTGAGACTCTTATCTCCAATTAACTACCAAAAAGCTGAAAGTGGAGCAGTGGTTCAAGTGGTAGAACACTAGCCTGAATAATACAGCTCAGGGACAGTACCCAGGCTGTGAGTTCAAATCCCATGACAGGCACAAACAAAAACAAGAAAAGAAAATAGTGGAGAATTCTCTCCTTTTCTTGTTCTGACCATCCGGAGACACAGTCACTCCACAGGTCACCAGCAGATAGTCCTGTGAGAAAGTGGTTATACTTGTCCTGAACTACAAGCCAACCCACTAGCCCACCAATGTATGGGTGCTCCTTCCTTCCCACAGCCCTCCTTTTGTTCTCCCTGGAATTTAGTCCCCAATGCAGGATAGAATATAAAAGCCTTTTTTGCCTAAAACTCTGCTTTCTGAAATTCAGATATTACTGAATTTGACCGGCGAGGAGAGGAACAGTTTTGCAAGCTCCCCAACGGATTTTCAGGCAGCCTACCATCTGATGTCTGATGGATCTAGAATGTGAATCTGGTGCAGAATAAAATGTGGTGTAATTTCCATAGTCACACGTTTTGGGTTAAATAATAAACAGTTATGTTCTCACATTGGGCCAAGGATGGATCTGAGACCCATAACTAAGTATACGGCATCTACTCTACAGTTAAATGAGATGCTGGGTAGTTCCTGGTCCCAGACAATACCAGCTCCCACCCGGTGAGCCAACTCACCTGTGCATGCGGTCATGCTCTAGCTTGTTTGGGTCACACTGTTCTGTGATATCAAGTAGACTATAACAGTTAGTTACAGTTCTTATTCACTTGCTCAGTCTCTCTCTTTCTCACTCTCCCTCACTCCTACCCTCCCTCCCTTTCCTTCACCTTTCTATCCCTTCTTCCTCTTACCCCCCCTCTCTCTTACCCCTTTTTCTGCTCTCCTTTTTCTCCATCTGTCTTCTTCCTTTGTCCCATCTCCTGCCTTCCTGCCCTCTGGCCCCTCCTCCCCCTTTCCTTTTTCTTCCTCTCTTTTTATTTTTAAACAACTCCAATCCTAAAGAGCGTAATTACCATCCATTGTGTATTGGTGGAAAAATACTATTCTGTAAATAAATAAAAATATATTTCTCCATACCCCCCCTCCCCCCCCCCCAAAAAAAATCCAGTGATCAGGAGACAAAGGCCTCTGGGGTTTGGTTAGAGCTGTTTTTGCCCCCAGTGTCATCTATCTGAGGAGGATTAAAAGTACTACCACAGACAAACATCTTTAGAAATGCTATAAATAGTACATCAGCAAGATCAGGAAACAAAAGAGAAGCACAGCCAGTATAATTAGTTCACTTACTGAGCAAGTTCACTTTTCTAAAGCTGAAGATTGCATTCCAGCTGAAGAGACTATAAGATTGGGAAAGGAAGAAAAATTGACTTCCTGTACAAGCTGTAGATGAACTCACACATGGGGACCTCAAGCCCTAGTCAGCCCCCACTGCTGCCTCATGTCAAACCAGCAACAATGCCTTCTGGATAGAATATAGAAACCAAGAGCCTGTAAAATGAGGAGAGATTAAATTTGATAAGAAAATCAAGGCACCTGATGCCAGAAAGCAAACAGAAACCCATATGGAGAAGAGTTCAACACCCAGGCCATCATAGGTTAAATCTAGAGTTTTCCTAATAATAACAATAACAATAATCATAATCATAGTAAATTAATAACAATAGCATTAGCTCATTTCTCTGAGTGTTTACTTTGATCATTAACACATTTAATTCTCTCAAGAACTCCTTTAAGGTAACTGCTGCTAATTATAAATTTTGTAAATGAGGAAACAGGTTCAGAAAGATTTGGCACCTTGCCCAAGGTAAGATTTGTGGTTGCAAGCATGTTCAAGCCATATTACACTTTTCTTTTCTATCAGAACCCCATCAATTAAAGCATAGGAGTGAAGAAGAAGGATCCTGGACCACTGAATTCCAGAATGCATTGAAGCCAACTGGAAAGCCAATCCCTGAGCACAAGCTGAGGCCTTGAGAGGGCGACAGGACTATCCAAGGACACTGGGGAATGTTACCCATTCTCACTTCAGTACTACTCCGTGTAGCAGAAAGGCCACCCCATGAAAAATGCATCTCTCTTGTATCCACCTCAGGACTAGAATATCAGTTCTGTCATTTTTGCATCCTCAATACCAATTGGCATTCTATTCGTGAGCGACTATGTCTGTATAATACCCGGGGAACCTATTACAGATACTGGTGCACAGTAGAGACTCAGCAAAGTTTATGAAAGAATATTTTCTCATGTAAATGTAACCCCTCTGTACAGTATTTTCACAATGAAAAACTTAATTAAAAAAGAATATTTTGACAGACAGAGGAATGATGAGCAAGTGAACCCTGTTATATAAACTGACTATGGACAACAAAACATATTTTCATGCTTTATATTATCTTTGATTTTTGAAACCAAGAGGTAGTAGTCTTGCTCCAATTTTGTACACGAAGGACCTCAGGAATCTAAATTCTTTTCCAAAGGTTCACAGCGAGGAAGTGGAGGAGCTAAGATTTCACTTAGATCTTCAGATACTTAATAGTTAAGGGAGAATACCACAATAATCTGTGTGACATACATAGAGGAACAAAATAATAGAGGCAAAGACTGGAGTGGAGGGAATGGGACAGAGGAACTGCTGTTTAATGCATCCAAAGTTTCTGTTTTCTGAGATAATTGCCCAATAATGTGAATACACTTAACACATGAACTGCATATTTAAAAGTGATTAAGATGGCCAATGCTACACTCTGAATTTGTAGCTAACTACTACTCATCTACTATGTACTTTAAATACTTTATCTTGCTTTAAACTCACAATAATTCTATGAAGCAAGTACCAATATCATCCTTGTTTGCAACAAAGAAAACTGAATTATAAGCCAGGTGCCTGTCACTCACACTTAACAACTCAGGAGGCTGAGGTGTAAGGATCACCAATGAAGCCAGCCCAGGCAGTACAGTCTTTACGATGTCTAACCACCACCACAAAAAGCCAGAGTGGAGATACAGCTCCAGTAGTAGAGCACAGCTTCAAGCAACAAATCTAAGGGACTTATACCCAGGCCCATAGTTCAAGCCCTAGTATCAGCAGAAAAACAAACAAACAGACAAAACAAAACTGAGTTACAAAGAGATAGGACAACTCAGGCAAATCATGTGGTTAATAATCCAAGAAATAATAAATGAACAAAAGAGAGAAGACATTTGATAAGGAATTTGCTGCTAGAGCAGAGGTTGAAGATTCTGTTGTAAAATTCTCTATTTAAACTTGTACCTATATCAAATATTCACCAAATATTTCACCAAATATTTCACTAAACCAGAACATCTGAAGATCAAGTTTTGATTTTCATTTATTTCCTATACTAGAAAAGCATTTTAGCCAAAGAAACACATACACTCAAAGAATAGTAGCTTTGCATTTAGATAAGGTGAACTGAGTTCAAAGCCTGTCTCCCACCCTGTGCATGTAACATTTAACATTTTCTTTGACTTCTCTCAGCCGATAAAACTGAAATGTCATCAGGAACATAGTTATTGTAAACACTGAATGAGACAGTCTGTGTAAAAGCCACCGTATATGACTATGAACAAATATGAATACTTATTTTCACTTAAAAAATGTTGAGCTGGATGTCAGTGGCTCATGCCTGTAATCCTAGCTACTAAAGAGGCTGAGATCTCAGGATCATGGAAGTGGAACTGTGGCTCAAGTAGTACAGAACTAGCATTAAGCAATAAAAGCTTAGAGACAGTGCCCAAGCCCTGAGTTCAAACCTTGGTATTAGCAAGAAACAAACAAACAAAAAGCCCTTAGTTTTTTGTAATGCAACTCAGCCCTAGGACACACACACACACACACACACACATACACACACACACACACACACACACACACACACACACACACACACACACACACACACACACACAGAGTTGAGGAATAAAATTATTTTGTCCTCAATTCTTATCTGACCTATCTAGCATACTCTTCAGCCTCTGGGTGTGGGGATGCTCTAATAGTTCTGGGAAGATTAATATTTGCACTACTTTTCCAGATATACATGGTAAAAGATACCTCAATATGTCAAATTTGGAAACATAAATATCTCTTATTTCTAACCTCAACGCACTCACTGCTAGCTGCTCCCTGATCTGAGAAGTCATTTACAGGCTCACAGCAGCTTCCACCCACAACTTTTTATTCTTTAAGCTGAGGAATTTCATCTCTTCCATCCATCTCAGCTTTCCATAGCATTACACTCCAGCCACAGTATAACTTCAAGCTAAGCCACGCTACGTAACTTGGAGTTTCTCTTGTAAACACCAGGCAATATCTGAAACAGCAAGATGAAGAATCACTTTAGACATCTCTGATGATAGTAAGGTCACACCATTGGCTCATAATACTCCAGTTGGCAAAAATGTTACCCTTACTCCCTACGTACACAGAAGGTAACTTACGTATTAAAATATACTTCCCAGCCTCTCTGTGGGTAACGTCCATGTGGCTTAGTCCTCTGGAAATGAGGGAGGAAAATGACACACACTACTTCAGCTCTATTCCTTGATATTCTCACCTAGAATTTTCATCCTCTTTATATCCATCTTCTAGTTAAATCTTCAGTTACATGCTACCTGATGGTAGACTCACACAAAACTGGGTCCCAAAATGGCTATATGGAGCAAAAAAAATCCCACTGTAACATACATTGTCCTATCCTATGAGTAAGAAGTTTTTATTAATAACAATAACCCTAATGAGATTTATTGAATCTCCAAACTAGCTGTGTAGACTGGAATAGAGGATATATGAAACATGAAAGAGAAACTAGACCAGAACATGACTCATGCTGGAACTAGTAGTCCCTTTCCTTCTCCTGGCTGGAGAAAAAACAACATATACATTATTCATCTTTTGAGGAAAAGATAGGAATCCACAAGAAGGACATAATCAGAGTCCTAGTAAAATTCAAAAGTATATTTAAGCACTACTTCTTCCTTAATTTCTACTTAAAAGTTGTGAGAAAATAATTGTCTGGCAAAAAAATCTCACTTGAAAATTACACCCCAGGCTATAATGTTAGTTCAACATGAGTGCATTAATACTTCTTTGTACTTGAAAGCTGTAAATGTGAATCTAATCCCATCATCACAAGTTTGATTGAGTTTCCCAAGTACTGTAGTTCACACTGCATTATATTTTCAGTTCCAATACCATATCAGCCATGGAGTAGCTCTTCAAAAAAGGATCTGTCAGCTTCATAGCATGGTACACAGGACTAATCAGCAATACCATGGTATTACAGAGTCATCTGTTCCTCCTGACAGAGGTAAGCAAGAGTGGGGGCGAACAGCTCCAGGGAAGAAGAAGCCAGACTGGCAGCAGCTGTCCCAGCACTCAGTGCAAAATTTCCCTTGAGGAGCTCAAAAATCACTTCCTATAGCAAATATCAAGTGTTTGATAATCTTCACATGTAGCACATGCAGCCTCTGGAATGATCACCAGAGAGAAGGGTATTAAAGTACAAGGCGAGAAGCCATAGGTTCAGATTCCAATCATGTCATATTTCACTGACACTATTTAGATGATGGCTGAAGCTATTTAATTGAGGTTATTTAGGTTACTATTGAGGCTATTTCATTGAGATTATTTAGTTGTGTGACCTGGCATAAATACTTCCTTTTTTAACCTCTTTGGGCCTTGACTTTACAAGACAGATCATTAATTATATTTTGGCTGTCCAATGTCCCCCCCCCACACCTTCCTGTGGTAATATCCCATATTATCTTCTTGTAAAGTACTCTTCAATTGTGCATTTCTGATAGACATGACTCACATTTGGCACATGACTCGGCCTGGCTAATTAAGGGATTTTGGTTCCTTGGCTATAATGACTGGCTCAAGATTGAATGTAAGATCAAGTCCAATAAGAAGCAGGAATTTTTGTACTATAGGAAATTCTTGGTTTTTGTTTTTTTTTAAAAAAAAGTTCTCATTTCTTCTGGCTTGGATATATATAAAGGATGTATGTTTGAGTAGACAGCAGTCATATCCATTCTCTAAGAAGTTTTGAAAAGAAGTCTCCCTTAAGACGAGATAAGCCAACAGTATGGGAGAGACTAGTACTGGCGATATCTCTTGAAGTCTAGCTTAAGCAGAAAAGGCAACATCCTGGCTAAAAGTTATTTAATATCACTTTGCCATAAAACAGTTTGAAGGAAACTGTGCTTCTCAGTCATGCAGGACCCCAAGTTCCTTGCATTCTATGGCTCTATGGTCTGCTAAGCCCTTAGAAGAACAATCATTCTACTCTACAAAGTATAGACTACAGGAGTTAAAATGGAGGTTTTTATGGTCTAGTCTTAAAAGTTGTATATTGCTTCCTTTATATTCCATTAGGTAGAACTCAGGCTCATCGCCATATAAGAAGAGATTGGGAAGTTAATTCTAGCTGTACTTGGGTGCAAAGGGGCCACCGATAATACTGTTCTAGCAGTTCTTGATACATTGGGAAAGTACTAAAGGAATGGGTAAACTCTTTCAGGGTCTAAAATGATGGCATGATAATAGATGAAAAGCCTCTTAGAGACTTTCAAGCCCATCCATCTCCATACTTACATAAATATACCCAAGCTAAGCTAGACAGGAATTGGCAGGGCTGTAACTAGAATTCACTTGTAGCTTCCATGGTTTCCTTTCTCCCACTCCTTCTGTAAACTTTTCATTCTAAATCTTGTGTACGATTTCCTTGTTGCTCACTGTTCTAGCTTTGGGAGATCATTTATTCCTTCCACAGGGATTTTCTGTCCACATATCTTTACTGCCTTATGGCATCTCCCTCCATTCAGAAGATGTGGCTTTCAAGTCAAGGAGACCAAATGGAGGTGACTCCAATCTTACCAAATCACAGTGACCACATACTTGACACAAAATGCTTATGGCACACCCATCAAAAAAAAAGCTGACGGTAACATAGTAACCTTGACATACTTGAAAGTATAGTTCTATTGTATTTTTATAAATAATTTATTGCTTTAAGTGGCACACTCTTCAGTGTCAATGAGGAAATGAAATGTTTATATTTAGGACTTCTAGCAGTTTATACCAAAGCCAAGTTCCATTAATATATATTCACGCACTAACATGCCTAACTAAACACAAGATATATTAAGAAACTAATCATTATCCCAACTTAAATATCAAGCAAGAGCCATAATTTATAATTTTGCCCATTTCTTTTCCGAAAAGCTTAGTTTCATCTTTCATGAATGCATGGGTTTCAGTAAAACCAATCATTACTGCTGAATGATGTGACCTACTTTATTAATTAATTCAGTTGTCTCTTCTGAAAACTCAGGTAACAAACTAGAAATGCTACTTGACAAGAGGCCTTTCAGAATATAGGATCTCTGAACATACTGGTCTTTCTTCATTTTTGTGTGTGCTTCACTGAATACCAAAGGTCCATAAACAGAACTGATGAATAATTCATCCGCCCGTCCACCTCAATACTCCTCACCCCATAGGGAGAAAATATTAGGAAACACTGTCAAGGATGTCTATAATTCTGGAAGTTGACAAATGTATACTTAAAAGTAGACGAAGGACCCAAAGTCTCAGGGATTCACAAAGAGGTCTGCTCGATATTCTAAGTCCATTGATAGCTCTAGTCCCAGGAGAGGTTGTTCATAAAGAGTCAAATTAGAAAACACAGAGGAGCTCCTGGCAGAATTCTACTAGGACTTTGAGTGGATATCTGATCTTTTGCTTTCTCACATTCTCAATTTCTAAAATGTCTCTCAACATTTCATTGAGAAGTCCAAATTTGCTAGTATGGGGACACGTGTCGACTGAACTTTTGGTTTTCAAGCTGAGTACCCCTGCCCTGTGATGGAAGGGGTGACAACTACAGGTGATGTGCCCTATAGGAACAGAGAGTGAGAGTGAAATGCAAAGCTATGTACCCAACTGTGCCTCGACTCTTCATTCTACCACGCACCTCTCCACGTATGTTTCAGTTTACCCTACTGTGAAATGGGGCAAACAATAATGCCTCTAGCCACACAGGGTAGCTATGATGATTACACAAATTAAATGTAAGAAACCGGAATAGTGTTTGGCAGACAGAAAATTCTTTGTAAATATTAGCTTTAAAGAGAAATGACCACTTGGAAATTAGATTTCAGTGTTTAAGACTTTACAGAGTCAAGGCCTTGCAATATACAGCCATCTATTATTATCTGTTGTAAATCAGATGGCTCACATGATTATCTATTTGTTAAAGATAGTAACTACCCTTACCTAAGTATTTACCATAACTTTTAGAATGTGGGTGTTATCTGTATTGTACAGATGAAACTGAGCTTAACATCCCACAGGACCAAGATCACTATAGTATATTAAAGATGGCACAACCTTTTCGGCATCCTCCCATGGAGAGATGAGAATTGTTTGCTTTCCTCTGTAAATTGGGCATGTCTTCAATTGCTCTGACAAACAAACAGCAGAAATGATGCTACACTAGTTGCTGAGAAATAAGAATTCTAACAATACCTGCCAATGCTTGTTATGCAGAATTTTAAGGATCAGATGAGTTAACAGATATGAACGTGTTTTGTAAAAGAGAAAGCTCTACAGGCATTAGGAATTACTATCATTTATACATGCTAATTGCACTGTACATTATTCTATAACAATAAAAATCACCTGCTCTATAGGGCGTCTTTGTCAATATGTGCAATTTAGACTTTGGAGACCCTAAGGAACAATGCAAAACACCTACAAACTCCAAATTGTTCTCCACAGGCAGCTATGTCTCTACAACAGCAAAACATCTGTTCTGTTCAGTTCAGTCATTTCTACTTAAAATCACTTAAAGCAATGGCTTAATAGCATGTAGGGTCAAAAGAAAAGAAGAGAGACAGGCCTGTCTCACACCATTTGTTTCTGTGAAATCAAACTTAGAAGTACTTGGTAAGCACTATACAGAGTACTGGGTGAGGCTGGGGAAGATTTAAATAGGGGAAATCAAGTCCAGAATGTCTTTTTATAAAATGCTTAAAATCATAATGGAGAAGAGCCAATGATGAGGGAACTCTGGTGAAGGGAACCCAGATTGGAGATTTAGTAAAACAAAAGCTCCTCTGTCCGTTGCACATGCTAATTATGACATATTATTCTACAACAGAACTTGCCTGCCTTACAGGGCTTCTTTGTCAACATGTATAGTTTATGTACTATATATTAAATGGATTCGTTAAATGTCTATTCTATGATTATCACTGATAATAATTTGTCTTTAATCAACACACAATTGTAATTTTAAAAAGGAAAACATTTTACCTGTTTTTGACAGCATCAGGAATATCTGAGTGTCCATCTCAGAGTGAGTCTGTCCCGAAACCTGCCCATAGCAGGTATTTTCATACTATTCCTGCAAGACTTATTTTAGATACTGGGCTGTAGTGTTTCATGCTTGTAATCGTAGCTACTCAGGAGGCTGAGATCTTAGCATAGTGATTCAAAGCCAGCCAGAGCAATAAAGTCTGTGAGAGTCTTATCCCCAATTAACCAATGGAAAGCCTTAAGGGGAGGTGTGATTCAAGTGATACAACACCAGCCGTCAGCAAAAAACCCAAGTGAGAACACAAGGCCCTGAGTTCAAGCTCCAGTACCTTACACACAAACACACAGACATAGACACAGACACAGACACACAGACACACAGACACACAGACACACACACACACACACACAATTCAGGGCTTTCCTGACTCAGGGAGACTTTCTTGATTTCTCCTCCTATATATGCAAAATTCTCTTAACACACATATACATACAAAACACATTCAGATACATAGATACATCTATGCATTTTTCTCTTTTGTCATAAAATCCCCTTCTGCTCTCTGTCCTACTGCTTCTGACATTCTAGAGGGCATCAAATCACAAATGATACTCAGGCTCAAATCTGTTAGAGGTGGTCCCTTTATTTAGCATCTTTGCATTGGGAGGTGGTAGGATTGTTTCTCCTCCTCTTGAAGCTGGGCTAGTTTGTGACTGCTTTGGCCAATAAAGCACAACAGTGACACTACCCTGGTTACCTGCTGATTCTGGCTATACTGATTCAATCTGTTAAAATAGAGATCACCCCGAGAGTTTGTGATCTAGTAGTTCTAAATGGGGGTGGCGCCCACATTCTCAAGTTTCCAGATGCTGCTGCTGCTAGCTCAAGACTACACTATGAGGATGCCACCAAGTCACATAATATTGATCATACCACGCTATAATGGTCTCTTTACATGTTTCTTACAGCCTAAAATGATGGATTAAGTGTCTACTATGTCTCCCCATTTACCAAGCTGAATTTTCCAAGTACATACTCTGTCTTCTTTGGCTCTCTAAGTCCAGAGACTTACCCCAAATCAGGTATAACACCAATGTATTTGGTGAATGTTTACTGAACAAAAGATCAGTGAACATTGCATATGGATGTCAAAGGGCATTTGAGAAAGTAGCAAGGATTTAATGATAACAGAGTATAATCATATACCCGGTCATTCCTAAGGATTGAAGACATTGCCTGACAGCATTATACTAGCTAGTCACAAAGTTGACAAGTTTATTACTAGGCTCAGTATCAAGTTTCAGCCATTTATCAATATCCATATGGACATAAGATCTAGAATCTAGGATGGGGGAAAATTCAAAACCAAGTTAAAGAGAAAAATTTTAAAGCATTAAAAATAGAGCCTTAGAAGACAAGATTCAACAAGGTAAGAATTGGTTAAAGAGAATTGGGATGAACTCTCACAAGATTAGAACCTACTTATTTGTTGGAGCCTCAGAGGATAGAACTTAAATGCAAACATCCTTTAGATAAAAGACTTATCTAAATCAAAGTACTAGTACTCAGAAATGAATCAGGCCAGGGTGGGAAGGTTAGTCAGTGGTAGAGCACTTGCCTTGAATGCATGAGGCCCTGGGTTTGATTCCTCAGCACCACATAAGCAGAAAAACACCAGAAGTGGCACTGTGGCTCAAGTGGTAGGGTGCTAGCTGAAGAGCTGAGGGACAGTGTCCAGGCCCAGATTTCAGGCCCCACAACTGGAAAGAAAAAGAAAAAGGAAAGAAAGAAAGATAGAAAGAAAGAAAGAAAGAAAGAAAGAAAGAAAGAAAGAAAGAAAGAAAGAAAGAAAGAAAGAAAGAAAGAAAGAAAGGAAGGAAGGAAGGAAGGAAGGAAGGAAGGAAGGAAGGAAGGAAGGAAGGAAGAAAGGAGGGAAGGAAGGAAGGAAGGAAGGACAGAAAGAAAGAAAGAAAGAAAGAAAGAAAGAAAGAAAGAAAGAAAGAAAGAAAGAAAGAAAGAAAGAAAGAAAGAAAGAAAAGAAAAGAAAAGAAAAAAAGAAAAGAAAAAAAGAGAAACAGGCCTAGTTTCTAGTACCATATGGAATAAATATTTGAGCTTTTTAAAAAAATTTTAATTAAATGTATTTTCACTGACACATAAAGACACAAAAGTTGTCCATACCAGTAGGATAACATTATATTGGAATATATGTCTAAATCATACAATGGTTACATCAGTTTAAACATTTCTGTCCTATTGTGTGAACCTACAGTCCCAAATACTTCACAGTCTGAGGAAGAAGGTTTTACTGGAGCCCAGGAGTTGAAGAATAGCCAGGACAAGATAGTGAGACCCTTGCTTGAAAACGCATACACATGCACACACACATACACACACACACACACACACAATCACACAATCACACATATGCACCATTGTAGCTTCACAAATGTTAACTGCTTATGATGAGAACTTTCAGAATTCTTTCTTTTAATTGTTTAAAATGTAAGATGCATTACTGTCATCTATAATCAACCTAAAATGCAATCGCTTATAAGAACTTCTTACTCCTGGCATAAAGATGAGAATATAAATGGTTTGCTTGGGAGGTGATTTCCAGAAACAATAGCAAGAAAATGAAGACATGAGGCATGGGTGGGTAGGAAGCCAATGCCAGCACTAATAATTCCCAGATGGCCTCTGTGGGTACAGTGGGCACTCCAGAGAGATGATCCAAAGTGCTCAATATAGTCACCCCACCCAACAAATGGGGGGGCTTGAAGTTTATTCACAAACTCCCTTCAGAGGTTGTTTGAAGGTTGCTCCTAGGGCATTAATTGCAGGTACTTGCAATTAGCAGTCAGATGCACTAAGTAGCCTTCAGCCAAATAGTGCTATCAGTGAATCTGAATATGAATGGGGCACCAACATCTGCTATACACTTTGGATGATCAAGTGCTAGTAGGCACGGTTAAGGTAAGTGGAATCTGGGACAGAATTCTACCTGAGTGCTCAAGGAGTCTGGTAAATCATAACCATAATACCAGCAGCTAATATCAGCTTTGGATACACATGTGATTTCACTAGCTTTCTAGCAGCCCTCTGCTAGAAGTCCAATTATATTATCCATGTCACTGATGAGGAGACTGGGGACAAGGGGACTGAAGTGATTTCCTCAAGTTTACGCCATGAGCAGAATACAGTAAAATCTACCTGACTTCAATCCCAAGCTATAGTTCTGAAAACTCCTGCAGTCTAGTCTTTGGATAGACTGTTACTGGGAAAAGTTTTTACTGCTAGGTAACTCCTTCAGGCAAGCCTGACTCATCCTCTTACATAGGCACTGGGCCAAGAGCAGTGCTCTGCTCTGTGAAGGCTTCTTGAGTTTAATTCCTCTACCTCCCCCAAATCACCTCCGTCTCAAGCCTTTTTACTCCATAGCTTATGACCTGCCTTATTCCCAGATCTACAATCAACCCCAGTGCTCCTCTGCAGGAGTATGTGATATTTAAGCATGTGTTTCTAAAACTGCAGCCTGCTGCTAGTGCTTGAGGTCTTCTTACTCATGGCCCCTGGAGGCCTTAAGATCCTGCTCGTGCTAGTAATGTGTATAAAGTGGCCCTAAAGAAGCTTTTAATTAATTCAGCTGTTTAGCTCATTGGACTAAAAACTACCAAGTTAAGTGGCTCCTTCTTAGCCTAGTGTTTTGCTTTCACTGTTTCCCACCTCACCTGTGATTGAGGCCAAACCATATGATTTCCCCAATGTAGTCATTAACATCCTTTCAATGAAGAATGTGCCAGCACTGTTGCTTAGTGATGAACACTGGTGAGTGAAAGGAGCATGTGACTGCTTAGATGGTGTATCGCTATAAACGTGCTTCCTTGGTGTGTCTTCCTTTCTGTGGCAGAAAAGACACCCTCTGTCCCAGATTTGGGGGCATTCAGGGAGTCAACACCAAGTTCATATCCTGTTATGAAATCTGCTGAGCATGTCATGATCGATCCACTGAGGGCTTTTTGTGCCAATACTGAGGATTGAATTTGAGACCTCATGCTCTTGCCTAGCCTTTCTGCTAAAGGCTGTCACTCTTACCATTTGAGCCACACCTCCATTTATATTTTTTCTTAGTTGGAGATTGGAGATTGAAGGATTTGTCTTCTCAGGCTGCCTTTGAACTGCAGTCTTCAGATGCCAGCCTCCTGAATAGATAGGATCTCAGGTGTGATCCAATGGCACTTGTCTTAGGGCCACATATATCTTTCCAACAAAAATATTTCATAGTAATATGAACATTGTGCCCTAACTTCATGTAACTAACACATCTACCTGTTGCCAGATTTCCTTAAATTTCTAGCTACCAGAATCTTGTGCTTTAATGGTAAGGAATGCATTTCTAGACATGCATTATCAGATTGATAATTATGTGAATTGTAGTGCCTATTTAAATTGAAACAATAAGAAACTGTCTCGTGTTAGTTTGGAAGCCATGCCAGTTTATTAAATTCCCACATTTTTTGCTCTCATCCCATAGTTGCACCCTTTGCCACGTGATTTTGCAGCTTAAGCAGGGGAATGTATGTCCTCTTAAATTTGGGGTTTGTTTTGTTCCTTAAAATAGCCAACAGAATACAATCAAAGTGATGGTGAGCCAGCATCCTAGCTAAGAACTTGAAGAACCTGCAAAACCCTTCTGCACTCTCTCTTTCTCACTCTCTCTCTCACTCTCTCACTCTCTCTCTCTCTCACTCTCTCTCTCTCTATATATATATATCTTCCTCTTGACCTCCTCCCTCTTTCTCTCTCAGGACTCTATCACCACCAATAAACAACTTATACTAGCCAATTTGAGGGTAAAAAGATTGTGCAAAACACAGTTGTGCATGCCAGTTGGAAACGTAAACATATGGGAAAACTACACATGATTAAGAACTTCAACAAAGTCTCCAATAAACCCTGTAGATAACTGAAGCCTAGATGAGCAAGACCTAGCAATTTCATGAATTAACTGAGTATCTACTTTATAAACCACAATGCTTTCTTATTCAGCAAGAGCTAACATACAATGGATCACAAATGTGATAGGAATGGAGCTTAAAACAGGGAATATGAAGGAATCACTTTTGAGGAAAAGCATTGTTTTCATGGTTGGAAAAGATTTATAAAAATTCTTCAGATAGGATCGGGGTTCAAAGCCAACCCAGGCAGGAAAGTCCATGAGACTCTTATCTTCAATAAACTACTAGAAAACCGGAAGTGGTGCTGTGGCTCAAGTGGTAGAGTGCTCGCCTTGAGCTGAAGAGCTGCGGGACAGCGCCCAAGCCCAGAGTTCAAGCCCCATGACCGACCCCCCCCCTAAAAAAATCTTCAGATAATATGGATCCATAAATTCCACTCTTAACAAGGTAGATCAGCTAGTTTAAAGAAAACAGTGTGACACTGTGAATATAAAGAAAGAAGTTCAAATCCCTAACCCTCAGGTTATTTATAATGAGAGTCACCATGTGTCATACGAGTTTTCAGCTGCAGGTAGACTGCAGCTAGGAGGAAGATAGGAGGCATGGTAGGGATCGTGGTCATGCTTTATTCATAGCTCTTTGTCTACTCCCTCATCACTAGCAGTATAGAAGCAGCAGCCCCAAGCATGGAACACAGTATTTATTGCCCCATCCCAGTATTGACTCACAGACTCTGCCAAGTGGTACCAGTTTTATTCTGTTTATCGACAGCATCCCCATTGCACTCTGTCCTCCAGTGGCAGCTCACTATCCAACAGTGGTATCTCTCCATTGATTTTCTCCTGTCCTTCAGTGGTACCTGTTTATAGCCTCTCTAGAAAAAAGTGGCCTTTGGCCAAGGATAACCACTCAAGGCTGGGCACACACACTCAGTCTCAAGGCAACATGCAAGATGACCTAAGGTAGAGCAAGCATATGTGGCTCAAGGGGAGTGTATTCCCAGGCCTTGGGGCATGCCCTCCAGAAACTGTAGTAAGCAAAGGCTAACTATACCAAGACCAGCGAGCATAGCTTACCCAATTCATCTGCAGATGTCCTGGTTTTATCATTGGCAAGCCCTCAGTGCTGGGCAGTTCTATAGGAGACATAAATCCCTAGGTAATTTTAATATAACGCGAATGTATTGATATAGATAGTTTATATGGATGTATTAATTGTTGTTGTGTTACTAATAATAAAATGTCCAGTGTATATTATCGCTTTTGATATGCATACTGAATATAAAGTACTTGACACAGAAGTTTGTGAATATTCATTGCTGCCTTATGAAGATGCTTGTGGAAGGAAACGAAATCTCAAAGCAAGTCTGAGATGCTAAGTGGTAGTATTCAAATTCCATTTAAAGCTAATTTCAAACCTTATTTCTTAAACATTAAGCTGATTTACTCTCCAAATTCCTTCATACAAACTCCATCAAAGCAAAAACTAGGACTTGGGGGGAGGAGGGGAAGTGAAGGTAATAGGAAGGAACCCAGAGCAGATAAAGCCATCCATAGAATGCTCCATGAAGGAAGTGATACCTGAAATGGAAGAGGTGAGTGGGAGTTTGTCAGAAAGTAGGTCAGACATTCCAGTTGTCTCTAGAGATCAGCTTGGATGGAGCGGAGACAGTGTAGGAAACCATAATCCAATCAGCTTGCTGCAGGGGAGGGCAAGCACTGGCGTTGGCAAGAATGGTGCTGGCTAGGAAAGAGGGCTAATGTTTTGAAATTCTTCTAGCAGTTACAGTCTATTCGAATCCATTGAGAGGGAAGTTCCCTCCATTTCCAAACATTTACACAGAGCAAAACAATTACTTGTCTTTGTTGTAGAACATTTTCCATGTGACAAGTGATTTGAGAACTAACACCACTGCACTTGCAAATCTGGAGTAAAAACATTGTAGTATCACATGCTGAGAACCTGAGGCTAAAAAAAGGGGGGAAAGAAACCCTACCTTATGAAAAGCCATTGCTAAATGTGCTAAGTAGCTCTTTCCCAATGCAAGTAGCAAAGAAATGAAACAAATGAAATGAAATAAAGCCACTCTGTAGTCCTTACGAAATGTACCTAAAAACTGACAAAGTCAACACAGTGCGGATCTTTCAGTGTAAAACTGAAATATGTTTGTTTAAATAACTGCAAGGCATGTGAGCAAACCAAACAGCCAATCAAAATGCCAGGTCTGATTTTCCTCAAGACATTGAGTAAATTTTTCTAACTGGCTTACAAAATTAATTCATTTATTTATTCATCAAGAGCCACTTTGCCATCTTCAGTGCCAAAAACACAAACATGTTTGAGGAGAGTTGAACATTACAATTTGATAGGGAAACGGAGGTATAGACAATTAGAGAATGGTGGAAGCTGAGTCATAATAGATATTAATACAAGATGTAGTGGGAAAACTCCCTTCAGTCTACCTGGGACAATGGTGGGAACAAAGGCTACAAATGTCCTTTGACCTGACTCCAGCTGAAAAGGATTTTCTAGAAATACTCAACAAAATAGCTCTACCATTAATGAGCAATTATGTGCCACTCAAAACAATATACCCTCTTCATCGAGCGTCAGGTTTAATGCTTATGAAAGTCCTATGAAGTAGAAATTATTAAATTATGAATAAGGAAAAACTGAGCTTCAGGAAGTCCCAGACCTAGTAATTAGGTCATTCCAAAAAAAAATGTATCTGTTCCTACTGGACTCATGGGTGACCTTATGTTCATTACATGTTTCCCACTAGGGAAAGGGATTCCAAATGGAGAGAAGATCACAAGCAAAGAGGCACAGAGACTGTAATTGTTACAACATACTCACAAAATTGTCAGCAGATCTGTGTGGTAGGAACATGGGCTAGGAGTAGAAAATGGAAGAAGGTGATCCCAAAGCCACATCATGAAGCACTTTATGTATCAAGAGAAAAAATGTGTCCCCCTCTTCCTTCACAAAATGAATTAACAAGATTCCATAACTGGCAGGTGCTGGGTCATATTCCTAGATGCTCTGGAGACTTACATCTGAAGACCCCAGTTCAAAGCCAGCTAATTCAAAGCAGAAAAGTCCCAGACCCTCTTATGTCCAAATAACCAAGGAAAGGCCAGTGGTACAGGTGTAGCTCCAATGGTAAAGCTTTGATTGAAAAAGCCAAGTAAGACCACGAAGCCCTGAATTCAAACCTCAGTACTAGCAATAAATAAATAAATAACAGCCAGGTACCAATGACTCAGACATGTAATCCTAGCTACTCAAGAAGGCTTAGTTCTGAGGATTACAGTTCAAAGCCAGCTGGGGAAGGAAAGTCTGTTAGACTCTTATCTCCAATCAACCACCAAAAAACCAGAAGTGGAGCTGTGGGTCAAGCACTAGACTTGAGCAAAAAAAGCTCAAGCATAGCATTTAGACACTGAGTTCAAGCCCCAGGACCAGCACAAAACAATAAATAATAATTAAAAGAGAATAGCAGAGAATAATTCACGATAATTTTTTTCTCCAAGCTGAAAAGTGGCTATTGCAATCCATGACAAACCATTCCCACTGCCAGCATGAGTTGAACATCAGGTGTCTCTGGTCCAAAGGGCCTGAGTTTGTGAAGGCAGGTTGTTGTGGAAAATTCATGCATTTGATGGGTCTGAAACTGTTTTGTTGGAATAGTTTTCTGGTCTATAAGGGAAAGATGCCATGGGGAGGTAAGCAGCAGGAAATGAGCAGCTTAGACAGATTCTCTGAGGGAATGCTCCATGAGGTCAGCTCTGGAAAGCAAGTAGAAATTAAGTAGGAAAAGTTGGACAGTTCTAGTCAGAAGGAATTGATTTTGCAGTGGTCCTGAGGTAGTTTGTTTGGCTTAGTAGAATAGAAGCCTTGAGCAATGAGATCAAGGTGCTGAGTATAGGAGATGAAGTCATAAAAGTGGGAATGTAGGTTCACCTCTATCACAAACCATGATAAGAACACTGGTCTTGATATCTGGATCCTTGGTTTAAAAAAAAATCTCTTCAGTTATTTCCACACTTTAGCTTTGCCTGGAAAAAGAAACACCTTCACTTCCTGACATGGGCAGCTATGTAACAGAGGTCTCCTTTGTATCCTAGTTGCTTAAAAAACCAGAGCTAAAATTATTTTAGACATTCCATCCAAATCAATATGATGATATGTGGGTATATTCAGTTCTTCCAGAAATTCCCACTGAAGTGATATTGATTTTTCACATTTAGAAATTCATTCTAATGAAATAACTCATTCTGAAGATCTCAGTGCACCTGCTCTTTGCTTTGTGAGATTTGAAGTGGATGTTAGCCAACACATGAGTAGTTGACAATTGCCAGAAGTAACCCATACATCTGCTTGTTCCAAGAAAACAAGCAGAAGAGGAGAAAATTAAAACAAGGAAGTCAGGAAAAACGTGAGGCTAAATTGGTACAATCATAAGAAAATCATTTTTCCATTGACTGAGGCAGCAAGATTTTTTAAAATATCTTTAACGTGCCTTCTCCTGTATTCTGTAATTTTTGGCTTCATAGAATCTCATGATTTCCCCCCTTTTTTGGATAAAGAAATAGAAGCAGTGAGAGATAAAGTAACTTTGCCCCAGTATTACTGCTAGTGATGATGGAAATGGGATTCAGAGGCAGGTCTGAGATTCCGAAGCCAATGTTCTTTACTCTACACTCCACTACCCTCAACAAACACACAGAAATGATTTTAAGATGCTCTGTCCTTGGGGGATGATCTGCAGTGCAAACAGACAGTCCACAAAGCTTTCAGCATTTCACATTTCACAAACTTTCAACCTTACAAAATAGCTGTGATCCCCTGTTCCCCAGACCCTACTCCAAACCCCTTCCCTCCTGCTGGGTTAAGCATCACCTCACTGTGTAACTCGATAAAGGAAACTCTGGGAAATTAATGGCCTTGTTACCACCATTGGTGCTTAATGACCCTGCAGTTTCCTGTGGAGTGTATTCTCCCTGGGCTGGTTGTTAATGAACCACTTCTTCATTCCCTGGTTCCAATGGAAGTCTCTTATAGCAACATCACATCTCAGAGGTGGTGAAGAGCAGATTGAACACCCACTAGGTACCAAGCCCTGCACCGTGTGCTTTACATACAATGCCTTGTTGACAGATCATTTATCCCAGAAATGATCCTATGGTATAGACATGATTATCCCCATTTTACAGATGAGTAAAGTAAGCCACCGAATAATGAGGCAGCCTATGAAAGACCACATAGCTACTAAGCAGGGGAGTCAGGATTTGAATTCATGGAAGTGGAGTGCAAGAGTTACAATTTTCATCTATCCAACAAAGACAACCCTTTGGCAGTTTGGTCTGCAGCCCTGATATCAAAGTCATCTGATCGCCTTTACCTAACACAACATTTCCTACATTTATTGCTTCTCCTCTTAGGCTAACCAAGGATTACAACAATGTTCTCTTCTAAAACCTATCCCATTTTACATTAATTTATTGGAGGTTTTTATTTTTTTTCCAATCACTCCTCCCCAAATTAAGAACATTTCATCATGAAGACAGAGGAGCAAATCTGGGTGCATGCCATTGGAATGATTTCTAGTTTCCTTGGATTTCACTGACACTCAAGTACATATCAACTACTTGAAAACTTTTAGTTAACTAAGACAGGGTCAGCTGGCGATGGTGGAGTTATCAGGATTCCAACAACTGTGAGTAGGGCTAAGAGAACATTAAACCTTATTTAGCATTTGTTAACTTGGAGTATTGATTCTCAGAATTCATTCATAATAGAGCTAAAAACACTTTTGTAAAAAATGCATCTATCTTTCAATAAGGATCTGATGCTGGAAAAGAGGGACCAGCAATGGCCCAGTCATTTTTACAGGTAAAATTTGATATATAAAGAATAAGAGTGAAGAACTTTTGGGTTTTGAAAAGTGTACACCACTTTATGAACTCCTACTTCCAGATTGCTCAAGAAGCATTTGGAGGATCTCTGAGGGCCCTTGCAGACCAGAGAATACATAAAGGAAAGCTGAAAATCTTCAGACCAGAGAGAAACATCATGCAAGTTGCTGAAGTGTCTATATTCTGGCTCAGCTTCCTTTTGCCAATCAAATCAGGACTTCAGCACTTGCCATCACCATCCAGTGGTCTCTGGATCTGATACTTTACCTCCTACTTGCTTCTCACATCTGTTAACATGTTTCTGGTGTTGTCCTCTTAGGCTAAGATTCTCTATAAAACCCTGCTTGGAACCGAGTGTGATGGCTTACCCCTATAATGCTGGCTACTTGAAAGGTAGAAATCAGGATGATTGCAGTTCAAAGTTTGGCCCAGACCAAAAAAACATAAACTTAAAAATAAATATTTAGCAGGACTTAGAAAACAAGCCAGGTATGTGGAGTCGCTTAGCTATGATCTCAGCTACATATGAGGGGTAAATAGAAGAATCACAGTGTAAGCCAGTCAGCCAAACAAAACGTAAGATTATATCTGAAAAATAACCTAAAGCAAAACGATTTGAGGGCATTGGTCAAGTCCTAGTGTGATCACCTAGCAAACCCCAGTATTTAAATTAAAAATTTTTTAAGTAAAGTTAGTCTTTGGACATCCAGTGAAATGAGTTCTGAAAAGTGACCACCGAGTTGAGCAACATAGAAATCCTTAGCAAGCTTTCAAAACAGCATTTAAAGTTTATTGAATAGTGAATAAATACTAATTTTTCAACCTTCTGATTATTGTCTTTGCATTTTCTAAAGTAATATGTTGGTAGACTAATATTTTCACACTTTTGTCTTACATTCAAGTAAGACTAAGTTTTTGACTACGATAGCCATTTATAGGTAAGCAAATTCAAAGTAACTATTCTTGGGCCAGGCCAGTGTGGCCACTTGGAGCTCTTTGCCTCTAACTCTAGGGGGAGTGAGAAATCCTGGAAAATCTAATCACAAGAGTAAGGAGTCAGTCAAAGCTGGGTTTTTTGTTTGTTTGTTTGTTTTTGTTTGTTTGTTTTTAGCAGTAGGATGTTAAGCAGCGGAAAGTTTCAGAGGTCTCAGTCAGAGAAGCCAATGGATTGAAGGCCATTCATAGAGATGCCCAATCCCGCCTATGCTTATGAATATATTGACAGAAATGGACCCTGGTGAGAACATTAGCATAAAAATGCATACCTTGCAGTTTGCAACTAGTCTCAACTAGATACTGATGGCTCAAATCTGCAACTCTTGCTACTTAGAAGGCTAAGATCTGAGTATTAGAGTTCAAAGCCATCCTGGGCACAAAAATCTGTGTGATTCATTTCTAATTAACCAGCAAAAAACCCTGAGTTCAAGCCTCAGTATGCTCATTTTCATGGCAAGCACATTTTAAGGACTTCATAGACATTTTCCATAATACTAACACCTAATCTTGACACTTGGTATGTGCTGCTATTGGAATGAGTGAGTGAATGGTGATATTAAGCTATCATTATAGAAAATAGGTGGTCATAGAATACTGAAGTATTTCTTCAGACACTCAACATTAATTTATTTTATATTTATAAAGTATAGATTTATTATACATATAACTATATACATATGTTATAAATAACCACTCTACTGTGCAGAGGTCTGGTGAAATGTCAGGGGCACAGAAATAAAAGGCAGGACCCATGTCTTCTAGGTGAGCGGTCCTCCAGTCCAGGATGAGGTCAGAGGGAAGGCCTGACATAAAGAAAGAAGCAGATTTGGGCAGTCTGATTCATGTGCTTCAGACAACAAAACCTGGACTCAAAACCAACTCTGGGGGCTGGGAAGATGGCTCAGTGGTAGAGCCCTTGCCTTGCATGCCTGAGGCTCTGGGTTCGATTCCCCAGCACCACATAAGCAAAAAGAAAAAAGCCGGAAGTAGGGCTGTGGCTCAAGTGGTAGAGCGCTAGCCTTGAGCTGAAGAGTTGAGGGACAGCGCCCAGGCCCAGAGGTCAGACCCTATGACCAGACCAAAAAAAAAAAGACCAACTCTGGAGGGTCCAGCTGCTGTTCAGTGAGATGAGAGTTTGAGCTTATGGAAGTGTGGATTCTAGAACCTCTAGGCTCAGGATTATGCCCGGCATGGACTGAGGCTGAAATTAATAAATTCCAGCTGCAGGGAGCAGCAATTTCTTAGGATGTAACATCAGGCAGGTCATTATGGTTTAACCTTAGAAGCTACCACCCCAGGCCAAGTAAAGTATGTTTGCTTCCTGGAAGCAAGACTTGGGGGTGTTCGGGGATCTGTATTGTATATGCAGGAGAGTAAGGGACATGGAGGTTTGTGCATGAGTGTGTTTGTATTCTGGACCATATCCCCATAAAGATCCATGTCTGCTGGTTCCTCTGTCTCTGAATCTCAGCTTGGAATTCAAAGCCACTGTCTGTGTGTTTCCAGGGGTAGGAGACAAGGTACTGGAAAATGAAAAAGAAGAGAAAAAAAGCTAATAGAGTCAAATATTTCAATCATTTGATTGAAATGCTGTCTCTATATATTTCTCAAAAGCGACTTCTGTGTATAGCTTTTATGCACATGGAGATATATTCATCCCCCAACTTCCTGAAAGATATATAACCACACTTTCTACAACACCTCTTCTCTAAGAGTCTCCTTTTAGATTGTGGGTGGTTTTCTAAGAGGGAATGAAGACAAGGTTCCAACTTTGCAATTGATTCTTTCTTTCTTCCTTCCTTCTTTGCTTTCTTTCTTTCTTTTTTCTTTTTTTCTTTCATTCTGTATTTATTTATTTTTCTTTTTTCAGACATGGGGCTTGAACTCTGAGCCTGAGTGCTGTCCCTGAGCTCTTCAGCTCACGGTGATCACCAGCGCCTAGCTTGCAACTGATTTTCTAAGGGGGAAATCTTACAATCCCAGTGAGCCAGGTTTGCTTTCTCTATGTTTAAATTTAGAATACATATACAGCCTGGCACCGGTGTCTCACGCCTGTGATCCTAGCTACTCAAGAGGCTGAGATCTGAGGATTGTGGTTCAAAGCCAGCCCAGGCAGGAAAGTCCATGAGATTCTTATCTCCAATTAAAACCACCAGAAAACCAGAAAGTGGCAGTATGGCTCAAGTGGTAGAATGCTAGCCTTAAGCTGAAGAGCTGAGGGGCCGCACCCAGGCCCAGAGTTCAAACCCCATGACCAACCAAAAATAAAAAATAAAAAAGGAATATACACACATTATCCTTAAGGGCATAGTGTCAAGAGCATTAGAATAAGGACCACTAGTCCTTTATCTCAGGGCATAGCTACCCTGGCTCCTTTTTGCTTTGCTTGAATTTCTGTGTTTCTTCTTCCCTCCCTCCCTCTGCTCCTCATACAGGTTTTACCTTTTCAAAATCCATATTGTACTCTCTCTGGTTTGGGCTTATTCCTAAGACCACATTTACAAAGGAGGAAACAGAGGAAATGCTCCTCATAGTTTTAGAGTAATGGAAGTAGGCAAATTCACCCATATCCCATTCTGACTGGCATCATCTACAGTAAGCACACAGCCAGCTATGCATTGTCCTAGGTTAATGTCCTTCTAAAGCATCTCTGAGTCAAATGACTGAGCCAAGTTGGGCCTTCCAGATCCCCCATTCCCACCAACCTTTGTTCTGCATGGTTGAGGCCTGCCTTGACTTCCTCAAGAACACTGTCCACTTTCCAGCCCCAGGGCCTTCTATATACAGTTGCTTCATAGTTTGCTCACACCCATGCTTTCCCTAGCCCACTCCAACCTTTCCTCCAGGACTCAGCACAGCGGAGCTCCATGGAGGAATTCTGCCTACAGCTTCCTGTACTCACACTGTGTGCTTGCTCATTCATGTCTGTACCCAAACACCTGAATAGGTCCACCTTTTCCAAATGTACTCTACATCCCATGCATTACCGCCATGGTTCCAGGTGCAACCATGATTAATGATGCACTTGGTTTATTTTGTTTAAGCAGCTCTATGGATCAAAGCCAACACATGGTACATGGTAGGCAAATGCTGTACCACTTAGCTGTACCACGGTCCCAATTTGGTTTTGAATGACTATCTTCCTCAACTGAGGAAAATTTCCTGTGAGCCAGGACCATCCAGGCCTGTCTTGAATGTCCTATATAGATTACATGCTTTTCATTTAGCAGTGGTAAGCTCAGTATTTGTTCAATGAAGGTATCCATGAGCCTCAGTTTCCTCATCTATACAATAAACATATTTTTTTAAATTAAATGAGATCATAAAATTGATACTGCCTGATCCATAACAAGGATTGTTATGGATTGTTTTGCTTTGTTGGTTTACGATATTTATTCTACTTGGAATGGCTCAAAAATGAAATTGGCTACATCCCAGGATGGAAGACAATCTGTTACTGGGGTATATTAAGAAAAATTAAGAGAAAACTCTGCAGAAAGGAGTGGCCAGTTATGCTAGGTGCGTGGTTCTCCATCCTGGCTACACGTTCAAATCAACTGAAGGTTAAGTTACTTTAAGTAACTGATGACACCAGTGATGTGATTCCATGGCTCTGATGGGGTTCAGAGAGAAGTATGTGACTGCACAAAGCACCCAGTGCAGTTCTAAGTGGGAACCACTGGCGTGGACTATTGGTTTGAAACAGAAGATTTTTACATGTTCTTCTAGGCAGGTAATATAAGGCCAGGAAACCAAAACACCATTTGCTTCTTCTGAGCCAATGAGAAAGAAGAAGAACTCTTAATTTTTTTTTAAGATTCATAATAAAAAATGTTACAGATGTGAAGCTATAGAGCAAGTCACATGGCAAGATCAAAGCAGTGGTTTTGGCCTCTCAGACCTCTCTCGAGGGTCTTCACAAATCTATAGAGTGGGTAAGTCACTTTGCCCCACCGAATCCACTTCCCTGATTTAAAATGTTGATAATGGAAGCCCTCTCATAGAGTATCTAGGGATATGCAATAAAATAAGACATAAAAGGGAGCCCAGCAATTGTGAACACAAGCCAAGATCCCACAGATTTTTTACACAGCCAGCCAGTCTTATTCAAGGTTCCTTACATGTAATTTTGACCTAGCACAGTCAAAACGAATAAATCCATAAAAACAAAGGAAAACTCAAAATCAACATTTTAACTTCTTTCCCATGCACTAGCAGCTCAGTTTGCACAGAAAAGCTCTGTCAAGTGTGTTTAAATTGTTGTGAGATCTACTGAATGTGAATATTGTGAAAAATACCTCCAAAAAAAGCAAATAGCAGACAAAAAGCAAAGCAAAAGTAATGCCAACCCTCCCAACCTAAAAAGGCCATATAATGTGCTTAATTTAAGGGATAAAGAAAAAATTTTAGAATTGTCAAAAGGTAACATGTCAGTTTTTCCTCAATGTGGTCTCCTGAGGAACACATATCCATAGTACCAAGGTGTGTGTGTGTGTGTGTGTGTGTGTGTGTGTGTGTGTGTGTGTGTGTGTGTGTGTGTGTGTGTGTGTGTGTGTGTGTGTGTGTGTGTGTGTGTGTGTGTGTGTGTGTGTGGGTGTGTGTGTGTGGTGTGTGTGTGTGTGTATCTTTAATATGAACACCATTTTCAAAATGCATTTATTTTATTTTATTTTATTTTATTTGTGAACATATTGTACAGAGGAGTTACAATTACATGGGCAGGATAATGCGTACATTTCTTACCAAGCATTGCAGCCTCCTCCTTTGTTTACCCTTCATATCCCTTCCCAGCCTCCCCCCTCCCCCCCAATCCCAATCCTTCTCCTTCCCCCCCCTTCCCCCCCTCCCCCCCAATCCCAATCCTTCTCCTTCCCCCCCCTTCCCCCCCTCCCCCCCAATCCCAATCCTTCTCCTTCCCCCCCTCCCCCCCGGCACCGACGTTGTAAAGCTCGTTTTGGACATGACAACTTGTACTTCTCATTGTTGCAACAGGTCCACCATAGGTCCCATGGTTTCCCTTATTTGTAATATCTAGTATATATCTAGTATATATCTAGTATGAGTCAAGCAGAAAAGGTCAGATAATGTGATGTCAGGAAAATGAACCCTTAGATATATATTTTAATGTTTTTTTTCTTTCATGCATGTGTTTCTAACGCATTTATAAGATTATCTCTTTGTTGCTTTGTATGTCCCTCCCCCACAGTATAACCCCTGCTTTCACTATATTTGATGTCAGTATAACCTGTGGAGGAGATGGGGAAAAACCAGTTGTTCAAAATGCATTTATAAGGTACTATTTATTGTGATAATTGGACAGCCCTGGCAAAAGGCTATTAAAGTGATTTTTTCCTTTTTGTAAATTCAGAAATATTCTTAAGAGAACTGTGTTTATTCATATATACTGATGATGATCAAGTCTTTCAAAATACACATACACATTCACACATATAAATGCATATACACATGTATATAACGCATATCTTTCTTCCTTTTTTTTCTTTCTTTCACTCCTCAACTACATTATGTCTGAGAAAACATGAGCCAAAATTGGTGGCGCTGAGCTGCTTCCCTCTGGGGTGATAAGATCACATGCATGTGTGCGCACACGCACACACACACACACACACACACACACACACACACACACACGATCCACCTACTCCTTACTACTAGAGTCTTTATAAAACTGAATACCTGACCCTAAACAATCAGGAAAATGATTCAAAGGCTACACTGAAAAAAAAACACGAAATTTTAAGCAGATTCTCAGATTGTAGAATGACACCGAGTTTTGAGAACACCTTGTCTGAAAGAACAGTCACTGGCACATCCTTATAAGCGAGGCATGGCACATTTTACTGCACTGACACTAGTATGCCTGCAGCACAGGAAATGACCTCAGGAAGTGCTGGCCAAGGAGTCTGTCCAGCAAGTGCTGACTTTACTCAGTGCGAACTCCGTGTCGTGTCCCTCCTTGGAACTCCTCACCATATCTGTGAGACAGGGACAATGACAATTGCCCGAGGGTCACTGGTACAGTGGGTGGTCAGGTTCCTTGTGCCCTCAAGAAAAGCTGTGCAAATACACATCACTTGGGTGGTCTGTGCGAAGGGTAGTCAGGACTGTGAATTATGACTATGCCACTCAAGGTGTTCTGGAATCTTCCATTCTAACAATTCTCTCATAAACCTGTTTTGCTCATGAAAATGTCTCTGTTCTGTAGCTCCAGCCGATGCCTAGTCCTATCATACCAATATCTAACAATTTTGGCATACGATGTTAGAAATGGAATCCACAGCCCCATGAAATTTAGATAAGCACTGTACCCCAAGTTCATCCTAGGTCTTAAAACTTTACAGCTAGCATGACACTGGCTAGGTTCACAGGTAGAGTAATAGAAATGATGTACTCAGATCGAGACAGTGAGTGTTTAATTGATGGATCAGGCCTTAGGCTGATGGTTAGGCTAATAGGACAAGTAGTTTAGGACAAGTAGTTTAGGACAAGAAACATGGACTCTCGTTCTCTCCCCCCTCTCTCTCTAGCTCTCTCTCTCTCTCTCTCTCTCTCTCTCTCTCTCTCTCTCTCTCTCTCTCTCTCTCTCTCTCTCTCTCTCTCTCTCTCTCTCTCTCTCTCTCTCTCTCCCCCCCATATGTGTTTGTAAAAATATTCTCTACATAACTGTTTTCAGTCTTTCTTCTATCCATTAAGATTGAGAACTACCAAAAATCATGTCCTCATCCATCAAGTGCGGCTGGATGAGTCTTCAGTCACCTCCTGTGGCCTGAGCAATCTCCCCTTCCTACAGAGTTGACTCTGCACATTGTGTCTTCTTATTAGCTACAGTGAAAGTAATGATACAAATTACCATGCCCTGCAATTTGCAAGCTTCTCTCGTTTAATTATCTTACTTGATCCTCTCAAATGTATTTCTATTTGGTAGAAAAGGAGCCTCATGTTCAGAGGAGGGATATGACTTGACTAAGGTCACACAGGCAAGAAAGAGCAGAGTCTTGAGTTTAACCTGGGTCTCCCAGACCTTTATTTAGCACTTTTTCCAGTTTTAACATACCAATAAAAAGAAATACATTGCTATTCAGCTCTCTCATATCTTTTAAATGATGCAAGTAACTATATGGTAGACTGACTATGGGCTAAGCATTTTGCATACTATAATGTTAATTTTCCTTCAAGATAGGTATAAAAGGGGACAATAATACCTAAGGATGCTAAGGCTCAGAAGTGAAGAGATCAACGCAAGATTGCATTTAGCTTGATCACTGCCTCCTCAGATGCCTTTTCTGAGTGCTCCGCCTGGCCAAAGGCCTGCTTTGAAACCCTAATAGTGCTAAACATTGATGTACAGCATTTGCTCATACATATCATATCCATGCAATTGTGTTCTCTCTAAAGGTGGGGCCATGTATGAATAACCCCTGGGCTGGCCACAGAGCACAGAAAAAACATCACAAAGCACAGAGGAAACAATACAGAGCACAGAAAAAAACATCACAAGAGCACAGGGGAAAAGCACAAAACCAGGATTTTGAACACAAATTTCTCCACCCTAAATGTCTCATTGTTATTGCTGTTTTGTCCAACAAAACCCATAAACATACATATACCGGAGTTTTGTCCTGTCTAGAGGAATTTCTCCTTTCTCTCAAGATCCTCCTCGCCTTTTCTCTTAACAAAAACCAAAGACGTAGCTGGATTTCTGATGAAAGAATGCCAACCTTGTCCCCAAAGGTCCCCAGTGCCTGGGTGTAACAAGAGCTCCCTAGATGTAAGCTGAAAATTCTTCCTTCAGCCTCTGCCTAAGGGAAACGAGATTCCAATTACAAATTTCCGGAGAAAATTGCTCCACAATTGCACAAAGCAGATTTTCAAAGCATTGACACCTTCTTGGTTTGCTTGCTTATTAGATACAGGAGTTGAAGGGGAAGCTGCTGAAGGAGTATTTAAAAGCTGGTTTTCAGACCAATGAATCTGAAGAAACTCTCTTTATTGGTCTGCAGGAGGAGGTAGGGCAGGGGAGGCAGTACCAGATCTGATAAAGGAGATTAAATGGCCTTATACAGCTGACAGCAAAGAACAGTCCCCATGGGGATCCCAAATCCTGCTGGTGCTAATAAAGTGCACGATATTACTCTGGTAATATAGTGTACAATATAAGGCGTCCAGATGCCGGGGCCAGAGCACGACCTACATCTTCGGCAAACCAATTTTCTGCCGGGTTGGATGTGAAAAGAAAAAAAGAGAGAGAGAGAAAGGAAGGAAAGAAAAGAATCTAAATACACACTTCTTTCTTTGCAAGAAGAATTGCTTCTCGGGTCTTTTACCTTGGCCTGACTATTCCTCCCAGCTTCTGCATTCCCGAAGTGGGAATTGCTTCCAATCCTCTCATTGGAGAAGCCACAGCATCACTGTGGCTCGTACAGGACAGGTGGGTTCTTTATAAGGCTTTCCTTAAGGAATTGGGCAGCTCCCTGGAAACTGCAATCAGACCAATTAGGTCCCCAGTCTTCCATGCATAGAATGTATCCTTGAACACTTCCTTTGGTACTCTGAGCCCAGGCTCCATATCTCCCACACAGACGGTCTAAGAGTATTAAAAGATAACTCATATTAAGTGACTAAAGCAAGGGCTCACAAACCAGGTAGTGTTTTAAAAGCAGAAACAAATAGTACTCCTAGCAGCCTGGATCACTACAGAGGCAATATGGTCTCATTAAAGGAACAGTATTTTTTTAATTTTTTGGCAAGGAATTTAAGGGGGTGAAAGCAATAAGCTTATTAATAACATAAACAGAGACATTCTCTTATTTGTCCATTACTAGTGAGTGAGCATCTCTGAGCATCTGGTAGTATTATAAGCAGAGAGAAAACATAAATAACCGTCAATCTCTTGCGAGTTCTCTTAGAGTAGTGGGGACCCACAGAAATGCCATAGCACGTTCCAAGTTATCGTGGCTCCAGTAACTTAAAATCAATCCTCTCATTTGTCACACAAAAGCCTTAGAAAGTAGGAAAGGCACTGGGTGCTGGTGGTTCATACCTGTAACCCTAGTTATCAGAGGGCTGGGATCTGAGGATCACAGTCTGAAGCCAACTCAAGCAAGAAAATCCAAGAGACTCTTATCTCCAATTAACCAGCAAAAAGCCAGAAGTAGAAATCATAAATTGTATCTCAAGAGGTAGAGCATAGAGTACCAGCCTTGAGGGAAAAATGCTAAGGGACAGTGCCCAGACCCCTGAGTTCAAGCCCCAGTTCTGGCATGGGGAGGGGTGAGGAGAAGACAGACAGACAGAAAGGGAGAGGGAGTAGGAAAGGTATGAACTGTTCACCTCCACTTAATAGACGTAAAAATAACAAAAACAACCACAAGTGAGGTTCAGAGAGATGAAGTAGTTCACTTGGGTGATGCTACAATCTGGCCAGGCCTTCTCAATACTCATTTCCAACTCTCGATTACTTTGGGCCTACATTCACTGACATACGTTGGCTCTGCCAGCAACTAGAACATGAGCTCTGACCACTTCTAAATTCATGGTATCTCCATTGATCACAATTACTCTATTCATAAGATGTTGGGGATTTACTCAGTTCTTGCTCAGCATGGTTGAGAAATGTAATATTAATGTTGCCTGGCTGACTGTCATAAGAATATTAACATAAGACATACAACTTTTTCTTCATACTGTACTACTCTTTTCAGTCCAAAAATTGATTTTTCATATAATGATACTAGAATTTGTTTATTTGGGGTTTTTTTTGTAACAGCTCTTAAAGGTATGTGTTTTTATTCCATTTCACAGATGATGAAAAAGAGACACAGATATGTTTACATTTTCAATGCCATAAATGAGCAAGCCCCAGAGTACAGGCTCGATATGCATGTTAGTCGGCTTTCTATTGCTGGGTCAAAGTAACTGAAATAAACAACTTAAAGGGGGGCAAAAAGTTTATTTTGGCTCATGGTTTCAATCTATGGTCAATTGTTTTGGACCTACAGTCACTTGACTTCAGTGATTTTGGTCTTACATGAGGTAGAACATCATGGTAAGTGAGTAATGTATGGAAAAGCTAGCAAGGAGGCCAGCAAGCAAGGAGAGATTGAGGAAGAGGCCAGAGTCCTACCATGCCCTTTAAGGATGAGACTCAATACAATGTGTTCTTCTAGCTAGACCCCACCTCTTAAAGTTTCTAACCCCTCCCAATAGTGCCATCAGATAGGTACCAAACCTTCAACTCATATAGTCTTCTAATGTCTATGAGATATTTAAGATGCAAACTATTACAGGTGTGTAGAAATCCAGCTCTTCCTACTACTACCTTGCACTCCTCTGATTATCAAGGTATGATGGGAATTCACGACATCCCTGGCTGCTTCATCTTAGCAGCTGCAACAAGAATGCACTGTCAAGAATACAAACCAAATGAAGTCCACCTCCACAAAGACAGCTGGCCTTCATTGTTTGCTTTCTCAGTGCAAGACATTTTGCCAAACATAAGTGATCTTGCATAGTCCTTATGAAATAGATTCTATTGTCATTTTCACAGATGAGGAAACTGATATTTGGCAAGTTAAAATTACTTCTTCTAGACATTGTAATATAGGTTTGGGATTTGAACCACATACTTCCTAATGCCATTCATCTTTGTTTAGATTCTGGCCTTATCTTCTATCATTGGCTTCTGGAGAAACTCAGTGTTTATTGAAAACACTTATAGATTGACCCTAAGTATCAGATACAACCCTCTATGCTACATGGGCCTATTTAAGTCTCATAAGCATTCTCTAAGGCAGATAATATTATCCTAACTTGTAGAGGAAGAGCTGCAGTTGCCACTCAAAAATATTGACTCTGTCCAACATTGCATAGCCAACTAAAATGGGAATTCTTTCAAATGTAGAAGTATCTGGGAAAGGATTTATTCTCTCTTTGACCACTTCAGAATCTCCTAGGACAGATCAGACATGCACAAAGAGAAAGAGAAAGGGAAGGGAAAAGGAAGTAGCCAAACCAAATAAGCATCTTTAGGACTCTAGGTACACAAATTGTCTGAGATCAGGTAGAACAGAGGTTACAAATATTTATATTAACGTGGAAAGGCTGAATGAAAAGACCCAAACTCCAGGAGGGCACTGGTGACCAGAGGAAGTTTGGATGGGCAAGGTATTCCAGGCTGGATGGCAAGTAGAATATTCTGTATTACAGTGCTATTTAGAAACATTGAAGTATCAAAGGAGAACACTGGTAAAATGGTGTTCAGCTAAGGAAGACATGTCCAGGACACTCAAGTCCCCCACCCACAGCACCCTAAGGTCTCTGCCCTTCTCCAGCATGCAGCCCATATGGGGCCAAAACTACAATGGAAAAAGTCACCAAAGTTACAGGAAAGAAAATAAACCAAGAAAGGAGATCTATGGATCCTTGAAAGAAGAGTGATGTTGTGTTCTGAAGAATTCAGAGGAAATGGACCACTGTCTGAGGTCAGAGGTTCTCTGAGCATGCTGTCTGAGATAGCAAAGAGCATGTGCTATGGGAGGGAGAGGCAAGTATTGACAGCAGAAGATAAGAATGCATCACCTGGAGACAATACCAGGAGTTCGAAAACTAAACGCAGTTGGATGAGGTCCAGTGGCTTTGAGCCATTTTGAAATTTGAATGCTGATAAGCCATTGGGTAGCAGTAGGCCCCAGATAATAAATGTGAAAAAACATTTTTGTCACATGTGGATTCATACACAAATGTAAAGCCTTATAATTATTACCTTTTGTGAAAAGAAGAAAACAGCATCTTTTAAGTCTGTTCTGGAAATTAGGTATACTCATTATAACAAATAAACTTAGAATCACAGCCATTTCAGAGGTGGAATAAATGTATTTATCCTTACAGTAAGCATGCATTTAGAAGCTGAATCTGGGAACTAGACCCATTGCAGGGCTAGGGGACACTAGGGAAATTGCCCAGACGGTGCAATGAAAAGAACATTGGGTCAATAGGAACACACGGATGAGGCATCTTGATGTACATGAGCAAGAGGGAAATGTTTCTACTCCATTGGGAGCTTGTAGTTGAGTCTCTAAGGAGAAACATGAAAGTAGCCAGGCAAAGAAGCTGAGAACATGGTAGAAAGGCTGAGGATCACAGGCCTCACATCCAAGATTCTAATAATACAGATATGAACACAGAGCTTCAGAGAGGTAAAAAAAAACCCTCTGAAAATCTCTATCTAGAGAAACTCTGTATCTAGGTAGGAAGCAGTCCAGCTACAAATATTAAGTGAAGTAAGCCAGACCCAAAAAAACATAGGTCCCATGGTTTCCCTTATCTGCAATAATTAGCATATGACTAAGACAAGCAGAAGAGGTCAAAAGCTATATGTATATGTCCATATAAGCTAATGCTAAGTGAAATGAACCCCAAGATAGGGACCCAAGAGATTTTATCTTTCTTGCTGTTCTTTTTAATGTACTTATAATGTGATTTTTTTGTTTCTTTGTATGTTCTTTCCCCATGGTATAACCCCTGTTGTCACTGTATTTGATTCTGGTGTCCTGCATCTTGTATATACACTTTTCTAATTCAGGGAGGGGAAGGAAAATAACAAAATGCTGAAATAAGGATACAGTATGACCCATTGTAACAACGAGATGTACAAGACACTACGTTGAAATGAACTTTATAACTTTACAATGCTTAATAGTAAATGGACTCATTGCCTTGTTCATGTAATTGGAATAGTTATATGTATCTTTACAATAAAAATATATATATTTAAATAAAAAATACAAAAATAAAATTCATTTTTAACCCATTGCAATATCTACATACAAACCATGGAATCTAACACTTTCAAAGATGTCTGTCTGTACAATGCTACGCACTGGTGGCTGGTTCCTGAAATTCTAGCTACTTTAGGGAGCCAAGGAAAGGAGGACCATGGTTTAAGGCCAGCTCAGACAGAAAAGACTGTGAAACCCCCTTCTTAATCCATAGCTGTGCCAAATGGTATGCACTTGTCATCCCAAGGTGTACGGGAGGCTGCGATCCAAAGGATCATGATTTTAGGCAAGTGTGGTCAGAAAAGTCTGCAAGACTCCATCTCCACAGAGGAAAGATAGATAAAATGATGATTGCCTGTGATTCTAGAAATGACAGGAAACAGGTAGATCATGGTTCAGGCACACGTCCAAGCGGGAAACAAAATAATCAATGTATAAAACAGGGCTGGAGGATTGGCTCCAAAGTATTGCCCCAGCCTGGAAAACATGAGCACCTGAGTTCAAACTTCAGTACCATTTCCACTACCAACCAAAAAGGGGTTAGGACCCTACCCATGACCACACCAGCAGATAGAGGAAACCCCAGGGCTCTCTGCCTCCTGCCAGTCAGATCCTTTCTGAGTATGACTCACGCACACTGTGCGGCTGCTCCTGGATTATTCAGTGTCTCCCTCACTATGGAACTCAACCCTGAAGACTGATATCTTTGTTTCTTTTTCATTAAGTTGACAAAAAGAAGGAGGTCACTCTCCCTGCCCGTGGCCTTTCTCATCCGTGAAAACTACCCAGGTCAAGAAGCCACCAGACATCCCTCACTTTCAAGACATCCTGCTAAAGGCCAGCCAGTCGGGGAATAAAATGACTCGTCAGGCATTTAATTTTTAAAGAGAGAACGAAATGGCGAGGAGACTTTAAAAAATGACTTTCAGCTTTGTGGGTAATCGCCAGCTGGGCTGGAGGTCACCATGAGTCCCCACACCTCCTGAGACACCCAGGTTTAGAGGAACGGAGCTAGAGAAAATTGCCAGCCTGACCCTGCCTTCCTGTGCTCGGAAAGGGCCCAGACCTATGACAAAGCCCAAGTCCTTATTGAAACGACAGGCTTTCGGCCAACCAGCCTCCCTCGGATGGCTCAACCGTTAACAAAGAGCCAACACAAAGGACAGAGTGACACCCTCTTAGAAGGACCCCATGGATTCTGGCATATGACTTGTGACCTGCTTACATTTACAGGAAGACAACAACTACAGATAAATACCTGATCCTGAAAACCACCATTTCATATGGCCAAATGCAGCAGCAAAATGAGCGGTTACTAAGCCTCATATGAGCTGAGTTTCTCCAGGGTGTAACATAATAACATGAATATCGATTGGACATCCATAACATCTCACAAGCTCACTGTGCTGTCTCCCAAAAGCGTTACAAAGTAGAATTACAGCCTCATGGTCATCAGTGTGACATGGTAGTTAAGCTTGTGGACTCCAAAGCCAAATAGACTGGGTTTAATTCCACTTGTACCTCTTCTTAACTATGTGACCGTTAGCAAGCTACTTAACCGCTCTGTGCTGGGGTCTCCTCATCTTGGCCTCTGGAAAGTATCTAAGTAGGTACCTGATACATATTAAGAGTCGGTGTTAGTTATTCTTCTTGTTATTTTTATTGCATATATAAGAAAACAAGTCCAAAAACAGTAAATTAGCCAAAAATCACCTAGTCAGTAATTGGAGGAACTAGACATGAAACCAACTTCTTCTAATTTGTGTCGATGTTTTATAAACTAAGAGTATTCTAATTGTTGAGAGAAAAAACCAATACAGAGCTCAGAGTCCTCAATTCAAACACTAATAATAGCACACACACACACACGCATGCACACACACACAATGCAGAGCTATCTCTAAGCATTTGTCTAGGACAAGCAGAAAAGGTCAAAAGCTATGTACATATGACCATATAAGCTGATGCTAAGCGAAATGAACCCCAAGATAGGGACAGGAGATTTTATCTTTCTTGCTATTCTTTTAAATGTATTTATAATGTACTATGTGATTTTTTTTGTTTCTTTTGTATGTTCTTCCCCTATGGTATAACCCCTGTTGTCACTGTATTTGATTTTAGTGTCCTGCATCTTGTATCTACATTTTTCTAATATGGGGAGGGAAAGGGAAATAACAAAATGCTGAAATAAGGTTACAGGATGACCCATTGTAACAACGAGATGTACAAGACAGTATGTTGAAAATGAACTTTACAATTTTGGGGGGAAGGAGGAGTTGGGGAGGTGGGGAAGAAAGGGATGGTAGGGGAAAAACAAAGGAGGGGGTAATAATGCTTGATAGCAAGTAGACTCATTACCTTGCTCATGTAACTGTAACCCCTCTGATCAGTAACTTTACAATAAATATACATTTATAAAATAAAAAACAAACCCCCATAACCTATTTTGTGCTATTTTGGTTCACTTTTTTGTATATATTTGTATTGTAAAGTTATTGTACAGAGGGGGTTACAGTTACATGAGCAAGGTAGAGTCCATTTCCTATCAAGCATTGTTACCCCCTCCTTTATTTTTTCCTTACCATCCCTTCCCTCCCCGACTCCTCCCTGCCCCCCCCCACAGTTGTAAAGTTCATTTTCAACACAGTGTCATTGTTACAATGGGTCATCCTGTATCCTTAATTATTGCTTTTGTTTTGAAATTCTTCAACACTGATACCTGTCACTCATGCCTTTGCATTCGCAAGAGGTTGAAGAAACGGCATATTTAGCTAGCCTAATTTCAACTAAAAGCCAATAGAGGGGAGAGATATACCCAGATCAAGTAATTTTCCCCAGTCCCATAGCTGATAGAAAGACAGATGAGGAGACTGTGCCCACTTGACCTCAGAGCTGAGTGTGGATGAAATCATTCCAGGCCATGGAGCTAGACATCTTTAGCCTGTTTAGCTCACAGGAAACATCACCCACCTGCTCCGAGACAACATGCACATCACAGGAGCTGAGCGGGCGTTGCTGGCACAAAACTGAAGCCACCTGTCCCCATCTCTGAAAGTGGTCAGGATGTGCTGGCACCTAAGTCAATCATGCCCTGCCTTCCTGCCTCCCTCCACATACTGCTAATGAACTCACTCTCTGCCCGGCACCATGCCTGGCACTAATGCTCAAAAGAAGAGCCCATGATCCTGGAGAGCGCAAGGAAAGGATGTCTGAAGTGAATATACTGAGGGTGGGGGGAAAGGGTAGTAGGCAAGATCAGGAGGAGGAGACTAACAGCTCTGACAAATTGCAACCAACTCTGTCTCAGCATGGACTGCGCAATTAGCAGGTGTGGTCTGAGTAAAGTGTTTATGACAGACTTGCTGATAGAGGTCGAGTGACAACTGAAAAGGGTGTCATGATCTGCAGAAGAAGGAAAGAAGAGGGGCTCTGCTCAAATGTCACCTCCTCTCTGTAGCCCCCTCTGACTGCTCACATACAAAAAGCAGACTCTGTTCCTAATTACTTCCCCTTCCCATTCTGGTATCTATCTGTTGACTACCTCACCCACCCCACTAAGCAGCAGAGCAGAACAATGTTTATTTTGGTGCTGTGTTCCAACACGGTAGATGCTCAATAGATGACCATCTGCTGAGTCAATGAAGATGTTGGGCGTAGGTGTGACTAGAGATATTGGTCAAATGATTATATGCTTGTCTCTCTAATGTGAAGCAAGAATAGGGAACCTTTTCTTAACCACCTCTCTAGTTGTTATATTTTTTCCTCTAAGTTCTCACATTGAGTACATTAAAATGCAGAGAAGAAAAGGAAGCTGGGGATGTAGTTCAATTGTAAAGAGCCATCCTTAGCACATTTAAGGCCCTGGGTTTGATCACAGAACCATGGACAAGAGAAAGAGATGAGGGGTAAAAAGAGGAGGAGGAGGAAGTAAAAGAAGAGGAGGAAAGCCAGGCGCCGGTGGCTCACACCTGTAATCCTAGCTATTCAGGAGGCTGAGATCTGAGGATCCAGGTTCAAAGGCAGCCAGGGAAGGAAACTCCATGAGACTCTTATCTCCAATAAACCACTAGAAAACCGGAAGTGGCGCTGTGGCTCAAGCGGTAGAGCGCTCACCTTGAGCTGAAGAGCTGAGGGACAGCGCCCAGGCCCAGAGTTCAAGCCCCACAACCAACAAAAAATAAATAAAATAAATAAAAATAAAAATAAGAAGAGGAAGAGAAGAGTGGGAGAGAAGAAAATGAAGGAACAAAGTAAAAATATATTTATTGAGCCTTGACTATATTTGACAGTAAATATAATTTCAATCTCCATAACAACTTGCTGAGTGGGTATCATTACTCTAGGAGTTCGGGGTGTATGTGATTTATGTCAGTCTCCTGGCCTGCCAGTGAAGTAGCAGGACTGGAGTTTTAGAGAGGTCTGCTTAATTCCCAGGGCCTACCAAGTAGCTCCTTTGGAGCCCAACAAAGCCTTCTCAGCCAGATCAGCACAGAGCTACAGTGTGCAGAGCTGGCAGGAAAAACTGTTGCGGCTTTTCAGGGGCCTGCCCCCATCCAGTCTCTCCATCATCTCACTAATTCTCATGATGATCTCTGACGCAAAGTATCTGCATTCCTTTTAGTTGTATCAGGAAATAGGCTGTATCAAGGTTGTTCCTACCTGGTGAGTAGGGAAAATAAAGGATCCAAATGCAGCGTCCAGATAGTCTGGCTCTAAACCAGCCATCCCCAGTGCAAGCAAGTCGGAGCCCTGGACCACAGGCATTTGAAATCAGAAAAGAAATCTCCCTTTTAGCTCCCAGAACACATGACAGTTTCTCACCCCAGATTGTTCTCAGCACAGTATGAAAACATGTAACAGAGTATGAATGTCTGAGTGAAAGAAAGACCTAAACTTAAATTATTCCAGAACTGCAAGCTATTGTCAGTGATTGACAACCAGCCTCGACACTCACCAGTGACAGCCACACACAAAGTAAGCCTTCAAAAAGAGCTCCGTTGTCTTCAATTAGCAGAGCTGAAATAAAACCACTTAGAAAATTATACTATTGGGTGACTGGTGGGTTTGAAACTTAATGAGAAAAATAAAGGCTAAGCCTGATGCTAACTATCAGCAGAGCGAAAGACATCAGCTTATGCTGGGACTCAGGCTTGCCTGTTCTCTGCCTCGTATTCAACCCCATACTTGTTCATTCCTTCATTCACTTAACAAGTGGTCATTGATTCCCTAAGGCCAATGAAGGGGGCTAGAGTAGGCAGCCAAATACAACCAGGCCTGCTTCCTGCACTCCCCCCAGGAGCCTCCAGCAAGGGATGGGACAGTTTTGTGTGTGTGACCTCACGGGGAAATGCAGGGTGCTAAGAGCTGAGCATAGAACAGACCTGGAAAAAAAGAAAATTCCACACTGAATAGAAAGCCATCATGTACACATTTGCCAAGAGGGCAAATGTGCTGGTCCAAGAGAAGGACAAGGGTGGACAGAACAGGGGACAAGAAGCCATGGAATGAGTATACGTACCCTCCCCTCATTGGACATACCAGTCTATTTACCCAGGTGTGCTAGAAACACAGCTCTGGAAAGATGGAAGAGCTCCAAAACACTCACCAAATGTGTCCCAGAATGTTCCAAAGCTCAGAAAAGTACATGCCATACACAGGGAACAGAAGTGGATCCCTAGACCTAGACTGCCTGGGTCTGACCTTCTAAGGAGGACTGAGCTTCTTCAGGAGGCAATGAGAAATCACAGGAATGTAGTGACACAGGCAACAATACAAGAGCCTGGGCCCTTTATTCAGCCCCACACCTGTGGGATGCTCAGATTCTGCAAGTGCAAATCCTGAGGAAAACCACAAGAGAAACCAGTGAAAAATGGGTATTTACCTGGTTGAAAGAGAAATAAGTATAGGATAGATGGCTTTTCAGATCTGGATCACAGAGTAGAAAGCTGATAAAGAGTAGACTCCCTTCCAGTTCTGCCTCCAACGAGCTGTGTAATTGGACAAGTCATCGTTACACTCCCCACCTCTACACACACACACACACACACACACACACACACACACACACACACACACACACACACACACACACACACACACACACGCCCCGCCTCAGTATGCTCATCTGTATGATGGGCAGAGAAGTGATTAGCAAATTAAAATGATAACTATGATACAGTGAAGTATGACTCATAGCCAAGAGTTTATATCCCTAATGTCCACAAGCCCTCTGAAAGATGACCCAGTTTTTATCCCCGTTGGACTAAAATCTGACAGTGGCCAACAGCATGTTCAAGGTTTAGTCAGAACTAGATCTAGCATTCAAAAATTCAAGTCTTAGCCATAAAAAAAAATCCTAGTAAACTTGTTTCAGGGGAGTTTTCTAAGCATCTGACTACGAAGGTAAAAAAGAGGAGGAGGTAAAGTTCTTCCCCGCAGATGACAGACATGTGTTCCGATTTAGACTGGGCACCCAGAGGGCCAGTCTTGGTTGTGACACATCTTAGAGGAAGTGATTTTGACAAATGGTTCTCTCTTCTTTCCTCTCCAATACGTTGCAGCCATCCTGTAGCAGCAGAATGTCCCCAGAGACCTAGGACTGAGGTGATCCACATCTGGCAGTGCACGTCATCCCCAGTGAGCTAAACCCAAACATTGTCAAGGGCTGATTGAACACACTGCTACTGGCCAGATACTGGCCAGAATCTGGTAGAAGCTTCTTCCTGGCCTCTCAAAGGTTCATGATGGACAGGACCCAGACAGCCCCTCTGAGATGAACAGTCCAATCTGTGGGCCAAGGAGAACAGGAGAGGCCAGGAGCCCAAACAACGGAGCACAGCCACGGAAGGCCTCCTTATACAAGCTGCCCCAGCCACGTGCAGCCAGATGCAGCCAATTAGAGCTAATTAGCCACCTGTTGAGCATCCCCCAGCTGGAAGGCAGAACCGGCAGTTGGGAGGCCTGTGCCCACCCCTTGCCCTACAACCTGTCCTCCTCCCCCAGGTGCTTCGTCTTGCTCTGACTAATGAGCTGAGGCCAAGGAGGGAGGGCACAACTGCAGAGAATTGTTTTCTCTCTCCTAATAAACTTTTCAAACAGGCTCCTGAGATCCATGGCTGGATTCTCCCACAAATACAGCCGCAGGTGCTGAGGGACAGAGGCGTGGAGTAACAGCTCATTTAGCAGGGAACAAATGGTCTCCTTTCAGGCCAGCAAATAAAATATTATGCACTCAGACAGGCGCAGGGATGCACGATGGGTGTGGATGGAAGAGACACAGGAGGATATTACAACACCCACTCACTCAGGAACAACAAAGAAACAAGTGAAAGGCAACATTTTCTTAACCAAAAGAGGAAAGAAAAAATGCTCATTGTAATAACATGGAAAGCACATGATTATTAATAGGAGTAAGGATTTCCATGTGTGTGCACAATTCATTTTCCCGCTCATAATCTCTTGGAAGATTCACAATTTATTGCAGCAGAAAGGCAAGAGTCAGAGTCCTGTTTTGTAGGGAATGGCCCCAGGACGCCTGAAGCTCCAGCCCAACATCACCACACAAACCCAAATGCCCTGGTTGAAACCAAGCCTCCAAAGCCACTTTCCACCTCAGCACAGCAAATGCAAACTTAGTTATGTTACTTTTACACTTCTCTGAATCATCACCTGTTGAGGCTGCAAAAGATCAATGATTGCTGTAAATTGAAACCTAGAGACACTTTAAACAACACACTCAAGATCACACATCAAGTTAGGACTAAGATTTTATTCTCTCTCCCTCTTTTCCCCATCTCTCTTCATGCTCTACCACAAATTACAATAATCAGGACAATTTCTATAGGAATGAATCATGAAGATGTTACATGTCTCCTTACAAAAAGGTAGATGTCATATTTCTCTTCTTTTCCTTTTTTCACAAGTATTGGGTTTTGAACTCAAGGCCTCGGGTTTCCTAGGCCGTTACTTTTCCTTTTACATAAATGTGTGTTGCTAATAAGGCAGAGATGCTAATGTGGTCGGAGAAATATCCACAGGAGAGGCTTTGAGGTTCTCCCTGCACAACAGTAGGGGCTCACTAAATGTTTGCTGAATTGAATGTCATATAACAAGTGCAGATCTACAGGGAAAAGAGAGGAAGAGAGGTACCCCGCACATGCACGGATGGCAATACATCTCTTCGGAAGACACTCTGCTGGGAGTTTGGCACAAAGAAGACATTTGCCATCTTCCAAGCTGGTTTCTGACATCAGCTTAAGGCTCCTACGGTGTCAACATCAAGCATTCACAGAGAGCCCAGCGGGATATATGCTCGCAAGGCAATCCCTTGGAACACATTTGACCTTTGCTGGAGTCCTGACAATGGTTTCTGCGTCACCTCCATCTCATTCTCTTTTTTTTTTCCTTTCCTTTCTTTTTAGGGAAGAAAATTTAGAGAGAAGCATGTAAAGAAAGCAGAATTGTTCGCCAAATCCTGGTGATCGTGCAGTTGCTGAGACCTGATGTCAGAAAGCATTTTTTAGGCTGCTGCTGCTGAGCTGCTCTGGGACTGATTTTGCCTGATGGGGACTTCTGACACTTTCTGTCTGTTATCAGTCCTCTTCTCAGGCCACTGCTGGCTTCCAGGCTCTTCGGAGCAAGGTTCCCAGAAGGTAGGAAATGTCACAATTTACATTTTCATGGGAGAAAATGTTCTAGCAGTCATTTCCACTTATTGAATACAATACCTGAGATAATAATGATAATCTTGTCAGCCAGGTGCCAGCAACCCTACCCACTCACTCCTAGCTAGCTATAATCTTAGCTGCTCAAGAACTTGAGATCTGAGGATGGTGGTTCAAAGCTAACCTGAGCAAGAAAGTCTATGAGACTCTTATCACCAATTAACCACCAAAAAAAAAATGCTGGAAGTGGAGGTGTGGCTCACGTGGTAGAGAGCTAATCTTGAACAAAAGTAGCTCAAGGATAGCGCCCAGGTCCTGAGTTCAGTCCTCAAGTGGACCACAGCGCGTGCGCGCGCGCACACACACACACACACACACACACACACAATAATCTTATCATTATCAAAATAATAGCCAACTTCCTTTGCTTCCTCTGTGTTCTATGTAAGCTTTTCACCTGTGTTGTTTATTCGGTCTTCATTTGACTACAATATGATGCTTAGTTTGTCTGGAGCTATACAACTACAAGGTAGCCAAATCAGATGTTAACATCAAATCTCATTTTCTTCATTCATATTCTGTCACTCATTCTTTTACTCATTTATACAATCATGTACTAGTCATTGTGCTAGCTGTTGATACAAAGATACCAGGCACTCAGGAACACAAGGCAGCTGAACAGACCAAAGGACACAATGTTAGGTGCCATGTATAGAGACAGAAGTGTTTGCTGGGCACATGAACATGTCCAAGAAGGGTTCCTAGGTTAGCCTAGGAGGAGCAGAGAAGGCTGCCTGGGGAGACATGACACTTCCATATGGGACGCATGTTGTTAAGTGACCAAAGACACGAGGGGCATTTCCCTTGTGGTGAGGAAAACAGGCTACAGACATGGAGGACAGGAAAGTGCAAGATGAGCAAGGATCTCCCCAGCAGTTAAGAATAGATGTAGCCCATAGACAGAACATGACAGGAGGGAAGGAGGGGGGAGGGAAAGGTGGAGGGACAGAGAACACTGAGGATGTGTGAGGCTTGGGAAAAGGGCTCCAACTGAAGAAGGGTTTTCTGCCATGCTAAGGAGTTTGTCATTTATCTTAAAGGCCACTGTGAGCCTATGAGCTATAAACAAATGAACAATGTTCAAAGGGAACAGTTACTGCCTGCTTCTATTCCACTCTCCAAAGGGGAAAAGCTCAGTGCTTGCAATGCTTCCTTTCTCCAGAAGAGAAAGATTTCAGATAAAGTCACCTTTGTTGAGTAACTATACCCCACAAAAAAGTGGGCAACTTTTGCCTTGCACACAAGGGCTGGCAACCTTAAAAGAAAGCTGAAAGAATACCAGGAATGACAACAATCATAAATGTGTCATCCAATACCCATTCTCCTCAGGGGAAAGGGACTGGTTGATCTTTGGGGTAAAATAAGCAAAAGAAATCAAACATGTGTGACAATAACAGATATAATATAGCATTTCTCCAAACCATGCTATCCCCATTTTTGTGCTGTCTTGTGCTTCTGCATAAGAACCAAATGTAGCCATGTAGTATTGGGGGAAACTAGCAGACATATCTACATGAGGCTTGGGAGACTGAAGTAAAAGGATAGCAGGTATATATTATGTATATAGAGAGTAATGTTCTAGGGCAGCTCAGATGAGGAACTGTTGGGGACCACTGTTCTCCCTAAGCAAGGCTGAATGCATACTTGACTAAGGGCACAATGTCAAGAACACCTCCATGACAAGGGTCATTTAGGTGTGGTGCAGAGGCCTCCAAGATCAAAAACAAGAAAATAGCTAGATCACTCAGGAATATTAGCTTGACAATGTTATGTCCAACTTGAGGTTATTCTTCTACTAGTATGATGTATGCCTCGTGAATAATAGAAAAATTCAGTACACCTCACTAGTGATGTACAAAGTCCACAGCCTTTCCTACTGTCATACAGGATAATAAAAACTGCCTGGGTAGCCGGGTGCCAGTAATCCTAGCTACTCAGAAGGCTGACATCTGAGGATCGCGATTCAAAGCCAGCCTGGGCAAGGAAGCCTCCTTGACACTCCCAGAAAACTAGGAGTGGTTCTGTGGCTCTACCACTTGGTAGAGTGCTTACCTTGAGCTGAAGAGCTCAGGGACAGTGCCCAGGCCTGGGAGATGAACTAGGAGGCCTTTGTCCTGTGCAATGGAGTGCCTGTGGTTTCCCTGCTTTGGTTCCTGAGACTTTGTGTGTCTCTCTTTCCTTCTTTTCTCTTTCTTCCTCCTTTCTTCCCTTTCTCTCTCCCTCCCTTCCTTCTTTTCTCTCTCTCTCTTTCTCATTCCCTCTCTTTCTTGTCTTCCTTTCTCATACCACACCATCCGTTCTAGGTATCTGCTTATCCTGCACCACAGGATGCAGCAAAGATACTCTTATCTGTCCCTAGAAACAGTGTTGTGGGCACCTGTTAATCATAGGATGAGGATGTACATTTGTTCTGAAGGCTAAGTTTGGCTCCTAGGCCCCTCCTAAAGTCTGTAGGTCACTCACCATCCCACAATAAATCCCTTTTGGCTCAGATGATGTCAGCTGGATTTGTAAACCTAGAGGAAACAATGGAACTGCTGCTCCTTTCCTTCTCTCCTTCAGCGTGCTGACCTCCGAAGTTCCTCCTTCACTGTTCTCCCATGAAACAAGCCGCCAAGGCCAAGGCCACTTGGTTCCCACAGGGTCAGGAGAGAGCTGCAGCTGGCAATTTAGAAGGTTCCGGAAGCCTGATGTTGCTGTATAACCCAAATTATCTGATAAATCTTTAACAGAAACAAGAACCAGGATTTCAGCTTTGTCTAACTCTAATATTCTTGGTATATGGTTTAAAAAAAATAGTTTTTACCTCAGAGGAAGAAAGGGCCTGTTTAAGTATCATTCCTTGAAATCTTCTCCCCAGCCCCCAATACAATCACATTTCTACTCGGGAAACAGAGAGACTCGTTTTAATTAGCCATTTGGTTGGAGTAGACCCAATTCCGAAGTCAATCTGGAGTAAGGGGCAGGCTGCTTTTGTGTTAATCAGAAAGGCGATGGGACCCCTTGGAGTGCAGAAATTTCAGTTTCAGATGCAACCTGTCGATTACCAGAAGGTCCTTTTTATAAAAACCGGTCATAATCTCAACCCCTCAGCTCAGTTCTTTTATTTGCAGGGCACCAATTTCACCCTTGACTCTCAATGAGGTGTCCCAACACACCTGCTTGCAATGCATGTGGTATCCACACCTGAACCTCTCAGGAGTGAAAATGAGACAGCAATAAGAACTGTAAATAACTAACTCCAGTGGAATGGTAAAGGACTCAGCAGAACATGAACGATGTTACAGAAAAATCAGCCAAGACACCTAAAGATTTGTTAGCCCTGTATCATCAGCAGGTTCAATTCTCTGCCATACATGTTCTATCACTAAAACAAAGTTTGTTGAGTAACTGTTCTATACGCTGCACACCAGTGGTCTGAAAGAAGCAGGACTTCTACCCTGCACACAGGTGTTAGCAAGCTTACAAACGAGCTGAGTAAACATCCAGAAGGAAGACTCACAGGGATTGCCCAATGTGACAACCAATATCCATTCTCCTCAGACTCTAAAACTAAAACCTCAGTTCTGGATCTCATCACTTAGAATAGAAACATTATTCCTTACTCTTTCTTCTCATAGGAAGGAAGATGTAGCATTAAGTAATGGGTGTGACTTTTGTCCAGAAGCCTAAAAGGAAAATGGGGAAGTCCTCTTCTGTCCTCCTTTCTCTCTTCCCACCTGCTAGTCAGAATGAGGATGTGACTTAAAGCCTCCCTATACACTTAGACTTTTACAAGGTGGAGAAGTGCATTTTCACCAGGATGCTTTATTGGAGGTGTTGGTTTTAAGCAGTTGGGCCTACATGCTAATTAGCTGAGCTGTTCCCATTTTATCCTCAAGCTTCGCTTTTCCAGAATAGTCATAAATAAACAAAAAATGCCCTAAGTAGCTACAAGTATATTTGTAATGGAAGCTGGCATTCTTTATCCACAAGAATGGCACCCAGGCCAAGATGGTTTGATGGTTATGGAATCTTCTCATCTCCCATATATTCAAAAAATATAGTTCCTGATATTATTAGTCCACAATCAATACAAAGACGGATAGAAAATGTAGGTACTTGCTGGTAAAGGCAGATTCACTGACAACACCAATACATGGAAGTAAAATTTGACAGTGAGGGAAAAGACTGTAAGAGTATTGAAAAATATCTATGAGAAATTTAAAATCCATACATTCATGTCTGTGAATGCTCATATAGATTTAAACAATCTCATCTCCCTCAATAGCCCTTAAGGATATCACTTGACATCAAAGGATATCAATTGATTTCACAGTGGTATTTCTGAATCATACTATATCTTAAAAAGCAGGCAACTATGCAATTCATTTATAAATATTTTGAGGACATTAGTCATCTTGAAACTTTGCTTATTTGACACATCCCAGGTCATAGGATGCCACATTTCTTCATACTTCATATTTTATTGTTAAATGAAATATATTTGTGTATTATATATATATATTTAATCAGTGTCTATATTTTCTATCTACACTTTTACTTGAACACAGTCAAGTAAAGGGATCATTATAACATTGGATCAAACTTCTAGAGGAAGAAAATTATATGCAATGCGATTGAAAAAATCACCATTTATATATTTTTTAATCCACTACAAAAATGATTTTAAAAACAACAAACTCTTCAAAGGGAAACCAGGCAAAGATAATGAATTTGCACTCCACTAAGAAGCAAATCCAAACTTTACAAAATACATGTGAAAAGATGCTCTGGCATGGAAGACATGGAGGAAGCAACGTGACATCACATCATAGGGCATGGTAAGCAGAAGTAAAGAGGATGAGTGTATGTACTGCCAGCAAGGGAGGGGGTGAGGGAGGAAGGCCGCATGATATGAAAAATGTAGTGAACCCATGGTTCCATCTACTCAACCTTAACAACAAGGACTGTCCTTCAGCTCTGAAAAGTTACTTCTGAGAATCTACCTATAAAAATTAAAGATATGAGAATTTAAACTCCATATAGTCTCACAAGAAAAACAACACAAATGGAAAATGTACAAATATGCTCATTTATAAGCATCATTTATAGCAATTACTAAAGGAAAGTAAAATACCCATCCATAGAGAAATGGTTGAAAATTCTATTTCATTAAAAATTATACATCCATTGAAAAGAACAACAACAACTCTACACTAGTTGATTCAGAGAGGACTTGAAAACCAACATTCTCCAATACTGTATGAAGAAAAGCAATGATCTCATTTTAAAAATCAATGACAACATATCCTTGTGTATGTACATATATATATATATATGCATGTTCCTATGAACATGTATATGTGTGAATGATCATAAAATCTTAGAATAAGATACAGAGGGCATTCAAGTTGTCAGATTAGTTTGCAAACAAATAAAAACACATATTATAAAACAGATGTCCACTTGAGGGGGTGATAAGGTTGGGAGAGATGGTGAGAACAGAGGAAGGTGACTTTGATCAAGATGCATTGTATCCATAAATTGACACGTTGAATTGGAACCCTTCTGTACAACTGCTTAAAGATAATTTTATATTTTGCTAAAGAAAATTTTAAAAATAAATTATAGAATAAATGGTACAATAAAGCAGACATGTAAAATTGCATCTGTTACGTATGCTGTTGTGTGTATATATACATGTATATGTATACAAATGAATGTATGTGTAGATAGCTAAATGAAAAGATAGAAAGAACTGGAATATCAAGTCATTTTTCTAATGCCTTTTATTTTCTTATACTTTCATATGTTTTACCACTTTTATTATTTATAAGATGTTAAACGCACAATAAAATGACAAAACAACCAATGTCTGTGCTGGTCAATATTGAGTGGAGTCATCTAAGAAAGCCTCATGCTGGTCATGCTTCCAGAAACGATTGTATTAAGAGGAAATTTGAAAGGAGAGGATGTTCCAGCCAGGCAACTCTGAAAGTATGGAGATGGCAGTATAAATGGACTATAAACTCTGCAAAGGCTCCCCTTATCTGGAGCAGAAGATATAGAAGTAAAAGGAAATGCCCAAGCTCTATGGTCATAATGAACTCCATCAGTAAGGAAATAGAAATGGTCACCACAATGCATGTATAAACATCAATGTTTCAGAATTAACAGACCAAAACAGCTTGGTTTACTCAGGCTCTACAAATCCACAAATATTTTGAGCTCTTAGAACTCCGTCCATGGTGACACCATGTGTTGCACTCAGACGTAAACTTTAGTTTGGTTAACATTTTCATTTTAAACCCTCCTTCCTGTCAGTTTCCAACTTGGCTGTAAATATTTGCTTGGGGAAAATGTCACTAAAGATCTATGCTCAAATCTCAAAAAAAAAAAAAAAAGATGAATCATTTGAAAACACAAAGAAGCTGTAGTCCGCGTGTTAACTAAACAAGAAGTCTTAGAACCTATGGCTCAAAACTTATTTCAGAAAAAAAGTATTTATTTTTATTTATTAAAAGCCTATGAATAGAGATGAATTCCTTATTTGGTATTCACCCTTGTTTAATTCTGTCTGTACCCTTTGAGATAAGAACCACACATGCTTTGCCAGATAAATTAAAAGGATGTCTGATATCACTGGGTCTCCAGGCCTCTGCAATGTGTCTGCCTTACAAATCCCAACTAGACACCTTTTAATGATGTAAGATGTGTGTACTATCACCAAGGAAAGGGTCCAAGTGTCACTAAGCAATGGTTACTTCCTTCTCCCAGTAAAGAGTTACACAGTGGCCCAAGGAAATGTATTTCAATCTGAGAAACACCCTCTTCTATCTTTTGCCAGGTATCTTTTTCTCTGAAAAATGGCAATTTGAATAATGAGGATTCCTACTTATATCTCTACTACTCTACTAGGATACATGCCAGGTATCATTACTATTTAATTTGCAGGTATTTGAAAGAAATACATAGAAAATAGAGTTGACAGTGTAGGAGCATAGAAAACTCCGGTCACTGAGATGCAAAAGCTATGTCTTTTAAAACTAAGATCCTACTATGCATTTATATTAACAATAAAAATATATAAAGATAAGGGTTAACAACTCATGCCTTACTGGGTATTAAAAACAGCATAAAGAATCAGTGAAAAGCAGTATACAGACAGAAAATGAGATTGATTGTTGAGACCAAACCCACACATTCCAAGGCCATACTAAACTCACTGGGCATGGGACTCTCAGCCCTCATTCAAAAACATGGAGGCTCAGTTTCTTTTTATGGAAACAGAAGATTTTTAAGAACGATGGTATAACATGAAAAGTTCCCATAGTCATAAGATAGACACTCCAAAATGACAGCTGCTATGAACTCATCAACAAAGGCAAGGAAAATGATGGTTTCACGGCTAAGGAACTCTGGCATTTTACACAGATCCCAGATTCTTGTATAATCAAGTAGCAGAGAGCCATATACTACTTGTATTAAAACCCCAGCTCTCGTACTTCCCTGCATGTCACATTCCTTACCTGGGGAGTGTGTAAAGATTAAGTAGGTTGATGTATCAAAGTGTTCAGAGCAGAAAATGTTCCTTTTTGAAAGAAATGGATTAGACAAAAGATTCTGCAAGGTCAGGTTCTACTGTGTCACCTGACTGGGTAAGTAACCCAAAAGAAGCACAGTAGGGTAGAAGGAGTATAGTCTTTGGAGTAAGAAAGACTTGAGCTCAGATCTGAGTTACAAAAGGCACTTGCTAAAACAAGTCACTCAATGTCTCAGATCTTTGGTTACCTTCTCTAGCCATTAAAACCTCAGTATCTATTCTATTGATCTTAACCATGCAGGGCAGTGTTCTACATAAGGATAATGTAAGGATCATAACACTATCCCTGGGATTATTCAGAGCAAGAAATGGGAGATGCCAGTAGCATGATCAACCAAACGTCTGACATGACAGGATGTTGTCAGTAACTGGAAGCTGTAACTTCATTACTCTACTTGGAAGACAGTTGCTATTAAACCTAAGCTCTGGAGGGCTGAGTACTTACTGCCTCACCAACAAACTACCTAAACATCAAAGTTGTCAATCATCTCATCAGGTTTCAAAATGTATCTACAAAATCACAAACAACGTGGACCAGAGTCTCCACCCACAAACTCAGCCCTGTCCAAACCAGGCATCCCATTGAGTAGGACTAAAAGATAGAAGAATGGATCTCTTCCTATCACTAACCCAGAAAATAGGGACAGTTCCATTGTTATAATCTCCAGACATGAGTGTCAGCAAAGTCCATCCTTCTTCAAGGAAAGCTCCATCAGCCAGCCTTAACCCATTAAGCCACCATGTTAAAATAAAGACAGGGGCAACTATTCCTTTCTGGAGCCACATTTGACATATATAGACAATAGCATAAGCTTTGGATCCAAAGACCTCGGTTTGGAACCTTCCAAGTCTTCCTGGCTCTAGGGGTTGGCCAGAGTAGGTACAACCTTTTATATGCATCTCTCTTTCTCATCTGTAAAATGAAAATGACATCTATTTGGAAGGACACTTGTAAAGATAGGAGCTAATTGCTGAATAAACTTAAGTTCTGAGCAAACATTTGGTACACAAAATTAAGGTTAAAGTCTTGCCTCTGGATGAACAAAGACCTACCGGGAGTATAAAGCAGGAAGAGCAGAGGCAATCCAGTGAAGGCAACGCAGGTTCAAATCCAGTCCCTACTGTCCTATCTCTTTCTGAGCTGGCAAGTTTTTATACCATCTTAGAGCCTAGCTTTTCTTTTCTGTAAAACAAGAATTATAACACAAACATAGGGCTGTGGTGGTGAGATCAGTAAAGCAATCTATTGAGTGTAATTTAAAAACATAATCTCAAGTTATGTTAGTGTTCATACTACTTTAAAATAACCCTGAGTCTTGTTGTTCATATATGCCATAGCTCTTGGATACTTCCTGCATTTATAGTACTGCATCAGAGAGAGAGACAGAGAGACAGAGAGACAGAGACAGAGAGAGACAAAGAGACAGAGAGACAGAGAGAGAGACAGAGAGAGAGAGAGAGACAGAGAGAGAGAGAGAGACAGAGAGAGAGAGAGAGAGAGAGAGAGAGAGAGAGAGAGAGAGAGAAATCATGATCTCTATGAAGAACCTGAAAATATGATACAAAGATCAAGGGTGGATGCAAATGTTTAACAACCTGCATTGATCAGAGTTAGGTATTTAGGTGAGTGAGGGGATTGTTGCTTTTACTATAAACATGTCTATATCGTTTGAGTTTTTAAAAGCTCTTGTTGATGGTAAGAAAAAAATAAAATAATAAATGAGAAAGATGTTAAGGATGTTAATAATTCTTTAGAAAGATCCTAGAATAGGTGTAGCCATCAAACATCAATCACACATTTTTGTGTTACGGGCACAGTAAGGTGCTAGGATGGTCTAGGGAAAGGAATTGTCCCCTGCTTTGAAGGAATGTTTGGTCTGTTGGGAGAAACTTAGAACATGGAGTTGTGGGGAGAGGGGGAGGGTATATAAAGAGGGCTGAGGGAGCATGAGTTTCCTGAGTAAAAGACTGTCATTTGTTAGGCAGATCCTGAGAGCTGAATAGAGTTCACCAGACCAAGGGTCAGGAATGTATTTTCCAGACAGCAAACAAAGGTTCAAGGGTATATGTGGTACTCAAATGTGTTTGGAACACTGTGCACATGTTTATGGATGACTATTGTGGGATAGACCCTGAGGGCTGAATAGAGAGCATCAGTTCTATTCATGTGCATGGGTGGCTGTGGCTGTGCAGGTGTCTGTGTTTAGGTATGTGTAAAAATGCATATGTAAGATTGGTATGAGATAGCATGCATGCAAATGTGGGGGGAGAGGGAGAGAAAGAGTATGCAGTCTGTTGGGGAGGAAGAAAGGAGGGAGGGAGGAAGGGAGTCTGGCCTGTGAAAGGCCAGACAGTGAAAGGCCTTGAAGTCTGTGGTCAAATTTTTAGATAATATGCTTTAGGCAATAGAAAAAAACCTTTATGTTTTTTTGATCTGAAAAGAAATGTGATCAAAGCCACATTTTAGAAAGATTATATCACAACTGTGGAAAGGCCCATCCTGAAGCTAGGAGATGAGTTAGGACGTTCAGAGGATGATCCAAAATATAGATAATGAGGCTAGAGAAGACATCACTTGAAATATTTTTCCTATCACTTCAAGTTCTAGATGGCATGCAAGAACATTTATTTTGCTCTCCCTTCATTTATCTTTATTTACTCAACATTAAATACTTACATAAATAATACACTTTTTAAACACATGTGCATTCTGTGGGGAAAAAAACTAAAAACAAAAGAATAGTTCCTCTGAAGTTATTTTGATAACTGTCCAGGATGAAGCTCTCTCATGTGAACCAGACAAGAGCAAGCTACTGCTCAGAGAGCGCCCTGCCTGCCTCCCCCTCCCCCACTCACACACCTGGAGTCCACAATTGTGGAAGATAGGATAATTGGAATCAAAAGTTGTCTGTGATGTACAGCTTCTTAGTAATTGTCTGATTATATCAAAGCCAAGATCCAAGCAGCAAGCTGGGTCATAAACAGTTTGAAGTTTTTCCCAGATATTTTCCCAAGCCAAATGGTAAATCAGGTCTTTTTCTCAATGCTAGTTTCTCTTTTGGTAATAGTGTTCTCCTCTCTGTCTTCCCGATCCTTCCTATGGCTCCCTCCTCTTCCTCCTCCTCAACCTCTTGCCCCCTTTGGCTGTATTTAAAATCAAGCTATCTTTGTCTCTCTATATATTTCTCTTACCTTTGCTAATCCACCCTCTCTTTTTCCTCTCTCTCATCCCTCCCTCCCCAAATCCCTTCTCCCTATAGAAAAAAATCCATTTTAGAAAAATAATTAAGGCCTTTGCCAGACCAAGAGTCTGACCAACAAATGTGGTTGGCTATAAGACCAACAAATGTGGTTGGCTGAGTTTGTCCTCTAGAGGGAAAAGGGAAGAAAAAAAAAACTTGTAAAGATTGAGGTCTGAATGGTGACCCTTCCTTTTGAAAAAGGCAAAAGGAGCCTGTGAGGAGCAGCTGTCCCTGGACACCAGTATCACTAGGCAGCCTTCCAGCTGGGCCATTCTGATTTGCTAATAAGCCCCAGCCAGCCCCCATCTCTTTCCACTGGGAGTGCAGTGCCAACGTTGCTGTCACATTGCACTGCTCAGCTACTCTTCCTGCTCAGCTCAGAGAGGGGGGAAAAGCCATAAAATTTGGAACCACCTAATGTCAGCACTGCAGGAATTTTACAGACCACCCAATCCAACCCAGAATGGGTCACTGATACAGAGACTGTAGTCCCAGGTCCCTGAACACTGAAGTGATCCATTATGCCATACCTCAGGCATAGGACCTGTTGCAAAAAAAAAAAATCTATTGATCCTCGGAACACCTCTTCATTCTTGCTTTCTGGCTAGAAACCTATCGCGTGTCCAGAGGTCTAATCAGACAGAAGAGCATGGTATCAAGAACAGAAGGAGTTAAAATGCATATGATGCACACTTGAAATGCAATGTATGAACCCTGCAAAAAAAGAAAAGCATTTGAGCTGGGGAGTCCTTTAACAGAGAAGCTGCATTGGTGGAGAGCTTAAGCTTGGGAGACCTTTTTAATATGGCTGTATTGTAATACTGCAGTGGCAAACCCCTGGCAGTCATTCCAAAAAGAGAAGGGAAGCCTCGCTCTGCAGCAGAACTTCCCAGCCCAGAAACAGATTGTTGCCCTTTTGCGCCCATTTAATAACTGCTTTATTTAACACAATCTGAGGGATGTGTGTTCTCAGAAGGCGCTGTTCAGAAACCTCCGCCTGCAATGATGCGATTCCTCCTACAAGGAACTCAAATGCAATTCTTCCCAACTCAGCCTCCTAAAGCAACAGCAAAGCCATAGAGAGACGAGAGGTGGGGCAGTTCACTGGCCAGAGCCTCTCCTGAAGCCTGAGAGGGCAAGAAGAGAGAGAGGAGGGCTGGCTAGCAGGAGGACACGCCTTTCTGAGCTAGCAGGAAAGCGCTGCCTGCAAAGTCCACCCAGACTGAGACGGCATGGGTTAATTTCCTCCTCAGAATAACTGATACACACACACACACACACACACACACACACACACACACACACACACACACACACACACACACACACACACACTCCATCTACCCTCACAACCTTACTCACTACCATACGTTTGAGTATTTTTAATCTGAAATTCCCAGAAATTCCCTGGTGTCTCCTATCTTTGAGGCACAGCCCGTGCACCTGGGCTGGATTCCCACCTCATCACCAGTAGAAGCCTAAACAGCCAGGTGTAATTATTTTCCTGCAAGGTTATGCCTAATTGGCCACTAACCTAATTGATTAATCATCTCATTTTTCAAGGTAGCATCAAAGAGTCAAGCAAGCAAGGAGAAAGAGAGGGAGAGGGAAGAGGGGAGGAGGGAGAGAGAAAGGAGAGAGTTTAAAAAAAAGAGAAAAAGAAAACAAACGAATCCAATGGTCCAAAGGCTAAAATTACAGCTCAGGTTGTGGGGGAGACCCCAGGCTAGCTTGCCTGGTTTCTGGAAACCGAAATGGACAGAGACGGAAGCGCATCATGTGCGAGTAAATGCGCAAGACCACGGGAGGACTGAGCCAGGAACCACCACGGATGCTGCCTGGAGTCCAGCCGCCTCCCACACCGAGGAAGTTGCTTCCCCTGGGACTGGAAGGGTTAAACAACCAAACGTCAAGCCAGTCTGGGTAGAGGTGGTAGGGAGCAAAAAAAAAAAAAAAAAACCCACAAAAAACAAAAAAACAAAAACCATCGCTTGTCCCCTTCTTGGGCGAGTGGGCGCGTGGAGCCCCCGGGGGTGGCCTTGGCGCTCCGGCCACAACTTGCCAGGCTGTGTGGCGCCGCGGCCCTGCGCCTTTGCGCGCTACCCAAAACTTTGCGCACACTGCAGCTGCCACCTGCCTGCTTTGGCTCGGGCGATCTGGGCGCCACCAAGTGCCGCGGGTAACCCTTCTGCAGCCGCTACCGCCTGCCTGGTTTCGGGGCTTTGCACTTTTCCCTCACCGCCTCCGATCCCCACGCTCGGGGGCTCCCTCGCCTCGCCGCTGCAGGAGCGCGGAGTCCACCCCGCAGTGGGCAATGCGGCTCCACGTCGAGGGCTACCGACTCCGTGGGGGTCCGGGCAGCAGCGACCACGCGATGGATAGGCGACCCCGGCCACCCTCACTCACTCCGGCGCGCCCACCCCGAGCTTCTTCCCACGCCGCCGCGGGGGGTGGACGCAACACCTTCTCCTACCTTGCAGTCAGGGAAGACCACACTCTCCACTTAGCCTTCTCGACTCATCCTCTAGCCGCAAAAGAGGGCGATGGGCTCTGCTTTTTGATCCCCGGGGTTAGAGGGGTCCGTGTGGAGCCAGGGGAGCGCAGAAGACGCCGCGGAGCTGGGTATCCCGGAGAGGGCTCACTCCCAGCAGCTCTGCCGGCAGCGGTAGTGGTGGCAGCGGCAGTAGCAGCGGCGGAGACCGAGCTGGCTCTCCGCAGGCCACATCTTTCATACCTTATACATCACTACCGCATTCCCCCGAATAGGGGAGCCCCTCAGCATTTCGCCACCTAGTGCACTAGGCAGGCGCCCCTAGCAGTGGTTTGGAAAGACCTCGCTAGAATGTGAGCAGCTCTGTGCACGGAGAAAACCTTAGCACCTGCTCACAGGCTCCCTCCCAGTCACCCAGTCGCTCTCTCCACCAAACGGACAACTTTCCAACTGTTCTCTGTACAACCGCTCCGCAGTCCTCATCCACTGCAGGTCTGTGTCTGCTGCTGGGGAAAATGGGCTTTAGCTACCCCTTGGGTCTTGCTATGAAGGTGCTTTAAATAGCCTCCTCCTTCCCGAACAGTCTTCATACACACTAAGTCTTGCAGTAGGACACTCTCTTCTTCCTGTACAGAACACACACACACACACACACACACACACACACACACACACACACACACACACACACACACACACACACACACACACACACCATTCTGCATATCCTACATCAAGCCTGTGGGCCCTGGAGCTGGTAGATCAATATTTCAGTTGCAGCTGGGGTGTAACCATAGCAAACTGCTGAATGATTGAGACTCCCTTGCTTCATTTATAAAATTGGTATCAGATGATGTCTTTTCCAGGCCTGCTGTGAGAACCAAATAATCAAAGCACAGAGCTTGGCACCTGGGAAGTGATCAACACTAACGTTACCCAACACAGAGCTACGCTCTCTAAGATAATTACGTATCAGTAACCATTTCTTCATTCTGTACATATATGCATTGTGTGCTTTACTGTGCACCAAACGTTTTATGGAGTAGGATAGAGCTTTCAAAGAGAGCAACCAGCAATTCTGATTTTCCTAGAACTTGCTCTCTAGTGGGAAGTCACTGAAAATAAATAAGTGAATCAGCAAAACCCTGTTAGGTAGTAATAATTCCTGTTGGCAAACAAATTTAAATATATGGATGGGACATGTAGTAATAAATGACATCAGACTGCTAGGCGGAGGAGAAAGGATCCTCTGAGGACATAACAAATAACCTCCAAGGACTGTGTGATCACTAGAAGAAACAACAGGTGCAAAGGCCCTGACCAGGAAAAAGTTAAATGTTGTTGAGGACAAAAGGACGCAAATGGGGCTGGACTGAGGCAGGTGGTGAGTTAGTGGGTATGGGTGAAGCGGGGAGGTCCATCTGAGAGGGGGGCTGGTCTCGTGAGAGGAGGTCAGTAAGGGGATCAGATTTGATTTGAGTCTAAGTTTGGAGTTAAATATTGGAGACAGTCTGGCTTTCCTTTATAAAAAACTCCCTCCAGCTGTTAGGTAGAGAATGGACTGCAGGGGGTGTAGATGAGGGCCCAGGAAGCAAGGAGGGAGTCCTTCGGTGACAAATCCCTTCCAACCAGGAACCACAGCTATTTCCCTCATCTAAGATGTCTTCTGGGAGGAGAGGGCAATGTCAGAAACTGGGGAAGAGGAGTCTTCAAAACTGTGATAGGTAAAATGACACCCCTCCCCCACAAAAAAGCACGCAAGGTACTAACTGATTGTTAGTTCCATTGTTACCATACCACTTCCACATCTTGTACTTTGGAGCGCTCCCACAACTCCTCTGTCTCCATCCTGTGACAGCCGGATCCCGGAACTGTGCTCTCCAGAGCCAGGCGGGGTATCCCACAGAGCCCAGGCAGAGCCCGCCATTCCCAGTATTCTTCATTTCCAATGCCGGTCCCTGAACCCATCTGTCATCTTCTCAAGCAGGAAACAGATTTTCATTTTGTTTAGGTCCTTGCAATTTTTTTCCTGTCTGCCACCCTCATCTAGTTTTAAGCATATAGAACATCATCCTATGAAGCTCTGGAGGTATAAAAATAGAAAAGGAAAAAGGGATGGCACTGGGAAGGGGGGTTGCAGGGGGGGTGAGTAGAGCCTGAGATGGCAGGGAAGGAAAACAGAAGGTCCTTTCTCTCTTAGCAACAGGAGGAAAGGTTCTCAGCTGAGACACAGGATCATCCCTTACATCTGTGAGTTCAACAGCTTCCAGAGACCTTAGGATCCTCCCCTAACTGACACCACGGAAGCTCAGTGATGTAAACCAAGAATGATTAGTTTCTGTAGCCCTCTAACAGATAAGAGAGATGAGGCCCAAATAGATTAAGTAAGCAGGAAGGCTGGGAGTTTACTTCTTCCCTGATTAGGAATGCTTGAAATGGCCCCAGCCCTGGTGGTGTTCACTAACATCTAGGACCCAAAGGCATTTATTTATCCAAAGGAGCCCCCCCTCCGAACTCTAGGTCTCTAAGAAAGTTAGCTCAATCCCTCGTATCTAACATAGCTGACTACATTGCTCTTCTTTATCTCAACCCCACACCAGAGATATTGCAGTTCAAAAAAGGAATCTTAAATGTCTCACGATCTTAGATAGTGAGTGGTATCTTGCAACTTCTGTGGTGGAAATTAGGAAAAGGACTGATGTACTTGTTATATTGTATCCAAATCAGAAAAAATAGAAGTCTGGACTTGAGGTCTCTGCTCTGTCATTTCTTGGATATCCTTGAGCAATTTACAATGCCCTCTTTACAAATTTTGATGACCCTATCTATAAAATGGAGCCAGCCTCTGCTCCCAGGAGTTGTGAGGACTACAGGAGATGCCATAGAGATTTTCAGCACATATAGTGAACTTTACTATTAGTATTGTTTCCTTTTTCTCCCAGTCTACCTCTGTGAGTGAGCTACTTAACAATTGACACCCCAAATTTTTTGGCATGTGCTAATTTCTCTGGTGCAAATACTTTTTCCATTCCCGATTTTATGTCATCATGGCATCACCAAATATGAAGCTGAGAAAATGTACACTGTACTCAGCCTACTACTTCTAAAACTTAGGCTGGCTGGAGATGTGGCCCAAGTATTAGAATACTTTCTTACAAGCCCAATGCCCTGAATTCAATCTTGAGTTACCACCAAAAATAAATCTAAATAAACAAATTAATTAAACTTTAGCTGGGCACAATGGCTGAAGTTTGTAAGCCTAGCAATTTGGGAGGTAGGGATCAGGGCTTATGGTTCAAGGCCAGCCTGGGCAGAAAGATATTTGTGAGACTCCATATCAACCAACAGCTGGGTACAGTGTCACACACTTGTTATCCAAGCTGGGTGCAGTAATGTGCAACTCTCATCCCTGGTTAAACTGGGAAGCACAAGCAGAAAGATTGTAGGCCACCCTGGCCTGGTTCTAAAACAAGTACTTACCTTAAGAACAATCAATGTAAAAAGTTACCGGAGACTTAGTGGAAGGGGAGGGAAGGAAGGGAGGGAGAGAAGGAAAGAAAGAAGGAAGGAAGGAAGGAAGGAAGGAAGGAAGGAAGGAAGGAAGGAAGGAAGGAAGGAAGGAAGGAAGGAAAGAAGGAAGGAAGGAAGGAAGGAAGGGAGGAAGGGAGGGAGGGAGGGAGGGAGGGAGGAGGGAAGGAAGGGAGGGAGGGAGGAAGGGAGGGAGGGAGGGAGGGAGGAAGGGAGGGAAGGAGGAGGGAAGGAAGGGAGGAGGGAAGGAAGGAAGGAAAGGAGGAGGGAAGGAAGGGAGGAGGGAAGGAAGGAAGGAAAGGAGGAGGGAAGGAAGGGAGGAGGGAAGGAAGGAAAGAAGGAAGGAAGGGAGGGAGGGAAGAGAGAGAGAGAACTAGAACCCAGTAAGTGGAAAACTTCTTAAACCAACAGAAGCCCCTTTTCTATATTATCTCCAGGAATATTCACAAGAATCCTTGAAAAATATCTATACTACATCTCCAATCTGAGAAATTGAGAAATGGAGGACTCTGAGGGCTTGACTGCTTTGGTCAAAGTCAAACAGTAGGTAAAAGAGCTAGGGTTAAATCTTGGACCACATGGCTCCAAATTCGGAGATCCTTCCAGTCTTTGAACCATCATCCCTTGTCTGCAAAACAACCGTTTACACCCTGTCTTCAACTTTCTTTTTCAAGGCCAGGAATGTTTCTCAAACTGACAGGCAGGAATAGTAATCTCAGGCCTGGCTTTGTCTCAAATGCCCTAAGAATCAAGTGAGATAATGCAGATGAACGTGCTTTGCAAAGCAAAAAAGAAAAGAGAAAAGAAAAAAAAACCTACAAAAATACAAGTATAACTATTACAATTAATGATCAGAGGAAAAACATGGGTGCAACAAGTACCAGGCCCTGGGGATTTACACGTCACAGAGGGACAGGACTCCTGAGCACATTCACTTCAGTTCCACAGTCACAGGGAAATGTGACAAGATACACACTCATTCCCCTTGTAAATGTTCAACAATGGCAACATGAGGCACAAAACAATGTAATTGTAATTACAGGCATAGGCAGAATCGTTCTTCAGAAGCCTTTTACTTTCCTTCTTACTGCCTATTAAAAATGCAGTCACTCTTTATTCCAGGGCCACCTCCCACCCACACACACCTCCCTCTGAGAGAGGTCAGGTCTTCAGCTTAAGGCAAAGGGAATTTATGGGTTTCTGTCATTCTGCAGCAGTTCAGGATGAAGCCAGCCTGGGTCTCCACTGATTCCAATGATGTCATCATGTCTTGTCTGTGTTCTCTCCCTCTCCCTCTCCCTCTCCCTCTGTCTTTCCTTCTCCCTCTGCTTCTTCCTCTCCTTCTCCCTCTCCCTCTCCTTCTCCCTCTCCCTTTCTCCCTCTCTGTCTTTCTCTCTGTCTCTGTCTCTCTGTCTCTCTGTCTCTCTCTCTCCATCTCAGCCTCTTTGGCTCTCTCTCTTAGCTCTCTGTTTCTTTCTCTGTATCTCTGTTTCTGTTTCTCTCTCCATCTCAGTCTCTGTTTATCTCTCTCTGCATCCCAGTCTATGTCTCTTTCTCTCTCTTTTTCTGTGTGTATTCCTCTCTATTTCTTTTTCCTTCTCCTGTTCTCCTTTGATTTCATCTATTTCTTGCCCTCTGCATTCTCTTCATTACAGAAAGCTCCTTCTCTGTTTAGGGTGCATGGGAACATGGCCACTAAGAGTTCTAGACTTGAATCATCTCAAGATATGGTCTTTATTCTGGTCTCAAACCTACAGGGAAAACAATAGTTCCCTGAACAAGCACAGTATGGTCTGCAAACAGCACCCAGCATATTTGAAGTACTTGGTTAATATTTGTTGAGTGAATAATACCCCCAGCTGGCTGACAGGGGATGGAAGGATTCTGAATCTCTAAGCAATCAACAAAACAGAAACCTGGGATTGCTTGCTGACAGAGGCCAGGAGTGGACATGGATGGTAGCTGTATTTGTCATGTATTTCCTGAACCTGCTCCATATCCGAGCAAGATAATCACATTCTATCATCTGGATCTTATCTTCATTCTCATTGTGTTGCTGCTTAATACTGAGTTATTCCTTGGAATGCTACACTGTCCACCACATTGGAAACCAGTGCCCAATTCACAATAGACTGACTCTAGGATGCCATCATTTGCCAGTTGTTGTCTGAACTTAATGTGGAATTGGCCTCCATTTGTGCAGATCCTCTGAGACTTGTCTCTTCCAGGACCCGTGGTGCAAGACCGACAGGTGAGAACTTCCACCCATCTTCTTGGCCCTTTATCTTGTGGAGATGCTCCTGCACTCACTGATCATGAAGGAGACAAGTGGGAAAGAATACACATGGCCCAGGACAGAATCCACATTGAGGTGAGTGAGTAGCCTACAACATCTTGAGCCAGCTATGAATTGTACACATTGGAAGTCAGAAGTCAAGGATAGTCCTCCTTTTTTTAAATTATTGTGAAAATACCGTACAGAGGGGTTACAATGACATGGGCAAGATAATGAGTACATTTCTTATCAAGCATTGTTGCCTCCTCCTTTGTTTCCCCTTCCTATACCCCACCCCTCCACACCTCTCCCCAAAGTTATGAAGTTCGTTTTTGACATAACTTATACATCTCTTTGTTACAATGGGCCCACCTGTATCCCTATTTAAATGATTTGTTTTTTCCCTTCCCCTCCACAAATTATACCAACATCATATACAGTGAAAGCAGGGGTTATACCATGAGGGAGGGACATACAAAGCAACAAAGAAATCATCTTATAAATATGTTAGAAACAATCACATGAAAGAAAAAACATTTGCGTACTTATCTTGGTCTGTTTTAGCTAGTCATTTGATGGGTGATCTTGGAAATGGTGTCCAGGCCTCCATTTTGGATTAAGGAACTATGTATCAGACAGCTATTCCACTTTTATTCCATTCACACAATAATACTTGTGAGACAGGAGTTATTGCTGGAAATATGGCTTGGTGGTATGAGTGCTCACCTAGCAAGTGTGAGACCCTGAATTCAAATTCTAGTACTAAAGAGAGAGACAGAGAGACAGAGACAGAGGAGAGATAGAAAGAGGAGAGAGAGACAGAGAGAGACCTGAGGGGATTAATCCACTCTGCCTCAGTTCTTCTAGCCCAAGGTGGCAAGGGCAGGATTTGATTCAGGCAATCTTGGGTCTCAAGCCCTCTGTGCTTTCCACTGCATCCCTGTGGCCTCATGGCCACAGTTATGTGGAGCTATGGGTCTGTGAAATGAGAATATCCCTTAATTCATCCCTTCTGTAAGGGAGATACTGGGATTGAGAATGGTATGTCATCTCCCAAAGCAGATGTGTTTTCACCTCTTCAATGAAAGCTTAGGAGAACACTCCTCACTATTGTTGGCACGGGTGCCTGAGGGTCTTTGAGCACACGGTTGCCAGGGTGATTAGAATGAGTGCAGTCAGCAGAGATTCATGGGAGAGGCTCATGGCAGCTCCATGGAGTTCTGAAAACAGCTGGGCCTGACCTTGCCACTGCAGGCCTCTAGCTTCTAGAAGCCTGTGCTTCTTGCCACTGTCTAGTATCCAGCAGCCCACCAGCTCAGCACTATGAAGGCTGCTGGCAAACTGAAGGACTTCAAAGGTCTGATGAAGAAGAGATGGGCTCTTTAGAGATGTAACAGTTCTCAATTGTGGACATTTATTCAGAAATGTATTCCAACGCAAATCAAAAATGTTGATTGCAATACTACAATTTACATGACACCTATAGGGAACCTTAGCCCATCCAACCTTCCCCAGGTCCCCAGGGCACACTATTTGAGCACCAAATTTATACTGTCTGTTTACCTGTCATCCCCTACTAAGCTTGTGAGTTTCCTAAGGCAATGGGCTCCGTGTTGCTCAGCTCTGGATCCCCGTGGTCTAGTAGCACCTAGCACTGACAGAGGTTTGTGGAACACATGGTAAATGAATGAATATGGTATTTGAAACTGTGATCATGAGTCCTGTCAGGCCTTCTGACACCAAGTCCCACAAACTGATCTCCTCTACTTGTTGAATTCCTATAAAAGTTATGGCCCAGCAATGAATTTGATACTCTTATGCTGACTTGCACCATCTTTTGAGTTGTAGTATGGAACTTTAATTTGAAAATTGTATTGTTATTAAACATTTCACATGGGGATTTATGTCTTGTTTTCACAAACAGCCTGTGAACTCATCCATTCATGCAATATACATTTATTGAATGATTCATTGAGCATTTGTCACAAATGTAACAGGGAAATCTTATCTACCCCTCCTTCTCTCTCCATGTATGTATTCATTCAGAACCTACTGTGCGTCATAGGCTCTGCACACATGATAAGACAGCATGTATAATAAGGGAACTGAAAATCTGAGTCCAGAATTCAGATGTCTCTTAAGGATCACCTCAGTAAGTCTAGGAAGTGAAGTAAGTGACAGCTAAGCAGAAGTGGTGTGTTTGGATGGGGCTTCTGCAGGAGACTCAGTAGTTGTGTATGCTCCAAAGGAATGTGGATAAGGAAGTAAAGATGGCCTAAAATTCAGCTTCCTTTCACCAAGCCATGAATCATACACATCCCAGGACTCTATCCACAGTCAAAAACACCTTTTTCTCCCCAGATACTATTTTTCCCTGCCAAGCTGTATACCTGAGGGTGCTGCTAGCTGAAAGGGCTACTTTTCGTTTTGTTCTATTTTAACAAGGTCACCGCACATGCTAAGGATGGGATATGATTTATGCTATGTGTTAGGGACAGGCAAAAATAAACTTTAGGTTACATATGTCCTCCATTCCCAAAGGCATTCAAATTCAATTAAGCAGCCTGCTGGACAAACAAAAACACCTCTGTAAAATAGATTCCACTTGGCACAATTCCTGATAGCTAAGCTGCTTCTTTAAACAACCCTACAATCTAGAAATTTACCATCTAATTTTGAGGTTGGAGCAGCTGAACACAGAGATGTGACATCTATGAGGTTACAGTTTATGATGTGATGTTCAGAGGGGTTGAATGCATGCTGGAGGCAGGATCAAGATTCACTTCTATAAAGTTAACAGGTTCTGGGCCCCTTCTACTTCATCGGGGACCTCTGTCATTTCTCTAAGCATTGAATGTAGTACTTAACTCGTGCCTAGGAAGAACAAGATTTGCTCATTTAGATTTTGAATGTGTGCTGTGATTACAGGGGCCTTTGCTTCAACACCCCCATACACATATACAAGAATAACTTAGGGGTCCCCAGGACAGGCACTCATTTTCTGTGCTGTCCTGTCCTGTCACTGACATGGCAGGTCTCTTCACACACCAGGAGGAGTCTGAGAGCCCCGTGAAGGAGCCGCTGTGCCTGTCAGCCTCACAGACAGTGAGGAGTCACTGCAGACAACAGACATGCCAGGGCACCAAGGACCCATTCTGTTTACTTTGTCTTTCTACTGCTCAGTTGTTTAGTCCAATCTGTTTCAGGATCAGACAGTGAAAAGAATGAAAAGGAAAAAGCCTTTCCACCAACTTGCTGAGATATTTTGCAAGTCTAGCTGCAGATTTCCTGTCAAAATGAACAGAATGTACTTTCAGATTTCATTTGCAGACTAAATGAGGGTTCTTATTCTGAACCACTGAGGATCCTGGGACCAGGCACTCACCCTTCCTAGCCTTGTTCTCTAGAAACCCTGGGCATTCAATGAACGGACTTCTGAGGTTCTAGTAAATATGCTGTGGGGGACCACTTAATGACTGTGAAAAACAGGACACATGGAGAGACAATGCCAAGTATTAGAGAGGGACCTGGCCATTGGATGCAGAATAAGGATTGTTAAATAGATGAGAAACCCAGGACTTACCTACTGACAGCATTGAGTAAATCGCTTGCTTGAAACTTTTGGAAGGCCAATGATGTTTGCAATACAAAAGGGTAAGTGTTGAGATAGACAATGAAAAGAAGGATACCATGGTGGTGAAGGAGGGAGGGTCAGGCCCTCTGTGGGGAAGCAGCAGTTAACCTGTCACAAGTTAACAGGTTTTCAGGGCTTCAAAGCCAAAGCGACCTAAGTTAACTTGGCCCCACCTCTGACACATAATAAATAAGTAATGAATACATGATCTCACTGTGTGTCTTTGGATAAATCATTTAAGTTCCCTGAGCTGTGATTTCCTCCAATGTTAAATAGGAAAATAAAATAACACTGGGCTTCCGGAATTATGAAATTAAATGAGATGACATAAATTACCTGTAGTTGGCATTCAAATGTATTAGCTTTCTCTTTCTCTTCCCCTTTTCTTGTAGAGTCATGATATAAAACTGCAGAAAGTCAAGCAGGAACAGAGACATAGAATCCAGAAATGGAGCAATGTATGTGCATGTCCATGTGTGAACAGGCAGGGTGAGGAGAAAGGGCAGAATTGTGTGGGAAGGAAGCATCTCACTAACAATTCTCAAAAAGTGCTTGGAAGTTGGAGACATACCACCTGTCCTTCTTTTTTTTTAATTTATTTTTTTTTAATTCTTTTATTGTGAAAATACTGTACAGAGAGGTTACAATTACATGGGCAAGATAATGAGTACATTTCTTATCAAGCATTGTAGCCTCCTCCTTTGTTTCCCCTTCCCATCCCATCCTCCCCCCACTCCACACAACCCTCCCCCTGCACCCCCGACCAAAGTTGTAAAGTTCATTTTCGACATACGACTTGTACATCTCATTGTTGCAATGGGTCCACCTGTATCCCTAGTTAAACAATTTGTTTTTTCCCTTCCCCACCACAAATTATAACAATATCAAATACAGTGAAAGCAGGGGTTATACTGTGGGGGAGGGACATACAAAGCAACAAAGAAATCATCTTATAAATATGTTAGAAACAATTGCATGAAAGAAAAAACATTTGAATACATATCTTAGGGTTCATTTCCCTAACATCAACTTATCTGACCTTTTCTGCTTGTCTCAGACATATACTAGTTATTGCAAATAAGGGAAACCATGGGACCTATGTTTCTTTGGGTCTGGCTTACTTCACTTAATATAGTTTTTTCCAAGTCTTTCCATTTCCTAACAAATGGGGCAATGTCATTCTTTCTGATGGAGGCATAGAATTCCATTGTGTATATATACCACATTTTCTTGATCCATTCATCTACTGAGGGGCATCTGGGTTGGTTCCATATCTTAGCTATGGTAAATAATGCTGCAATAAACATAGTCGTGCTGGTAGCTTTAGTATGGTCTTGTTTGTGATCATTTGGGTAAATTCCCAGAAGTGGGATTGCTGGGTCATAGGGGAGCTCTATGTGGAGTCTTTTGAGGAACCTCCATACTACTTTCCAAAGTCCACCTGTCCTTCTTTTACCTTCCCACCCTGTGCTCATGTCTGTACACACTATGCTCACAGTACTGAAAGCAACTTGTCCTTAAACTTGTTCAGGATTGCTGGGCTATACATAACCTCTTTCTCTCTGGATTCACCAAATCCAGAGTGTGAATCTATCCCTTTGAGTATCAGATGACCAACTTTTGCCGCCAAAGCTCAGATTCCCTGTAAGACATGAACCCTTCAAGTTAATGACCAATTGGGTCTCATACTCCCCTATAAATCCTTAGATGAAGACCTGGTTCAGGGCAGACAATGTGTGTAGAATAACTGAGCAGACTTGCTAAGAGTAGGAAGGAGAGCTATAGTTTCAAAGAACTCTTCCAAGCCCAATTGAAGAAACCTAGTTCTCTGTCAAAACTACAAAAAAATACAAAATTAGAGCTTTGTCTTCCAACATTGGTTTGATTAGAAGAAATGACAGACCAACAGACAGTCCCTAACTTACAAAAATATGGCTTAAGACTTTTCAACTTCACAATGGTGCAAAAGCAATGAAAATTCAATAAAAACCATGCTTTGAACATTGATCTTCTCCCAGACTAGCAATATATGGGGTGGTACTATGTCACACGATACAGGAACAAGGGATGAGGGGAAGCAAGTCATAGTCTACCCTGTACTGTCTTCCTAAGCTACAATGTAGGTAGGCTAGCATATTAAATGCATTTTGTTAAGTAGGACAATAATAACAATAGGCTTACAGGCCTGTAAAATTAAATGGAGTGATATAAGTAGTTTTATGCTGGGCTTATCAGAATATAACCCAGATAGCAACTGTATCGATTTTTATAATGATTAGGACTTGCACTAAGAACTCCATGAATGCTTACTCATTTAACAATCACCATAACCCTGTAAGATTGTAACCGTTATTAAACTCATTTGTGATTAGGGAACTTAAAGACTTCAGTAATACACTTAAGGACCCTCAGTTTGTATGTAGGAGAATGAGAATCACATGGCACTTCCAATGCAGAGATGTTTCCCTCAGGACTGTCACCTGACATCACTGAGCATGTATTTCCCCATGGAAGAGAGTTTGTAGTTACCTTTCTAACCTTCCTGGGGCCCTTTTCACAAAGCAACATATCAGCTCAGGGACAGAATGGGAAAGAGAATAGAACTGGACAGACTAGATAGGGCTCTGGCCCTATTCATACACAAAGACTTAGGATAGACTTTTCCATCACTCTTTTCTCTTCTCTAGTCTTTAGACTAATGGTACAATGCACACATTTTTTCATTGTGTCCATGTTATTACGCTCCACGATATTGTCTTTATTGCCTAATTACAAGCCAAATGCAATGGGCCTTTTTGAGTAGACCCTGAATTTTTACCTCTGCAATCCCATTTATGGCCTCACCCCAGCCCACTTAGTCCAGTCAGCCTGAACCCATACAGTTCATCAAAAGCACTTCTTTCTCATACCATATAGCTTTATGCATGTTGTTTTTCTATTCTATGTGTTGTCCTCCTTTCATTTGCCACCTCTCATGCTCACTCATCTTTTTAAAATTAGCTCAGAAACTGTCTTCCCTAAGACTTCCTTGAGATTAAATGTCCGCTCTCTAAACCTTCATTTGTGTTCCTTATCTCTGATAACAGGGCATTGGTGTTATTCCTTTGATTTTCTAACTTCCCAGGGGTCAGTAAGATCTTAGAGCAGGGACTTGTTCTATTCTCCAAACATGGAATACAAGTATTTGAAAAATACTGTTATATAAGTAATAATTTTTATAAATCATGTATTACACAACTGCATTGTGTTTTTGTTGTCACTCAGCTTTGTGAGGAAGGAAAATAGGGTAGATGTGCCTGAGCATTTGTAATAGTATTTCAGGGACAAAATTTAGCCAAATTCACAAAGCTAATAGGGATACAGGTGGAACCATTGCAACAATGAGATATACAAGTCGTTATGTTGAAAAACGAACTTGACAACTTTGGCCAAGGCGGGGGAGGAGTGGGAGGGGATGGGAAGGGATGAGAAGGGGAAACAAAGGAGGAGGCAACAATGCTTGATAAGAAATGCACTCATTATCTTGCCCATGTAATTGTAACCCCTCTGTACAGTGTTTTCACAATAAAAAATAAATTAAAATTAAAAAAAGAAATAACAAAACAGGGTTGAACTTTAAGTTTTATTCCTTCTGAGTGCTTCTAGTGGTTCCTCACTCAATAGCATTCTTTTCATTTCAAGGTTTTGAATAAGTTGAAAAAAATAAATAATTGTAATGATGGAGACCAGTCTGAACCATATTACTGTTAGAGGTTAAATCGAGAACTCTACATTAAATCTCGTAGCCTGTGGCTTGAAAATATTTATTCTGGAACTGGGTAATCATGCCCACCAGTCCAAGATTTGCCTTTCCTGGAATGTCTGTCTAGATAAGACCTAGAATTGGTGAGCACATTGGGTGCAGTGGCCAAACCCCATAATCCTAGCTATTCAGAAGGCTGAGCTCTAAGGACAGAGTTCAAAACTATAACAAGCTGTCAATTTTTTTAAAAAAAGCAAAACAAAAAAAAACCCTCTTATCTCCAGTTAACTGCCAAAAGCCAGAACTGGAGGCATGAGTCAAGGGGCAGAGTGCTAGCAGTGAGCAGAAAATGGGACTCAAGTCCTGTTACTGATACAGAGAGAGAGACAGAGACAGAGACAGAGACAGAGAGACAGAGACAGAGAGACAGAGACAGAGAGACAGAGACAGAGACAGAGACAGAGAGAAAGAAAGCAGAGGGAACCAACATTCTCAAGCAAATCCTCTCCTATAAGACAGAAGTAAGATTGATCTGAGCTGAATATCTCTACTTATTGCTCTCAAATTTACTAATCACAAAAACTATTTTAATTCTCCTACAGAAGGGACAAGTAAATACCAAGAACATAAAAAGAGAAAATGCCCTTCTCACAGAAAACGAGAGAAAGAAAAAAATATTTGTCTGAATCTAAGGATAATCTACAAGTTAAGTTTCAGATCAATTTGAAGAAAAGTTCAATTCCTCCAAGCTTCCCAGATAAAATTTATCAAACATATTCATGGCCTCATATGATTCCCCAAACAGTGACTTTGTGACCCCACAGAGCAGCTGAGTAATAATGCTCTGAAGCAATTGAGTCTATATGCCTAGAGTGTAGCTAGGTCTGAGGTTAAGCTGTCGCTGTAAAAGTCATCAGTCTGCAGAGGTAATAAAAGAGGTGAGAAATATGAGATTTTCCAGATAGAATGGGTAGATTGAGAACAGGGAAGAATCTGAAGCTCAGATCTCTAGAATATATCAGTTAAGGGATAGGAAAAGACACTAGGGAAGGAATGAAGGTATGGCTAGAAGCATAGGAGAAAAGGCATGAGAATACTTGACCAAAGGGAGAGAAGACTGAAGATTGATAGAGAGGTCATCAGTATCCTTTATTGTTGAAGGATGAAGTTAGAAAGGAGATTTTGCTAAAAAGACTACTGAGCCAGGTATTGATGGGTCATGCCTGTTATCCCAAGTATTCAGAAGACTAACATCTGAGGATCATGGTTTAAAGCTAGCCCAGTCAAGGAAGTCCATGAGACTCTTATCTCCAATTAACTGCTGAAAAGCCAGAAGTGGAGCTGCAGCTCAAGTGGCAGTATACCAGCCTTGCTTGGAAAAGTTAAGGTAGAGTACCCAGACACTGAGTTCAAGCCCCAGTACCAGGACCAAAAAAGCCCTTGGATCTGAAGTGTGAAATAAAATGAGGAATCATTTTTAGTGGAGTGATAAAGGTAAAATTCAGAATAGTCAGGCAGTGAACAATAGTTACAGTTTTCAGACAGGTACTCGGAAACATAGGCTACCAAACTCAAGCAGTGGCCAGATGTATAAGTTAAGGTGAAAAAGAGAATTTTTTCCATTTAAAATACAAAGACCACCCATGTTCCTTATTTAGCAGATTTAATATCATGAAAATGGCAAAGAAAACCTAGAATGCCTAAGAAAACCTAGAAATCTAGTGCAATACCCATGGAAATACCAATGTCATTCTACACCAAGATAGAGAAAAAAATCCAAAAATTCATATGAAATTACAAAATGAGCCAAATTGCAAAAGCAATCCTGAGCAAAAAAAAAAAAAGTGCTGGTAGTATGACAATTCCAGACTGCAAACCCTCTTACAAAGGTATAGTAACAAAAATAGCTTGGTACTGGCACAAAAACAGACCAGAGGAACAATGAAACCAAATAGAAGTCCCAGAAATAAACCCACAGACATGTAAACATCTAATGTTTGATAAGGGAGTTAGAAACAGGATGATTAAAAAGCCTCTTCAACAAATGGTGCTGGGAAAACTGGATAACCACATACAGAAAACTGAAACTGAATCCCTGACATCCTGTACTAATATCAATTCAAAATGGATCAAAGATCTCAATGTAAGACTTGAAACCATGAAGGAAGGCGTAGGAGAAACATTAGAAACATTAGAAATTGTCAGCACAGGCAGGAACTTTCTGAGTAAAGTCCCAGGGCCTCAACAAATCAAAGAAAGCATTGACAAATGGGGTTACATCAAGCTAAGAAGTTTCTGAATGGCAAAGGACATAGCAAGCTAAAAGACAGCCTACAGAATGGGAGATGTTTGCTCTCTATACATCAGACAATATACAGAGAACTAAAAACTAAACCCTGAAAAAAATCAACAACCCAATTAATAAATGGACAATTAAGATAAACAGAGACTTCTCAGAAGAAGTAAAACATAGCCAATAGACAGATGAAATGTTCAAAATCTTTGGCCATAAAGGAAATGTGAGTCAGAACACTGAGATTCTATCTCACCCCAATTAGAATGGTTATCATCAAGAATATAAACATGAGATGTTGGTGTGGGTAAGGAGAAAAAAGATCCTACTACTCTGATGGTGAAAATATAAACTTGTTTAACCACTCTGGAAAGCAGTTAGGAGACCCCTAAAAAAACCCACAGAACAACTCTGATGCAGCAATACCAGTCTGAGCATTTACCCAAAAGATTACAAATCAGGACACAGTAAAGCCAATTGCACAATCATGATCATTGCAGGAATGTTCACTACAGGCAAGGTATGGAATCAGCCCAGATACCCCTTGATGAACAAACGGATCAAGAAAATGTATATACTCACATGGAATTTTATTCATCAGTTGGAAAAAATTACATCATTTATAAAGAAATGGATGGACCTGAAAATAATTACATTAAGTGAAGTAGGTCAGATGCAGGGAGATAAAGGATACATATTTTTCTCTCATAGATGGAAGCTAGAAGTAATTTATAAATGGACAAATAAGCATATACGTGGTTGTAAGCAAGTGTTCACACATGTATTAAAATATAGTCTTTCTAGGGGAGAATTCCAGTGGTGCAATTAGTGAAACTAACTCCTGGTCCAACAAAACAAATGCCAGGAAATTGGCACTTGAAAGGTAGAGTAGGGGGTGGAAGTTAGAAGGGGGGGGATTGATAAGTGAAGAAAGGAAGTTTGGGGAGAATTCAGCCATAATATACAATGCCTACTCTATGAAATTAAGAAAACTGAGGGGAGGGGGAGGCGTGGCAGGGAGGAGGGATGAAAGATACTGATATGTGCAGGTGGCAGCAATGAGCCATTAGAGAAGGGGAACATGAAGGTATCTGTGGAAATGGGAGACACATGAGGGAACAAGGCCCGTGAGAGAGCCACAAGATAACATCCAGAGAAGGGGTGAGGTGAGGGGGAGTTTGGATCAGGGGTTGAAACCAGATTCACAGAGTTCGGGTCTGTTTTCGTACGGTTTGGCATCTGATGAGTTACTTAGGGCCCTTCTCCCCACAAAAGCCCTTAGTGTTCCCAAACACAAATGGAGTATAATAAATGGTATCTCTCTGAAGTATTCATTGATTGTGTTAGCATTTGATTCTCTCATTTTGGCATATGTGAGGATCATCCTGATTAAACTCAGACAAAAAAAAATTGTCTTGCTTTGTCCAGTGAGATATATGGGCAGGAGTGATGTATGACATTTCCAGTGTTCAATTCACCATTGTTCCTTTCCCTCTGTTACAATGGCTGCAGTGTTATAGTGGCTTCCTAGTAACTCTGGGTAACTGAGTGGAGAAAGTAGCCAACTTATGATGGGTATATATAGCATATACAAGCCTATAAACCTTTGTTCTTTCAAGCTACCTTGATTTCAGGAATGCATCTTGCTGAATAATAACCTAACCTATCCTTTACTGATGCACTGCCCTTTAAAAATTACTCTGAGAGTTACATGAGAAAATACATAATATTGCCTATAGAGTAAGATCATATGGAAAACAGCAGTCACTAAATAATGATTCCTTTCACTTATCAAAAGCTGTAAACAGTGTTGTTCTGTAAATAAGAAATGCTTCAAGTGGTTTGTAGGATGCAGAAATTCTTATAATAGTTATTGATGATGGCAGACACTTATTGGACAATTCCTGCCAACCAGATTCAAGATACAGAAAAAAAGGTCTTGCTCTAGCTGACTTCTTTTCCATGTCATTTCTGTTCCCTCACTTCCTGATCATTTCTGACAATCCTTTTCAACTCTCAGTGCAATAAGGAACCCCAGAAATCATCTATTTCAATGTCTTCTCAATGTCAGAACTTCCTTTACAATTTCTCTGGTATGTAGACATCCAGATTTTGTCATATCAGAATCTGACAGATTGCTCAGTACCTAAAGATTCAGCTGCTGGACCACAAGTGCTGATGTCAGAGTCTGTGTTCATCTTGTTCTCTCCAGAATGTCCTAGAGCCATCATAGCAGCTAAGCTATATTATAGAAAATCAACAAATATGTATTGAGTGACCATATGGGCAGACTTTTGGATAGCTCTTATTTTTATATTCCTTTTCTGTAACTGGTATACTTAGAGAAAATAATGTGTAAATAATAGTACACTTTGAGGAAATAATGTGTAAATATACCTGGTGCGTTGAGCAAACATTGTTAGTATTGGTTCACAAACCTTCTCATTTCTCCTTAAACACACCCAAAATAAATTACTTCTGGAATACAAATTAAACTATTCACCAGTTTTCCAATGAATTTCCCATAGCCAGATACATGAATAATTACTGGAACAAATGCATGATTTGCATGGTATATAGACCAAATCATGTGCTTACAAATTGGGGTAAACCCACCCCTGACAAGTCTGAATACAAATCTACTCATTGTATATTTCCTAGTGTAAAATGTTTCTTATGATCACCAGTAGCCATCCACTAACTGTCTTATGTTTATGTGGGTATAGCTCAGTCCATAGAGTTGTTACAAGATTCAAAGAAACACTAATGTGAAGTGTTTAGCACAGGGCTTGAAATATAGCAAACATTTATTAAACATGAGATATTGGTGTTATTAGTTTAGAGCATTAAGAGACCTTAGAGGCCATCTAGTCTAACCCCCAATCAATTCATGACTGCTGGGTAATTAGATCTTGTCTGTGATGTGTTGATTCTACCTTACTTCTACAGATAGATGCAATCTGTCATTCTGGACTATCCTGATACATTAGCAAGAATAACAGTAGCTTCTGTAATGAAGAAATCTAAAAGACACATGGCTCACATACAATGGAAACTTACTTTTCCTTCAAGTTCAAAATTGGTTTTCATGATCATAGTTGGCTTTGTGAAGGATAGCTTAGGGGAAGAGGTTACTTCTGTCCTCAACCTGGGCCTCCCAAAGACACCAAACTTGCACATTAAACCAGTAGAAAAGGAATGAGAGAATGGAGAAACCATATCTGCTTATTGATCATCTTGCCATAGGAATGACATGCATCTCTCTTCACATTATATTGATGGGAACTTATCACATATTATCATCTAGATGCAAGGATGCTTGAAAATTTAATAGCCACTTTGTTTGGTAGTTGCTTCCCAGGGACCCTTCTATTCTGATTCTGTGAAAAGAGAAACAAAAAGATGTATAGCTACTTGCATCTGCCACAATTGATAAGTCTATTCTCATCTACATTTTTGCTGTGATTTACACAGTCTAAGGAGAAAGGTTTTAGTTTAAATATCACAGTTCTAACACATTATATATTGTGTAATATAACTCATAAAACATGTGGTGGAATTAGGTACAAAATGCAATGTGTTGGGATGGGAAAGATAAAGTGAGAGAGCAAGAGTTATAGTCAAATTGAGTTGAGCTAAGAGAGAGCACTTTGCACATAAACTATGTAATATTTACATAAAATATAAACCTCATCACAACTATTTGAGAGTGATTAATTTCCTACTGAACTAAAGAAAAAAGAAAATGCTACCTGAGAAGTGGCATTGCTTGGAAAAGGTCAGACAATTTAGAACTTCAGAATTCAAACTCAATCCAAGATTGTTCAATCTGCCATCTAAAACCTCTGTTCCATTTCCCTGTCTTCAATGTCCAAACCATTTAACCCTTTCAGATTGTTCTGATAGCAGGCAACCTCCACTGCTTGGCCAAAATTCCATCAATTATCTTTCTCACCATCTTGAAGATGGCTTTAATTTCTATTTCCATTGATACTGCATTGCAGCCTTACCTATAGATTAATTACAAGCATAGTCTATTAATTTCACCCAATCAAAAACAACTAGTAAATTCTTCCATATTACATAAGGAGATATTAACAAGTTCTATTTACAGCAGAATCTGTGGTTACTACCCTTGAACAGTGCAAGATCTCAGTAAGTGCCACCTAAATCTTGCTGTCAATGTCCCCATTATTCTGAATGGGAGAGAAAAGGATGGGATCAGAATTGTCAAGGTAGGAATTTGAATTTACACATTGGATTTGGCTTTACCTCAACTCAGCTGGAGAGATGAGTTTTGGGAGATATAAAAATATTAGCTTCATTTGCTGTAGATGATTTCCTCGTAAATGATTCAAACTTGTCTAATAACTTATACTTACCCTTCTCATCCAGGAAGAACCCCTTAGCCACAGAGAACCAAGTATCGAACATGACAATGACAGATGCTCACTTTTGGTCACTTCAATATGTAGGAACCTCTCTCTGACTCTACACACACACACACACACACACACACACACAGAGAGAGAGAGAGAGAGAGAGAGAGAGAGAGAGAGAGAGAGAGAGAGAGAGAGAGAGAGAGAGAGAGAGAGAGAGAGAGAATCCTATGCAATTCACAAGGAGCATTAATTAGTGCATATCAAATGTGAGCTTGACAGGGCTATGATTTAACTGCAAAGATGCCTGAAGAATTATGATTCAATATTTGAGATCCATGCTAGTCTGGTGCTATTGTATCCACCTGAATATAAATTCAGCCTAGCATCCTATCTTCTCAGCAGCTGTTTGACTCTCTCCCTACAGGGTGGTAGATCTAAAGAAGCCTATTCTGTCTGGGGAAGAGAATGGGAGAGGATTCCACACATGCCCACCAAGGTGGAACACAGCAGGAGCAATGGACAAGTCTTCTCCCTGCTACCAGGAAACAGCAGTTCCATGAATTGAGTAGTAACACTTGGTCAGCTGGACATTCACATAGAAACTTCCATCAAGGATCTGACCTGTTAACAGTGGGCTATCTACTGAGTTCCTGTACTGGCAATGAGCCACCTCATTTTCTTCATCTATGAAGAGTATTCTCTACCTCTGACAAAGCTTGGAGTATTTAAAAGAGGTTACATAATTGCAAGGTTTTTGTCTGGCACTGTGCATCATTTCTCACTCATTCCTCACAAGAATTGTAGGAATCCATGGATGAAAAAGGAAACAAACAGAGAATTAAGGGATTGGCCCAAGGGATTTTCTTAACTAGCAAATGATACAATAAAGATCTATCCTATTGGTTCTCTTTTGCCTTTAGATGGAAACAATTTAAAACAACCTAAGTAGATAAGGATTTATTGCTGAAGTAATGCTTAGCATATGATCAGTTTGGAGATAAAAATATTGAAACAATAGTAATCAAGATTCTTTTTTGTCTTCTCTTATTCTACTCTTTATGGATTGAACAGAACCTCTCTACTTGCCTTGAATAAGCAAAAATATTCTCGGGTGTCTCCAGCTTACATCATCCTTAAAGGTCATGGATACCAAAAAGACATATCCTAAAGATTTCACTTGCTTACCTTGGATCTAGCTTGTCTTTCACTGTTGTTAAAGAAGTAGTACTATGACCTGGAGAAAAGGGTTGAATTAGTGAACCTCTCGAAATGAGGAGATATAGATGCTAAGCAGATATCAGTGTAAATATATTTAACATTACCAAACCATATGTTTCAAAGTAGTTAACATGGTCAATTTAGTGTTGTGTGTCTTCTTTCACAATTAATTTTTAAATTAGAAGACAAAATTAAATAGCAGGTGTTCCCAGGTCATCTTCTCCCCTCTCTGTTTCTAGAAAAAAATGTTTTTCACAAAAGAAAAACAGATAAAATTGAGTCGAGAAGTTCTGGAGAATCCATGCATAGGAGACCCTTAAAGTACTTCACAAAAGGTTAGTAGGCACATTGAATAATATACATGAAGAAACCATACACACTTAAGGACCCAGAAGGGCAAAGGTGTGCTGTAGAGAGAGCGTGATGGGCAGTAAGGCTGGAGGGAAGCAAGCTGTGTCTACCCAGAGTCACTCATCTGAAGGCGCCTAAGGTCTTATGACTCACATAATGGATGGGAATCATCAAAACGGTCATGTCTCAATGATTTGAGAAGTGGCCATCTAGTGTGTGAATTATCCAGTTCTTGTGATTTCCCCCATGCTGCTTTCTTTTTCATTTCACTGACCATCAACATCATACATGTCACAGAATTAAAGAATGGTGTATACCATGCAGAATATGAGATCATGATTTGCTGGGGGTAGGGAAACCTAGAGTGAATGTGGAGTATGAACATTCCCTTGCTGAGGGTGACATTTGTGTCTTGTCAAGTTTACAGGACTCCTTAATCCCAGAAGAGACATCTGCTATGAGAGTTGAATGAAGGAGAAAGTGATGCAGAAACTCCTAAAGCCTATTCTGAGCATCTAAGATTTCCCTGGAGCACGGTCATCACTCAAATATAATTCCAACAAAGGGATTTGGGGATGAAACTGGGCTGCTTAGGAGCCTTCTAACTGTGGTGGGATATTCCTGCAGGGGAAAGTTCGCATTGCTCTTGATGCTCAAATCCCAATATACAGTGCTTACAAGGTCATCCTTACACCCATCCAAAGTCAATGATAGAACATATAAGATGATAAAAATACAGTTAAAGATGGCCATCTTTCACAATGTTATTAATGTTGTGTAAGTCAGTCCTTCTTTATGAAGCTGCTCTGGATCTAGTAACCTTTGTAGTTATCTGCCTCCCATAAAACCAAAGCGTAACATATTCTCCACACCACTGACCTGGCCACTGTCAAGTCCTGCCCATTTCTGAGGCTGTTGGATTATATTCTTCAATCCACTACCTACTTACCAATAGGGAAATTTTCACAGCTACATAAGGAACCCCACTTGTTCACAATCCATGCATCTGCTCCTATTGTTTCTTTTGCTCAAACTACCTTTCCTGTCCTTGTCCATCATTTGCTAGCAAACTCCTATTCACCTTTGACAGTCCAGTTCAAAGGTCGCCTGCTATATGAGGCTTTTCTTGATATCCTCAGCAATCAATCTTGGCATTCTGTACCCCCAGCCCTCTCCTCCTACTTCTACTATCATTGAATTGACTGCAATGTTCTGAAATTTATTAATTTACATATCTGCCTTCCTACCCGGCAGGACTAGAAGAGATGCAAATCAGCCAGTGAACTAGTTTGGGTAATGCAAACTGCTATAGAAAATCCAACTTGAAATCTCAGGAATCTGGCATGTGTAAATCCCACGTGGAGTGGGATCAGCAGGTGTGGTGGGCTGAACTCCATGTAGTCATTCACTACTAATTTGATTGACATTCTGCCGTCTTTACGGCTTCCAAGATCTCCCTGTTGTCCAAATCAAGCCAGGAGATGGGACAAAAGCAAATGCTGGGGAGGAGGTACTCTTTCTAAGCCACTTTGGGCCCCAAGGGAAACATGTAACTTCTGTCCACATACATTGCATATTGCTGGCACATCGACACCCCTGAAGGCAGGGGTAGACGAGGAAGGGAAAGCTGAAAACTCTAGGCCCTGGATAGGTACCATTTCCCAATGGACATTCTATATTGAAGAAGAGAAAACAGAAATTTTAGAAGACAGCCGATAAGCTCTGCCAAGAATGACAATAACAAACTCTTTAGACACAAAGTAATTCTACTCAGGAGATACTAGTAAATTTTCAATTTTCGGTTTTTCAGGAAATCCAACATTTAGAAAGTTTTAGAAAGTTGATGTGGGAGAAAATAAATCTCCAGTTCCTAAAAGGAGCTTGGCAAAGGAAGCCTACAAATGGTATGAGACAATAAAAAGATAATGCCATTTAATTTAGTCCTGTAATTATAGTTACTTCTTCCCAAAGAGCCAAGAATAAACACTCTAATTACTCTACAGGTTATATGGAGATTAATAAACCTGACTCCTTCAAATCTCTCCCTGCAGAAACACATAGATCATAACCACAAAGATTAGGACTAGACCTGACCAATTATTAGGCCCATGCCCCTGGGTGAAAGAAGGAAAGGGATTGTAAGGTGAGAATCTAATTTGCTCCATGAATTATAATAAGCATTTTATATACATCATTTAAACTAATTCTCAAAGCAAACCCTGGAGCTGGGTATGACTGTCTTCATTTGCATATGAGGAAAAGCAGTTCAGAAAGGTTTCCCAAGTGTCACATCTGGGATTTGAGCCTAAAACACCAAAGCCCATTAAGCCCATCCTCTTTCTGCTGTACCAGGCTCATTCTAGGAAGACTTCAAAGTTCTGTATTAAGGATCTTGTCTGAAAATTCTGCCCCGTGAAGAACGGTTTGGTTGTAAATATGCAGCTGCCATACTTCGTTGTCCAAAGGAAACTTGAGCCAGGCCTCTGAGGTCACCAATCTACTATGGTAAGGGGGCTTTTAGGAGAAGTCTGACCTTCAAATTTCTCCTTCAGCCCCGTTCGTCAGAGTCTTTGCTGTGACTTTGTGGATGGGCTCTGCTGAGCTCTCATAGAAAATGAGAGCCTGGAATTGGACTCTGTCATGCATTTATATTGGCCTCATCAACGAGATGACTCCAGGAGATCAGAACCAACCATCTGCACACTCTAAGAGGGGGTTCCAGACAGAAAAGAATTACCTTGAGCCAAACAGCAGGAAGCAGAGGCTGCCCTGGAACTGAAAGAGAAAGGACACCTTTTTATTTTCAGGCAAAGATGCCTGCAGTGTAAGCTCAAGAGAAAAGAAATGACCTTTGTCTGCATGAAACCTGTCCTCCTCTCAGACATGGGATCTTAACCCATGAGAGCCATTATATATATATATATATACTTTGCTTTCCAGATCTGCCTCCTTTCGCCGTATTACATGTATTTCTTTAAGAACTTTGGCCCTTTTCTGGTCACTTCATTGAAAATGTACCCTTGTGTGTTGGTGTGCAAATAAGAATAGGGATGGCTTAGCATGGTGAATAACAGAATGCATTGTGGAATCAGGCCAGCATTCCAGCCTGATGTGGCCACCGAACATCTTGGACAACATATTCTCCTTCTCCTAACTTTAGTTTCTTTGTATGTGTAATGCAGGGATAGCAATTCTGAGAATTGTCCAAAAAGAAAAAAGTCACAGGAAGGGTGAAATGCTGGGCTTAATAACTGACATAGAATGGTTGCCTGATTTCTGGTAAGCTTTTTTTAAGCCTACAAATGAAAGATAATGGATTTGGAATTCACACATCCCAGCATTTTCTAGCCTTTCTTATATTGGGTAAGTTGTTTAGATGTTCTGAGTCTGTAACAGAGGGCACCGGCCATGGTGATGATGATGCCTGCCTTTTACCCAGAATTCATGAGGGTCTCAAATGAGGCAACATTCGTGGGTGTTTTGAGTCCAGGAAGGTGAGTGGTTGTCGAAGATCTCACTGTCTGTTTGCAAGAGTAACACTGAGAAAGAGTTCTGACAATCTGTGAGGTGGCATTTCTGAAAGACCAAAAGTTGCAAGACCCAGAAAGGCTCAGAGAAGAAAAGCCCATAAAAGGTACAAGAAAGAGAAGAAAATCTGTATGAATGGAAAGGGATGAACAGGTATACAAGAAAAAGCCACATCGTGGTGACACTGGCACAACCTATGTGTTTGGGAAGAAAGACAAACAGGAAGTCAAGCAGGGAGGAAAGCCCTCTGATTAAATTTACATTCATCACAAAATACAATAACTTGATATAAGGTAGATGGGACCACAATTAAAAGGGAGCTGAGGGGAAGGGAAGAAAACAGAGGGGTTTTTTTCTGATTCTTGATGTGGACATTTAGCATCATTTGTCCTGATTTCCTGTGAGGAGCCTAGGAACAGGGATTGAGGCATGATAGATCACCAGCTGACAAACTTGAAACCTGGGATCCATCCCTGATTGTCTGCACCTTTTCTATCCGAATTCTCTCTCCTCTGTGCCTCCTGCTTCTCCATGAGCAACATAACCCAAGTCATCCTCATCTTCTCACTCAAATGCTTACCTACACTTCCCTTTCCACTCCCTCACTGCGAGCCACAACACTGCACAGCCAACAGTTCCCCACCCCATCAGGTGCAGCTGTCCCTCTCCTTTCTAATACTTCTCATGGCTTCAAATTATCTAGAGAATATAATCCCTTCTTTTCTTTTTTACAGTGGCAGTTCTCCCATTTACCTAACACAAACTCTAGACTCAGGCTCATATGATGTTAGAAAGTTGTTTTTTTTTCTCTCTGCTTCTCAGTTTGCTACCTTGAAAATTGGATATTATAAAAGTTTATATAATAAAAGCTTTATGAAGTTATTATTCAAATTAAATGAAGCAAGCTATGGAAATCACTTAGAGCATGCCTGCAGCATTGTAAATGCAGTTCAAATGGTCCCTGTCACCACTACTACCAGCTCTACTACCATCATCACTACTATCACTATTATCCCCATCTATCATCATCATCTCCTCTTAGTCTCTGTTACAGGTGTACTAAGATTTAATTCCTCCTAGCATACCTATTCCTCCTCAGGTCCTTCACATATATGTTGTCCCTGTTTCCTGGGAGCTGGCTACTAGATCCTCATTTTATGATTCTTCACGCTTCTCTTAAGAAGTTCTTCCTCTGGGAAGATTTCCCTGATCACTGCAGATGGGGTTAGCGCCAGTTTTATTGCCATGATGCCCCACACTCCTCTATATTGATTCATTACTGGTAATTATTTATTCAGTATCTCTCGTCCTCATTGGAGCAAAAACTCCTTAAAGGGAAAGATCAAGCAGTCAGAACCTCACCTGCTCTACTCACCAACTGCATCTCCAACATACAAAATGCTATCATGTTTCACACCATTTTCTTTCCTTATACCCTTTCATTCCTATAATGGGGACAACTGTCTGCTTATTTATAGCACTCTTGTATTTGAAAATATTTCTGAAACTAACAATATAGGCTGCATTTTAATTCAACAAATCAAATCATTTAAAATCTTCGTAAGAGCCATTTCCAGCCTTTGTTCCTAAAACAAGACAACAGAAGTCATATATGAATTAGAATTAGCACAACTAGGGCTCCAACGGACCATCAAAAGCTGCTGCTCTGCCCACTGCAAAGATGTTTCCCAAAATAAAAAACATGCCATCCACTGACACTTGCAGAGTCTTGAAACCATGTATGTTCAGCCCTGTGCCAAAAGAGTTTGGGAAAAGAGGGGAATGGCTGCTCCCAGCTCTGTCAGCAGTCGCTTCGAAGCTGCCATAGCAACAAGTATAGACTAAAATCTATCCTTCCATATTAGGTGTGAACTGACTCCAGACAAGCAAAATCGCTTGCAGAGAAAAAGCCAACTTGGCAGTAAAACTGGTAGGGAGTAATTTTCAGGTGACCCATCTCCCCAACCCCCGCAACTGCCTTCCACTTTCTACTTCCACGCTACTACGTGGGCGATTGTATACAGGGTTTTTGAAAACTTGCCATCCCAGACTTCAATACCCAGACATACAACTTCCTGGGTGAAATTGCATGGGAGTCTGCCCCTCACCCCCTAAATCCCAGCCCCCTTCTCTCTTGTTCCGCTTCTCAGCTGCCTCTGTCTCTCATCCATCTGTCAGTGCACATATGGGTACAAGAGGCAAGCCAGGAAGCAGAGAAGAATTTGTATTTCATAGGCATGTTCTCAGAGGTGGAATAAAAATTAGTTCCTGCCAACGCTGAGATCAGGGTGGTAAGGCTGGGGTAGTGTGTTCTCAGCTTGGAATGACCCTTCACATGCAGACGCTACTCTGCCATTTGTGTTCTAGTGGCAGAACCTGCCTCTTCCCACAGCTTCTACTTATCACTTTGATCTACTCATTCTCTCTCAGCCACTAACAGGACTCTGTGTAGTATGATGAGTCCCCGCCCCTACATATGTCCTTGCCCAGATTCTCCTTCTTAGCACCAAATCAGCTCTGATCAGAATCCGGGTACCAACCTTAAGTAAGTCACTTCATCTCTGAGCATGAGTTTCCTCAGCGCTAACATGGGGCTTATGGCATTGCCAAACTTGAATGTCAATGCTGAGGATTCAATGAGATAGTACATATAAACTTCTAAAAGAGTGTCTGGCTCATAATAAGTGATCTATAAATGTGACCTTTTCTCCCACCATAAACTCCGTTTTCCAGATCCCTTGGGATCCCTTTGGGCCTGCCCATAATATCTAGGCTTCACAGATTTTTGCCCTCAAGGCAAAGACCATGTTGAGCCATACCGATTTGTCTGTAGTCCCAGTTTCCTACTACACAGTTCAATGTAGGTGTTTAATAAATGGCTGTTATCTGTATGCACAAGTTGATGGATGGGTACATAGATAGGTAGATGTGTGGATATGTGAATGATATTAGAAAGAAATCCACTCTTTTCTTGACACACAGAATCAGGGACAGTCTGTGTCTCTGGCAAACCATCCAACAGAGACAAGCTGTCCAGGTGGGTTCAGAGACTTGTCTAGACTTCAGGTCTTTCTTGCCAGAGGCTGTTATATAGAGTTGGCTGGATGTTTCTTTTCCCATCCATATGGGAACTTGGGAATTTGGCTAAATTTCTGGTATTTTGTTTTGTTTCTCTTCCTTGCCTTGACACCAAGGCTCCTTTTCTTTCCCTCCTTGAGTACTGGCAAAGATGCCAGCTGGCCCACTGGTGCTATTAACCCTTTCCAGCCTGCCCTTGGATGGCTCTGCCAGTGCTCCATATTGCTTGGCTTTGCTGTGAACCCATATGGCTCTCTGCCTTGTGATGTTTACACCACTACCCTGCCTCTCACTCAGTTCCCACCAGCCTGGCTTCTTCAGGCACACAAAGCCCTAGTGGAAGAGAGCTGAGACTAACCAAAGACCTGGGGAGAAGGCAATGCATCAGGCTGTCAGGTGCTTTGCCTCAAGCTTGTGGCACTGCGACAAGCAGATTATAAATGAGGAGTCTAACTCTCACAAAAATGAAGCCACAAAGCTGAAAACCCATGGGGGCCAGAAGCCCAACCCAGATCTTCCTTTCTGACTACAAACCTTCTGCTTATCTCATCACTAAATATCTCTTCATGGTCTTTTTGGTGAGATGGAGAGGAGGGTTTGTTTCTGTCTTTCAGTGCAGCTCTACAGCATTTTTTAGATTTGTTCCTCCCAATTTTTAGAGGGGTAAACTGAGGTTCAGAAATTATGAGAGCTTTATAACAATGAAGTCTTATTATTGTAAAAGAAGTGCCCTGTCAAGATGAGGGAATCCTAGCCAAGCCCACATAAGTGAAATCAGCAGGGCCAGTCCTGGAGCAGATGTCTTCTGACTGTGAGGACTAGCCTAACTCTACTGCACACTCTATTGCAGTAGCTAGCACTCACTGCTATGTTGAAAGCACTTGGCAATACATTCACCTCCCATTACTCTGACTGAGACTTTCTTCATGGCAGTGTCTGGGTGCTGATGGCTACATAACAAATCAGTTCACACCCAGAGATTTACAGCCATGTTTCAATCATCTCTCATAGTCTTGTGGGTTAACTGGGTTCCACAGGTTTTTCTTTGGAGTCACTTATGTGGTTTTAGTCAGCTATTGGAGCCAAAATCTCTTGCAGATTTCCTTGGGCTAGATTCCCAAGATGGCACTTTCAAATGGTCAGAGTTGATGCTGGCTGCTACTCAGCATGGGGTATCGATCAGAACACTGACTCAGGGCCTATCCATGGGTCTCAGCTCTGCCCAGCAAAGCAACTGGGTTCCAAGAACTTCAAGGGAGTATGATCAAAAGCTTCACATCATTGTATGACCTATACTCAAAAGTCCTAGTATGTCATTTGTTCTATTCTGTCTATCAGGCAAGTCCCTAAAGTTAGCTAAGAGTCAGAGCAAAGAATTTGTTGCCATATCCCATCTACTGCACAAAAAAGAGGGGCTTTCAATCATCTCTGTGGTCTCAATAGCTCCAAAAGCATATGGCATATATAAAGGATAAATATTTGTTTACCAGTCTCAAAATGACTAATTGTATGGCTTGGAGGAGATTACATGCCTGTAACAACTTGAATGGCTTTGACTTGCTCCCTTGGATCTCTTCATGTTTTATTCCAAATGACATAAATGCATTTTTAAAACCTTTCTTCTTACTTATATGAAGTTGTATGTGGATTGCTTTGGTAGCTACCTCCACACAGTGCTCTCAGGACAGGGAGAATCTGATCTGGCTGGAAAAGAAGACTGGTAGCAATCCAAATTTAATAACAATGACAATAACTAACCCAAGAAGAATATGCTGCTAAAATACTCTTGGATAGATAAGGATATACTTTGTGATCATTTTCCAAGATGTCCAAACACAGCTGCATCATGTCAGTATAAAAAAAGGCAGGTGGTTAAGTGGATAAGCAATGGAGCCCAACTGTCTAAAGTGGATGCCTAGCTCCATTCCTTTCTAGAATACATGTTTCAACTAAGCTTCTTCTGTCTATATTTTCTCAGTCAAATAAGTTAGGGTAACAGCAGCACCTACCATGCAGTTATTGTCAGACATTACTGTTCAGTAGAGTGCCTGGCACATCACTGACTAATAATACCTTCAGTTCACAAAACCCCCTTCCAATCTCTCTTTAACTTGAGTTGTCCCTTCCATTCATAAAACTCCATCCATTATCATGAAACAAGTTAACTTGGAAGCTTGAGATAAATAATGTTTGAAACTCCTTTACTTTGCTCCACTAACATTTGAGAGCTAAGAGGAAAGTCTTTAGATGTGCTGATCATATTTCTCTGTCCCTTCAATAATACACAAGATTATTTAGTCTTAGTTCAGCCTTTACATGAGCAAGGCCACTGTCAGCATCGTTTACTGCCCCTCCTTATCTCATTTTAATTTCCCTATCTAGCCTTCCTTAGACAAAAATGCTGTGAGCTCTAGAGCTTCCTTTCTCTAGACTGTCCTTAGACTTTTCTCTTCATTTACACAACTGCAGTGTACAAATCCCTCTGTAGGTCTTTATCATCCACTTAAATCCCTCTGTAGATTTTATCATTCACTTCTCCTTCCTTGCCAAATACCAGTTACCACTTTTTCTAATCATTACTTTTGCCATGCTGCCTTGATTTCTATAGAATTCTGCACTCTTCAAAGTACTTTTGCAGCAATTTAGTATATCTCTTAATATCTTTAATAAAGATTAGATTATTGTAACTAGACCGACCCATTTTAAAAGTGATTAAACAGAGGCCAAGAATGTGACTTCCTCAAGATCATCTATACTGTGAATTATCAGACCAGAAATGGAGCCTCAGTGCTCTTGCTTGGGTTCCCATAATTTTCCCATTGACCACAAATGTTGTCACCGAGATATAATAATACATGGCTTTAAATTTTGAGGAAAATCATTCACATTTGGGGTTTCTTGGATGTGATATTGAGAGCGAATGTTTAGCCCACTCAACTATCAAAATGGATCTAAGCTTCTAGAACAATTTGAAAGGCAATTAATTTTCCTAAACTAAGAGCAGCTGTTCTTGCCAGTGGATATTAAACAAGAGTCCTGTGATGATTTAAAATTTGCTAAAACTTATTGGATGCTGGATTCTGATGCCTGTAGCTAATTCATGTGGGTAGATGGCCTCTCCCCTCTGGCTTGTATGCATTCTCTGCGTTGGTGAATGTCTATTCCCAAAGCAATGACACCATCTTCATATGACTCCAGCATACTCAAAAGATAACCCACAAACATATGGCCTTAGCAAATGGGGTTATTCATGCTAGCAGACAGACGAAATCTCCTCTATGAGCTAGAGAGATTCTTGGACTTGGAATGGGAAGGGAAGTCACAGATTTTAAGCCTCTCCCATGTTCCATTCAGAACAACAAACACAAGTAGTCAGGTGGTAGCATGAACTAACTGGTGCTCGAGATGACAACATGTGACTGCATCTTTCATGGAGCTTACAAATCTAATAAGTCAGCAACATGAGGAGTATGAGCATGGACTTGTGGTAGATACCCTGACAGGGAAGCATGTAAAGTTATTTGCAGAGAGTAACACAACAGCATCTGATAGGGACACCTGACCCACTGTGGGGCAGGAAGGAAGGACAGGAGAGGATTTCTAACCATGATGCCAGATTACCTGAATTATGTGGGCATTAAGATGGTGGAAGGAGGAATTATTAAGAGCAATGTAAACATGATGGCATGAGGAAAAAGGGGTTGCTATCCTACCTGTCCAGGAGGAAATAGAAGAGTGAAAGCAGAAAGTCAGGCATGAGACAGGCGGTACACTAGGACTTTCCCGCACTAACAGTACTTACTAATAAAATGGGAACCTCTGCAATTTAAGGATGGAAGAAATGAGGGCTGGGGGGAGGGGAGATGAAAGGATTTTCTTATCTCAGATTCTCCACATATAGCTAAGGAGAAGCTACATTCAGGTCTTACCATACACCATCAAAGGGGAACATTTCTGTCCATTTCGGGATCTCTAGATCCCTTTTGCTGAAATAAAAGGGACTGACAAGATGATTTCTCAGGCTACTGCTGTGTTAGGATCCTGCAGGCCCCAGGACTGCTGCTTCAATGTTCAAACCACGTGAGGATTTCAGCACCATGGAGAGGTGACGTGCTGCTCAGAGTTGCAAACCCCAGGGTCAGCCACTGGAGAGGGAACAAGGAGATTCACAAATCTTCCTTTAAACAAGACATCAACAAAGACAGCGGGGCAAGGAGAAGGAATATCAGGAAAGGAGAGAGAAAGAGAAATTGCACATCTCCTATGTATTCTTGAGCAGCAGCTGAGTGATATGCTGAGTGAGACAAAGTGAACTAAATAAAGGGAATAAATTGTAGCAGCAACATCATAGTACAGATGTGGTAATCATACAAGGATAATAGTCTGAGTCACTCCACAGCCACAAAGAACAAAAAATTGATGGGACAAGCCTTGTGGCTGCTCACAAAAAAAACAGTAAATTAAACTTGCTGACCATGGCCTGGAAACAGGGGGAGGCACAATAAAATTATGTAACTACTGGCTTATTTCCTTAACCACATGGCCTGCTCTTCTCTTTCACCTTCAAGACAGAGACTCTACAGTTCATGTTATCCCCACCACAGTGCAAGGTTCCACTTCCTGATTTATACTATAGCGTAAATGGCTACAGCTAATTAATGAGTTATCTATCATAGGAAAGTCAGAAGAAGAGAGATTGAGTCACTAACTTAAGCCCTATGAAAACAGGAAGTTTTTCTTTGTCATTTGTATCTACACACACACACACACACACACACACACACACACACACACACATATCAAACACAAAGTTACATGACCAATAGTAATCACAATAATATTAACTAACCTTTAATGAGTATTTACTATATGGGGCATTTTTAATGCTTTCTTTTTACCTTGTAATAGTGTGAAAGAGTAAATGGTGCTATTGTTCAATTTTTCCAGCTTTCTAATTTCCATAGGGGAAAATCAAGACATCAACAGGTTATTACCCTCCTAAAGTCATAGGCAAATACAGAGATGAAATTCAAAATGACAGAAAATCAAAATCTGGAAGCTAGGTGCTTTAATTTGATTACTAATTTTACATGCCAACTTGACTGGGCCACAGGCGTCCCAGATTCAACAGTATTTCTGGGTGTGTCTGTGAGGATGCTCCAAATGAGCTCATACTGTGATGCATCCATTTAGAAAACAACAGGTCTGGGCATCATCCAATCTATGGAGATCCTGAATAGAACCAAAGGCAAGAAAAGGAGGAGACTCCTCCTGTATTTTCTGACTCATTACTTGAATAGGTCATCTATTCCTGACTTTGACTGGGATTTAAATCATCAGCCTTCAAACAGGCTGAATCGCACCACTGACTTCATATGGACATCTTCAACTTCCACGATCAAATGCTCTGAAGGATCCTAACTAACACATTGCATGAGAGGAAAAGATGGAGAGATCCACAGCAAAAGCCAGAATGAGAAATGATACACACACCATCCTAAAAACTGTTAGAACATTTTGTTACAGGACCTGAAAACATACTGTGAGGATTGAGAATGGAAACATAAGGAAGCAACAGTTCTATTCAATACATAGGCCCTGGGCTGCACACTGAGGATACAAAATAAAAAGAGTATCTTATCTCAGTTCACTCAAGTCTAGGGAGAGGCAGGGACAAGTTAAAAGGGTGGATGACAGGAGGGTCTGATGAATATTTAGACAGAAGTTCACACATCAGTGTTAATGCTATGGAAATTCAGAAAAAGGTTTATTCTAAGGGTCAGAAACAGAGAGTATTGTCAGTGATATGTGCTCTCTTCATAGATTTCAGGCACCCCACAGCTGAGAAGTTAATGGGGTACATGGGTCAAATGCTAAAAAAATTCTTGGATGTATATGCAAACATTGGCAGATCATGTTAGAATGTTAGAGAGTGCGTAGTCAAACTTAACACACTCTGTTTATTCAGCAAGTATGCTGAGATTGTGCTGGGCACAAGGAATGTAAAAATGAGCAGACATGTTGCCTGACTTCATTGAGGTAATATTCTTTATACATTTGAGAACGGTGGGGTTGAAGACCACTTGGGAGCCATCTGGGGGGAAATAGAGAAAGTGTCTGTATGAGATTGAACAGAGATGTGATGATAAAGCACAGCTCAAAGCCAAGGCTCCAATCTGCTGCTGTTTTCAGGAAATACTTATTGAATGAAGCAGTAAGTATCCAACAAGAATACACTTTAAAATTCCTTTTAGGCCAAGAAATATAATCCCCGTGTTAGGTAGTAGATGTAAGTCGCAGCATAGTCCAATTAGACTATCCAGATCCCTTCCTGACGTCAGCTCTGGGCTAGAATAACCTGGAATGCCTCCCTCAAAAATCTTCATCTTCAACATCCTTCCCTTGCTCCAGTTTCCCATTCCTTCTTGTAATCCAATGTTTGTACATTTTGTTTCCTTTTAAAAAATTTGTTTTGGTCGGTCACAGGTCTTGAACTCTGGGCCTGGGTGCTGTCCCTGAGCTCTTCAGCTCAAGGTGAGCACTCTACCACTTGAGCCACAGTGCCACTTCTGGTTTTCTAGTGGTTTATTGGAGATAAGAGTCTCACTGACTTTCCTGCACTGGCTGGCTTTGAACCATAATATTCAGATCTTAGCCTCCTGAGTAGCTAGGATTAGAGGCGTGAGCCACTGGTGCCCAGCTATCCTTAGCCAACCCAAGGAAAATCAAAATCAAAAAATAGAACTTACAGACTCACCTCAGAGAGCTCCAGAAGAGGTGGTAGCAGTCATAAGAAGTGAAAATAACCCAACTGAAGAGAAAGAAAGCCTGCACCAGGAGGAAATCGCATAATCTGTCTCTCACTAACCTCTGGAAAACCACACAGAAGCTAGCCTTCACCAGGCATCCTCAAGATGACTCAGTGTGGGGCAGCTGTCCAGCAGGTGGGGATTGCCCACAGCTGGAACTTCACACCAAGAAGGATGCTTAGATGAGTGAAGCTGGCCAACAGGGAGAAGCCAAAGCTCCTTTTCTTTGGTTGAACTGCCTCATTTTCTCCCAGAGTGACCAGTTTAAGAAAGTCTGAAAGCAGAGCATCTATGAAATTCCTCCAGAATATCTTTTTTTTTATTGTGAAAATACCGTATGGAGGAGTTACAATGACATGGGCAAGATACTGAGTATATTTCTTATCAAGCATTGTTGTTTCTTCCTTTGTTTCCCCTTCCCATCCCTTCCCATCCTCCCCCACCAGTTCCTCCCCACTACCACCAAAGTTGTAAAGTTCATTTTTTGATATAATGACTTGTACATCTCATTGTTGCAATGGGTCCACCTGTATCCCTATTTAAACTATTTGTTTTTTTCCTTCCCCTCCACAAATTATACCGACATCAAATACAATGAAAGCAGGGGTTATACTGTGGGGGAGGGACATACAAAGCAACAAAGAAATAATCTTATAAATGCGTTAGAAACAATCACATGAAAGAAAAAACATTTGAATACTTATCTTGGGGTTCATTTCACCTAACATCAACTTATCTGACCTTTCCTGCTTGACTCAGACATATACTAGTTATTGCAAATAAGGGAAACCATGGGGGGACCTATGTTTTTGGGGGCCTGGCTTACTTCACTTAATATAATTTTTTCCAAGTCTTTCCATTTCCTAACAAATGGGGCAATGTCATTCTTTCTGATGGAGGCATAGAATTCCATTGTGTATATATGCCATATTTTCTTGATCTATTCATCTACTGAGGGGCATCTGGGTTGGTTCCATATCTTAGCTATGGTAAATAATGCTGCAGTAAACATAGTCATGCTGGTAGCTTTAGTATGGTCTTGTTTGTGATCATTTGGGTAAATGCCCAAAAGTGGGATTGCTGGGTCATAGGGGAGCTCTATGTGGAGTTTTTTGAGGAAGCTCCATACTACTTTCCAAAGTGGTTGAACAAGTTTACATTCCCACCAACAATGCAGTACGGTTCCCTTCTGTCCACATCCCCTCCAGCATCTGTTGTTATTAGAGTTCTTGACTCTAGCCATTCTAACTGGGGTGAGGTGGTATCTCAATGTTGTTTGGATTTGCATTTCTTTTATGGCTAGGGAGGTTGAGCATTTCTTCATGTGTCTATTGGCCATCCTTCTGTCCTTTTCAGAGAAGTTTCTCTATTTAGCCCACTTATTTATTGGACAGTTGTTTCTTTGAGGATTTGTTGTTGGGGGATTTAATTTTTTGAGTTCCAGGTATATTTTAGATATGATACCCTTATCCATTGTATGGCTAGTAAAGATCTTCTCCCAATCTGTGGACTGTCTATTCATCTTGCTAGCTATGTCCTTTGCCATGCAGAAGCTGTGCAATTTCATACAATCCCATTTCCAACCTTTCTTTGATTTGTTCTGTTTCCGGGTCTCTATTAAGAAAATTTCGGCCTGTGCCAAGGAGACCTAGGGTTTCTCCTATTCCATCCTGTAATGTTTTCAGAGTGTCTGCTTTGAGTCCAAGGTCTTTGATCCATTTGGAGTTGATTCTGGTGCCGCGTGATATGTAAGGATCTAGCTTTAGTTTTCTACAAGTAGTTAACCAATTTTGCCAGCACCATTTACTGAAGAGGCTGTCTTTCTTCCATTCTATTTTTTTTTAGCTCCCTTATCGAAGATTAGATGTCTATAGGTCTGTAGGTTCATGTCTGGGTTTTCAATTCTATTCCATTGGTCCTGAGACTGTTCTTGTGCCAGTACCAAGCTGTTTTGATAACTATGGCTTTGTAGTACAGTTTGAAATTTGGTATTGTTATTCCTCCAGCACTGTTATTTCTGTTAAGGATCGTTTTTGCTCTTTGAGGTCTTTTATTGTTCCATATGAATTTTTGGATTGCCTCTTCTATTTCCTTGAAGAATGAGGTTGGAATAGTGATATCTTTTGTAGTATATTCTAATGATTTTTGGAGCAAAAGTAGTCCGTGGGGAACCCTTGTGAGTTCACAGCTATGTGAGCCATGATAGAACCTTGATGTGAACCCCCTAGCAATGGGGGAGGGGTGTACCCTATTGACCTTTGGCCCTTTGTTACTGGTGTTGTTACATAATGCTTTCTACCTTGCTAGTCTAAATCCAGTCTAAATCCAGTAGACCAAGATAGCTAACAGTCTCCTAGTTAACCCAAATTCTACTTAAAGACAAGTTATCACACTGGAGAGATGGAATTTCATCAGATGGAACAAGACCATCTTTGACTACAAGAAAACTTCCCATCTGACCAAGGAATTTGACCACCTCTCTATACTAGTGCTATAGAAAGTAATTCGTAAAATCTCTACTCATAACATCATAGGTGGCAAATCATTGAGGAAAAAATTTAAAACAACCCCAACTCATTTCAAGTTGACTCCAAATATTTAGAGTCTATAAACATATACCTGAATAGGAAAAAGAAATCAGCACCTGCTGCATGTCAGATACTGAACAATTTTTAAAATAAGCTCCATTCCTGCTGGGTGCTGATGGTTCATACCTGTTATCCTAGCCACTCAAGAGGTTGAGATCTATAGATTACAGTTTGAAGGCAGCCTAGGCAGGAAAGTCTCTGAGACTCTTATTTCCAATTTACTACCAAAGAGCCAGAAATGGAGCTGTGTCTCAAGTGGTAGAATGTTATGCTTGAGCACAAAAGCTCACGGACAGTGCTCAGATTTTGGGTGCTCACATTTTAGATTCAAGCCTCAGGACTGGCATTAAACAAACAAACAAATAAATAAGGAAGCAAGCAAGCCCCATCTTCAAGGAACTTATTTCCTAGTAAAGATAGTGTGTGTGTGTGTGTGTGTGTGTGTGTGTGTGTGTGTGTGTGTGTGTGTGTGTGTGTGTGTGTGTGTGTGTGTGTGTGTGTGTGTTGGTACTGGAGCTTGACTCCACGATGACAATTCTAAGATTGTGGAGCCCACAGTCAAATTCAAGACCATTTGTAATACCTCTACATGATAATATACTTACTAGTGTGTTTAGTGGGCCTGGCGTCACAGCTCAGTAGTATAGTACTTCCTGGTATGTGTGAGGCCCTGGCTGTGATTTCAAGCACCACCACACACACACAAAATCCATTTGTTTGCATATTCTGCTATTGTCATTGCATTATATGTGTGCGCTAAATAAATAAATAAATGCAGATGCTCTTACTATTATTACTCTTTGCTTCCTTGTTTTGTTGACATGTATTATTCATATCTCTTGGAGATGCTTCAAATGCTATTTTGGAATGAGGTAGGGTATAAGCAAATTACCATCCCTGAACTCCTTATTGCTGCCTAAGGCTTTCCGCAGGGCAACATTATGCTTGAGACTCTTCAATAACTCTGGCTCCACTCATTTCGGCAGCTGGTGGGGCAGGTATGCTGCAGGCTTCAATGGAACTTGTCACTGAACTCATGTTGGGAATGGTAAAAGAAACTGGAAAGAGGGAAAGGAGTCAGAGGGCAAAATGTGAGCCAAATAAATGTTCTAGGAAGCTAGAACATGAGGTGGGGAAGGACGGTTAAGGGTCGAGGTGGCAAATGAGTGGAGAGAAGAAGGGTGGGAAAATATGATCATGATATGCAATGTATGCATGTAAAAATGGAACCAGATAGCTTGTGGATGGGTGGAGTTGGGAGATGTCGGGGGAATGATGGAAGAATATTGATGAAGATGTACTGTACTCACAGTGCATATATTGAATTAAACCCCCCTTTGTACAACTACTAAAGATAACAAATACTCTATGAGACTTTCTGCCCATATTTATTTTATTCTATTTTTTTAAATTTTGTAGTACTGGAGACTGAATCCAGGGCTTCATACACAAGCCATGCCCCTAGCTAATCTATCTATCTATCTATCTATCTATCTATCTATCTATCTATCTATCTATCTATCTATCTATCTATCTATCTATCTTTTTGCTGGTTCTGGGGCTTGAACTCAGGGCTTGGGTGCTGTTCCTGATCCTCTTTGTGCTCAAAGCTAGCACTCTACCACTTGAGCCACAGCAACACTTCTGGCTTTTTTGAGTAGCTTATTGGAGATAAGAGTCTCACAGGGAATTTTCCATCCAGGGTGGCTTCGAACCTCTATCTTCAGATCTCAGCCTCCTGAGTAGCTAGGATTATAGGCATGAGCCACCAGCAGCTGGATACCTATTTATTTTTGACATTAAAGTATCACTAACTTTTCTTGAGCTCTCTTTAAATTTACAACTTTTCTGACCCCACCTCTCAGTAGCTAGGAAGACAGGACCGTGGCATCATGCCAAGATTGCTCATATTCGTTTTAATACATTATTTCTCATTTTATGACATATTTGCATAAGTACATGCTGGCAACAAGTGTACAATTGTTCCTTAACTTAGAGTCAGGTTGCACTCTGATAAATCCATCATAAGTTGAAAAAATATCTCAAGTCAAAAGTACATTCAAGGGGCTGGGAAGGTGGCTCAGTGGTAGAGCGCTTGCCTTGCATGCATGAGGCCCTGGGTTCGATTCCTCAGCACCACATAAGCAAAAAGAAAAAAAAGCCGGAAGTGGCGCTGTGGCTCAAGTGGTAGAGCGCTAGCCTTGAGCTAAAGAGCTGAGGGACAGCACCCAGGCCCAGAGTTCAGGCCCCACGACCGGACCCCCCCCCCAAAAAAAAGTACATTCAAGCTGATGGGTACTGGTGGTGCATGGCTGTAATCCTAGCCACTCAGGAGACTTAACTCTGAAGATCATGGTTCTAAGTTAACAAGAAAGTCTGTGATACCCTCAAGAATAGTGCCCAGGCCCTGAGTTCAAGCCCCATGACCAACAGAAAAAGAAAGTACATGCAATACATCTAACTGACTAAACAACAGTTTACACATAGGCTTAGTACCCTATGTATAACAGCCAGTGTTATTTACCCTTGTGATTCCTTGACTCACTGGATGCTGCCCAACACCGTCAAAGAATATCATAGCACATATTGCTAGGCCAAGAAAAGACCCAGATTCACAAATATAAGTACAGTTTCTATTGTACCATCATAAAGTAGAAAAGTCATGTCAAACCACTTAAAGTCAGTGACCTTCTGTATGCACAGGGCATCTATGGGAGTACTTTCTCAAAAATGCCTGCTGACATGGGTACATACTCAAAACCTTGAGAGACCACTGTTTTGTGGTCTGTGATACTTTGGTAGCACAGTAGTTCCCAAGCCTGTGCTTTGGGATGCTTTGCATGGCATCTTACAGATCTGCTGAGACTTCTCAGGAGCCAGAGCAAGAGATGGATGAACATAATTACTGCAGGAGGATTAAGTACTTCTGTAGGAATTTCTAAGGGCTGTGCATTTGTCTTCTTGCCTGTTAAAGATAGATGATGATGCACTGGACTTCTAAGACTGCCTTCATCTGCCACGTACTGAGAACCTGTCTAGTAAGACAACTCCCAGAGAGAGGTAAGCAGTTCTCTGCAAGAGAAGCATGAATCCCAAGGTTGGAGGAAAGAAACCCTCCTACCTCTCTCCTGCATCCTATATTACTTATAGCTCAACCCCTGGGAGACTGATGAAAGAAAAGACCAAATTTAGAAATAAGATTTACTGAGTCAAAGGGGAAACAAAGGAGGAGGCTACAATGCTTGATAAGAAATGTACTCATTATCTTGCCCATGTAATTGTGACCCCTCTGTACAGTATTTTCACAATAAAAAAAGATTTACTGAGTCAACAAAGCTAGGTTTAGGCAAAACTATGACTGATCTGATGATACAGAGTCATGGGTGGGTGGGATCGGCACAGGAGGAAGAGGGCGCTTGGGATATGTTTCCCAACAGCCTGAGTAGAGTACAGCTACTAGGTTGTGTGATCACTTTAAGAGAACCAGAAAGAAGGGAAAGCAAAGAATTAGGTTGGGGTTCCCAGGACAGCAGTGGTGGAATCAATGCTCAGACACTGTGCTCTTCACTGGGTGGAGGCAAATCAAAGGACAAAAATGGCTAAACTCAACCCACTGTACTTTCCTGTCTAGCTGGGGTCTTGCTATGGCCCAGCATAAGCAACAAAAGAGTTCCTTATATGTTTTCTTGGAGGAAGTCTTATTCCTTGTTGAACCTTAAGATGCTGCAAGGGTTTGATTTTTAATTTGCACAAAGGTGTAGCATGGGATTCTAGTAGCTGTGGATATAGGACTCATTCTCCATAACATGATTCTATGACTTAGCTCCAAGAATATTCAGAACTATATAAATTAGCACTCAGAACAACAAGATCCACGGTAGAAGCCTGCAAGGGTGAGTTTTGTTTAGCAGGTGCCAGTTTCAAGAATTAGAAGATGGGGGAGGAAGGAAGATTTTAAAGTCAATGACAAACTCATAGAAGTTCTGGGAGAACTTCTAAACTAAATTCACCAAACTCACCAAACTCAGACACATTTATATCTGTGAAGAAGGAAAGATCCAGAGAACTTCTGGATGTCTGTAGAGACATTATCTTCCCCCATCATCTTGGCATGCAACAGTAGGAAAGATCTCACACAAGGAAACTGAGGCCCTGAGGGATTGCTTACTACTTTTTTTTTACTCTGGGCCCAGAGTCCCTTCAGTTCAAATTCTGACACTGCCACTTACTAGTTCTGTAACATTATGCAACAAATTTAATTATGTCTCAGGTCATCATATGTAATCTAACCATTATCAAAGCCTCTACTCAAAAAATCCAGGGAATACACTGAACACATTTTAAGTGAGACTTATGAGCTGTTATTATTTTTCCTTCAATGAGCTCACATAATTCTCTTCATTCAGTCAGCAACTAAGCAAGCAAGAAAGAATCTAGCCTCTATTTAACAGTTCAGGAAAGTGCTGCTTAAGAATTGAAAAATACAGGATCAGAATGAGGGTGGTACCATGGAATTTAGATTCCCTGAACTGGTTGGTTGATGGGTTGGTTTTGGTTTTTATAGAAAAGTTTACACTATGTAGTCCAGGTTAACCCTGAACTCTTGCTTTTCCTGCCCCTCCTTCCACTCCTAAGAGCTAGATTTGGAGACGTACTACCATGACCAGCTAAGGTAAAGTTTTGAACTTGGTGCATACTCAGGCTTTTGATGAGTGCAAATACCATTTTTAAAAGTCACAAATCAAATCCCTTCTCATTGAAAATGTTGTAGGCATAACAAGAGATAAATACGTTTTCATTAAAGTCAAAGAAAATCTTTTACTCAAAGATGTTGCCTACACTTAGAATGGCTACAAAATATCAAAGAGATTCACTGGGTGGTGGTGGTTTTAGGCCCTAACTGTGGCTAGTGTAGGCCTTAAGAAAAAGAAAGGAGGAAATTATAGTATAGGAAACACAAACAGAATCAGCTCAGTAAGTTACCTTTCCAAGGAAGGAAAACGTCCATTACAAGTTAAAAGTTCCCATATAGTTTAGTGTCTTCTATGAGCCAGAAATTGTGCTTATAGTCCACCTAATCGTATACTTCTTCTGAGAGTTAGATAAGATTAATTTATCCTATACAAGGAAGTTAATAAGAATTTCGCAAAGCTGCTGGCACTAGTGGCTCTTCAGGAGGCTGAGAACTGAGGATTGTGGTTCAAAGGCTGCCTGGTCAGGAAAGTCCATGAGACTTTTTTCTCCAACTAACCAGAAAAAAATCCAGAAATGGAGTACATGCCTAAAGCGGTAGAGCACCAGCGTTCAGAAAAAAAAAAAAAAACATAAATGAGAGCACAAGACCTTGAGTTCAAACCCCAATACTGGAAGGCACACACACACACACACACACACACACACACACACACACACACACACACACACACACACACACACACACACACACACACACACACACACACACACACACACACACACACACACACACACACACACAGAGAGAGAAAAAATAGAAAAAACACATTTTATGAACCCAAATAGCTACTGGGAAAGGGCCGAGGACTGCAGACTCAAGGTAAGACAGAAAGACTAACCATAAGAGCTCCTAAACCAAATTGCTTATGCTCATGTATTGTTTCAGCCAATTTCTAGCCATGTGGCACAGGAAGAATTATTTAATAAGGAATTAATTATTTATTAACAAAGAAAGGAAGTCTCCACTTCCTTGTCAAGTGAGATAATGAAAACAGAAAGTACTTCAAAGAGCCACCGTGAGCATTCATTATATTTGTCAACAGAAGGTATTGGGAACAGAAAGTGACTATAGTAAGTAATGAATAAATATTAGTTGCTATTTTCCTTACTTTTCGAAAGAATGCATTGTTTTTATTCTGGTTCTTAAGGGCTTTGGTGTCACTCAGTTCAGAATAGAACTTCCATCTTAGATATTTTGGTTTCTTAGGTATTGTTCCAAGCCTACTGTCTCTGCTTCCAGATCTGTTTCCCCTTTTTTTCTATTCTGCTCTTTTGACTTGGGACTGATGCTTATCAATCATATTTTCAAAGATCCCTTGCCTCCTGACTTTCAGGTATACTCAGCCAATAAAAGGTTCAGGCTGAAGATCGGAGAGTAGACACAAGTGGCTCCAACTCTCCCAGGACTTCAGCTCTAGTCTGACCTCCATCTCCCTCAGTCACACCACTATCTTCCAGGCAGTTTCCCCCTGGGCTCCAGTTCCACTGAATGGACCCTGATAAGCCATAGAATAACACCTCCTCTTACTCTCTATCAGCCTAGTCATGGGGATGATAGTTGCTCTCTGCTCTTTCCAATCTCTGCAGTGTCTCCCTTGGCCAGATTTGGTTTTACAGTTCTTTCAACCTTTTGTAACCAGATCATCCATCACATTCTCTATTTATTGACTGATACAAGTAAGATTATGGAGAGGACCAGAATAAGGAAGAACAAAACCAGACCTCATCCTAAACAATCTGGACAAGAATAGAGGCTTTCTGGAAACCAGCATGGCAGCTACACCATCAGGACTGAAAGGCAAAAGGTGAAATCCAAACCAGAATGTGATGACATGACACCATACATGCAGAGCAGACAAAAACACTCCTTCATGAAGGGAAGTCAGGGCAGGACTGATCCTCCAGGTAAAGACCAAAAGATTTACTCATAAGAATTAGAAGAAATAAGTGCAAGGTCCCACACAGAGACAACGGAGAATTGGGTGTTAACCACATTTTGGTTAATTTAATTACAGTGTAAATGCTGTTGGAGAGCTCACAATTTAAAGGAGCCCAGTGGGGAATCGCTTTGTTCTGCAAATAATTATCCTCTAATTTATTTGCTTATGTTTGGATTTTCATATATCGAGTTTGTTTATTTATTTATTTATTTTTACTCAAGAACAATGGGGCCCAACTCAGCTGGGGATGAGCAGTTGCTTTGAATTAGGCTGTTTGGAATAAACCACAATCAGTTTAGTAAAAATTTGATTATATTAGCCTTGCAAATAGGCTTGCCCAGGGTGAGCAGCAATGCATTCTGGGCAAGTACAGAGTGAGGCTGGGGGAGGGGTTGGTGAGGGAGGTCATGATTCTAAGACATATAATGTCTGGAAAGACCCTCCGGCTGTCAGAATAATCTAAAATATGTGATACTCAGGCACTGTTTAAAACCCCTTGGCCAAGTATATGCCAAGTGTAGCTCTGAAAGCCATCATTTGTCTAATGGTAATTTCCACTCTCTGGTCATGGTTTCACCTGCTGGGACCGCAGGAGACAAATTTGTTCCCCTAGGTGGACACCATCTATTTTTAGATATCTTTGCTGTTAAAATGAAAATTCCTAATTTCTTCAGCCATCCTCCTGTGACACTTCCTGGAAGCAGAGGAATGGTTAATGAGTTACAGTACATACAGAGGTAGGATAATAGGTATCTGCTAAAGAAATGCTTAGGAGAGGGAGAGAAACCTGTAATGCTGAAAGACAAGAGCAGATTAAGAAATTGGAAGGAGGCCATTTCCACATTTCTGAACACTTAGCTTCAAATGTGCTTTTGATTTTCTAATTTGTAAAAATGAATAAATAAATAAATAAAGACTATTTGGCAGTAAATAGTACAAACCATTTATAACATAGGGGGGATATCTCCAAACCCCCCAATGATGGTGACTCTCCAACTGATAAATTGTATAAGAATTGCCAGAAATGTCAGAATAAGAGATCCAGAACTCCACCTGCTTTACTGAACCCCCTATGGGTAAAACTTGGGATCTCTTGCTCCCCAAAGAGTAGGTAATTTGGGTGTGCAGCCAGACTAGGACTCAATGCTTCTGTTACCATAACAATGACCATTCCTGAATTCCCTTCCATCCATTTCACATGCATATGTTTACTCAATTGTGAAGATGATACTCACTCAATTTTAGACACACATATTCTTCTGTCGAAAATAAACATTCTTTAAAATGAAAAATCTGCTTAGCTATTACTAAGGGAAGAAAAATTTCCCATACTTATAATTCCCCTAAAACAAATATCATTACCCATTCTAATATAAAAAAAATTTTAGGCTCTCTTTTCTCTTATTTTCACTGGGAAGAGTTGCTGCAATAAAATATTGAAATCTCTATTTTTCCTCTGTACATTATGGTAGCACAATTGTTTTTCCACATAAAATTTGGCCACTACCCTATTTATTGTTAGCATCATTCCACTTACAAATAATTTTATGACAAACATCTCTGCATGAAAAGCACTTTGCATTGTTGTATATCTTTATAATACATGCCAAGAAATAAAGTCAAAGGATCAACACATATGAATATTTAAATTTTTCCTTTCACAAACTGATCAAGTCATCATAATTACAAAAAAAAAGAGAGTTGTATAAAGTTGGCCATCCATCTCTCAAGCCTGTTTCTGGAATATCCAATTATAGACAACTAAAACTAGAACTGTTGGGGGCTAAAAATCACCATATATAAAGCAACCCCTTGAAGAAGCTGCACTGAAATCTCATTATAAGTCTGAGTCTGAGGTGTGGAGCTGACAGGCTGGGAAAGCTTCATAATGAGGGTCTCTCTAGATTCACAGCCACCTCTCGGTGGGTGTCTCTGTGACAGGCATACCCTCCTGCAATACTCATCCTGTGAGGGACAAAAAATGCTCCTCCTGGAGCATCTGTACACTGGTCAGCAATTGCTCCGGTATGGGTGACAGGGTGGGAAGGGAGGAGTAGGAGTCCTGACAGAAGGACAGAAGTGCTGGAGTGAGCCCTCATTACAGGAGGTCTCTGAGTTGGCTGGAAAATAATGAGCATCACTGGAGTTTGTGATTTCTCAGGATCCTTCCAGAGCCAAACAAGCTATATTTGATTAGGCTAATTCCACAGCAATAGCCCACTGCGGGAGGAAATGGAGAGCTACAAGGGGGCAAGGTGAAATTTGGGGGAGGACGCTGAAATGCAAGAAAAGAGTAGACATTAAATCTCTGACATTTCAATGTGTGTTAAGATGTCAAAGCATCTTCCCTTCTAAGCTTCCAGGTGATAATGAAAGACACTTCCAGCTTGTAGACAGATGCTGTTTCTGATATGTGCCATTGCCCTCGGCCCATCTGGGAGCCCACCTGTATCCATGGCAGTAGGTTTTCAGAATACTAATAGCTTTCCATCTCCAGGCTGTGCATCTTCCTACTCCTCTGCCCGAGGGTGTCTTCAGCCTCTAGTGGGGTTTGCTTGAATGCAGAACTGAGAGAAAGGGAATGCCCCAGGGACAATGGGGATGGAGGAAGAGCTTCTAGCTCTTCTTTGCAGATGTCTGAGGCTCATTCTGAAGGGTTTCTTCAAGTGGTTCCAGTAGGGTTAGCCACAACAACCACCCCTCCTCCCGGCTGCCCTGCTACAGCAGCATCCCATCATTAATGCCTACACTATCGATTTGCTGCTCGCTCTGTTTCTGCATGTGTGCTTTCCAAGACCATTTCCAAAATAAACTGTATGACCCAAGTCTGTGTCAAGTGCCTACTTATGGGACAAACAATCTAAGATTTGCCCATTTGGCAGATGAGAAGATTGAGTTTCAAATAACTCCATGACTTCCCCAGGTATCCCAGTTGCAGAATCTGATCGAGAGATGGAATCCTCCACCAGTATTCTCTCCAGACAGAGACAAACTACTTTATAAATCAATAATAAATCTCTTTTAGGCACCCTGGGTGGTTCTGATAGCTCCAACCCCAGTAAAAGAGGAAAATCACTCATCGTAAGGCATGTCGTAAGGGTAGCAATCATTTCATTAATTGTTGTTTAGCAGTTAAGCCAGACTCTGTTTCAGGCACTGTGCTTGAACCTGACAGGCTAAAGGTGAGTGAAACCCACTCCTGAAGAATTCTGAAGCCAACTAGTGTAGGAGCAGGGTTAGAAAGGTAGACACAGAGGCAAACACTTCCCAATATAAAGGGAGGAGACAGGCACAGGATCCTGCTGGAACAGAGAAGGTGACACCTGACTCCAACCACAGGATGGGTGTCAGCAACAGTGGCTTTTGGAGGACATTCATTCACCTATGTGTGTGACCAGTGTCCCTGGACTTCCGCTGCATTCCAGGTGGCATTCTGGAGCTCAGGTTGCACTGGTGAATCATGCAGCTGTTGTCCCTGCCTTGGGCCAGAGCTGTCTTGAAAGATGCCTGAAAGCCAGAAAAAGTAGAGTGGAAGAAAGCCAGCCAGATGGAAGGAGAGGCAGATGCAGGGCCTGGCAAGCATGAAGCATCATTTTGGGAGGGAGAGATGGTTTCTCTGTGTGTGTGTGTGTGTGTGTGTGTGTGTGTGTGTGTGTGTGTGTGTGTGTGTGTGTGTGTGTGTGTGTGTGTAATAGCACTGGAAGAACACAAATACTTAGGAAGAGATTTCATGAACTGAAAAGCAGGTGGGACAGGGATCATCTCAGAATGGGACTTGGACTACAAAGGTGGCTATTAGAGCACACATGGGCAGCACCAGGGAGAGCATTACAGAGGTGGTGGTGAACTTGAACTATGATAGGTATCTAATCCTAGAAGAAGGAGAAAGGGGGAAGCTGGGAAGGTGGATCAGTGGTAGAGTGCTTGCCTTGCATGCATGAGGCCCTGGGTTCGATTCCTCAGCCAGAAGTGGCGCTGTGGCTCAATGGTAGAGCCTTGAGCTGAAGAGCTAGGGACAGCATCCAGGCCCAGAGTTCAGGCCTCACAACCAGCAAAAAAAAAAAAAAAAGGAGAGCCACTGGTACCAGTGGCTCACGCCTGTAATCCTAGCTACTCAGGAGGCTGAGATCTGAGGATCAGGGTTCAAAGACAGCCTGGGCAGCAAAGTCTGTGAGACTCTTATCTCCAATAAGTCACTAGAAAACTGGAAGTGGTGCTGTGGCTCAAGCGGTAGAGTGCTTGCCTTGAGCTGAAGAGTGCAGGGACAGCACCCAAGCCCAGAAAAAGGAGGGGGTCTGGGAGGATTCCCCTCATTTTGCAATGCAAATTCTGTTCGCTGTTCATACAGTTATATTCCAGTGAACATTCTTTGGCTAAACTGGGTTTGGGGTTGCTGGGAAGGCTTGACCTCCTCCTTCTACCTGAGCATTGAAAGGCCGCCAATTAAATCCTCATTTTTTTTTCATGCCAATTCCAGGAGGTGAGGAGAAGCCGTGAAAACTAATGGTCAATCAGAAGGAGACTCAACTTAGTTCCAGAAATCCTCCCATCTTTTTGTGTAACATTTGGGTGCCTGATCCTCAGCTACAAGCTTTGGTAAGCCCCCAGCTTCCAGAGTGCATCTGGGTCACAAGCGAAGGAGATTTCAACAGAATGCACTCAGCATCCAGCCAAACTGCCTTGACAGCTCTAAGGAATCCTTGGTTTGTTTGTGTCTGTATTGCCCCTGGTAGGGGCAGCAGCCTGTTCATCAGTCTTGGACCACTGTTACTGGCTCTTTGTCGACACTCTGTGTAGAAATCTCTAGACCATTTGGCTGGGTCTTACTCAGTGAGAGAGATCCTTTTTGACCACTTACAACTTGAAGAGGACTGACTCCCTTTAGTCTCAGAGAATATTTAGTAAATCAATCTCCAGAAAAAGTGACAGCATTCACCTCCTCTATTGCACAAGCTTTTATGATTACCTCTTATGCAACAACCTTTTATACCTTGGGATAGGGGCTGGGGGGTAGGGAGGGGTCTTGCAGTCAGGCATGGGAGTGAATAATTGCCGTACAGCAGGAGAGATTGGAACCTGGCTGAAAAAGAAAGATGTTAATAGAAACACATTTAGGCTTAGAGCTTTGTTGCACATTAGTTTTCTTGGCAGTAAAATGCAGATGACATTGTTTCCTTGCAGGGAACTCTAAAGATTTGAGACAATGTTATGGAAGACATACAGTAGATAGATGTTCCATACTTGATCAATCTTGTGATGTTTTTAGCTAGAATAAAACTATGGAAGAACTGAGTGAATCAAGCAATAGATTGTAGAAGCTGCACTTTGGGGGGACCTGAGATGTGTAGCATTTAGCATCTCTTTTATGGGAAGCCTATTTTTGCCAGTTATGGGGCTTGAATTCAGGACCTGGACACTGTCCCTGAGCTAGCACTCTATCACTTTGTTCAAGGCTAGCACTCTATCACTTTGAGCCACAGCTTCACTTCAAGTTTTCTTGTGGTTAATTGGAGATAAGAGTCTCATGGGGACTTTTCTGCCCAGGCTGGCTTCAAACTGTGATCCTCAGATCTCAGCCTCCTGAGTAGCTAGGATTACAGGTATAAGCTGCCAACATCTGGCTGAATCCTACTATTTAATAGAGCAGCCTTTCCCAAATCTATTATCACAAATGCCTCATACTTGTGCCAAGATACTGACCTCTTCATTTTTTTGGTGACTAAAAAGGGGTGGTGGATGGTACTAAACCTTATTTCCAATAATTCTTGGTTTTTATAAATGGGTTCTCTACTGTTCAGTAGGTCTGATAGCTTATTCTAGGTTATACAGGCACTAAAAAATATAACACATCTTCAAACTCAGAGCCGGTACTTCTTCCACTTGTCCCTTGTTATCATCCTAAGCAAGCTGATGTGTTAATCTTGAAATGGGATGAAATGATTATCGCTCTGCCATGGAGAGCAATATTCTTCCCCAATGATCATGAAGACTCTGCAACTGGCCCAGTTGATGACTGCTTCGGTTAGTGAGCGCTCTGAGCATGTTTGAGGATCCTTATAATCTATGTGTGGATGGACAGGAGCAGATATGGAACTGCCTGGAGAGGCAATGAACGGCAAATTCCCAGCTCAGCAGAAGTGGGAAATGAAAGGGATTTTACTGTATTCATAAAAGAAACAGGTTGTTGAATTGGCAGAAATATAAATCTTGGTAATTCCGGTCCAGAATCTGTTTAATTATTTCCAGTACCTTAATTTCAAAAATGAATGTGTGTGTTCTTCTCATGATAATTTAGATTCAAAGTAATTAGTGAAATGACTACTTGGCTGATCACTATCAGACTATTGCCCAGAGGGGAGGGGAGAGTAGAGGGGAAGGGAAGAGACCCCAGAAGGACTGGGATCCGAAGTGTGTCATCTAATTTCTGACCTTAAATATGACACGTGCTTTTCTCTAGATATCTATTTTTCACATATAAACTGAGGGTGCCTATACAAATCTGTTATTATTTTATTGAATGTATTTTTGTTGTTGTAAGGGTGATATACAGAGGGGTTACAGTTATATAGTCGGATAAAGAGTAGATTTCTTTTTTAACAATGTTGTCCTTTCCCTCTTGTGCTCTCTCCCAATTTTCTCCTGCAATCACCACCCATAAGTTATATAGTTCATTTTCTAAATTTTAATATACATTTTTATTGTAAAGATACTGTACAGAGAGGTTACAGTTACATGAGTAAGGTAATGAGTATATTTCCTATGGAGCATTGTTACCCCCTCCTTTGTTTTTCCACTACCATCCCTTCCCTCCCCCTTCCCAAACTCCTCCACGCCCAAAGTTGTAAAGTTTTCAACATAGTGTCTTGTACATCTCATTGTTACAATGGGTCCATCTGTATCCTAATTTCAGCTTTTTGTTATTTCCCTTTCCCTCCCCAAATTAAAAAAAAAAATGTATGTACAAGATTCAGGGCACCTGAATCAAATACAGTAAAAACAGGGGTTATACCATGGGGGAAGAGCATATAAGAGAAACAAAAAAAAATCACATTGTACATTATAAGTGTATTAAAAAACAACAGCAACAAAGATAAAACCTCTTGTGTCCCTATCTTGGGGTTCATTTCGCTTAGCATATCTTATATGGTCATATGTATATAGCTTTTGACCTTTTCTCCTTGTCCTAGAAATATACTAGTTATTACCGATAAGGGAAACCATGAGACCTATGTTTCTTTGGGACTGGTTTACGTATAGTTCATTTTTTTTGGTGGGGGGGGGTCCGGTCATGGAGCCTGAACTCTGGGCCTGGGCGCGTCTCTCTGCTCTTCAGCTCAAGGCTAGCGCTCTACCACTTGAGCCAAAGTGCCATCTCCGGCTTTTTTTTCTTTTTGTTTATGTGGTGCTGAGGAATCGAACCCAGGGCCTCATGCATGCAAGGCAAGTGCTCTACCACTGAGCCACCTTCCCAGCCCCCTTGTATAGTTCATTTTTAACATAATGTCTAGTGAGTATCACTGCTGTATTTGCTCACCCTTTGTTCTACCATTTCTTTCCCCCCTTACTCTCCCAAAGACAGATAAACAAACAAAAGGAAAAAAAAACAGTAACAAAGAAAAAAAACCCTCATTTCCATTTCCTAGAGTTCATTTCCATAAATATTATTTTATAAGTACTGCACACTAACTGATTGCACCATTGAAACTCCCATGAATATTATTTTATATGATCAGATGCACATAGCAAATTGATACAAAAGAGTATTCAAGTTATAAATACCATTAAACCAATTTTATGGGAAGTTAAGAATTTTGTGGTCTCTAGAGGACAAGATAATAGGAAGGTACACTACATATAAATTTTTTCAATACTTTGGGTTATTTTCTGAAAAGAAGTTACATCTAGAATCAAGAATGAGCAAGGTAGAACTCTAGCCTTCTCCTGACTTTACACACTTTGGCCTAAAGCTTCTTAGAGCACATTGTATATAATGTGCTATTCACAGCTGACTCTATCCCGACCCAGTGGCTAACAGTACCCTATGTCCACACTCTGACCAGTGCTTCAACCCTGAATTCAATCTCGTGGAGACTCTGCTTGTTGCAATTTAAAAGAGTTCTAGAAATTGAATTGACCGACAAATAACAGGTACTGGTCCTGGCCATCAGGTTCAGTTTAGTAAGTCCAGCCCTTGCTGAAATCCATCCCCTGGTATTCATTTCACCCCTGTGGTCACTCCAGGAACTATTCCAGAGACAGAAGTTGGGTAAAATGGTGACTAGCCATGATTCCTGTGGACAGTCATCTTGGAGCCACTACAGATGACAAATACTGTAAATACTCTGTTCTTGACCAAACTTCAGTAGAATCATCTGTGCATGCTCTTCAAACAGGCCTCAACCTCAGGCTGTGCCTTTGGTTTGCTAAATCCAGTTTTAACAAGAAAGTCTTGTATGTCAGTTTAGTGAGAACCCCCCTACCCTTGATAGCTCATCTAATTTCTCATGCCAGGGATTGGTATCTAAGCTCTTGGCCTGTCTTTAACAAGTATCCTGTGAAGCACCCCTATGATAGTTGTCTAGCCAAGTTTCTCTTGGTGACTTATTATCTGCTGAGCCCCCCTCTCTATTCACTGATTATAAATCTCTAGCTGCTTTTGCTATATTCAAAGTTGAACTTAGTTCTGTAATCAAGTCTCCCTCCTCTACTACAGAGTTCAAATAAGCTCTGTCTTGTCTTTTTAAACAAGTGTCCAATGAATAATTTCTATTTGACGCAAGCAGGCACACAACTCACTGTAGTACAGGGTATAAAATGCTGATTTCTATTCCTTAGGCTCCTAATTAGAAAAAGTAATGATGCTAGAAGCTAATAATTTTTTTATATTTGATCGAGGCAGACATTACACTAAGGGCCTTCCACTCTGTGGCAGCTCTGTGGCTATACCACTCTCAGGCTATCTTAACTAAAGTCAGTATACAGAAGAAATATTAGCCATTATCCACCCAGTGCAAAAATCCTTGGTGGGCAATCCTTGAAACGCCTACCAATCTTCAGGCTGTCCCTAGTGGTTCCTGCTCCCTTGGCCCTTGTTCTTGCACAGGTGTTGCCTACAATAAATTTCTTGCACATCGAATTCTATATTGACAGCTTCTACCTGAAATACTGAACTAATAAAATCATATTATCTCATTTAATTTTCACTTCAGTGTTCGTCTTATTATCTCATATCTTACACAAAATGAAACACAGGGATCAGGCAATAAATGCACAGCTAACTATGAAAGCGTAGGTGGCAACCAAAGTGTGACTTACTTTAATGACAGCATCAGCATTCAACCGCTTCGAAAACCAGTGTGAGGGAAAGGAAACAAGTCAACATTCCAACAAGACACTAAGTCCTTTTCTCTAGCTGAGAAAGCCTGTCCACTTGTTGGACGAAGCCAAAGTAGTACCAAACAAACATAAACTTTGCTGTTATGTAGCTTTAAGAAAGGAAGATGGAGTAAGAGATAGGCAATGCAAAAACTGCTTGAATACAATAAAGGGAAAGAATATAAAGAAACTGATAGGATTTTTCCATCATACATTTGAATAAGCTCTGACTTCTAAAGGGGAAATACATCAATTCATTCAGCAGATATTTAACAGGCTACTACCATAAACTAGATATACACTGCCTGTCCTTTCCTTGTGGGAACTCTCAAGGTTGATGAGATAGAATAGAAAAGCTTAGGCAGGGTTGGACTAAGGCCAGCCTTCACCATTCACTAGCTACAGAATCGTGGGCTGAGGGTTGGACTTTTGGATGAATCTGAATCCTCCTGGAACAAATAAGAACTCAGAAACAGGAGGTCTGAAATGTGCTAAATCTTGTTAAAAACTAGAAGCAATACAAAGGCAACTCCTTGCAAATTTCAGCGTATGAAGAAGAATAGGGATCCAGTCATGAAAATGAATACTGCTTACTAAGGAGACTGGATTGTGTTGCAAGACTACCCAGTAAGGCCACTTCTGGGGTAATCTCCAGCAAGTCAATTGACCTCCTATTCTTCAGCTTCTTGTTTTACAAAATGGTCAGCCATACCACCTATCCTATAGCACTGTTAGTAAGATTAAAGGAGTTCACAAATGGAGTATACTTACAGTACTGCCTGGTCTATGGTAAGCTAAATACTAATTATCTCTTTGAAACTCCTTGTATCCATCCTGATTATCACCCAAGACTCTAATATGACTAATCCCAACTCCTGCTTCTAGCAATCTCTACTCTACTATATAGTTGTCCTGGTACTGTCTCTTTAAATTAGGCTGACCCACTGATAGTTTATGAAAACAGAACCCAATAAAACAGAGTTTTGGACATAAGCCCTGGAGCTTCTGCATTACTCAGAGAACCGGCAGAAAACAGATGGCATACTCAATTAGGATAACAGCACTATTTACAAAGCTGGGGGCAGGGTGAAGAGGAGCCACAGGGGAAGTGCAGTGTTCTCAGGCTAGTGATAGTTGAGGCTCCCTGACACCTCTAGGATCTACAGGGTCAGTAACCCCCAAAACATAAAGGAGTTCACATATCTATGGCTGAGGGATGCAAATGTCTCACAACCCCCTGAAGGAAGCAACCAAGGGGAGCAAATCCATTACCCTCCCTCCAGCTTCCTGCCTGCCCCAAGGCTGATTCATGCAGAAACCAGGAGACAAGACATCCATTTTTCTCTCAGTGTTGGTCACCTCCCAGGGCACAGAGAAGAATAAAGATTAGTAGCGAGCAGCCGCTCTGAAGGGCTAAGAGATGTTACCCACTGACTTAGTCCATTTGGGCTGCCACACAAAATATGATAGCCAGGGTGGCTTAAACAGCAAACATTTATCTCTCACAGTTCTGGAGGCTAGAATTATGTTATCAGAACTCAATCAAATGTATATGAAGTGAGGACCTTCTTACAGTTTTTCAGGTCACTAGCTTCTCATTGGTGGGAGAGACAGAGACAGAGATACAGAGGGGACAGAGACAGACAGTGTTCTCTTGTTCCTGATAAAGGCATTAGTGACATCAGGAGGCTCCTGCCCTCATGACCTAACTACGTCGGAAAGATTCCATCCTCAAATATCATCACTTTGGAGACTAAAGTTTCAACAATACAAGTGGCAGGAGTGGGCGGGGGGGGCGGCTGTTAGCAGTTAGACTATAACCTTTTCTTTGACGCATTATCTATGCATAAATTCTTCATGGTGTGCATTTACCAGTTTGTTTCTGGTCCTAACCTTAATCAGTAGACCTGATTGTAGATGGAACTTTCTGTTCTTGATATCTTTGAGGTGTGGTATCCGTTCTAACCCTTCCCTTTGCTCTTTTCCTCATGCTCATAGACTATACTGCAGGATAGACCCAAAGCAAGTCCTAAGCTCTCTTGTCTGTCTGCTTTTATTTTTGATCCTCCTGATTTCCAAACTCTATGATTTCTTGATAGCTCCATTCTCTCTTTCCCTTTCCCTCCCTCCCCCACCCCACAATGGTGATTAATCTCAAGGCCTTGAGTACTAGACAAGCCTGTATCACAAAAGCCACCTTACAATCTCATCCTTTCAATTTTCTTTTTGCAGAAGTGATCCTCTTACCTCCACCTCCCAAGTAGCCTGGATTATAGGCATAAACCATCATCTCCAGCCACTTTCATTGCTTTTGGTGTGCTAATCTGCTTGTTCAGTTGACCATGCCTCTGACTTAAATACTGCCTTCCCATGTAGTTCCATTTCTCTGCTGGATCCTTCAGGTTTTATGCTTTCCTTTTCTTCAGAGAAAGGCATACCATTATAACCTTGACCATCCCAATGTCTTGAGGTCTGAACCTCAAGATCCAGAAATGTGATATTTTGTACCTGGCTTATCAAAGCAAGTGAAAACACCTCCTAGCCCACTCTATCTTCAAAAAAGTCCTAGGAAGTGTTGTTTTGGCTTCATTTTTAGTAAACTGATTCAGTGAAGTGTTTTGTTGAGTACCACCTGCTGGCAACAAGTAAGCAATAGGTTACCTTTACATAGATTATCCCACCAAAAATCTAGACTCAAATCCCATGACAAAAGGAATTTTTGTGTATTTTGTTCACTATATTTTCCATGTTTCTTGCAAGAATATGACATTGAAAAAAATAAATGTTGGATGGATATTGAATGAATGATTCCATTTGATTGTCATCCTCACCCCATCGGAACACATGTGCTATTTTCCTAATTCAATAGATGAGGAAACAGGTGACTGAGCAAGCTTCAGCAACTATACCCCAAAAATATACATTGAAAAAAAGAATATATATTGAATAAGACTTTAAACCTGCTATGAATCTGAGCCCACATTCTAAAACAGGGTTGTATCAGGTGTGAATTAAGAAAGCAAGCTAGACTATAAACCATGTTTTTGTGATTGCTGGTAAGTTTAGAAATTGAGAATGAACTTTAAGAAATTCTTACATCCTTAAGGAAAAAAAAAGAAATTCTTACATCCTTTTACTGTTGCTATTTTACCAGCACAAGCCCAGTGGCCTTGTCTCATTGTACAGAATATAGATTATTTCGGACGTTGTATTCAGAGATGAGTTGCCAGCTATGTAAAACACATAATACTAGTCCTCCCCTCAACTGATTAGACACATCCAAGGAATCCAATAGAGAAGCACTACTCCATTTTATTCTGTTCTTACAACTTCTACCACATTTCGCTCCTCCTTCTAGACTCAGCCCCACTGACAAGAACAAAGTGAGTATGTTTTTCATTTCTTAATTCTCTTCTCCATTCATCCAATGCAAGATCACTGAGCAATTTCTATGTGTCAGTTTCTGTGTTGGGGATTAGAATACAGGATGAATAAAACAAAGCCTTATCTATATAGATAATTCTTAAAGGGATCTATACATACGACATGTGTATGTGTGTTCGCAATCCTCTCATGGGTAATATAGCAATAATGTAATGGTAATTACTGTGGATGAAGAAAAAGCTGATGGAGTAACTTAATCTCTCTTTAATCTCTCTTTAAATCATAGAGATGTTCTTGTGAACCTGTGTGTATTCTGCTTGCACCAGTGATGCTAGCATTCTGACATCTTCCTGAATATTATCAAACTCTGCTAAACATATGTCTGAAATAGAAATTCCAAGGATGCTTAAGTAGTCACCCATTGGAAAAGAAAAAGAATAATTGGTTCAAAGCAAAAACAGTCAATATACTAACTCATCCACAAAGAGTCAAAGTTTGTTATTAGGCTGTGGCTTCTTTCCCACATCTGCTGCTTGCTCTTCCTATAAACATCTGCAAGTAACTTACTCTCGCTGAGAGGCAGATTCTTTATCTCTAAAATGAAGATAATAATTCTTATTCCCCAGTATTGCTGTAGGAATTGGTGCTACAAATTCAATTCAAGAGCTGTGCTACAATGCTCAGCAAATGGTTGTGGTTATTACTTTGGTTGTGCTATTGTTATTAGGAATTATTAGGTAGAAAGCTGGGCAGGAGAGTGAGAAACTATTTACATACCCATGTCAATTACAGCAGTCTGTCCAGGTTTCAGTCTTGGCTCTGTTGCTTACTTACCAGAATATAACAAGTGCTATGTTTACTTAAAATAGAACAAACTGAGATGGCAGGTTTGAGCCAAATGAGAAACCGGAGTCCTTTATTGAGTTAATATTACTTTTCTGAGAGGTCTACCATGAGCCAGGCATCGTTCTGGGCAAAAGGGATAGTCAGTGACTAGGACAACTTCCTCATGGAGGTATTCACACTCCAGTCCAGGGGTAGGCAGGAGAAAGACAGACAGACAGACAGACAGACAGACAGACAGACAGACAGACAGACAGAGGATAGAGAGATAGATAAAGAGAAAACAGAAAGAAATGCATACACAGAGAGAACAGAGGCAAAGAGAAAGACAGAAACAGAGAGATGAGGCATAATACTGGGGTCAGAGAGCAATGCTTGTGCTCAGTAATGAGGGGACAAAAAGCAAACCACCCTTCAAAGTTCAGTGACATTCAGAGCATCGCCTGAGTCATCACGACACCCAACACACACTTGTACAGCCATCTATTTGCTTGTCTGTCTCCCCAGCTGAAGAATGAACCCCATGAAGTCAGGGTGCTCAGCTTCATTCTCTCCCATCCTTTTAGCACCTTACACTGGTGCGCAGAGTGTATTATTCATAATGACATAAAAAATAAGGAATATATTTTCTTGATCTATTTGCAAGAATTTTCCTATTTTTAGTTGTATAATCATATTAGTCTGCTCACATTAATCATTTTGTTTTTAACAAGCACTATGCTAAGAACCTTCTCAGTAGTATGTTACTTAACCATTACAATAACCTATAACAAATCAGCTACTTTATCAGTGAAGTGTGGTTAGAAACACGTTTTTATTACTGAGTTAGATGCTAAGGAAAGATCATTGTCTGGATCCCTGGGCTTTTCTCCCTGTCCTCCACAACTCTCTTCTTCTTCTTTCCTTCTCCCTACTGAAGTTAAATCATCCCCAGAAAATCCATTCAGGCTTTGCCTCTGTCAGAAATCCCTGTGGGATCCCACAGGATCTCAGTGTATGTCCTTATTGCTCAACACTCTGGTATACCCCTACAATGGTGTGGAACCAATTTCTAGAAATTGCCTTCAAGATCCTAGAGCCGAAGCCCTGGATCTTGAGAGCATAGTGAGATCTCACTCCCACATCTGTGCAATGTTACCAGGTGCAATCAAGCTGGAAGAACAAAAATCATCCCAGTGAACCAGGTGGTTCTTTGTTTTTAATTTCTTTTTGTTTGTTTCTTGTTCCCCTCCTCCTCAGACTGGTGGCAGAAGAGAAAGAGAGGAGAGATTCAACGTGTGGGAAAGACTTGACCTTCTATGGTTAGCTACAAGATGGAGGGCATCATACGGGAAGTAGTAGAAGCCACCTCTTGGAACAGTGAACCTCACAACCTACACTAGAAAGTTAGGACAGTGAAAAGAAACTGGAATCTACCAATCATCTGAATGACCTTGGAAGTGGAGGCTCCTGAACTTCCAGATAAGAGAATACCCAACACATGTTGCTTTCATCCTAGTGAGTCCCTGAGCAGAGAATTTATGAAAGCCCATGGAACTCATGCAAGCTCTGGGCTGCTGACCTACAGAAAGGCTGTTAACAATTAAGTTTGTACTACTGGGTTGCAATGGTCAGCGAATGCATCCCTCTCTCCTAGCATCCCTATGTAAACACCTATGTGTCTATACCCCTCTCTGGCCACAAGTTCCGTGAAGTCAGAGATTATGTTTGTGTCTGTTCTATCTTCTGTGAGCAGCATCCTGCTAGCAAAGGTTAGCTTCCTGATCAATATTTGCTCGTGAGCTTAAAGAAATGCAGGCAAAGGCTGAGTGCCTGGTGGCTCACGCCTGTAATCCTAGCTACTCCGGAGGCTACAATTTGAGGATCATGGTTTAAAGTCAGCCCCGGCAGGAAAGTCCCTGAGGCTCTTATCTCCAATTAGCCACCAGAAAACCAGAAGTGGCACTGTGGCTCAAGTAGTAGAGCACTCACCTTGAGCTGAAGAGCTGAGGGATGGCGCCCAGGCCCAGAGTTCAAGCCCCACAACTGAAAAAAAAAATATTCAGGCAAGATTAAAGGACCTAGCTGATGACACTTAAAAATTGAGAGAGCAAAGCCTGTGCCAGTGTTTCATGCCTGTAATCGTACTCAGGAGACTGAGATATGAAGATCAAATTCAAAGCCAGCCTTGGCAGGAAAGTCTATAAGACTCTTATCTCTAACCAAGTACCAAAACTTTAACTGTGGCCCAACTGGTAGAGCACTAGGCTTGAGCAAAGAAGCTCAGGGACAGGATTGCTGCATGTTGTATGCTTTCTCTCTCTCTCTCTCTCTCTCTCTCTCTCTCTCTCTCTCTCTCTCTCTCTCTCTCTCTCTCTCTCTCTCTCTCTCTCTCTCTCTCTCTCTCTGTCTCTCTCTCTCTCTCTCTCTCACACACACACACACACACACACAGAGAACAATTCAAAAAACTGCCTGTATCAATAGGAGGTTATGTGGCTCAGATCATACCTGTCTAGGGAGGTGTGAGGGATAGTATGGTTTGAAATCTTTAGGAAAACCTTAGCTCACTCTATATTCAGTGAAATAACCCTTACTTCCTACTGCCTGCTACCTACACCCTTGTCCCTACCAGTACAGAATTGGGCTGGGCTGCTACTGGAAATGAATGTTCCTGATAGGTCCAGGTGGTCATTTGAAGCATCTTTCATCTTGCTGTTGAGGCTGCATCCTGTATGGAAAATCCACTGATGCCTGTCCCTAATCATGATGATGCAACCTGGGAGAGCCTGCTCCAAGTTATTGACTGTCCTGCTCTATGGAGCTACCCAGGATATTGTGGCTACCCTGACAAGGAACCCATGCTCTCTCCCTCAGTGTACCTCAAACACACAGAATCTCAAGCAGGAGACCACCATGAACCCATTGGGCCTAATGAGGAGGTGAGTTGCTTTTTCCTAACCCAGGAGTGGCCTGGATTTTTGGCTCCCTATTTCAGCACTCTTTCTACATGGCAATATCTCCAGGTATCTGTCAGATGGATGGTCTTGGCCCCCATCACTCCCCATGATCTTTATTCACCTCAGAATGTTAGGCCAGATAGACAGAAAGAATATCTTTTATCAAGCGAATCTGAGTATGCATTGTAAGTTTTTTCCCCTTTCTGATACACCCGATGTAACCCTGTGTGCAGCTAGCAGGCATTTGGCATCTCTGCATAGTAATAGCACTGGTTCTAGCAGGACAGCTGTCCTCACCACAGAACAGACCATTGGGAATCAGCACAATGATAAGAAACAGAGGTTTCAGAATCACAGAAAAGGGAACTGGGTGTTCACATAGGTCTGAGTTTTTGTGGGACAATTGGGAAGAACAGAATCCTAGAATTACTGACTGATCTTGCCTTTGAGCTCCAGGGAGACTAAGCGGGAAGGGCACGCTTGGCTTAGGTGTCAGCTAGGCCTTTTCATTTAACATGCATAGGTTTGCTGGTTTTCCCCTTCAAAAACTTGCAAAGGCTCCACTTGGCCTACACCGTAAAATCCAAAGGTTCTGTCTTGGCATGCGTGGCCATTGATATTTTAGTCTGGAATTACTTTTTTTTGCTTCCTATTTCATTTTCACATCTCTTTTGGATTAGGATATTGTTGCCTGAACATAACAGAAATCAAACCTGAGCTAGCTGAAAGTGGGGGAGGATTATAAAGAAATCATCACCATCATGGAAGGAATCCACAGACAGAGATGTCACAGGGACCTTTGAACTAGGGACTCCCAGCATTTCTGAAGATTTTCCTTTCTCCAAACTTTTCTGCACAATTCCTCACAGCTATCAGTTTCTCTTTATATCACCAGAAGTAAAAGTATGCTTGCTTTTGAGTATTAAATTTCACATCTTCAGTTGCTGACAAGTCATTGGCTTCATAGATTGCTGTTCTAAAACTCCAAAGAATTCAAGAATTGGTTAGTTCCCAAGTTCATTAGTGCCACTTGGGTCCCGTGTCCTCCATTAGGTCAATAAACTGAGAACAATGATGAAGTCTCTGTACATGCACAGCAGCTCCCACGGTCATCTTTACTAGAAAGAAGATGCTGAGCTGACACACAATGGAAGTCTGCTATCTTTCTCCCTCCCTGCTCTAGCCAACTCTGGTATTTCATCCATTTATCCTATCCTCTATTCAGAGAATGATCATAGCCTCACTGTATAGTTCAAGGTTGGCTTAGAAACAGCAACAGCACAAAGCTGTGAGACTCTATTGGACACCTCTTTGGGCCATGCTCCCTGATGGAGAGTTTCTCTATTTTCAGGACTTACCTTTCACTTTTAAATAAACATTTCTTGCATTTTAACTCATTAATGGGAAAAAAGATCTGTTCCTCTAGACAGAATTATAAGCTAATTTCTGTCTCCTGAATCTATTATCTTTATTTACTTACTACACCTTAAAATTATCTACACCTCCCATCCCCCTCTGCTCTATGAAAAAAGATAATGCAAGCATCTGAACATCACTGGGTACTCAACCTTACTAGTGAAAACCCATGTCCATTGAACAGAATTAAATACTTTGAAAAACCACGCATAGGTGTCTATCATGAAGAAGAGACTAGAGAAGACATTTTTTTCCAGGCTGGAAAAGATTGTAATTCATTCAGCAAACATTTGCTGAACTCTTATACTTTTCTGAGAGTATGGTATTCATGTATGGAACCAGCGGTCCATGTTCCTCATCTGCAAAGAGCCCACACTGAAGTGAAGGAAACTGGGTCAACACATAATTCTTTAAAAATAATATATCAGCATGTATTCATCGCACAGTGGGGCTCATTGTGATATCCACAGACACAGTTCATTTTTATCATAGATTTGATTCATTTTTGAATTAGGTTCTCTTTGCAATCAATACTTACACATTTCCTTTGGTCCGAATCTTCTCACCAGCTAGATGTAGAATGGTGACTTAAACTAGATGCCAATTTTATACTCATTTCAGCTGTAAAAAAAAATTGATGGTAATATCAATAGGAAGATTCTTTGGAACTACATTTTCAGTTACACACGTATCATTTATTATGATTTATATGTGGCATGAAGAACTCTGTCTATAAATGGTCCGAGCCTGCAAAGTGATATCATTTGAAAGAACATTGGAAAATTTTTATGATTGTTTGCATTAGTTTACATTACTGGCACAGGAGGAGTCTCATTGTGACAGTCCCACACATGCATATAAGCACATAGATAATTCTAATGTCATAAAATGTACAGCAGTGGAGCTATGCCCAGGACACAGGGGGTGCAAATAGGGACAGCTTGGAAAGAAAGGCCTTGTGGGAGTGATGACTTGTGAACAGAATGCTGAAAGCCAAGTAGGTTCTGCTGAAAAGTATACAGTGACTATGAATCCCTAAAGTGTGCAGGGTGGAGACTCCTCAGGTGCCTGGCCCTGCCCTCGGTGGTCTCCATTTACTTTCTCATTCATCACACTCAGCGTAGGCAATATTATTACCATTTATTATCTTAAGGATGGGAAACCTGAAATTTGGACAAGCTGGGTAACTTCTCCATGTTCCCAACGTAGCTTTAAGTAGCAGTGCTGGAACTTACCGATGTTTTTCATATATGAGCTTATGAAGATAAAGAGAGCAGATATAAACTTTTCTAGAATCCTGAAAAGGCTAAGGATGGAAGGCCTGGCCAAGCTGAGCACAAAGGTGCTTGATTCCTACTTGAACCTGTGCCAGTCACGAACCTTTATCCTCCTGTCCAGCTTTGTGTTTTCTTCATGCCTTGCTAAATCTCAGAGAAATTTAGACCTGAGACTGTGTTTCCTAGATTCTTTCCTCAGCTGCTTTCAAATAGATTTAGCTAATGAGACGCCAAAGAGTAGACAGTAAGGCAAGGGAAAAGCCAACTCCTTTTCCCCTGCCTGCCTCCCTAGGGTAGCACCACTGCATTGCTTTAAAGCTGGCAATGACTTTTGTTCCCATCTGACAGGTAGGCTAATGGTTCTAGGTTAACCTAGGTGACTGATTGTTTGGGCAACCCTATCCCTTAGGTAATACCATTTCTTCTCTCTAGTCTAGAAGTTGCATAGCTTTCTGATATTGCTAGTCTTTGAGTTACCTCACTTATCTCTTCTTGCCATGTTTGATCCTCCATTACCTATGGGACTAACTCCCTATATTAAATATCCTCCAAATGGAATGTACCTCCTTCTGCTTTCCAGTCTAGACCCTAACTGTTACAACTTCCCCTTTTACTATGGCAATGTGTAAAGCATGGGTCATCCTAGATTCATCATCGGCCTTCTCTTTGTCAAATTTGTTCTTGCCAAGACACACAACAGTTTTCCAATATGTCTGCTCTCCCTTTAGACTTTTGAGTCCTATATCCAATCTAGACAAGTCCCCAGGAGGATACATCGTTTCTTAAAATTTACTTGAAAATACACAAAAAGACATTGCCAAAATATAACACCACTCTCTTTTGATAGCTTCTCCTATTCTCCATATCCCCACTAATTATTCTATCAGTAGAATGAATTGAACAAGTTCTCTTATTTTCTTTCCAGTATATGACATGCTCTGTCAGGTGCCTGAGATCTTAAGACAAATATAATAAAATCACTCCTCTGGGGAAGCTAACTATTGAAGCTCTATTAAAAACTAGTATCAGTAAATGGTTCACTTCTCCAAATTAAAAAAAAAACCTAAGATTTCTAACTGGCAGTGTAAATAGGCATCTACACATGACTAATCGTAACTCTCATAGTAATTACATTAGCCTACATGGTAAGTGATTTTGCTTCTGCCTTCATCTATTGATATTGTTAAATTCTATTTTAGCAGCTTTGTTTTATATGTGTCTTTAGTGATCAGTCCTCTCAAATGCCTTCTATAAGTAGATTAAGTATATATTATAAATAACATATAATCCTCTTTATAGGAATCCTGATTGATGCCCAATAAAGAATTTGGTTATTGTCAAAATCAGATGACAAAACAGATTATAATCTAATGCAATTGCTAATCTATTCATAGCAATGGTTTATACCAATACCCTCAGGCCCCAGCTCATTTGAGATTTTTTGCATCACATTGAAAAGGGAAAAAGAGAAAGACTCTTGTTCCCTGGAGCCACTTAAGCCCTCTCCAATGCCTCTCCAGAAGACTAACTGTCTCACTAACTGTGTCCCACATGGTACTCAGCAATCGAACCCCCATCAGGCCATCCCAAGCTGAGTGAGTATAATTTAAATCACTCTCATCATGCTTGGAAAAGCAGCTACTTTTTGGCCTCTAAATATTCAGTCAGGGAGGGGAACAAGTCCTCAGTATATTTTTTCTGTTCCAAGACACCTGCCTCTCAGTTGAACACATCTAAATGTTCAAATGAAGCAACTTAAAGCCTTGAAGAAAGGGGACAAGGATGGCTGCTGCTTCGACAGGATTCAGCTGTTGCAGGCTGCCTCTCATTAGCAAATATCCTTGTCTAGATGTCCGCTGTGCAAAGAGAGGCTAGGGGAGCAGCTGGAATCACCAGCACGTAAGGCGGGCACAGTTGCTACCTGCCACAAGTGTCACCTTCCCACTAGGCCATGCCACCACACATGACTAGGCAGCCTGCCCTCTTCCCTCCCAAACCCTAATATCAACTCAGCATCTTTCTCCAACTATTCCAACTGCCCCCAGTGGGTTTGGTTATGAGAGAATGTGTTGTGTGGTCCTCCCCCTCAGTCTAGTTCTTTTGGGACAGAGACTTCCACCAGGGAGACCCCAGGAGATGAAGCTGGAGCCTGCGTGGGCCAGCTCACAGAAAACAGAGCCAACTGCAGACAGCTTATTTGGGGTGGCTCTGTGCTCTCGGCCTTTATTGTTTATTAAAATCAAAGCTAGTATTTCTCTGTATTATTTTCTGTTCTCACTTATCCTTGTACTTGAGCTTCGGGCTTGGCAACTTACTACTGAATGACTTTGCATGACTCTATTTCTCTAAGCAATGGCTTCCTCATCTTTAGGAATAGTCTCTGTCCAGGGCCTGATATGACTGAACATATCTGTAATCCTAGCTACTCAAGAGCCAGAGCCAGGAGAAATGTGATTTCAGATCAGTTCAAGCAAAAAATCAGTAAGCCCCTATCACAAAAGAAACAAGTCGAGTATAGTATACATTACACTATATATAGTGTAATCTCAGCACTTGGGAGGTAAAGGTAATAGGAATAACTAGCCTGGCAAAAGTATAAAACCTTAATGAAAAACAAACTAAAGCCAAATAGACTGGGGGTATAGCTGAAGTGACATTTCTGGATTTAATCCCTAGTATAGCAAAAAAAGAAAAAGAAAACAGCGAATATTTGCCTTCCATACGTTCATTGAAATGATGAAATTGTATACTTTATGCAGATCAGTACAGTATAGGAATTAGCACTATAAACCATGGAGCCAGAGGTATAATGAGTATATTAAACTATAATCTCTCAATTTCTATTTGTAAGATTTGAAGCAATCTCTTGCTCTATCCCCGTGTGTGCGTGTGCATGTGCGTGTGTGTGTGCGTGCGTATGTGTGGGTGTGTATGTGTGTCTGTGTGTGTGTATGTGTGTGTGTGTGTGTGTGTGTGTGTGTGTGTGTGTGTGTGTGTGTGTGTTTCTGTACTGGGAGTTGAGTTCAAGGCTTTACACTCTCACTGGGCTTTTTCTGCTCAAGGCTGATGCTGTGTCACTTGAGCCACACTTCTAGTTCCAGATTTTTGCTTGTTACTTGGAGATAAGAGAATTTTTTCAAATTTATCTGTCCAGGCTGGCTTTCAGACCTCCATCCTCAGATCTCAGCTTCCTGAGTAACTAAAATTACTTACGTGAGCTGCCAGTGCCTGGCAGAGGACATTTCTTAATTTCATAATTATTCTAACAATAATAGTAATAGTAGTAGTAGTAGTAGTAGTAGTAGTAGTAATATGGCACTGAGCTCCTAGAGCTATCCTGAAGTCTAAACTGATGCTGAATGTTAAGGATTGACATCACCACCTGAAAAGTTGCTATGATCATTTTGACCCTTGGCTACCATCAAAAATGTGCCAATTTGTACTTCTCTTTGTTCAATTCCTTTTCAAAATGCATTCTACCTCTAGGATTCAAGTGAGCAAAAGGCAGCAAAAAATCTGCTATCAGAGACAGCATCACCTCCCAGATTCCCATATCACCTCCCAGATTCCCATATCACCTCCCAGATTCCCAGCATCACCTCCCAGATTCCCAGCATCACCTCTCAGATTCCCAGAATCACCTCCCAGATTCCCCTGCTACAGCACACCTCAGTGGAGGGTCTTGCGGCCCAGCTCCCACCACGCCTGCCCTCTGAAAGTGTCAGGCCTCTTTGGCTAAGGGAATGTGTTCCTTCATGCCTCTCGGGGAGACAATGTATTCAGCTTTATAATTACGTGCTTCTTCCCAATCACGTAGCATTACACACCACATCACCACACTGCCGAAAAAAGCCCCAAATGCTAATTAGTCCTCAAATTATCATTGATTTGATTTGATGTTGAATAAGCTTTGCCGTTTATATTTAGGCGAGAATTTCAGATTCGAGATGCTCTCTCTCAGATTAGCGTTTTAAATAACTCCACAGGGCCTGTCTTGCTTGTGTAATGTGTTTATGTCAAGAATCAGGCTGGTTGCTGTCCCTGGCTGTAGATGAACGGTGGGTTTAGATTATGTGCAAGATAGGAATTGTCCTCTCAGACAGAGTCCAAAGCCCCACAGTCCCTGAAAGGGGAAATCCCCAATTTTCAGAAGGATAAAAATAAGAGGCAATATCCAAAATGGGTGCCTTAACCTCTGAAGAAGAAGCAATCACTTCCGTCCGGCAGATGTTACCTATAGAGAGTGAACTCTTTCCTAGACATACCCTCACCCTTACTTCTAATAATAGCCCCAGGACCAGGGCACTGCTAGTTGTAGAAACTGAGGCTCAACATACAATCATAATACTGATCACAGAGTGAATGATTGAAAGAAGCTGACATTTACACCCATAATCTTCTGACTCCAACATTCCCCCTGTGTTGGTCTTGAATTTCTGCTGAATTTCTTTTTTTTGGGGGGGGGGTCCAGTTGTGGGGCCTGAACTCTGGGACTGGGCACTGTCCCTCAGCTCTTCAGCTCAAGGCTAGGGCTCTACTACTTGAGCCTCTGCTGAATTTCTTATCCCTTTAACACAGTTCCCTCTCCAATGAAAGCATTACAAACGTCACTCAACAGCTTTGTTTTATAAATTATAAAATTATAAGCTCTGTGTTTTTCTGTTGTGCACCCTGCTCTAAAATGATTCCTTTAAAAAAAAAGAAATGTTCTCATAAACCTATGAAGTAAATGACAATCAAAGAACATAAGAATTTTCTATTACTAAACAGTGCCTGTTCTAGCCACATAATAAAAGTACTATTCATAATTTCCATGTATGACCTTTTGAATCATGGCATTAAAAACAAGTACCAGGGCATAATTTTCACTGGTCTGTTTTATTTCATTAATCTCGAGGCTTGGGCTTCGCGTGATAAATTGCTGTTTACTTTATTGAATTTGATTTTCCCTTCTTATGAATAACCAATTGAACATGAGAACAAAGTAAAGGGAGGTGGAGAATGGAGAAAGGAAGGAAGGAAGGAAGGAAGGAAGGAAGGAAGGAAGGAAGGAAGGAAGGAAGGAAGGAGGAAAGAAAGAGAGAAAGAGAGAGAAGGAGAGAGGGAGAGAGGGGGAGGGAGGGAGGAAGAAAGAAAGGAAAAGAAAAGAAAGGAAGGAAGGAAAAGAAAAAGGAAGGAAGGGAGGGAGGGAGGGAGGAAGGAAGGAAGGAAGGAAGGAAGGAAGGAAGGAAGGAAGGAAGGAAGGAAGGAAGGAAGGAAGGAAGGAAAGAAGGAAGGAAGGAAGTAAAGAAGGAAGGAAGGAAGGAAGGGAGGGAGGGAGGGATAAGGGGAAAGAAGGTAGACAGCATCCACATTCCCAAACTATATGTTTCTGACCTATAGGGCCAGCCTAGCCTCACTACTGGCTCAGGATCCCATTCTTGCTCCTCCAGGCACTACCAGGGACAAAACTGTCCATACTATACCAGTATGAGTACGGTGAAATCCAAGGGCATTAGAGCCAACCTTTGGAGATTTAGACCCAGCTAGATGGCCTTGTGTGAATTCCATCTCTTCTTTATGCTTCTTCCCTCATTTGTAAATAGAGACACTAACAGCAGCACTTTCCTAGGGTGCAATGACCACAGCACTGTGACACCAGGGTGCAGTCCATAGCTACTAAATATGGCAGACGGGTTGTACCACTCAGAACTCCCTAAAGGAAACAGTTGCTGCTGCCTGCAGTTGTCTGCTCTCTTAGCATCTTCTGAGGTCACTCCTTTCCTGGGACGGCCCATCTCCTACGGCAGGGGTATAAAGACTCTGCCATCTGAACCCAATGAAGCCTGGCTAGAGTGTACTTCTGCTATTTTGGCCAAGGTGTTGTCGATCTTCATCATAATTATAGGCTAACTTCTCCCTCTGCCCACTCCCGCCCATGTGTAAATTTCAAACAAACCTCTTGTACTCCCACATCTATCTCAAGAGTCTGCTTCTAAAGAAACTAACCTGCAATACCTACTACAATTATCCAAAGCTTGTAAGGCCCTCTTCCTAAATAACTATAAATGGATCCCTGCTTTACCAATCCCATTCCCCCTTTCCTAGTTTAAGTCCCCACACTTTCATCCCTGGACTTTCAGCCTCTACCCCCACCTCTACCTTCAGCACCTTCTCTCCAGCTACTGTTATACCAGCTCTCACATGAACACCTGCTCCACTCTGCTCCTTCCTTCGCCTTCCCCAGTTTTTAAAAGGTATCTGAGACTTTCAGCCCCTTCATTTCTGTTCACAGACTACTCCAAATTTTGGAATAGTTCACATACTTCTCCACTTCATACGTGTGATCTTGGTCTAACCAGACCAACTCTTGCTCATTTCCCCAGGCCTGGCTCAAACATTCCTCCTACTAGGCAGGTTTTTGCCTTTGGATTTAAATCCTATTTTGTGCACAGGGCTGTTTATTCTACTATGATTTCTACTAGTCAGTGACCCCAAGTTCAGACTCTCCTTGTCTGTTTGTATTCTCAGTTATTCTTTTTTATGTGTATATTTTTCTTACTACTGAAATGAAATAAGTTAAATACATAAAATTTTAGAAATTCAGATAAATGGAAGAGTAAAAAGGTGCTCTTTGTATGATATTGATAATGATAATAAATATATTTTTTCAGAAATATTCAACATTTATCAAAAACTGGGGGATGTGCATTGTGCTTACAGATTTTTATAGATCAGGAATGTGAAGAGGACACAAAGAAGGTATCTGGGGCCTGAGATGGGAAGAGGCCAGGGAAGGAAGTAGAAGATCTACTTCCATCATGGCTCCTCTCATGGGGGCCATGGCTCCTGGGATGGGGCAATTCCAAGGTGGAACTCAGCTGGGAGTATTTCCATGCCCTCTCTCCATGTGACATGTAAGTTACTGCAAGAGGGAATGTTCTGGGAGAGTAAATCCCTTCCATGGCCCAGCCTCTGACACCACGTGGCAACATTACTACTACATTGTTGGAAGGAGTGTCAAAGAATTTTCGGTCTTCTTTCTTTACAAAGTTGAGAGACAGACAGACAGATACAGAGACAGAGACACAGACATAGATAGAAAAACCTGATCTTCAGAGGGATATGGTTAAATGAACACTTCAGCTAATTGTGCACTGTCATTCTGATACCATTGCTCCTGAAAAGTCCTCCACCTCCTCTATCTTTTCATCTATTTATTTTTCTTTGAATGCATATGCTTCTCTCTATTATCTTGCATTTGTTTTCTTCCACATTTTTTTAATTTTATTGTAAGGGTGACATACAGAGAGGTTGCAGTTACGTAAGTAAGGTAATGAATACATTTCTTGTTGAACATTGTTACTCCTTCCCTCTTTTTAACCACTTTTCCTTCCCCTGACTACCTTTGTAAAGTTCATTTCCAACATAGTTTATTGTGAGCATCATTGTTACATTGGTTTACCCTTTGTCCTTTGTCTCACAAGAAAGTTGTTCATTAATTTCAAAACTATTATTACCCTTCCTCACATTTTTCTATGTATCCTTCTAGGCTTTTCTCTATTTACACACACTCAATAAACGCAGTGAAAATTAATCTCTATGTACATGTTGCTTTTTAGCCTGACTTTTAAAAAATGTCAGAATGTCAACAAACTTTATGGTTCTTAAAGTCATCTTTGGACTGGGAAGGTGGCTCAGTGATAGAGTGCTTGCCTTGCATGCATGAGGCCCTGGGTTCGATTCCTCAGCACCACATAAGCAAAAAGAAAAAAAGCCGGAAGTGGCACTATGGCTCAAGTGGTAGAGCACTAGCCTTGAGCTGAAGAGCTGAGGGACAGCGCCCAGGCCCAGAGTTCAGACCCCACAATCAGACCCCCCCAAAAATGAAGTCATCTTTTACAATATTTTTAGGAATACTAGATTTTAATTTTATGGCAGTAGATACTATAATTCATTTAATCTTGCTTTCATTTTTCTTAAAATCTATCCTCAACAACATACCCCTCCTGCGAATAGCCTTGTGTCTTACTCTACTGTCAAATCTCTATTTACATTTACAGTTTGAGCTTCCTCAGCTCCCACCTACCGCACAGCCAATATCCCCTGTTTCTTGCATCTACCACTCTTCTGTACATGGCTTATAGTAACATTAGTAGTGACCTCCAAGATAGCCAATGCATAAGGTAATGCATAAATGCATCTTGATTAATTCTCTGAGAAGTATGTACATTTACATTTCCCCTCTCAACATTCTCCTCCCTATCTCATCCCCGCTCTCATCTCTTTTTGAGTCTTATCTTGCTTCTTTGCCAAGACTCACTTCCTCTACCCACCCTTGATATATTTTTTTATGTTCTCTCAGGGTTCATTCTTCAGGCCTTTATTCTGCTAGGACAGTGTTTTTAAATGTCATTATAGTTCAAAGAGTAACTTGTTTATACAAAGCAAACTATAACCAAACTTATTTTTTTTCCAAAAATGAAAAATTCATTATTCACAAGGGTAAATCATCTAAGGCGCTCAGAGAAGATATGTGGTTAACATCAAGGACAATCAAACATAAGACTTGAAAAGGACGTGCCGGCATCTTCCTCTCACTCTCTCAAGGTGTCAGCTTTTATTTCAGCTTTCTTCATTCTTAACTGAGGAAATATGAAAGCCCATACTAATTATACTCATAACATCCGTTTTGTCTCACTCTGGAACAGGGAATTAAGGCTGTCTCTTAGCCCCAATTCTAAAAATATAAATCAAGGAGCGGCACTGTGGCTCAAGTAGTAAAGCACTGGCCTTGAGCTGAAGAGCTCAGGGAGAGCACCCAGGCCCAGAGTTCAAGCCCCACTACCAACAATAAATAAGTAAGTAAATAAATAAATAAATAAATAAATAAATAAATAAATAAATAAATATTAAGAACTCTTATTGGCCAGGATTAGATCATGTGCCCACTCATGGGCCAATCAATAGTGATTGCAGGTGAGGTCATTCAAGAAGAAAGTGGCTTGGCAGACCTCCTACCAATAGAAGAAAAGAGAGAGCATAAACTCCAAAAGATTCAAGGTCTAATCCCCAAAAAGGAGACAAGAATGTTCTCAAATAAAATGATAACTTCCCACTAAAGCTTTGATAGAGAATGTTAACTGAAGATTTTGCATAAAAATCTATATATGTTCATTGGTAAAAATTTGTAATATTTTATAAAAATAGGCACATATGTAAAACTATTTCCAAAATTTGTGTGTTTAATATTTTATTTTATCTAAGTAGTTGTACAAAGGAGTTGCCATTCAACAAAGTAGTTTACGAATACAGTGCATCTTGATCAATGTCACCTCTTTCAACATCCTTACCAATCCTTTATTCTAATGCCTTGTTTTCTGAGGCTAATGCATCATCTCAGGATGCAACAGAAAAAGATTTTCTGGATAGTATGCCAAATATTTTGGCTGAAAAAATGAATAGTTTCAGTTGTACACAAATAATTTAACAGCTCCTTTTCATGTCAGCTTTTCATGAAACTGATCTAAGTTCCCCTCCCTAATGTCTAGCACAGAGGAAGGTCTCAAAGTCTACACTGATAAATACACAAGATAATGTATAAATGAACCGTCTCTGAAGTAATTCACTGCTCATGGAAATAATGTTGTCAATCCAAATTTGGACAAATGAAGACAAACTGTAAGCCACAGTGACAGCTCCTCTATCAGAATAGCAATTATTCTTGCCACATGGACCTCATATTTAGAATGTTTTTCTCTTTCTGTGATAGATTGGGGACTGATTTTTTTTAACTCTTCTTTCCCTTTCAGTAAGAGAAATGTATATTCCTACCTATTCCCATGTGATGTGCCTACAAAACTAAGGAAAGAATATATATATATATATATATATATGTATATATATATATATATATATATATATATATATATATATAAAATCTTCCTTATTGGCTTGGAGCTTGGTCATGTGGCATTCTTTGCCAATGGGATATCATGAATATTTACATCATAATTACCTACATAATTAAGAGCTTCCAATGTGCTTGCATGGTTTGACTTTAACCCTCTCACTCCTGCCTTCACAAACAAGACAAAAGCATATGCTAGCTAGTGGCCACTCCTTCAGTTTGGTTTAAATAGTAAGAAGATAGTTGAGTTGAACAGAGCTCAAATGAACCCTGTTGATCCCCAGCCCTATGTAATATGAGCATGAAATAAACATTAGGAGCCTCCAAGATGTTGGAGTTGTTTGTTAACTGCAGCAAGACTTAATACACTACTAAAATAAATGATATATATTAGCATGATTAATTTCCCTATTATTACAGATAGCCACTGGCCAGCGCAGTGAAAATGGTAATGTTGTGGTGAAATATAAAGATCTTGGGTAGTAGAGCCCATCATCAAACTGTAATAATTACTTGTGGCTTATATTCTCTCTTTCCATAAAATTCTGAATTCATAAAAATGAAGATGACATCATCATTACCACCATGAAAGGAGTGAGCGTATAGTTTATTAGTGAATGAAGTCAGTGGAGGGAGGAAGGAATAAACTAGCCAATGAGTGAATTTCACATTCTGTTCTTCAGTCTCCAAGTGTTTACTGCATGCATACTTTGTAGTAGTCCTTGTGAAAAATGTCTGTATTCCTAGTTATTCAGGAGGCTGAAATCTGAATATATGGCTCAAAACCAGCCTTAAGTGCAGTCAAATCACCAAAACATCAAAAGTAGAGCTGTATCTCAAGTAGTAATGCACCATCCTTGAGTGAAAAAGCCAAAAGCGAGGGAACAGTGCCCAGGCCCTGAGCTCAAGCCTTGGTACTGGCACCAAAAAATGAATAGAAGCTGTTTCACCCATATGAAGAGATGAAGAGTTTATATAAGAGATAGAGAACAATCAAATGAGTAGATCTATAACATAAGGATGAATAAATGCTATAAATAAAACTAAAGTAGAATAAGTAATATAGCAAAGTGAAGTACAAAGAATTGAAGAAAGCCTTCTCTGAGAAGGAACATTTGAGTAACCACTTGACTGAAATAAAAGGACTCAGGCAAACTTCTTGGAGAAAAACTATCCCAGGTAAAAGGAACAACAAAGTCAAAGCTTTGGAATAAGACCTTTTCTGTTTGTCTGGTAAGATTATTCTAGATTTATACTAGTTATTGCAAAAAGGGGAAACCATGGGACCTATGTTCCTCTGGGTCTGTCTTACTTCACTTAATATAATTTTTTCCAAGTCTTTCCATTTCCTAACAAATGGGGCAGTGCTATTCTTTCTGATGAAGGCATAGAATTCCATTGTGTATGTATGTATGTATGTATATACATATATATGTACACACACACACACACACACACATATAAAAAACCACATTTTCTTGATCCATTCATCTACTGAGGGGCATCAGGGTTGGTTCTGTATCTTAGCTATAGTAAATAGTGCTGCAATAAACATAAATGTGCTAGTTAGCTTTAGAATGGCCTTGTTTGTGATCATTTGGGTAAATGCCCAAAAGTGGGATTGCTGGGTCATAGAGGTGCTATATGTGTAGTCTTCTGAGGAACCTCCATACTGCTTTCCAAAGTGGTTGAACAAGTTTACACTCCCACCAAAAAATGCAGTAGGGTTCCCTTTTGGCCACATCCCCTCTAGCATCTGTTGTTATTAGATTTCTTGATTATAGTCATTCTTATAAGATGGTGCTAAGCAAAATGAACCCCAAAATAGGAACACAAGAGTTTTTTATCGCTGTTGTTTTTAATGTACTATGTAATTTTTTTGTTTCTTTTGTATATTCTTCACGCATGGTATTACCCCTGTTTTTTACTGTATTTGATCCCAGTGGCCTTGCATCTTGTATATACATTTTTCTAATTTGGATAGGGGAAGGGAAGTAACAAAATGCTGAAACAAGGATGTACATTGACCCATTGTAACAATGGGACATACAGACACCATGTCGAAAACAAATTTTACAACTTGGGGGGGTGGAGTATTGGGGAGGAGGGAGGGAAGGGATGGTAGGGGAAAACAAAGGGGGGAGTAACAATGCTCTTTACAATAATGCTATCTTTAATATATATATTAAATATATATATATATTAAAGCTTTGGAACAAGAATATCTTTGGAGGCCAGGCACTGATGGTTCATGCCTATAATCCTAGCTACTCAGGAGACTGAGATCTGAGGATCATGGTTTGAAGCCAGCCCAGGCAGGAAAGTCTGTGAGACTCTTATCTCCAATTAACTTCCAGAAAACCTGAAGTAATATTGTGGCTCATGCAGTAAAGTACTTGCTTTGAGCTGAAGAGCTCAGGGATACCACCCCAGCCCAGAATTCAAGCCCCAGGACTGACAAAAAAGAAAAAATTAGAATATTTTTGAGTGGTGGAATATAGTGGCTAGAAGATAATGATAAAGAGGAAGACAATTTAAGCGAGGGCAGCGATGTGGCCTGGAGCCAGAAAACTCCAGACATCTTATACAGAGTCAGGTTTTTTACTGTAAAAGTCCTGGAGAATGCTGAGAGGAACGGTGACTTAAGTTTGACAAGTCTGTTATATGGAGAGTAGACAGATTAGGGCAAGTGGTGTCCAGAGATTACACACTTCCAGCCACATTCTCACTCTGCATGTTTTGAGAATGCTGTCCCTAGGGTTGTCCTGTGTACAATAGATGTACCTGTAGGCAATGACCAAAGGCAAGGACTGAGGTGGAGAGAGACCTGGAAGTACTGCACCAGACTAGAGGCTGGTATTTAGGGGAGGGCAGTCAGTAGTGGACAGGGGGCTGGTGAGAAGTGTTTGGATTAGGATTACATTCTGAAGGTAAAATGCAGACTAGAAGGCGGATGCATTCTACACAGGGCATGACTGCAAAGGCAGAAGTCATAGATTACCCCAATTCTGGCCCAAGCTGTTGAATGAATCACAGCTCTATTTACTGAACAATGATTCCCTGGGGTGGGTTTATGAAAAGGGCATAGCAGGAAGTCAAGAACTCTTTTTCCAAATAGATGGGCCTGAAAAAAATTTATGTTAAGTGAAGTAACTCAAGCTCAGAGAGACAAATAGTTCACATTTCCTCTCCAGTTGGATCTAAAATACAAACATACATGGTAACATATATAAGGTTATATGAAATACACACAAATTGACTAAAGGAGGGTATACTTAAAGGAGCAGCCCCGAAGTTAACTCCATTGAGTAGCTAACAAATTGTTTAACAAAATGAATACCAGGAAATACTTGGAGGGATAGCCAAAGGGGGCCACGGGAGTGGAGGGAGGAAGGATGAGCAAATAGAGTCCTGACTGAAAGATGTAGGTTGAGGTCAGGGACTGGATGGGAAGGGTGGGAGAGAACAATAAAAGGCAACACTGACCGCGATGTGCTTTGTACTCATATCCTGACTTCTGGAACGGAAAGCGCTCCCATCTGCATAACTACTTAATAAAAATAAATAAATATTAGGAGGGAAAGAGTTCTGTTTCCATCATACTCCCTTTGTGGTAATTAACAGCGACGTGACCGTGGAACACAGACAGATGGAGATGTGTCTAAAGGTCAAAGGAGAACATAGATCTGAAGAAACATATTTGGTGGTACTCAGCATTCAGATGTATTTGAAGCAATGAAACAGTAACATCCACTCTACCCCCTAGGAATGTGTCTGAGGAAAAGCTCAAACATTCAGCCCAATTGTCTTTGCATCCCCATAGTAACCAGCACGGGCAAGTAGTCAATGCTCCATAAATGGTTGTTAAATTGGACATAAAAATTTTGGACCAGAAAGAACCATAAGAAGCAGGTGCAAATATCCTCCAAATGTAAAATGGTCTTGGCACTAGAGCTCTGGGCTTTGCGATACATCTTGTTAATCATCTGTGCTATATTCTGGTCTGGTGTTGGAGAGGTATCCTCTCATAATGTCTAGATGTCTCAATCTGTGAGGTCAGGTCAGGATTTAAAATTCTCTAACAATATTTACAATAATAACAGCAGTAGCTTGTACTTACTGAACACTGCTTCCAGTGCTTTACAACTCACATCACAAAGAAGAGCTGAGATGGGGATTACCATTCCCACATGGTAATGAGCAAACAAAGCCTATATGACTAGGAAGTACCCAGAAACACATTCATACTTAGCTCTATTTGACTTCAAATTCTTGGATTTTTCCATATTTTCTACTGCAAGGATGCAATGCTTGATTAAAAGTGTCAGTCCAGAGGATGACTCATTTTTTTGTACTTTAAGATAATAATAACATCTGTCTTTTACTGTTTGCAATTGGCTGGGGAACTGCACTGAACAATTTTGATGCATGATCTCATTTACTTCTCATTAAGACAGTGTGAGGTAGATACTATTGTAATCACCATTTTACAGATGGGGCCATTGATACTTTGAAAGGCTAAGTGACTTCACCAAGGTCATCCAACTCATTTAGCAGTGAATCCAGGATGCAAACTCAGATCTGAATCCAACACCTCATCACTTACTGGATGCAATGGTTAAAACAAGCACAATAATGGTGCTTAGGACAGTCAATGAAAGCTAATTTAGAAAAAAAATACTCTAGGTTAGAGGAGTTAGGTTAGGATAACTTGTCAAGGGTGATTTAAAAGATGTTGTTGATCAGAATGATGAAATTTATTTTGTGAGATTAATGTAACGTTTATTTTATATCTTCCTCTTCTCTCAGAAACCCAGGAGGCAGTGTCCAAATCATTCCTTCATGTTATCAGGATGAATAAGGCCTAGTACCCATGGCTCACACATGTAATCCTAGCTCTTTAGGAGATTGAGACCTAAGGATCACAGTTTGAAGACAGCCTGGGCAGGTAAGTCTGTAAAAGACATCACCATTAACCACCAAAAAAGCCAGAAGTAGAGCTGTGATTCAAATAGTATAGGGTGCTAACCTTGGGCATAAAAGATCAAAGATGCAAGAAGATAAAAAATTAACCAGTGTTGTAATTCTAGGGGGGAGGGTGGGTGTAGCACAGATTTGTGCTCAAAAACTGACTTCAGATCTAACTCGCTGCAACCTTAAGTAAACCATTTATATTTGCTTGACTGTGGTTTCCTCATTTACAAAATAAGAATAATCACAGTTTGGGAGATGATCAAATACTAGAATAAATAAACAGTACCTTGAAAGAAACTACAGTGTAATGCAGATGGCATTATAAAAACACATGTCTTAATAATTACTTATATAGGAAAGTAAATGCAAAATGGACACAGTCCTTGGCTATAAATGGGTAAACTACCCAGAGAGATAATAGTTTTTAGTTATTGAAAGCACATAGTCGGTGCACAATACATATATCCTTAACTCAATAAGCATACAGTTTAAGCCATACAAGATGGAAAACTTCTATAGATCTGTCAGGCAATTATCCACATATAATTAATAGAACTTCCACAAACATGTAAATTAGTTAGAAGCTACTTATTCTCTGTGTATTGAATCATCATAAAGAGAAAAAAACACAGCCCAAAGAATGTGACTGATATTCAAAGACAATTCTCCACTTCAAACGTTTATTTCTAACAGCCAAAGTCAGTCTTAAACATCTAGGGAACGCCTTCAGAATTGGAAACAAAAGCAAACCTTTATTTCACAAATAAACTTTGATGTTGAAAATGAAAGACAAAATCTATTTCCTGGGAGCAGAGAGCACTGTTCTCAGCTGCTTGAGAGGGATAGAGCAACCTGAGAGCTACTCCCTTGCCTTCATCTGAGAGCCTCTCTCCTCACCTCATCTGGCCTCCTAGACCATCCATACACGCTTTGCCACCACTTTTTGCTGCTGCTTCTTCCCTTTATTCTTATTCTTTTTGCTTATTCTCAGCTCCTTCCCCTCTGTAGTTAGTGTACTTACGGAACTAAGGCACAGTATTCTTTTGTACCTGTGGCAACTATTCTACTTTTTAAGAGCTATGGCTCCCTGTTATTTAGGAATTTTCAATCATTATCTCATTTAGAAATTCATAAGACTTGAACATCAGTCATTCATTGATCAAGTCTTGTCTAGGCCACAGCTTAATTTAGGAATGTATAAGGAAGACTGTCACTATCCATGGCCTTCCAGAGTCCATGGTTTTGTAGAGTAGATAAATGAGAAAAGATAAAATCAAAACTTAAATGTGAATAAATATTTGCACAGAAATGATCATAGCAGCACTAGTCACAAATCCAGTAGGTAGAAACAACCCAAATGTCCAACAACAGATAAATACACAAGTATATATTCACAAAATGGAATCATAATCATGAAAATGAATGTTCTCATTCATACTACAATATAGATGACCCTGGAAGCATTATATACACCAAAAGAAGACAGGCACAAAGGAAATGCATTGTTCCATCATATTTATGTGACATATCCAGAATAGTAAATCTATAGATACAAATAGCAGACTGGTGTTCATCTGGTACTAAGACTACAGGGGAATGGAGAGTAATTGCTTAATGGCTACAGAGTGGAGTTTTGTTTGTTTTTTGAGAGAGAGAGAATGAAAATACTTTGAAACTAGATAAAAGTAGCAAATGAAAATACTTTGAAACTAGATAAAAGTAGCATCTGTACAACAATGAATAGTATGATTTTAAATGGTTAATATTATACCATATGAATTCACTTATGATCTGAAATGTGTTGTGATGGAGTAAGTAGAAAGTGAAAGTCACTTAGGATAGAATTCATGGAGCAGATGTCCTACAGGATGAGAATCTCAACTATTCAACAAATCTTTGTGTAGTGTTGTACCTATAATCCCAGCTTACAGGAAGCTGGGGGATGCAGAGTTAGAAGTTAGCTCAGGAATGTCATGGAGACCCTATCTCAAAAAACAAAATACAAAACATGCATCAAGTTGTAAAGCACTTGACAAGCATGTGTACAAAGCTCAAGCTGGATTCTATCTGCAGTACTGAAAACAAATTATTAGGAATTATCTTCATATCAAACACTCTTCCAGGTACTGGGGCAAGATCTCCATCATTAGGAGGCTTATATTTGGCCAGGGGAAGAGACGGGAAAGACAAATCAAAATATAATAACATTTTATAATATGTTGGAAGATGATACATGCTAGGGAATACTGTAGTAGATTAAGGGCATGGGGAACTCCAGAGATTGCTGAATATGGAAAACATTCAAAGGCCCAAGCAATAAAGAATCTGAGATGCTTGCTATATCTTATAAAATTTTCTTACGCATGAGCTGAGAGAGGTGAGACTCATGCCTGCAATCCTAGCTACTCAAGAGACAGAGATCATGAAAATTGCAGTTCCAAGCTCAAGGCCAATCTGGTCAAAATGATAGCTAGACCCCATCTCAACAAATAAGCAAGATATGGTGACTTAACACCAGTACTCTCAGCTACTCAGGACACAGGAAAGAGAATTGTGTCATAATGGGCATGCTCTCTATATAGGTTTTTGCTTTTGCTCACAGTACAATGGGTACAGTACTTCAAGTAACAGAGATCTTGCCAGCAGGAGCAAAGCCCTGAATTCAAAACCCAGTACAATCCTCCCACCCCCAATTCCTACTTATGTACGGATGTGTGTTTGCCACCCCCCACTGCACCAACATAAGGTTTCCCTTCTATTCCTTACCTCAATTTCTGCTGCCTCTCAAGCTAAAACTGTAGTGTTATTCTTAGCGTACTCCTGTTCAGCAGGAACTTAAAGATAATTTGCCAAACAGAAATATTTTAGATGCTTTTCACTGAAGATTTTGTGGTACTACTCTGGGTAAAAATATCCATCTAAAATTAACACTTAAAATTTTAAATTACAGGATTTTATAAAGCATCTTGAAATCTTCGGAATGGTCTTGTTACATTGTAGGCCAATATATTTCCTACTGAATATTTCTACAATTTTATCATTTGAGCTAAGAGAAAAAAAAGGACTTGCTAATCACAGCTAATTTTTCAAGATTATTTCTACTTATAAAACAAACTAACATTTATTTTTTTAACTACAGTAAAAGCTAAAGGGAGAGAGACAGGGAGAGAGACAGACAGAGAGAGAGAGAGAGAGAGAGAGAGAGAGAGAGAGAGAGAGAGAGAGAGAGAGAGAGAGAGGAGCTGATCAGTTAAAGAAAAACACTCCTAACTAAATATACTCTGGTCTTTTTCTATAAAGTTATTGTTTTATGCATTTGCAGAGAATCTCAGCAGATAAATCACTCCATGCCTTTCCCCCCTCCCCCTCTCCTCCAGTTAGCAAGGTGAGGGACATATATCCCTTAATTTTCCTAGGACAATAGAACAGGAATTAGGATTAAGCCTGTTGCCCTAATAAACCTGGCCACATGAACCAAAAAGTCCTCAGCTCAGATTCTCTGGCTTGTAGCTTCTGTTGGATTTTGTCTCTGCTCCCTTCCTCTACTCCACCGACTAAGAAGTGGTACATAGGCTGAAGTCATAGGCACAGCAATATAATACAAATCCTGGGCTCACCAGTGCACAACCAGGTTAAGGTTAAGCCATGCCTTTTACATTTAATTTAATTTTTTTAATTTTATTTTATTTATGAACATACTGTACAGAGGGGTTACAATTACATGGGCAGGATAATGCGTACATTTCTTACCAAGCATTGCAGCCTCCTCCTTTGTTTACCCTTCACATCCCTTTTAATTTAATTTTTAATTGACAACCATTGCAGTTATCTTAATCATCACAGTTTCCACCTCCTCTAGAACAGCTACAAGAACCCTAGATAAGAGAGGGATGGGCTCCTACAGGCCCAAATCAAAATAATCGTGTGATACTTTTCTGCTTGGCTACAAATATAAAGGTTTCCCAAGAAGAGAGCAAGATGTAATGTGAGAATTTGAAACTGCAATCCCTAGCTGTCTTTATTTATTTATTTATTTATTTATTTTGTTGGTCATAAAACTTGAACTCTGGGCCTAGGTGCACTGTCCCTCAGCTCCTCAGCTCAAGGCAAGTGCTCTATCACTGAGCCACAGCACCACTTCTGGTTTTCTGGTGGGTAATTGGAGTTAAGAACCTCATGGACTTTTGTGCCTGGGCTGACTTTGAACTGTGATCCTCAGATCTCAGCCTCCTGAGTAGCTAGGATTACAGGCATGAGCCACTGGTGAGTCATCTTATCTCTAGACTCAGGTAAAGTTTATACCTATAAAATGGAATGTATCTCAGACTTGTTTTCCATACATGGTAAAAATCTCAGACTTGATTTCCATAATTGGTAAAACATGGCACATGGCCTGGAGGTATGGGAAAGGGATGAGCCCCACAGATGTTTGTAAAAATCTCCGCCTTTCTACAGACTGCAGCCAGCTCCAAAGGGTTGTAGGTTTTATATAATGGCTGTGTAGTAACCAGTATCTTTTTCTCAGTTTCTATCCAGATGTTCAGGACCCTATATGGGTCCAGCTAATGACTGTACTTTACCCACTTAAGTATCATTTCTTAGATAAAACACAAAATGTAGTCATTTGAAGTTTATAAATGAGGGCTGGGGAGGTGGTTCAGTGGTAGAGCACTTGCCTTGCATGCCTGAGGCCCTGGGTTCGATTCCTCAGCACCACATAAGCAAAAAAAAAAAAAAAAAAAAAAAAGAGTACCTGAGGTTTATAAATGAAGAATTTAAGGGAAAGAAGGAAAATGTATCATATAGCAGTCAAGCTTAATTTTTAGAACTCTTTTCTCATGATGTCCAAATAAGGGCCATCTCTCTTTTAGCAGTCAAATATGTGACCTGAACCCAATTAGAAGATGGGAAAACTGTGATCCAAAAAAATCATGTGATTGTCTGAAATTGACAGCTACTTAGTAGCAAATCTTGGACTGAAACTTAATCATCGGAATGCCCAGATTCATGTTCTCAGTCTGTGCCACCACTTCAAATAACAAGAAGCAATGAAAGATGCATTATCATGAACTACAAGGAATCGTGGGTGATCTTGCATGAACTATGGTCAAATCAGCAGCACTTATTATATTAAACACTTCATGCGTATGAGGTATATCATATGTGCCTTTTAAAGCTGAGAGGAACACCCATTGGGGTTGAATAACTTACCCAGGAGTCAAAGAGCTAATAAATGGAGAGCTAGGATTTAAACCAGTCTAACTTTAAAGCCCATCTCCTTAGTCATTCCTCATTCATGACTTTTGCAGATTCTATTAACTACTAATCAAGGTGGCAACATGATACATTAGAAAGGATTTAGAATTGGAGTCAAACAAATCTAATATGATGATGCCTACAGCTACTCACTAGCTACTAACCTGGAGAAATTTTATTCTTTGAGCTGGCTAGCTAATGTAACTCAATTATTACAACTTCTTCTAGACTATATGATAGTAGCCTGGTAAGCACTGTTTATCTCCCTCCTGGCAGGGTATAAAAAACAGTGACCAAGTCATTCAGTGGACACTATATCCAAGATATAGGGTAGGGTTTAGCAAAAGTATACACTCTGACATTTTAATGAATCAATGGAGCCCCAAGAAGTCCTTTTTTCTGCTTTGGCCTTAAAATTTCCTTTTATAAAATAGAAAGGGTGTATGTGACCTGCAAGATGATATTTCATCTCTGACTTTCCCTGAGCATTTATACTGGATTGCCCAAAAAGATAAGATTTCCATTTTTATTTGAATGCCTAAATTTATGAATCGCTTTAATGATAACAATACCTGAGATTTTTCCAAACCAAAGCCAGGAAAACAAAACAGAGGCAAAATTTATAGAACTTTAGTTGTGACTTAGAAAGGCCTCTAAGACTAAGTGTCCCCATGAATTGGTCAGCTTGGATTTACGATCTCAGACTATATGGATTTTCCATTAATAGGCAAAGCCCATGAGCTCCAATAAAGAGCAACATCCTAAATGAGAATGCAGATGAATCAGTAATTAAGATCTGAGCTATATTAGCAAAATGTAGCAATGTAGCAGATATTCCTTCAGGATTCATTATGTATCATCCTCAGTTCCAAATCCAAACTCATCTTAACCACTACTGGACATTTCCATGTGGAAGTCACACTGACACTTCAAACTCAGTAGATAAAAGCTGAATGCCACATCTTTAGCCTATCCATTTCATTACTTCTCCTGTGTACTCTGTATCAAGGCTCAGAGCCTATCAAAAAGTCTGGAGCATCCCAGACTTTCCTCAAGCCTCTCCCATCAAGACACATGGATTTAAACTAGATACCTGTGGCTCACCCATGTAATCCTAGCTACTCAGGAGGCTGAGATCTGCGGATCACGATTCAAATTTGAAGTCAATCTGTGAGACTCTTATCTCCAATTCCCCACCAAAAAGCCAGAATTGGAGCAGTGGCTCAAGTGGGAAAATGCCAGCCTTGCATGAAAAAGGGAGAATAAGGGATAGTACCCAAGCCCTGAGTTCAAACCCCCAGTGCCAGCACACACACAGAGATTCAACTCCCTTTTTCTTGCTTATACTTCCTCCTTTTCACTCTCCACACATATCCAGATCAGGCTTTTATAACTCAGAGTTTAAACTGTTACGTATTTCTATTAAATGGTCTTTGGATTCCAACATTGCCTTCTCATATCTGAGCTCCATGTTATACCCAAAATGTTCTAACATTAAAATCTAGTCATGTCTCTTTCTGCATAAACTTTTCCTCACCTCTTTTACCTTTAGGCTTGTGTCCAAACTTCTAATCTTGCCATTCATGACTTGTCCACTTGCCTCCTATGGTCCAGCCCTAACTCTTAGCCATCACAGTGTCCAAGATGCTGGGAGGAGCTATCCATGATTCTGACTCCTCCAATTTCAGCTGCTAGAGTTGTTTGTTTGCTCTAGCTTGCCAGACATTTTTGTCCAAATGTACCTGGAAGTCTATTTTTTCAGTTTTCAGCTTCTATTTTTTTAATATTTGTTGAACACCAAAAACACATCTACCTCCTGTTTACATATTTAACATAGCAATTCTATCTTTCTTTTCCATTTTTAGTGTTTGGGAAATAAAGAGGGTAGACTTATATATCTTGGTACCAACATGTTTTAGTTGTTTTCTATAAACATTTATCAATTAGTTGTTGATGTACTGACAACAGTGGGCCTGATATTGCATGAAAGACATGGGAAAGACAGAGCTCTTAGACACAGGAAGACACGAATATGCAAATGGGGTATTCAAATATAGAGTATTTAGGTACTGAGAAGGTATACCAGCTGACTTCTTCATAGAGAAATTATAGAAAGGAGATACTTAGTGAAGTCTAGCACTATTAAATGTTTGACACACATTACCTCATTCAGTCCTTAGGACCACATGGGATAAATCTATTTACTGTTCTTATTTAAAAGATTAAGAAGTGATGTGAAGAGTGCTAAAATAAACTCTCCAAAGTCACATGGCTGCCACATGATGTAACCAGGATTTTACCCTTCAGATTCTAAACATGATGCTTTTCTTCTATTTTATTTTCTCCCCAAGAGTATCCAGTCAGGTCTGTGGCTTGGATAAAGAAAACTATTGCAAGCAAAACTGAGGTGATTAAAGAGTTCAGTGCTACGGCAACACTTTTCTCAAAGGAATTACACAATCATAGGTTTCACGTTTACAACTACTGACCTTCACTACTATCCAGTCTCCAAACTCTCCAGATGAGGATGAGTTGAAGCTCAGAGTCTCCGTGGTAAATTTGATAAATCCATGACTCTGGGAAAGTCATTTGTTCATCAAATATACAATTTCTACTTGTAGTCAAGGTTCCTGATGACTCTCATATTCTTTCTATCTCAGGTCATTGGAGGGACACCCAAAGAGTGAGTGGACTAGCTAGAGATGAAATCAAATAAGAGTATGAGATATAGGGCTGGGATGTGGTTTAGTGGTAGAGTGCTTGCTTAGCATGCATAAAGGCCTGGGCTCAATTCCTCAGTACCTGTATACAGAAAAAGCCCAAAGTGGCACGGTGGCTCAAGTGGTAGAATGCTAGCCTTGAGCAAAAGAAGCTCAGGGACAGGGCCCAGGCCCTGAATTCAAACCCTAGGATTAGCCAAGAAAAAGCAAACAAAAAAAAACCTAAGGGTGGATAGAGTTATGTTTTATCAGGATATATCCCATCTTGGTCTAGTTCATGATAAGTATTAGATAACTTTTTAATCTAATGCAAAAAGGAACAGAAAGGGTAAAGATGAGGAGGAGAGAGGAAGGAAGTCAGGGAAGGGAAGGGAAGAGGGAAAGAAGGAGAGGAAGGAAAAGAGAGTTGGAGAAGGGGAACGGAGGAGAGAGGACAGGAGAGAAGAGAAGATAGGGAAAAGCATGGGAGCCTAAGATCATTGAGATGGTCATGTCAATGGCTAGAATATTCCTTATGCAATTTCTATTCCCCCTGCCTAGATGATTTCCCAAAATCTTAAAAGAACTAATGAAAATGCAAATGTTCCTGAATCTAAAGGGCTTTCCTGGCCACCCAAGATTAAAGCAACATCACTGTCATCATTTTATTTTTAATTGTAGTTACTGTGCTCTAGAATTCCCTTTTATTTTCTCAGCTATATTCAGTCTGCTCAACTCTGCATAAATAGGAATCTGTGTATTTTTGACCACTGCTGCTAGTACTTTGATTAGTGTCTTCTTCTTACTGGATGTTCAATGAATATTGGAGGGATAACAGATGGATGCATGGTTGGATAGATAGATGAATGAATGCATACATGGATAAATGGATGTATATATGCACAGATGAATAGATGGACGAATGGATGCATGAATGCATGTAGGAATGGAAGAAAAACTTTGTGCTTTGCACAATGTAGGTCTTGTTCTAGCTCCTTACACTTTTGAAATTTAGAATAACTTCTGGGGGGCCATAAAAAAACCCACCAAATCCAAAAGAAAATAGAATCATAGAAGAAAGTACAAGCCTCAAAAGTATGAATATAGAGAGCCCTAGGTGAGAGAGAAATAACACATCACAGGCTATGTTGACAAAGGATACTATGGGGAAAAGTTCAACATGGATGAATGAAAAAGTCAAGTGTAGCTGGAAAATGATGTCATGTGTGAAAAGTTGTAGGTAATTTGAAGTGAACCATATGATAAAGAATAAGAGAGATAATTGAGCAATACAGAGAAATGAAATTTGTTGGGAGGGGGGAAGTATAAGATTCCCCAAAATTATATGCTCTTCAACTACACCAAAAATAGAAATGATGTGAGTATGCGGCTTGTGGGGACTGTGATATGAGCATCAGATGAGAGAAGGGTTTGTAAGTGGCCGCTGAGAATGAGAAGACTGAGAAAGATAGGAGGAAACACAAACCTCTAATGCCTCTCCTTCCAATACAACTCAGCCTTTTCTTATGAATGTGGGAATGTGAGAGGAGCTAAGAAACCTGTAAAGCCCTTTCTTTAAATAAGCCCTGTATCCCAAGCCAAAAGGATGTTTGAGTTGAATAGGTTAAAAAGAAAGCATGCCATTCTTTTAACAGATGAAAAAGTGTGTGTGGTTCAAATCACATTGAGAGGTTGTTTACCATCACTGAGCCCGTTTTTCTCATCTGTAATAGGGAATTCTTATTACTTAACTTGGAGGACTGTTGCCAGGGCTAAATGAGGTGATATACTAACATTGCCAAACAAAAGATCATCACCCCACACTCAAAATGTATTTTTCTATCATTGTCTCACTGTCTTGTTCCAGTCTGCTGTGATCTCCCTGCTGAATACCCATAGCTGCGTTTGCTCATCAATGAAGAGGAAAGAGAAAACTCTGCTTATTGCATGTCCTCAGCTTAGCTTTTACAGAGCTACTGAGAATGAGACCCCACAGCACAGTTCTGATCTTATCACCCTTCTTTCTCAAAAAAAGAAAAACAATAACAACAACAACTGTCAGAGCTGGGTACCACTGCCTCATATCTATAATCTTAACTACTCAGAAGACTGAGATCCAAGAATAACAGTTCTAAACCAGCCAGGGCAGAAAAGTTTGTGAGTCTTTAATATCCAATTAACTACCAAAAAGCTGTAAGTGGAGCTATGACTCAAATGGTAGAACATTAGCCTTGAGCAGAGAAAGCTAACAGACAGTTCTCAGGTCCTGAGTTAAAGCTCCCAGTAATAGCACAAAAACAAAAAGACTATCAGGCCTCTGCATCACCCCTTAACAAAAACCACATCCATCAGCCAAAAATTTAAGGCCCTCTCAGACTACCTATCTGTCTCCATAGTCTTATTTCACCACTGCTGGTAACAACCCAGCTAAACCACATTCCACTGCAGCTTCCTGTGTTTTCTACCACCCCCTGCCTTTTATAACACTCTGCAAAGGAAGAGAATTATATCCACCATGGAAAACTAAGAGCCACACGGACACCTCTAACCTTGGCACAGTCCAAATCAGAATTTGCTGCATCAAAGTAGGGGGATTTCTGCATTATTTGTTTTTCTTGTGAAAACAGCTCTCCCTCAGTAATGAATTCAGCAGGGTTCCTCCATTCCCAGTCTCAGGGGTTCCTGTAACAGAACAATGTTTATTTCTTCCATTTCTCCTCCTTTAATAGGGGCTTGTCAGGGAGCCTCCTCATGGAATTTTGGAAGAGATTGCCTAGTACAACCTGAAGCTTTGCTTCTCTGCCAGATTCATTCTACTCAGCAGCCCCTTCCCCCACCCCATCTATACCTGAAGAACCAGAGATACTCCTACCCCCCCCCAAGCTGCCCCAACCTTAGGAGGACCTCTGATCTCCCTTCCCCCAACCTCTGTCCCAGGAGGGTGTAGCCACTCATTATCCAAGAAGGCTCCTGCTCAAGGATTCATTTCATCTATCAGTGCTGAGCTTCACCTCTGACTTTATCCTTCCTTAGGATCACAAGCTGACCTTCATTCCTCCCCCTCCTGGGTCAATGCCATAGATTTTTGCTACTTCCAAGAGCAGCTTCTGGGGGCAGGAGAGATTGCCTACACTGGCTGGGAGTGAGACACTGAGAAGAAATAGGCCTTTTAGTGACCCAACTGCGGTGCAGTGATGAGAAAGCCATGGGACCCTCCACCATCGCTCAGACCCTCCTTCAGCCCTGTGCACTGGCCAGGTGAAATGGAAAACATTTTGATTAATCAATACACAAGTGGGGCCCATACAGACACCAAATCCATTTCCTATCTCAGAGAATGAATGGGCAAGTAGCCTGCTGCCCAATCAAAATTTCCCTTGGATAGAAGAGAAAATAAAGATTCCCCCCTGTGCCATCACCCACTGAACTTTCTTGAAGTAGCTCTTTATTCGGCTTTTAGGATGGATCCTGTCCTCAAAAAAGCCCCTTCCTGCAGTTGTAAATACTGTGTTAAGTAGCTGTGGTATCTGCTATTTCATGAGCAAAAATGTAGAATCAGAGCTGAAGAAAAGACCTGGAAGGACAATTAGATGGCAAAACACAACTTTTGTTTTATAGCATGAGGATCATATTTGTTTGCAGATAACTAATTACATGGTAACTTTTTTGGTTTTTTTATTGTCTTTAAATAGTTGTGCAAAGGAGTTGCCACTCAAAAAAAAGCAGTTTATGAATGGCAAATGTTCTCATACAGGAAACAGATAGAAATAGAGCTACCCTGGCTATATAATCTTCTTTTGAAATTTGAGAAAGCTCTTTGAAGTACAATATTCATTGTAATCATGAAGCATATATGGGCTATCTGAGCTATTATTCCCAGAAATGTGATCACTGGGCTGATTACCTGTGATCATGAGAAGGTCATTGAGTTATAGATAATATCTATCTCTTCCTGGAAACTCTTAACATGAGTTATGTTACAAGGGGCAAGTCATTTCACATCATTGGACTTCAGCATCCTCATCCAGAAATAAGAGGAAATCATGCCACCTGCCAATTAGAAGGAAAAGATGAAACATCATGTGTGAAATACTTCGCTCAAGAATTCAGTGGGTACACTCAAGGAACTGGCAACACCCAAGGGGAAAACACTGAACTTGGAGTCAGAGCTCAAATCATACGTGACTGGCTTTGGGAAGCTTTCCTAACCCCTCCAGGCCTCAGTTTTATGATGCATTTCATCATATGATTCACCAAGTTATTTTGAAGATTAACTACATGAGAGAAAAGGCACTTTATAAAGCATGGGAAATGGCCATGATAATTATAGTATTGTCCATAGGAAGCCAGCCCCTGTCACCTTGACCTTGATAGGAAGTTAAAAATGGTAGGTTTAATGGTGAAGTTAGCAATGATCACATCCAGAGCAAAATAATTTTAGTAAGCTAAGAAGAACAATCCTCTTTGGTTTATCCTGATCACGCTGGAGCCTGCTAATGGAGCACACAAGGAGTAGGAGAAGCATCTCTGAATGTGATGGTGGGATCTTCATATTCACATTATTTAACCCTATTTGCAGGCAGAGATCTATTCTTCAGCTTCACTGGTACTGTCTCTACCACAGGGAAGCCAACCTCTGCAAACTACATTTTCAAAGGTCCCATGCCAAAAGGCTTCTCCTGGTTTTAGCAAATAGAAGCAAAGCAGGGAGATTAGAAGGAAAGAAAAGGCAGGGTATTTCTTGTCTTCAGGAGTGGTTGTATCTTCTCCATATCTTTTCAACAGTCAGCTTCCGCAATTTATGATCTGAGCTCCTGTTAAGTAACTTCACCAGTAACTCCAAGTCCTGACTGAGTCTTCAGGAAATGAATGATCCTTTCCAAGGTTTCAACTCCCATCAAGCTCTGGCTGACACAAGGGTTCAATAGGACTACCTTCTCTAGGGGGAGAAAGTGTCTCCCTAGCCTGTGTTCTGCTAGTTCTGGGATAGCCTGGATTACTCAGTCTGCCTCTTTTGTCCTTCTAGCACTGTGTGGTCAGTTTTTCATATGAGATTCTGTGTTTGAACCACCCATTGTGGATTGCGTCTTCACTGAAACCCTGACAAATATATCCCCTCATAACATTAGCAGATATTCTTTTTCCCTATTTATTTTGAATGAACTGAAGTCTTGGGGAAGTGAATAATGAATGTACTCAAGATTACATTCTAACTAAATCCTAACTCAAGACTTCTCGACTTTAAGTCTATGATTTTTTTTTCTAAGTCTATGATTTTTTAAAGCAAATCACAGGTCTTCCTTTGAGATTAGAAAGCATGTGGCTAGAAGTCTCTAAACGAAGGGGAAATCCATGATTGTGGCTAATTTTTTTTCAACCTGCTGATTTTATTTCAAGCTTCAATGTTCTTGGTGTTGAGAATAGATACTCTAAGTTTGAGATATATGTTTACTTTTTTAAAAGACATCAATAAGCCTAGTATAGTGGCTCATCATTGTAATTCTCCTTCAGAAGAGATTGGGAGGATTGCAGTTTGAAGCCATTTAGGCAAAAACAATTTACATCTCAAAGAATAGCTGGGCATGTTGATGTGTACCTGTTAGCTATTCGGGAAACTAACATTGAAAGGATTGCAGCCCAAGCCAGCTTGGGCAAAAACCAAGAACCTATCTGGAAGATAATTAAAAGGGGGTGGGCAGGGGATAGCTCAAGCAGTAACACACCCACCTAGAAAGTACAGAGCCCTGAGTTTAACCTTAGTACCACACTCATACATACAGCCCACATTAATATGGTAAAAGAAAATTAAATAGACTACAGCTTAGTAGACTTCTGACTAAGCTGTGAGACCTCAAGAACCCACTTGCCTTTTTTTGTCACAGTTTCTCTATCCTTAAAACAAGGTTTAGGGTCTCAATAATCCAACAGTCTGATTATTTTAATTGTGTGGTTTTATAGTGATTTTTCTTCACTCTCCAATGACACTTTACACATATTGGAATATTTTTTGGCACACAAAACTCTAAATTAGAGCAAATAAATGAAGGCTTTGGCACACCAATCCAAAAGGGCTTTTAGAGCCTGAATTACAATGAACAAGGCAAGACTTGGCAGAACATCTCAGAAGGTTCCTGACCCTGAATGAGATAGTACAGGTGTCATTAGGGAAATTAGAGTACTCCATCCTGGCACCAGTCCATCTGGGGCCAGTCTATCAGAACAGGGTTTTCAGTGGGAAGAGTACCTGGCTCCTTCCTTTACCTACAGCCCAAGCCCCATCCAAGATCCGGGAACTTACCCTGTTTTGTGGAGGAAAAAATCTCTGTGAGACTAGATGCTTTAGCTTCATGTGGAGCTAAAGGAGCCTGACCATGCTAGGACATGGTCTTGGTTTTAGTTGGAGTGTCTGGTTCCTCGGCTGCCCCATAGATTAAGCCTCTGGTTTTTCCTTACATCTATAGAGTGCTAACCCGTCTCTTCCGTCAGTCCTTTATCAATGCTGTGGCACTTGCATCTGAAGCAACCCCCCCGCCCCACACACACACATACCTCAAGATGCTGACAACTGCATCTGAGCTAAGATCCAGTGGGGCCAAGAGTCAGCAACAATTTGCTGGCAGTGTTATTTGAATCTAGTCCAAAAGAGAAGTGTCCTAACTCAGCATTTGGACCCGAGCTCTCAAGAAAACAGGTATCTGTTTAAAGAAATGGACAAAATCTTTAGGCACAAACCCCTGCTTCATCTCAGCCCTTCCGACTTTTTGACCTACAGACTTTCATAATCTGATCTTCAGAGTCAACTACAAGAAAACAGTCCAGGAATATCAGAAAAGGTCCACAGGCTCAAATTGCTTTTAGTCTTCTCAGTTTTATCTGGCATCCTAGCACAGTCCAATCCTAAGATTCTAGAACTTCTCATTTTATAGTTTTTTTTTTGTTTTATAGATCAGTAGAATTGAAGAAGATAGGGAGACAGAGCAGGAAAGCACAGACCTTAACCATAATAAATTGTGCTTGAATCCTAGCTGACCAGAAGTCTAGAGGGTGACCTGGAAGAAGCTCTTCAACTTTCAGAGTCTCAGGCTGATACCAGTGCTAATGTCTAAAATGTGACAAATCCTCAAAAGGGGCAAGGGCATCACTGGGAATAGAACAGAAAAGAGAATCTTCTATTTACTGGGATTTCTGTAGAGTAGAAAGCTCAGTTTTGATCTGCAGGGCTGTGTGTGGGGCAGCTGTTGAAATCCCTAAGGAGCCTGCCACAATTGTGCTATATAAAATTCCCTTCCAAAAAGGGGAGGGGGAATGTGTAACCACAGGACTGATATTTCCCTGAGGTGGAGGTACAGTAGTAGACATATAACTTAAGACCAGGACGAAATGATTGAATTGCTTGGAACAGGTAAGGCTCCTCTTTCTTCTCGACTCCTCCCCCTTATCACTCTGGATTCTCAAGTCCAGCAGTATGACAGGATGCTATGTTAATGGCCTGCCCATATTGTCGCAACCTGACCCAACCCACAAACATAAAAAACCTCCTTTAGTGGATACACAAGGGAAGCACTATTTTTCTCTAGATATCCCCATTTTTTTCTGGATACCTAGATGTACCCGTTGCCTTTGCTAAACTCATCTATACTGGGGATACAATGTAGAGACATTGTGACCCAAGTGCACAGGACAGTGCTTCCTTCATGGTGTTGAACCTGAAACTACATCTGCAGCTTCACCTTCCTGTGAGCACTAGTAGTATTTATTGAACACTGAAGTATGCTTCTAAAGAAGTAGAATTCGATAGCTTTCCATACACTAAGATTCAGAGTCAACAGACATTAGGCATACAGCTCAGGAATGAATAAAGTGGTTCAATCAAGGACAACAGCTAGGGGGTGTCAGGTCTCATTCCAAACTCTATTATATATATATATATATATATATATATATATATATATATATATATATATATATATATATATATAGCAAAGTAACAGGAGGGTCAACAAAGTGGGTCTAACAAAGACTAGAACATCAACCTGTTGTAGGTTATTCATAGTGTTCAACACTCTATTGCTATGGCCTAAGTGCTGGCATTTTCCCCAAATCCTTGTAAGGAGAGCCTTATGCCCAAAGTAATGGTGTCAGAAGGTAGGGTCATTCTGATGTGATTAACTCATAGGAATAGAGTCCTCATGTACAGATATAATGTCCTTATAAAAGGCATCAGCAACTCCCTGGACCATCTGACATTTGAGAACCCTACAAAAGCACAATTGTGCATGAATCAGGAAGCAGCCTCTTCTCAGAGCCATAATCTGCCAGTTCCTTGGTCTTGTACATCTCAGTCTCTACAACTATGAGAAATAAATTTTTGATGTTTATAAGCCACCCAGTCTATGGTGCCCAAACAGACTAAGGTCTCTCTCTCTCTCTCTCTCTCTCTCTCTCTCTCTCTCTCTCTCTCTCTCTCTCTCTCTCTCTCTCTCTCTCTACCTCCTCTCTCTCTCCCTCCCTCTCTCTCTCTCTCCCTCTCTCCCTCCTCTCCCTCTCTCTCTCTTTCTCTCTCTCTCTTTTTCTCTCTGTGTGTATATATATATATATATATATATATATATATATATATTCCAAAGAGTTATACAATGATGTGAAATTAGACTTATACCCCAAATCCCAATTCTTCTTTGTCTAAAGGTCTTTCTGTTTATATTTATGTGCCCAATTTAAAGTCCATGCTTTGAAATACTCATTTACAAGCCTGAATTTTTAAGGTACCAGTAAATTATTATTCCCTTGTTCTAAATGAATCTAAATACACTAAAACATCCATCAACATTTCGATCACCAGGAGATAACCAGGGTTGCTATTTTGTGTTCATTTCATTCCAGCCAAACACATATAGACTTGACATTTGATTTAGCACATGAAAACTTTAAACAGGTGTTTCTTTTCCCTTAGGCTTTCTGACACATTAGAAATAACTAGCGGACCCTGCTACTGTGAATTTATTGCCCTTACAGATGTGTGTAGTCTATAGGATTCTGCTCTAGGACCAATAGATTTTACCATATCAAAATGACAAAGCTAGTTAACTGAAATTAGCAGAGGGAGAAAGAAAATAAAAGCAGAAGTCAATATGTTTCGAGACATAGCCCATGTACTGAAAAAGATTTTCTATGATATAGTTAGATCCAACATGGACAGAGTAGAAAGTAAAAATCAACCATTTTTCTTTCTTCTTTGTTTATCAAAAAGGACCAAGTGAAGGGAGATGGAATTATAGTGTATTTTTTCTAGTATGTGCTGAGAATTGGAAGAGGGTAGCATTTCCCTCCTTGAATTAAAAGGGAAATGGAAGTTTATTTAGTTAACTAGTTACATATTCTAGTAAACAAAGTATCGGGATCTTTATTATGCCTGGCTAAGAGAACAGTAGGGTTCATGGTCTAATGGGAAAGGCAGATACATGGCTCATAAAGCCACTGTAGTGGCAGTAGGAACAAACTGACATATAGATGCAGGAAAGATAGCTATCTTCTTCCCCCATACACCTGCAATATGTTTATCTAAGTGTTGCTAGATCTCTAAGAAGGAGTGGCCAAGACCTCATATATATTCAAGTTCAGCCAAGAGATGACACTTGAGACATATCAACATAGGCTTGTAACATATCATAAAGCATGGAATACATGAACTTGCCCCCCCCAAGGGAGTCGGTATAATTGGTACACCTTCCCTCCATAGCATTTAAGGTGTTATCTCTATAAATATAGTGCATTTTGCTTTAATAAAAAATGAATTTTCCAGTGCAGTGACAGTATTGACCTTACATATTATCCAAATAGAAATTGTAATGAAACAAGTCGAACAGTGAGTAGTTATAATAGATATGCAAATATTGGTCTTTTCTTAAAGGTCTTTCGGCCTACTCACACGTGTCTCTTATATGTCTGGGAGGGTGGATTCAGCCTGCATTCATAATCTAGGAAGAAGAAAAGCGGAGGAGGGGAGATGCACCAAACATTCATAGAAGGCAGAGTCCAGGGAGGTTGAGTTTGAATCCACAGGGCTTTTTTAAATTTAATTTTATTGTCAAGGTAATGCACAGAAGGGTTACAGTTACATAATAAGGTAGTGAATACATTTCTTGTCGAACTTGTTACCCCCTCCCTCATTTTTCCTCTCCCACTTTACTCCCTCCTTAACCTCCCCCCTCCAATTGTGAGAACACATTTTGGAGTAACTGCTGTGTATTCAGTATGTTCATATGCATTCTTACTTGATGCACACTGTACCTGATGACACAGGTGTGGACATTCTGATCTTATAGGTGAGATCACTGAGGCTCAGAATACGTGTGGCATGCCCATGTTCAAACAACTGGCAAACAGCACCATTAGACTCAGAGTTTTAATCTTCCTAAGCTCATGTCAAATGCTTTGTTATCTAAAACTTACCTGGTCGAGGTCTTGCTGTAACATTCTAATTAAATCTATGAATTCACTTTCTGAATAATGGGTATCACTGAATAATGGGTATCTCCCTCATAGGAAATTGAAAATTAAAAAGAAGGGTTTTCTGCTCCAAAGCATTGAGAGGTTTGTTCAAGCAATCTGGTGTGACTTCAAAGACTTAAAAGTGAAGAGGAGAGCTGGGTGCTGGTGGTTCATGAATGTGAATCTAGCTACTCAGGAGGCTGAGATCTGAGAATCATGCATGGCTCATAGCCAGTCCAGGAAGATAGCCCTGAGAGACTCATTTCCAACTAGCCACCAAAAAGCCAGAAGTGGAAGTATGGCTCAAGTGGTAGAGCACTAGCCTTAAGGATAAAAGCCAAGTCTCAGTACCCAGACCCTGAGTTCAAAACTTGGGACTGCGGGGAAAAAATAGAACAGCAGTTTCTGCTTTGGCACAGTAGGAGGGAGTAAACCATACACAGAAATCCTCACTTCAGTCACACTTCAACCAAAAGAAAAGCCCTAACCAAGTCACATTTCCCTGCCCTCTCAATCCCTTTTCAGACCTGCATAGAAGTCACCTGAGTTTCCATAGAAAACTGCATTATATCATAAACTTTTTCATACTCTCTTGTTGTGTGTGTGTGTGTGTGTGTGGTGTGTGTGTGTGTGTGTGTGTGTGGTCATTCTTGAATGGTCAACCATATCTTAGGTTGAGAGAGCATCCTGTATCTTCACAGGAATGTCTCAAATGATACCATGTGTAATAATTTCTTTATAAATATAAATTCATAATAGCATTTATTGCTTTCTAGATGCAATGCTAGGACTATTTTGGCATTTTTTTTCTGGTCCTGGGGGCTTGAACTCTGGGCCTGGGCTCTGTCCCTGAGCTTCTTTTGCTCAAAGCTAATACTCCATTACTTGAACCACAGCATCTTCTGAATAGTTTATTGGCGATATGAGTCTCACAGACTTTCCTGCCTAGGTTGGCTTTAAACTGGTATCTGCAGATCTCAGCCTCCTGCATAGCTAGGATTATAGGTGTGAGCCACCAGCGCCCAATTTATTGTGGCACTTTTTTGCATTTTTTTCATCGAGTCTTTACAAGAGTCCTAGGAGATAGGTACTAGTATCATCCCCATTTAACAGATGAGAACAACCAGCTAGAGTAGAGACACAGGTGAAGGGATGACAGTCCAAGATCATCAGACCTCAGGTTTGAGGAGAGGCTAGTGGCACCCACCACTGAGTCAAAGAATGAGACTCAATGAGGTCCAATCCAATGTGATTTAGATGGGCTTAGTATCTGATGAAAGGGGACATACAAATGAAGACATTCTTTGGCTTTTAAGTCGTATGTCAGGTGTGCTGGCTAACACCTGATTCCAGACTTGTGGTAGGTAGTACCTAACAGAGTTCAGGTAAGAGAAGATTTATATTCACCAGAATACTTGTTGGGAGTTGGTATTTAGGTACCATGAGATAGGAAGAGAAAAGCAAGGGATTATGCACTTGCATTCAGAGCATCAGAGGAAGGAGAAAAAGCCAATCAACTAGACAGAAAAAGGACAAGATTCCCCAAAGCCTTGCTTTTTGCTGGCTACTTTCAAGACAGAGTCTCACAAACTTTATTATTATTATTATTATTATTATTATTATTATTATTATTATTGCCCAGGATTGGCCTTGAACCATAAACCAGGGATCTCAACTTTCTGAATAGCATTATAGGTAAGAGCCAAGGACACATGACTTATTCTTGACTACTATCCATATTACCTGTGTATAAGAAACCAAATGTTGCCTCTATCACAGGCAAAGACAAAGTCTCAAGGGCACTCTTCGTAGATAGGCCTGGGTCAGATCCACCAGTCCACTGTATTAAAATACAGACCCCAGGAAAATAGCATGTCACTCTCCCCTTTCTTGAAAGCACTCCAACCTCTGAAAGGAATTCTCTTAAAAAGTCTTTTGCTTTGCTGAAGGGAACCTACATTGGAAAGAGGAAGGAAAACACACCAGCCAATATGACCCTGGCCATCCTTTTTGCTTCATTAGCTTGTTTAGAGAAAATACTGGCAAAGATATCTCTTCTTCCCTCCCTCTACACTTTTCCATCTTCTCTCTTTACCTTCCACTCATAAACATTTATGTGGCCAACTAGGTGTCAGGAGTTGGGCTGAACAGCTTCTTATGTTCCTTGATTGAGGAAGAGTTGCCAAACCTTAATTCAGTCTTTGTACTGCAAGAACATTTCCCACTCCCTGCTGCTAAGACCTTTCATTTGAACTCAAAGGCTGTTTACTTGTTTCTAGAAATACCCAGATTCAGAATTTAAGAATGTAAACACCTGTTTGAAAGGATCCCCTCAGGAGCCTTAACCACTCCTATGCAGATGGTATAGAGGGAGCAGGGAAATGTAAGCCTAGGATGCTTGCACTGAACCTGACCTTGAAAGGAAAGCAACTAGATTTAGAAGTTCAGTCATTTTCCAGATGCAGCCATGCACCTTCCAATTTCAGGAAACAGGACGATTATTTCCTTCAGAACTAAATCTATAGTTATCAGAACACATTTTGATGGTGCTTGACAAGGGGAAAAGAGAAAGGAAGAAAAAAAAATCATAAGGGAAACAAACACCACCACTAACACCTAGTTAAGGCAAAACAACTCAAGACTGAAGATGACTCATCCAGAAATAAATAAGTCAATTAAACCAAGGCTGCCTCTGAAGCAGTCCTGTCCCTCTCTAGCCCAGACATGAAATTGCATCTGGTTTATTCCTAAACTCAATTTTTTAAAAATGGAGACAGAAGGTAAGGATGCAGCCTAGATTTATTTATGTTTGAAGAAAACAGTGGTGTTAAAAGACAGGACTTTGAAAAGCAATCAGAGCTGCCAGCCTCCCAACTGAGAACTGTTTAAAACAGTGCCATCAAATAAGAGCTGCATAGATACAAGTCACATCTTAAGATCTCTTTTGGGCATGACTTCCAGAATGCTAGAATAATGTGGCAGGAAATAATGTCTCCTTAACACTCACTCACACTCTCTCTCTCTTCTCTCTCTTTCTCTCTCTCTACCATATGGAGAGATATACAAACACAGACTCACACAAAGGATGTTGGGAGTTGAAATAGGTCTGAGGAAAGTAAGCATACAACATAGAACTGGAAAAACATTAAGTACTGTAAGAACACACACACACACACACACACACATATACATATATTTCTTTATGATTTCATTTCCTGTATTTTTAATAATATAAATGTTTTACCCGTGTGGAAGACATCCTGGAGTGAAAAGCAATTTCACATATATGATCCTATGTAAGCCTTCATATCACACTTCTGAAAGAAGTCATGAATTTTAAACCTCGTGTTTTCAGTTATAAAGAAACTAAGACTTAATGATACAATGGGATTTGTCTAAAGTTACTTTGAAAGTCAATGAAAAAGCCAGAGCATAAACCAAAGGCTTTGGTGCTCATATTCAGGTCCTTTGCACTCTTCTATAGTCACTGGAAATTTTTCTTCAGATATGTGAAGAGCAATTGCTTTCCTCTTAGGAGATGGCCAAACTTGTGAATGACCAAACTTCTTCAAAATTGCTGCATTTTCAGCTGTGGGAATTTCCTCCTTGCAGAATTTGAAGGTCATCCAATCAAATCAATGGCCTTGTTGTTCTATGTTGATACACTAGAACTGTGCCAGCTACCAGTGAAGACACAAAAGTTTTTAAGATGTACTCAGCACATGGCCCAATATGGTTCAGTAATCTGCACATGTTGGCTTATGGAAGGAGATATGAGAAAGGTTATTGTAGATCAAAGAAGTATAAGGTGATAACAATAATGAAACATGGATGGGAGTGATAATAGTAGAGGCAGAGGAGGTGATAGTGGAGGTGGTGATGGTGATAATGGAAGTGGTGATGAAGAAGGTGGTGGTAGTGGTGGTAGTAATGATGATAGAGGTGACTATCAATCATGGTGCTAAAAGGATTCAAGTTCAAAAGTGAAACTTAGAACAATTTTAGCTGTATCACTTTCTAGCTATAGATTCTTAGGCAAGGTGATTCATCTTTTCTTCAGATCCACTTTACTCCTGCCTCAAATTGAGAAGCTATAAACCACCTTGCTTGCCCTCACTAGGTTGCTTTCCTCATGTCAAGCAAATTGAGCACTTGTCCTGCACCAGCCATGTGCTAAATTCTGAATATGGAGAGGCAAATAAGACTCCATCCCAGGCCCTTGAAAGGTCATTCTCTAATGCAGAAGACAGCTGTATTCCAGTACCTACTGTAAGCTACCTGAAAGGGATAACATTGGTCAAGATGCAGTATACTCAAAAATTGACATGTTGAACTGAAACACCTTTGTACAACTACTTAAGAATAATGAAATATATAAACAGACAAGAAAATGGCATGTAGTTATAGTGTGTTCAAGGAGCATGGAGGAAAGGGTGATTAATTCTGCTTGGATTCAAGGGCAGCCTTTAAGGAGCATGCACTTGAGGCAAACCATGGAGATGTTTTACAAGTAGAGCAAGGAACAGTAATGGATGCAAAAGCATAGCACTTGAAATCATGGCTGACTCTGGAACCAGCGGGCTGCTGTGACTATAAAGCTTGATTGTGAATGTGAAGACATTGTATAAGCCATAAAGCACTGTTTCCCCACACTTAAGGACACATTGCATTTATATGGATCCCTAGCCAGCATGAAGTCTGGAGACTAAGTCCTGTTTTGCAACCTTTTCATCTTTATATCTGCCTATAGCCTGTTTTCTGCTGCCATTTCTAGAAAAACACAGTTTGTCTCCATAGCTATGGGGCTGAACTCCATCAAGCAAAGAAGACAGAGAAACATAAGGATTTGTGGATGATGTGGATGAATCACTCAGACACACTGTAAGAAGGCGGGCTGCTCACATTGTCGACGGAACAATCGAGTGCATTTGCCAAAAGTCAAATGCTGTGTTAATGAGGGGCTTCAGATTTAGCAGCAACCACATTAGGACCTATCATAACTCATCATCTCACAGAAAATAATGCAATGCCTGATAGAGTATGGAAATACAGCAAAAGTCAAAGGAATGCTCACCATCTCAGCACTTAGACAAATAACTCATTTTTATTCCATTTTTTAACAAAAACAGGAATTATTTTTAATGAAGTATTTGTAATCAGACTAATATTTAAACTAAAACTATTATTTATACTCCTAGGCACATATCCAAGAGAATGTAAGTAAGCAGATACTAGAGATGGCTGAATACTCATCTTTACCACAGCCCTATTTACAATAGCCAACCATAGAACCAGATTACCTGCCCAATAAGCAACACATGTATAGAGAAATGTGGCTTATAAATGTGTATAATGGAGTATTATTCAGATTATCAATGTTAGACAAGAAATGTACTCATTCCCTTCTTATATAACTATAACCCCTCTGTACGGCACCTTTACAACACAATAAAATAATAATAATAATAAAAAGATTATGTCATTTTTTTCAGGAAAAATGATAGAACTGGAGATCATTATGTTAAGTGAAATAAGCCAGGCTTGGAAGGACAACTATGATGTGTTTTCTCTCATACACAGAATCTAGACCGAAAAAGAAAAGGGTCACAAATATAAAAGGGGATGGTTGGGGGAGGTAAAGTAGGAGAAAAATGAGGGATGGGGTAACAAGTTGACAAGACATGTACTCACTACCTTACTTATATAACTGTAACCCCTACACCTTGACAACAAAATTAAAATTTAAATAAAAAGGGGATTGTTTAGGAGGAGAACCAGTAGTAGGCGAAGGAGTAAAAGATGAGGTAATGGAGGGATGAAAATGATCAAAGGATTTTATATGCACACATAAAAATAGAATAAGAGACTCATTTGTATTATTCTTTTAAAGGAAATGGGTAAGAATGAGAACTAGAGGGGATGGTTGATCACAGCATATTATACACATGTATGAAAGACACACTGTTGTACAAGATATATGTGCTAAGAAATATTATTGTGGAGACATTTTTTCCATGTTATGATATTTTCTACAACACAATTTTTTAAATTTTGACATACTTCAGAGCTAAAAGATGATTTAGAAACATGATAATGTAGCTATGTGTCTTTCTTTTTTTTTTTTTGTCAGTCGTGGGGCCTTAACTCTGGGCCTGGGCTCTGTCCCTCAGCTCTTCAGCTCAAGGCTAGCACGCTACCACTTGAGCCATAGCACTACTTCTGGCTTCTTCTGCTTATGTGGTGCTGAGGAATTGAACCCAGGGCTTCATGCATGCAAGGCAAGCACTCTACCACTGAGCCACCTTCCCAGTCCGATAATGTAGCTATGTACCTACCTTCTAGCCTACAAAGTAGAATGTACAGACACTGTCACGGTGTTGTTATGATGGCTGTGGCTGCTAGGCTGAAAGGCAGTGTGGGAGTATGGGAGACCACACTCCCAAAGGCCCACTGAAATCCTATAATTCTTATACTTGCCTGTGTCTCTTTGAGACTACTTCCTTCTCCCCACCAATCTCCAGACAAGGATTCTGTCTTTCTTGTAGTTTCCAATACCTAACCATGGTGGGTGAGTATTTATGAAGAAAGAGTGGGCTGGCGTGTTCTGCCTCTAGGCCTGATAACAGGGAGATGAAGAACATGAGTTCTAAAGTCAGACCATCTGTTTCTCAGTCTCAGCTCTACTACAAACACATTGTTTAACTCTCTAAGCATTAGTGAGCTCATTAAAATAGAAAGGGGATGGGGGAAATTCTAGCTTACCTGCCTTCTCTGCTATTTTCAGTCTTGAACACCAACTGCCTGATTCTTGTGGCCTCATCATTATGGCCTAAAATTCAACTGCCAAAAATTCATCCTTATTCAATAGTCACATTCCTATGCGATATAGAATCAGCCTCACTCCAGTTTCCAAGGATACTAAGATTTTTTTTTTGTCTAAACAATGATCTCAATCTTGACTGTGGCTAATTAGTTTAAAAATGGCATCTGGACTAAATCCAGTTACCAAACCTCTTCTACATGAATTTTGCTGTGTGTGTGTGCTGTCCTGGGGCTTGAACTCGGGGTGTGAGCACAGTCCCTGAACTTCTTTTGCTTAAGACTAGCTTCACTTCTGGCTTTTTAATTGGAGATAAGAGTCTCATAAACTTTCCTGCCTGGGCTGGCTTTGAATCATGATCCTCAGCTCTCAGCCTCCTGAGTAGTTAAGATTCTAGGTATGAACCACTGGCACCTGACTTTCTTCAATAAATTTTGAAAATATAAAACTCAAAATGTGACTCTTAATAGTGAATGCTGGGGGGGGGGGGCAGGAAATCAAGAAGTTTCCCATTGTCTCTCTGCTTGGTTTGGGTGGGGTTTAAGTTTGTCCTCCAGAAAAGTTTTTGTGCTAGAAGTTTGCTCCTTAGTGTGGCAATGTTAAGATATAAGGCTACCTCTTCAATGCCCTGAAGGTGTGCTGTCAGGAGGGACTGAGGTGGTTCTCGAGGAATCCCTGATTTAATTATTGAGAGAAGGTTGTTATAAAAGAACAAGCTCCTTCCAGTATCATTTTGTCTTCCTTGCTGGTGGTATGGTCTTCCTTTCCAAGCATCATGATTTTATCCACCACCAAGCCTTCACTAAAGCAAAACAGAAGCCAGCACCATGCCCTTGAACCTCCAGAACTGTGAGGGTTTTTTTTTTAATAACCACTTTTCTTTATAAAGTTACCTAGCCTCAGGAATTTCACTATAGTAAAATGTATGTCTGACTAATTTCCTATCCTATAGGAAGAAAAACTGACCTACAATGAGAATGAATGTAATTAATATATAAAAAGAGAAAAGGTGAGAGGGAGATTATTCTGGCTTTTGATTCCATGTTCTAGCAATCTCTAAGTTGGTTGCATCTATGTCTTTCTTGAATGTTGGTAGTAAAACCATTCTTTATTTTCTCTGCTCTCTTATATTCATATTTTCTGTCTATAATTTATTAGAGAGAGAAGGAGAAGAGAGAAACTATTGTTTGAATTTTTAATTGAAAATACCAGTAAAAGGGGTAAAGTGTCCATTATAGATGGATATCATAGAATAAATCTGTTAGAAAACTTCAAATTTGGGGAAAATAATTTTAATCTAATATGATGCAAACCTCATGTTTACCAGTGAGAAAGTTTCAGTCTTAAGAAAAGAATAGAGTCAACCAAATCACCCTGTGGGAAAAGGATGAATTATAATATTAGCAATGTGGGTTACCACATCAAAAGACTATAGAAAGCCAGGCACCAATGGCTCATGCCTATAATCCTAGCTACTCAGGAGGCTCAGATGTGAGGATAGCAGCCCAAAGCCAGCCCAAGCAGGAACGTCCATGAGACTCTTAGCTCCAATTAACCACCAGAAAACCAGAAGTGGTGCTGTACCTCAAGTGGTAGAGTGCTAGTCTTGAGCTGAAGAGCTGAGGGACAGCGCCCAGTCCCAGAGTTCAAGCCTCACATCTTTACAAGAAAATACATTTTTTAAAGTACATCTCCAAACATCCTTGGTGATAGTAAAAAAAAAAAAAAAAAAAAAAAAAAAAAAAAGATCATAGACTAGTTAGTTAGCTTACACAAAATGAATTTAACTTTTCTCACAGATCTGAGGATGGGAAGTCCAAGATAAGGTTTTTACATGGTTTGGCCTCTGATGAGAGCTATTTGGAGATAGCCACCTAGCTGCTGTGTCTAGGAATCGTGTGTAGAAAGAGAAGAAGCTTTCTAATCCTATGCCCGGCCACCATGACCTCATAAACTCTATTCACCCTAAAGCCTAATCTCCAAGTCTTATCACATTGGATTTAAGACTTCAATGTAGGAATGTAGATGGCACAATTCAGTCATTAACACATAGCTTTAGATGTTATAGGGCTGGCTAGGACTTTTTTTTTAAGATGACCTAATCTAAATTCTCTATTTGCAAATGGTGAGAAAATCCTGAGCAAATATAATGATGTTACAAGTATCTACGTGGCAGATTTTAACCTGCTTGGATAGCTGAGAACTGGAGGGTCACACTTGCAATCCTAACTACTAGACAAGAAAGTCTATGAGACTGTATTTTCAATTAACCATCAAAAAAGTGGAAATAGTGGCATGACTCAAGTAGTAGAATGCAAGGCTTGAGTGAAAAAGCCAAGCAAGTATGTGAGGCCATGAGTTCAAGCCCTCAGCATACTCTCTCTCTCTCTTTCTCTCTCTCTTTCTCTCTCTCTCTCTCTCTCTCTCTCACACACACACACACACACACACACACACACACACACACACACACACACACACACACACACAAATAAAATTGTCAAGCAGCAGGAAATATGTGACACTGTAGGGAAACTATTGGCATGACTTGGTAATTGGAGGCAATAATGGTAAAGGGGTAAAGCCAAGCAAATCCAGCCAGTTCTGCAAAATTACAGTTTTGTCAGAGGGAACCTGATTAGCACAGGTTAGCATAGTCATTCTGTATACATGGAAGATTGTTCCTTTCTATAAAATACGTGTAACCTGAAAATGCTCTAAAACTTATATTGTCTGTCTGCAGATTACTTATAATTCTTAATACAATGTAAAGGTTATGCAAATAGCTATGCTATTTGTATTGTTTAAAAATAATGATGGAAAAAAACTAACTGTACTTATTCAGTACCAGATGCAGCTTTTGTCCAAGTATATTTTATGACCTACGGTTGGTTCAATCTATGGAATGTGGATCCCACAGATACAGAAGGCCAACTGTATACAGCCGAAAGAACACTGCAAGCTTTGCCTTTAAAAAAAAAAATTCTCTAGCCAACCACCAGGCAAAAATTATTTGTTCTCTTCATGGCCCTGAGTATTTGGACATGCAAATCAACTGTGTCCATGCATAATTAAGACAGGCACTGTGGAAAGTTTCATTTTCCAAGGGAAAGGCTGCCAGACGGCTGGAAAGAAAGGTCAGCATGGATCAATGCCTCTTTACTCATCTCAGGCTGTGGGGGGGAGATCACTGCACCCCTCTTACCCTGCCCCTTTGTTGGCCGAGCTGGGGGGCCTCAGGAGGAGCTCTTGTCTCTTTCTAGACCTAGAGAGACCCTGAGGCTTTCTACAGAACATACTGGAATAGAGTATTTTTTTGCCTCAATTCAGAGCAGAGGTAGCTAGCTAGCTAGCTCTGCTTAGAGGCAGAAGTTTGTCCTTCTTCTGAAATCAGCATACTCACTTTATGACCCAGGAGGAAGCAAATATTTCTCTAAGTCAAACATTTGGGGAATGTTTACAGAAATGGAATGTGTACATTATTGAGGCACTGTTACCCAACTCCAAACAGAGCTTTAGTGATCTGCTTTGCATTACTGGAATTGGGATTCCCGTTCTCTGGGAGGGTGTGGAAGGAGTGTATTTTCCCATGGATACCTCTCTGCGTTGATCTGGTACCTCTGTGAATGGATCTGGTACTTGCGTGGAGGTGTGAAGAGGCTGGCTCTGGGATATGAAGACAGGCGGGAAGCTGAAAGGAATGGTGCTAGCTCTTGATGCTAGGGTAATGTCATTGACAGTGTCAGAGACAGAATGGCAGGAAAAGTGGGAACAGAAAGCCTTGCAGCCTTCTAGCCTGACGGATACCTAGCAGAAAGCCAGATAATGACAGAAAAATAAATTCATTTCCATACTCCCTCCCCCTACCTGGAAAACACATAGAAAAATGAGAGGCCATAGTAGCCTAATCACTAGTCCACTCCACCCCTTCCCTTAGGGAGTGTCTACACCCACTCTTCCTCATCTATCAGACTCTACTTCTCAGAATCATCCAAGCTACTCCCGAATAAGGGGTAAATTAAACATTATACTGTCACATCCATTCTTAGAGTAATAGGAAGAAAGAGTATAGAAAAAGGAAATGGGCACATACATGTGTGTGTGTGTGAGAGAGTGTATGAATTGATAACAAACAAGGAAGATGTGCCCATAGTTTTTGCCATCCTTGTTTCTGTGACTAGCTCAAGGCCCTATTTGTGTTTATAGCTTTTTCTTATTATGACATCAACCAGGACCTCAGCCGGTTGTATTCTTTTACTTGATAGTGCAGCATAAAATTTCATTCTTTTTATTAATCAGTAGCACTGCAGTTTGAATTCCATCCTTCCTTACGGTTGGTTGGGCATTCTACCATTTGAGCCATGTCCCCAGCTCTTGTTGCTTTCAGTATTTTTGAGATAGGGTTTTGCTTTTGGCCTCGGCTGGCCTGAGCTGTAATCCCCCTATTCATGCTCCCAGTTAGAGGTGGGTGCATATACCAGTTATTAGTTACGTAGGGTTTTCATAAACATTTTGCCTAGACTGGCCTCAAATCATGATATTCCTGATTTCTACCTCCCAAGTACCTAGTATTAGAGTCATGAGCTACACTACCCAGTATAACTTCATTCTTGAAGGATCTGACTCATTTGTCTGGTCTTTAGTTGCTGTCATTTTCCATTAACTTTTATTATTGGATATGCAATTATCAAGCTGTGCTGTCATGATCTTCCTTGGCTTCTAGTCGCTGGCCTCACAGTCCTCCCTGCGAACATTGTATAGTAACCACTCAATTTCTCTTTGGAAATTAGGTTCAATTATTCTGATCAGTATATTAACCCTCTTATTTTCTTCATTGAGTGGCACAAGGAGACTAAAATAGCCAAGTGATAGTCTCAACTTCCAAATCAATAACGTTATTATTTTGTTCTCTTGGTAGAAGCATTTCTTGGTAGGGAACAAATACATTCAAATCAACAGAACTCCAGAATCCACAAGGGCATCTATTCAAAGGAAGGCTTTCTACCCAGTCTTCCAGGATGTGATTTGCAGAGGCTCTGGTGCTGTCAGCTGCAAGAACTGCTTCACCAAAGTTTCACCCTTCACTGGACAGCAGCTGTCTGGTAAGTGAGTGAGCCAGCACTATAAAGTCTTCTCCATCTTGGCCAAACGCACAATTCTAACAGGCAATACTTTACTTATAAATCCCTCCTGATTAGCCCAAGGCCTTCTTCAGGCCTATATTGCAGTTTGAGTTCTCCATCTGCTCCATCCTGATTTCTTCCTCCTCCTTTTCACAGGTGATCGGACACCCCAATCCTCATCCCATAACAAAGTCTAGAAAAACCTACCTTACTAGAACTCGAGCTAACAAGAGGCAAGAAAAGCAGATAGGGCACAAAATTTAAGGAGGCATTGAGATAAGGTTTTGAAAAGTTTGTTCTTTAAAGTTCAGACCTTGTACTCACACAAACTGAGATCAAGTGCCACCTTTAATCCTAGGTCCTATACCCCTCCCTTGTCTCAATATAGTCTTGATATTATATTTTGTACATTAGTACTGTGAATGTCTAAGAGTCCAGGGGAGGTGGGTGTAGTGGCACATGCCTGTAAACCCAGCTACCTTGAAGGCAGAGATAGAAGGATCCCAGCTCAAGGCCAGCTCTGGCAAAAGTCAGTAAGACTTTATCTCAAAAATAAGCCAAGTATGGCACATATCTGAAATCTAGTTACTCAGGAGATTAAGGAGGAGAATCCTTGTCAGAGCCCAGCCCACTCAAATGCTTGAGACACTATCTGAAAAAAACAACTTACAACAGAATAAAAAAGATTAGTACATGTCTCAAATGGTAGTGCATTTACCTCACAAGCACTACACTAGGTTCAGTCTTCAGAAGTACCTCAGTCCCCTCAAATCAATATTAAGTCCTCAATGCAGTAGTATAATCCCTTAAGGAGATCAGTCGGCTACTTGGTAGTGGCAAGTTTAACTTGACTATACTTGGCATCTTCCATTCTGTAACGAGCAGTGTTTCATCTTCACAGTGACAGATACCATCTTCTGGATATTGATTTGCTTTTCTGTCTTTCAGACCTTCAACCTGATTTGTGATCCAAGGGCTGGATGTATGTTCAGTCCACCAAAATAGGTGATGATAGAAAAAAGCTTCAATGTGTTAGAATCTTTGTGCCTGGTCAGAGAACAACTTTAGAATAAAGCAAGAATAGAAGGCTGCTAGTTGTATCACAAATTAGGAGCTACTGGCCTTTTAGAGCATTAGAATGAACAATACAGATGAAATACTAACCCAGAGACAATATTCTGTGAATACGGGGTACATCTTGTTGAATATAGTATGGGTATCAATCAAAGACTTTTGCATGTCCTATTTCTCTAAGAGGAAGAGTACACGAGGCCAGGAACCAAAGGGTAAGACAAACTAGCTGCATTTTGCATTATTCCCAGTGTCTCATCAGGGCAAAGGGAACTTGGTGCTTCCCTCTAAACCCTAGATTTTGAGGACTAGGGATTCTAATTCCCAAAGAAACAATTAAGGGATGTAGCAGAAGTTCACAAGTGTACATTAGAGCTACTGCTTGGGTGCTTTGGTCTCCTACTCTCCAGAGCTCAGCAGGTGAGATGTGGAGCTAAAGCCTTGGAAAAGGTAATTAATACGAAACAGCTGCAGTGCGCGTTCATAGAGCCGCATCTGGATTAACTTGCTTTGTTATTTAGCATAATACCAGCTGAAATAAAATTGACCATCTAGACATCCCACAGAATGTCATGCTGATCCACTGTCTAATGACCTCTGATTAATCAGAACTACAGAGCAGGAAATGGCAAGATGGATGTCCTCATCTAGCACATGGACACTGCAGGGTGGGAGCGAAAACCTTACAAAGATTTCAGTCCCACCACATGATTTAAGCTTTGAAATATACCATCAGTTCTGTCATAAAACCCCTTTTTAAAAATGAACATTTCTCCCAATGTGATTGATCCATCTGAGGACAATGTCAGCTTAACAAAAAATTTCATATGTGCTTATGAAAGATTTAATTCTGGGAGAAATCCAAGGGGAAGTAGAAGATCCTTTCAGTGAACCATAAATGTACCACATAGGAGCCAACAACCCCATTTCACTGCATGCATTATGAACCACAGCCACCCATGTCTTGTGTACAACTTTGCTTAGGCCATTTTCTGTTGCTGTATCAGAATAGTTGAGACTGGACAAATTATATATGAAAGAAGTTTAATTAGGCTCCTAGTTCTAGAGGTTGTGATGTTCATGGTCCAGTAGCTGTATGTGCTGAGAGCTGCAAGCTACTTCATAGCATGGCAGAAATCAAAGGGGAGAAAGGATTGACATATGCAGGAGGGATGGGGCCAAATCTCTGAGATGGCTACTGTGTTCTTGTAAGAAAGACACTAATAGGATTTAAACCCTTAGGTCCCACCTCCCAAGAAGGGGGCATTAGGGAATTAAGATTCTAACACGTGAAACTTTAGTCATAAAATGCAATATATATACATGCATACATATCCTACAAAATTAAGAAAAATGAGGAAAGGAGTGGTACTGGCAGGAATATGGGAGAGAATGATGAGGAGTGTGGCAGTGATCTAGATGTATGGCTTGGTGGAATGGCAACTCCTTTGTACAACTACTTAAAGATAATAAAGCTACATTTTTACAAAAGATTCTAACACATGAAATCAATACATGGACTTTGGGGGCCAAATTCAAACCACAGCCGAGATTTGTTTTATTTCAGATAATCTTCCTTCTATCACTTCATAATAACTCATAGGCTGCAATTTTTTATGTCAACATCTATAACCAAACTTTGCATTTTTTCCAAGGTTAAGCTTAATATTTATTATAGTAATCATGTTACCTTCTTGTTACACCAACAACTCTTTCTCAGCTCACATTTATGGCTTTTCGGGGGATTCTCTATCAGCCACAGAGTAGGAAAAAAAAAAACAATTCAGACCTGTTCAAGATTGAGTCAACTTCACATATTGGTTCAGGCTAGAAATATATTGCTTCTGCACAATGGCACCACTTACATGTCTTACATCCAATTTCACCAAGGACGATGCCCCCAAGCAGTCAGTTGGACAGGACAATTCATCCCAGGAGGGCAGCCAGCTTCTGTCCTCAGCCACCTTGGGGCTTGCCCAGTGGACTTATAAATACAGAACCGACTCATATGGAGCAGTCACTGTGCTTCATGGCATGAATCCCTCTCCCTAAAACTGACCAAGCTACTGCCTCTGCTGAGTTTCTAGTCAATTAACAGCAGGGACCGCCGGAGAGTGTTCTATAGAAGCATCATTCTATGAGTTAAGTCTAAACAGCTGCTTAGAAGCAAGCTAATTCTTTTCAGGGCCTGAAAATTTGTTCTAGAAAAGGGATCTGTTCTAATTAAGATTGACTGCGACTCTGGATAGATGCTTGTCTTTCTTTCCCATAGTGCCATAACTCAAGGGCTCTGTTATTAGGTTTGTGAAACCAGGCACCCATTTTCTGCCGATGGAAATAAGAGAGTGTGCCTCACCTGTGAGCTCCACTACTGTAGATCACACACTCGGAAGGAGCCTGCTCCATGGGCTTGGGGTGGCTCTGAAAGGCATAGGTAACACACCAGCTTAGGTTGACAGCTTACAGCGTTGAAGTGCTGCTGTCCTGGATGCAGTAGAGGCCTTGAACCAATGTCTATCAAATGGCACTATTAACCTAGCAGGTAGAATCCATTAGAAGATAGAAGGCGTGACCTCTGTCACATCACTCACATAACACACTTGGGAACTTGTGCAAAATATTCATTTCTCTTCATTCCAGTAAATAAGCAGATTTCTTTTTAAAAAGTGCTTACTATTCTGGCAGTGCTGGTTAATTATGATAATTACTATTGTAAAGGTGATGGGGTTGGTGCCGCATGTAAGGAGCATAGACGAGTGTGTCTGAAATTCAAAGGATTTACTAAGACATGCCTTAGAACTTTCCTGCCCAGTTATAACAATTAACTAGCAATTGTAGCAACTCTAGCCTAAAAAGGTATGACCTTAGGATTGGGAGTCTGAGTCACCCCACTGGGCATGAAAATGATCAGGAATGCTAAACAAGGATAAATGCAATTTAGAATGGTCATTGGAAACATCTCTATTCACACATGGAACAGGCAGAAATGCCAGGAAATTAGCAGCCCCAGAATCATCCCTCAATCAAAGGACTAACAGAACTTCATGCATAAATATGCTCACTCGCTTTTACTTTGGGTAGAATAACTCTGAGGCATCTACTCAATACTGGCTCCTACAATTTCTCAGTGGAATTATGGTCCATTTCCTCACAAAAGTAATTTATTTGATGAAGCACCTGTTATTGGCTTCCTTTCCTTTCCTGTTTCACTTCTCCTCTCTCCAGCCAGTGTAGCCTCTATTACCTGCCAAATAAAACATTAGCACCTGAGGCTTTGTCTCAAGGTTTCCCTCTGGGAAAACCAAAATAGATAATACCATATTTGATTGGTTATAAGACATGGATATTTAAGTTATATTTTAACATTTCAGAAATTCTGATGAGTTTTATGGTGGAGAAGGCTACAATGCTTGATAAAAAATGTACTCATTATCTTGCCCATGTAATTGTAACCCCTCTGTACAGTATTTTCACAATAAAAAATAAATAAATGTTATTGAAGCACAAAAAATATGAAAAATAAAGCTGTGTCTTACAATCTGTGACATGTTAGAGTCAATAAATTACAGTACTACTATATGTTTCACAAACTTCCAGTATCATTCAGACATTTACTAGAAGGGAACAAATGTTTATTTATCCTGCCAGATGACAAGCATAGGATAGACACTTTCATACTTTAGTCTTCAAAATGACCTTGTTGCAATATGAATATTTCTATTTTATAAACTAAAAAACAACAGAAGCAAGTCAGGAAGTTGAAATAAGATTATTGGAAGAGTGGAGGATGTAGATGAGTGCAAAAGGGAAAGAAATACAGCATGAATACCCATGTACATATGTAATAAAAGAAGTAGGAAATGTGAAATGAGTCTGGGTTGTGAGAATAGACAGGATAGGAGAATATGATGGAAGGAATGCCTCTCATAAAGAAGCACTGATAGAGCGCTCGCCTTGAGCTGAAGAGCTGACAGCACTCAGGCCCAGAGTTCAAGCCCCATGACCGACAAAAAAAAAAGAAACAAAAAAAAATAAAGAAGCACTGAGTGAGGCACCGATAGCTCACACATGTAATCCTAGCTACTCAGGAGGCTGAGCCTGAGGGTAGCAGTTTGAAGCCAGCCCATGAAGGAAAGACCATGAGACTCTTATCTCCAGTAAACTACTCAGAAAATGCTGGAAGTGGTACTGTGGCTCAAGTAGTAGAACACTAGCTTTGAGCACAAAGATGCTCAGGGACAGCACTTAGGCCCTGAGTTCAAGCCCTAGGCCAGGAAAAAAAAAAGCTCTAGACACTTAGATGAACACATTAAAGAGTAATCCCCTTGGGAATAATGAAAGGGGTAACATTAATCAAGATGCATTACACTCACAAACTGACATGTTGAATTAAAACTCCTTTGGACAACTGCTAAAAATAATAATAATAAATTGTAAACCCCTTTGTACAACCTTTTGAAGTTCAGAGAAAAGAATTTTAACCCTGAGATGAATTAAGTTATTTAGCCAAGGACACAAGGATGTCAAAATCTCTCACTAAATTTTATTGTTTTAAACAATTTAGCAGAACAATTTGCATACAAAATGAATTGGTGAAAACAATTAGTTTTCTTTTCCCTTGAGTCAAACAGAACTAAGGATATAATAGCAAATGGACAAAAATATCAAAATATGATCATAACATGTATTATAAGGATGTCTAGAATCAGATGCTATCACCCATTGCTGGAAAAGTACAAGTTGTACCATCCCTTTGGAAAGGAGTGGACAACAGTAGTGTCTGTGTGTGTGTGTGTGTATATGATGTATACTCTAGGATTCAAGGACATCATTTTTAGTAATACACCATAGATATACCATAAAAATGATCACTGAAGCACTGCCTATAAATACAAAAATTTGAAACTCTTAAACTCCAATTACAGAATGGATTTTTTAAAATGTGATTTATTCAAGAACACTGGAAGACAGGCACCGTGTGCTTGTGCAGGTTATCTTAGCTACTCTGGAGGCTAAGATCAGAAGATTGTGGTTCAAAGCCAAGTCAGTGAGACTCTTAGCCCTAACTAACCAGAAGAAAGCTTCAAGTAGAGCTTTGATTCAAGTGGTAGACCACCAGTGTGGAATTAAACAAGCTAAAAAACAGTGCCCACAACCCTGAGTTCAAGCCCCGTTGGCAAAATAAAATAAAAAATAAAAGTTCAACAAACTTGAAAACAATTAAATCCTCATCAATTAGTTTTGATAGTATCCTGAATTATGAGCGAAGAAAGCAAATTAGAAGGTCACAAGGAAAGTGGTGTCATATGAACACCTATCTGTAGTAGACATACTTTACAAGGTGAGCTTACAGAATCTGAATCATGTTTGTTTTTAGTTCTCTAGAAAAGAAATAGGAATATTTGATAATGATTTTCATCTTTCTAAGTATTCCTAAGTGTCTTAAGACAATTTTTAAAAATTAGTATACTTGATAATGCTTTCCTAACTAAAACTATCCAACTACATTTTTGGATATTTTGAAAGTTGCAGTGCATTGTTACATTATGCATGAAGTATAATAAACGCTTATGTTGTTTATGGCAATAATTTTCAAATCATCTAGTATGGGTAGAAGTATAATAGGCCACTACTAAGGGCTCTATGAAATATAAATTTATTTGTCACAAAACACCCACTCTATACCCTGTAACTATGAACTACAACCACTATAATGTATTAATATCTACTGAAGGTGTTCCCACTGGGAACTTTAATTAGGTAGCCTTTTGTATTGAGATAATAAATTGGGCTAAAATCCAAAGCTAATATTATTTCTAATAACTACCTGCTATGACAAATTAGATGAAAATCAGTTAAATCCATTTTTATTCATTCACATAACAAATGTATTCTGAACACCTATTCATGCCACTCTCCTAGGCTCTCTGGATACAGTGGTTGAAAAATACAGTTCTTTCTCACTTAGCTGATACCCTATAGAGTGGGACAATAGGAAATTAACAAAAAGGAAAACAAACACATAAATCAAGTAGTAATGAGTACTATAAAGTAAAAGAAGGCAGTTGGCAGGATGTGAGATTTGACTAAGGCAAAGACCAGTAATCGTCTCTTAGGATCTACTATAGTAACTTCCTTTGAGTACAGAACCTCTTGAGTTTAGTGTACTAAGCCATCCAGCTTCAGGTGGTATTTATTTCACAGCCTCTCTTGCAGCTAGGTGAGTTATACACATTTATGTTTGGGCTAAAGGAGTGTTAAGTAAGAGAGAATTCTATATCATCCCTCTAGAGACAAAAACCACTTGTCTTATACGAAAAATGGTTTGAGACTACGAAGTGGCAATAATTAGAGAAGGATGTCAGAGACACTTCATGGTCTCTGGATTATTTTAAATAAACAGTACACATATATTACTCTTAAGGCATACTTCTGCAGCTCTTTGATGAAACAGACTATTTTGTCCTTTAAATAACTGAGCAGAGATTGATTTTTTTAAAACTGAGTCAGAAGGGAAAGCCTCTCTGAGGAGGGAGGCAAAAGAGCAGGGAGTTCACAGAAATGAGAGAGGGAGACAAGGAAAGTGAGAGAAAGAGATTCAACAATATAGGAGGAAAGCATCTTAGGCAGAGGATCCAGAAGTTCAAGCATCCAAGTCAGAGATGAACTCCTCAGAGTTGAGGAACATTATAAAAAGCTGCCATAACTGGCATGGAGTAAGTCAGAAGAGACACAGGATAGCAAATAAGGAGGGGAGAGGAACCCACACGAAGGTCTGGAAATTACTGTGAGAGTTCACAAAAGCACAGCATTGTAGCAAAACAGGAAGAGTACTGCATCAGATTTTGTCTTCATCTTGCACTGTAAGCTCTTTCTCTGTGAGACAAAAAATATCTTCCTTGTTGGTGCTGAGGACTTCAGTTACTCAGAGCTGAATGCACTTCTATAATATTGACTTAATTATTTTGATTATGTCATAAAGCATGCATTTTTAAGAAAAACGTATCAGTCTTTATCAGAAATATCCAATTTGTTGTGTTTTTCAAATTATTTGCAAACTATTAATTTCCTGGGTCTGCTACAACAAAATGGATGGACCTAGGGCAATGAAAACATCTTGTCTCAGTTCTAAAGGCAAAACTCCAAAATGAAGGTGTTGCTGGAGTCATGCTGCCTCTTTAATTTACTGAGAAAATTATTTAGTATAGAAAATTATTTATTATAGATCAATTTAGTATGGAAAATTATTTATTACAGATCAATTTAGTGATTTCATTACTGTCAGCATTCTATACCTAAAACCATTATTATCAGGTACATACAAGTGTAGGCAGTTCTTTTTTATTCTGTACATTTTATTTTTGTTATTATATACTTATAATTGCCTTTAAAATGATTTATTTTTTCATTGTCAATAAAAGCATAAATAACACAAATAGTGACAGCTCAGATTTTGCTCCATTATGGAAAGCTATTAGAGAATTTTGACAGGGGCATGATGACATTTGGTATAAACTTTAAAAGTGTCATTTTGGCTGCTATATGGAGAGTCCATGATTGAGCAGCAAGAATGGATGGAGAAAATGAGTCATTGTATAGTTCAGGAGAAAGACTGCAATGTCCTTAAGTAGAATACTAGATGTAGATATAAGAAGAAAGATTCTGAGCTGGGCTTTGGTGGCTCACACCTATAATCCTAGCTACTTCAGAGGCTGAGATCTGAGGATCATGGTTCAAAACCAGCCCAGGCAGGCAAGTCCATGAGACTCCTATCTCCAATTGACCATCAGAAAACAGGAAGTGGTGCTGTAGCTCAAGTGGTAGAGTACTTCCTTGAACTGAAGAGTTCAAGGACAGCGCCCAGGCCCAGAGTTCAAGACCTACGACCAACACAAAAAAAAAAAAAAAAAAAGGAAGAAAGATTCTGGAAACATCTTGAAGGGCAAACTATAGGAATTAAGGACGGGCCCAAGGTTTTTGATCAAATAAGCTTGATAAGGAGGGGGAAGGAGTAGCTTGTGATGCAAGCAGGCAGTTGGGATAGTACAAGAAGAAGCCTGAAAAAGCCACCAAAGAAAGTCCTGTAACACATGGAGGCTGAACAACACACTGCTGAATCACAAGTGGGTCATGGAAGAGATTAGAAAGGAAATTCAAATGTTCATGATATTCAACAAAAATGAACACACAAATTACCAGCTCCTCTGGGACACAGCAAAGGCAGTACTCAGGGGCAAGTTTATAGCTCTGAGTTCCTACATCAACAAATTGGAGAGATCTAAAACCAACAATTTAATGAGACATCTGAACCTCCTTGGAAAAGAGCAGCAAGAAAAACCCCAATCCAGTAGATGGAAAGAAATAATTAAAATTAAATCAGAATTAAATGAATTAGAATCCAAAAAAACTATAGAAAGAATCAACAAAAAAAGAGTTGGTTCTTCGAAAAACTTAACAAAATTGACAGACCCTTAGCAAATCTTATCAGAAAAAGAAGAGAACACACCCAAATAAATAAACTCAGAGATAAGAATGGAAACATCACCACAGAAACAACCAAGATTCAGAATGCTATAAGGGAATAATTCTCAAAAGTTTATGCTAGTAAGTTTGACAACTTGGCAGAAATGGACCTTTTCCTAAAATATTGACATGCCAAAACTAAACCAAGATGAGTTAAACCATCTTAACAGGGCCATATCAAGCATTGAAATAGAAACAGCAATAAGAGACTTTCCATCTAAGAAAAGCCCAGGACCAGATGATTTTACAGTGGAATCCTACAAGGCCTTCAAAGCAGAGCTCCCACCAATGCTCCTCCAACTCTTCAATGAAATTGAAAGAGAAAGTTCACTACCGAACTCATTCTATGAAGCCATCATAACCCTCATCCCAAAACCAGGCAGGGACTCATCAAAGAAAGAGAACTATAGACCCATTTCTTTGATGAACATTGATGCAAAACTTCTCAACAAAATTTTGGCCAATCGACTTCAACAATTCATCCAAAAAGTCATACACCACGATCAAACAGGATTCATTTCAGGGATGTAAAGCTGGTTCAATATATGCAAATCAATTAATATAATTCATCACATCAAGAGGAGCAAGGATAAGAACCACATGGTTATCTCAATAGATGCAGAAAAAGCATTTGACAAGATCCAATACCCCTTTATGATGAAGGTTCTGGAAAAATTAGGAATCAGTGGAACATTCCTCAATACAATAAAGGCTGTATATGACAAATCTACAGCCAGCATTATACTTAATGGTGAAAAACTAAAGCCATTTTCTCTTAACTCAGGAACGAGACAAGGATGTCCACTCTCTCCACTTCTTTTCAATCAGATATTAGAATGCCTAACTACAGCAATAAGACAAGATGTAAACATAAAGAAGGAAAAAAAGAAGTAAAACTCTCCTTTTTCGCACATGACATGATCTTGTATTTAAAGAATCCCACATACTACACTCCCAAATTACTCAAGCTGATTCAAAACTTTGGCAAAGTAGCAGGGTATAAAATTAACCCTCAAAAATCAATGGCTTTTCTGTATGACAACAATGAGAAAAGTGTGGCTAAAATTAGGAAAGCAACTCCATTTGTAATAGCCCCACAAAAAAAATAAAATACCTAGGAATTAACTTAACCAAAGAAGTGAAGGACCTCTATGATGAAAACTTTAAAAACTTGAAAAAGGAAATCAAAACAGAACTTAGAAAGTGGCAAAACTCCCATGCTCCTGGATTGGAAAGATCACCATCATGAAAATGGCAATATTTCCCAAGGCTATCTACAAATTCAATGCAATACCCTATCAATATTCCAACCTCATTCTTCAAGGAAATAGAAGAGGCAATCCAAAAATTCATATGGAATAATAAAAGACCACTGAATAGCAAAAACAATCCTCAACAGAAAGAACAGTGCTGGAAGAATATCAATACCAAATTTCAAACTTTACTACAAAGCCATAGTAATCAAAACAGCTTGGTACAGGCACAAGAACAGACCTCAGGACCAATGGAATAGAATTGAAAACCCAGAAATGAACCTACAGACCTATAGTCATCTAATTTTCAATAAGGGAGCTAAAACAATAGAATGGAAGAAAGACAGCCTCTTCAGTAAATGGTGCTGGCAAAATTGGTCAACTACTTGTAGAAAACTAAAGCTAGATCCTTATATATCACCCTGCACCAGAATCAACTCCAAATGGATCAAAGACCTCAGAGTCAAAGCAGACACTCTGAAAACATTACAGGATGGAATAGGAGAAACCCTAGGTCTCCTTGGCACAGGCTGAAATTTTCTTAATAGAGACACAGAAACACAACAAATCAAAGAAAGGTTGGACAAATGGGATTGCCTGAAATTGCGCAGCTTCTGCATGGCAAAGGACATAGCTAGCACGATCAATAGAAAGCCCATAGATTGGGAGAAAATCTTCACTAGCCATACAATGGACAATATCTAAAATATACCTGGAACTCAAAAAATTTAATCCCCCAACAACAAATCTTCAAAGAAACAACTGCCCAATAAATAAGTGGGCTAAAGACTTAAAGAGAAATTTCTCTGAAGATGAAAGAAGGATGGCCAATAGACACATGAAGAAATGCTCAACTTCCCTAGCCATAAAAGAAATGCAAATCCAAACAACATTGAGATACCACCTCACCCCAGTTAGAATGGCTAGAGTCAAGAACTCTAATAACAACAGATTCTGGAGAGGATGTGGACAGAAAGGAACCTTACTGCATTGTTGGTGGGAGTGTAAACTTGTTCAACCACTTTGGAAAGCAGTATGGAGGTTCCTCAAAAGACTCCACATAGAGTTCCCCTATGACCCAGCAATCCCACTTTTGGGCATTTACCAAAATGTTCACAAACAATACCACACTAAAGCTACCAGCACGACTATGTTTATTGCAGCATTATTTTATTTATTTTATTTATTTTATTTATTTATGGAACCAACCCTGATGCCCCTCAGTAGACGAATGGATCAAGAGAATATGTATATAAATATATATGTGTGTGTGTGTGTGTGTGTGTGTGTGTGCGCACACACACACACACACACACACACACACACACACACACACAATGGAATTCTATGCCTCCATCAGAAAGAATGACATTGCCCCATTTGTTAGGAAATGGAAAGACTTGGAAAAAATTATAATAAGTATAGTAAGCCAGGCCCAAAGAAACATAAGTTCCATGGTTTCCCTTATTTGCAATAACTAGTATATGTCTGAGTCAAGCAGAAAAGGTCAGATAAGTTGATGTTAGGGAAGTGAACCCTAAGATATGTATTCAAATGTTTTTTCTTTCATGTGATTGTTTCTAATACATTTATAAGATGATTTCTTTGTTGCTTTGTATGTCCCTCCCCCATGGTATAACCCCTGCTTTCACTGTATTTGATGTCAGTATAATTTTTGGAGGGGAAGGGGAAAAAAACAAATTGTTTAAATAGGGATACAGGTGGACCCATTGGCACAATGAGATGCACAAGTGGTTATGTCGAAAACGAACTTTACAACTTTGGTTGGGGGGAGGAGATTTGGGTGGGGGGAAAGGATGGGAAGGGATGGGAAGGGGAAACAAAGGAGGAAGCTATAATGCTTGATAAGAAATGTACTCATTATCTTGCCCATGTAATTGTAACCCCTCTATACAGTATTTTCACAATTAAAAAAAAGCCTGAAAGAAGGTCAAAGTTTAGAATATAAATTTAGGTACCACCACCATACTCATGGAAGTTAAAGTTGTGGTAGTTAAAGCTGTCAAATAGTATCATCCAAAAAAGAGCATCTAGACACGGAACAAAAAAAGGTACAGTGATTTAATTGTATTTTAGTCTTTTGACATTGTATCAGTTTCTGGGGAATTCACCTCTGAGATATGGACTAAGGAGGAAGAAGACAATGTCAGAGGCAAGTTAAACGGGAAGAGGTGATGTACCTACCTTTCAAGTCTTTGAAGATGGTACTAAACTGTTGCCTTCTTCTAGGGCAGGGTGCTGCTGTTGGTTCATATCATAGTAGGGAGGAGAAGTTCTACCAGCTTCTGTTTGGTTTTTTCAAACATAACTACTCAGTCCCCAGATAAGAAAGCCAAAGTGGGGACCCAACCCCAGAGCTAGCCATTAGGGAGACAATGAAAACATGGACCTTAGTTGGTCCCAACTCCACGTGATTACCAGAAGCCTCCACTATGGCATAAACCAACCCACAAAAGTCAACCTACTACAAGTCATTCTGGATCTCCCCAAGAGCTATATGACATAAGACTAAGTGGTTTGTGCTTCTAAAAGACCTTCTGATATCCAGCTTCCATACCCTCTGGTATAGTACGGCAGAAACTACTGGACTTTACTTCATAATTTTAGAATGAAGACAAAATAGAAGTTGATCAACTAAAACGTGAAAATCTTCAAAACTTTTAAAGCCCAATCTGAACTTCTATAGACCTTTACAAAAGCTGTATATAGTTTGGTTGCTGCTTGGTTGGCAGATGAGTTATTTGGCAGACTGTCTTCTGCAAAATTGCCTTTGAGTTGTATGTTGCTGATTTTTCATATTTGCCATTTTATCTTGTTTGATGGAGGACACAGGGATTAGAACCACAGACCTGAATCCTAGTCACATTTCACATGTCACTGGAGCAATTGTGCCAGCATTTAATTCTTCATCTATAAAAGGAAGTAGTACACATAATTTTTACCTTGTGGATGAATTCCCACTAATGGATACTGAGGCTTATCGAGTCCTTATAGTATTTTATATATGTTTTTATTATAATATATTATATACTATTATATATAATACACAATATGTGTATTATAATATATAATATATAATATAATATATTATATATAATATATATAATATAATATATATAATATAATATATAATGTATTATATATTATAATATAATATGTATATTATACATATTATAATATAATATGTATATTATAATATATAATACATTATATATTATAATATATAATGTATTATATATTATATATTATAATATATAATACATTATATATTATAATATATTCTTTATATATTATATTTTATATATTTTAAAATATATCCAAAGAAGCATTTTGTTGTTTATTTTTACCAATACTAGCCCTGTTAATGAGCAGAGTGGTATGTCCTTCATGTACAGATGAACAGGTGGGGTTAAAGTGTTTAAAAGGGTCACACATAGTAAGTGTGAAGATTTAGACTTTCTGACTCTAGATTGTACAGGTTCAGGAGAGATGGTTTCCAATGCCCCAAGTGCTACATCTCCCCAAATCATACACTCACATTAGAATCCTAGCAATAGTTAATATAAAGTATACCCTTGGTCTTGTATGGAATCATTGTGTAAGAATTATGCTCTTTGGTCTTTTATAGAATCATATAGAACCACAAAAACTGATTAAAGGATGGTATACTTATGAAAGGAGTTCAAATTCCTCTGAACAACTAATGAACTGTTTAACAAAATGAATACCACAAAGCAGAAACATGTTTAGGGGAGAAAGTCAAGGGGGCAGGCACACAAATGAAAAGAGGAAGGATGAGCAAAGCAGCCATTATACTCAATGTATATTATGTAAAAATGAAACTACATAACGAGGGTAGGGATGAGAGAAGAAAAATGGGGGAGAATGATGAAAGGGGTGATGTTAATCAAGATGCATTGTATTTCTTGAATCTCTGTGCAGCTAAATAATAATAGGAGGAGGAAGAGGAGGAAGAGGAAAAGAGGGAAGAAGGAGAAGAAAGAAGAAGAGAAGAAGAAGAAGAAAAAGAAGAAGGAGGAGGAGGAGGAGGAGGAGGAGGAGGAGGACGACGACGACGATGACGACGACGAGGAGGACAAGGATGACGATGAGGATGAGGGGGGAGGATAAGGAGGGGGAGGATGAGGAGGGGGAGGAGGAGGAGGGGGGAGGGGGAGGAGGAAGAGGAGAAAGAAGTACCAGCAGCACCAGCAGTACCACTACTACCCTATTCTACCCTCTCCTACCCTATCACTTACTCTTGGGAGAAAAAATAATTATGCTCTTTTCTGGTCTATATGCCTTTGATGAAATTATCTTTCCTCTTTAAATGGTCTCTGCTGATAATGTTTTTCACCCAAAAATATCAATAAAATAATACCTTACTATACAGTGTTGCAAGTGTTACACAAGTTTTTTTTTAATATTATTTTATTTTATTTGAGAACATACTGTACAGAGGGGCTACAAGTTTTATATACACATTTTTAGTACAGTGCCTGAGGCATGGAACTCAATAATGTTATTGTTGTTAACAAGTACATTGTAAAATGACTTATCATTTTTAAACTCGGCTCACATAGTTCTGCCTTTTCTAAGCCTTCTCTGTCCCATGCTAACATCCACCTCTAGGTTAAATTAACATTCATCTGTCAATATTCATTTGGCCTGTTCCCGTAACTTAACTATCACTACAATAAACATGGGAGCACATAACTATCAATTCTCTTGGATATGTGCTACAAGAGATTCCTGGTTCAGAGAGCAGTTCTTTTTTGTTGTTTTCTTAGTTTTTAGAGGAATCTCGATTTTTAAATAATAAATACACCATTTTACATCCCTGCTAGTAGTGTGCAAAGTTTCAAACTTCTCCACAACCTAATACATGTTATCTTCGAACAATAGCAGCTATGATGTGGCATCTTATTGTAGTTTTGAGTTGTAGCTTTGATTTGCCTTTCTCTGATGGTTAGCAATGTTGAACATCCTTTGCTTGCTTACTTGTTGACACATACACACTGTAAGCTACATGTATTATTCAACCTTTAAAAAGTAAATAATTCCTATCATCTATAACAACATAGGTGCACTTATAACACAAGCAAAAAAGTCTCAGTCAAAGAAGGTCAAATACTATGTGATTGTTCTTAAATAAGTAATCTAAATGGTCAAACATACAGCTGTAGGTAAAAGAATAATGGGCACCTTGGTATGAGGGGTTGTGCTTAATGAATACCGGAGTTTTCTTATTGTACTGTTTGCAGTTCTGCTTTTTCTTTTTCTTCTTTTTCTCTTTTGGTTCTGTTTTTTATTTCTGTACTCTGTCTTGTAGGTAAGTTTATCTAATTTGGGGAGGGGAAGGGGAAGCACAGAAACTGTGGGACAAAGGGTGAACTAATTCAGCAGTGATACTCACTAGACACTATGCTGAAAATCAGTTATACAACTTGGGGGAGAGAGGTGGAAAGAGGGAAAAGACTTGGAGAAAATGAGGGAGTAGGTAGCACTGTTCAAAAAGAAATGTACTCATTACCTGACTGTTTAACTGTAACCCCTCTGTACAACACCTTTACAATTAAAATAATGATTTAAAAAATTCAAAGTGGGCTGGGAAGGTGGCTCAGTGGTAGGGTGCTTGCCTTGCATGCATGAGGCCCTGGGTTCGATTCCTCAGCACCACATAAGCAAAAAGAAAAAAGCCGGAAGTGGCACTGTGGCTCAAGCGGTAGAGCACTAGCCTTGAGCTGAAGAGCTGAAGGACAGCGTTCAGGCCCCACGACCAGACCCTCCCCCCCCCAAAAAAAATAGTTGGTAAAAAATTCAAAGTAAGTTGAGAAAGTTCCAGAGATCTGCTGTACAACATAGCCTATAGATAACAATAAAGGATTGTGCTGTAACAATTTAAGAGGAAGATTTGCTAAGTGTTCTTACATAAAAGCAATAAAGCAAAGATAAACGGCGAAAACAGCCAAACCTCACAGGATACAAGAAGGTGGAGATATATATATATATATCTCCACCTTCTTGACCATGATGTTAACGTGAACATAAATATCTGTACAAGACCATATTGCACACATTAACATATGAAATTTTACCTATGTCTTATATCTCAATAGAGCTGAAAAATGAAGTATGTCTCCTTTTCTATGCCTATTGGTCTCTTGCACTGGCTCCTAGCTGTATTTTATGTTTTGTTATGTGTATAGCTCCCACTAGACTCCTAGTGACCAGGTTTTATTTATTCCTCAGTGTATGTAACATGTACTGGTCAAGAATCTTGAGATCAAATATTCTTTTTACCCATCACTCACTCTCAACACACTCCCAAGTCCTCCTGAAGAGATTATATTCCACTCAGGCCAAGACTATCCTTTTTAGTGAGAAGAAGATTTTCTTACATATGTGATAATTCTAATAAATTCTATCCAATAGAAACTTGCAATGTGTAAGTTCCTCACACTTCCTTATCCATTTACCATTCAATTTTTAGGCCAGTTACTGGTTCCATGTGTCTAAGATGAAAAGAAAACAAAGAATACCATTTCTGCTCTCTGGTGTTGCTCTCAGATGGCAAACAGACCCTTTGCTGTTCAGTCCAAAACCAATGGAAACGAGTAGGCAGATGAGAACAGGGTACCATTATTATTGCTTGTATAACTACCTTGTGACCACTGCTTGAATCAAGTATCAGAATGGAGCTTCCTCTATGCCATCACCTGTCCTTCCCATGACCACTGTCTTTGTAATCTGGTTGGGGAGGAGTCTATGGAAAAGATACTCACTCTGCCAGCTTCTTGGGGGATACACACCCAAGGATGTGGTTCATGACATAGCAAATCAAGACACTTTTCCATAAAATGAAACAGGAAGGAAGAAAGGGAAGGAAAGAGAGGGAGCGGAGGGAGGAATCTAGAGTAGAAAGGAGGAAGAGAACTTTCATTCCTAAAGACAAAAAGTTAGTTTAAAACTGCTACTCAAATATTCCTTCCTCCTAAGAAATGAAATAAAAGTCTCTTAGTGAATTTGAACCCTAATAATAAGTTCCCTTAAAATATGCCCCCAGAGACCTCTCAGTTTAATGGGAATTATGTATATCCTTGTGCATGGAGAAAGTGTGTAAATAGGTTGATCAGTTCTGTACTCAAGGTTAATGAGAAATGGTGAGTTAGATAAAAGGAACTAATTTGCTTTTTTGAGCTGACTGGGAAATTTTATTTGAATCTGTTGAGAGTTCATTTTTTATTCTCTTACGTACTAAGCACTCAAGATGTACAGGCCCTAGCGTTCATTCACTAAGTCCTCACAAATATCTCTGAGGATTATTTTTCCATTCAACAGAAGAAGTAACAAGCAGAGAAGGTAAATGACTTATCCAAAGTCACAACAGATCTTAAGTTTTATCATTTATCAGTTTTGTGACAGAACCAGTCACTTAACCACTTGAACCTCAGTTTCCCCTTTCATAAAGCAAGAAATATGATTGTAGACCTCCATGACTACTGGATATTTCATACCCAACCTATTTTGAAAGGTTGTCATGGAAATTAAAAGGGGTAATGCACATGAAGTGTTTTTGAAAATTAAAAGCCTAGATCAATACGAGGGATTATTGAAGTCATTACTGCACAGCCCACTGCAAATTGGTGGCAAACACTGCTAGCTCTTGCCCCATACTTACCCTCTTTTCTTTATTATATTAACAGATCACTGTTTCTATTTCCACAGTTCATGTGCCTATTTAAAAATATAATTCCTCTACTGGAGAAAGCACTATATATCCTGACACACCCAAGTTGAAAATGTGATGGAGCATGCATTTAGTAAGACAACCTACCAAATATCCTAGCTAGCAACACAGCACACTGAGTATCAAAAGTTTCTCCCTGTGATAGTGTGGCTGATTGGGAGCTGAGGCTTTTTGCTACTGGCCAGCTTCTTGAGCAAGTATCAGACCACATATTGCTTGCATGAAAAAAGGATCAAAATTCAGAACTGGAAATACAGTTTGTATTGAGTGCACTTTGCTTTTAAACCATCAGAAAGTCAACAAATCATAGAGTTGAACCCTGATAGGTAAGTCAGGGGGAGGTGTATATTTACATCCCACAGACCCTCAGGGCCAGGTATAACCATCAGATCATTCTCATCCACTGAGATAGAAGTAAAAGTCTATTGTGTGATGTTTCCAGAAAGCTGTTGTTTCTCTGGCAAAAAGAGACTGATTCCATTGTCATGTGTCTCAGCCTTCTATCTGCCTTGAGCTCAGACTGGGTGCTTATGATCACCATCTTGCAACCATAAAGAACAGGTCCTGTGTTTCAAATGTCAGAGCAGGAGGCTAGAAGAATCCAAGGCCCTTAACTATGTGCTTGAGCAGTTATACTAGCTCAAACCCATCTATCTTAAGTTTCAAACAAACAAACAACGCTTGATTTAGTTACACCAATGTATTCAGAGAGTTCTATCACAATAAGCCAAAGACAGTTTGGATTGACAATATTTATCGTGCTAATAAAAGAAATGGAACAAGTGTCTATTGACGTCTGTTGAGACAATTTTGTACCCATGCATCATTAATATATGTGATTAAGTTCTGCACCATTGTAGAAACAAATACTTTCATGTTACTGATGGTTTGGACACACCCTGCTTTGATGCAGTATGCTGATCAAGCCAAGAGGCTGGCATCTGAACATCCAAAGGAGCCTCAATCACTTGAAAGACCGTATGGCACAGGATTAAGGGTTTTGCCTTTGAAGCCAGACAGCTCTGAGTTTGTTTCATGGCTGTACTGCTTTCTGTTGATACTTACATGACCTGAGGAGATTACTTCACTGCTCTGAGGCTCAATTTCCTCGTCATCTGGTTCACTTAGCACACAGAGGTTTGTCAGGAGGCCCAAATGAGATAGCAGATGTGAACTTACTCAATCTGCAGACTATGTATTAGTGTGATTTGTCTTCTGCAGTCCGTCTGGGAGATAGGAAGCCCAGAGAAGGGAGGAGAGGGCAAGAGAAGGAAAGAGTTAGTTACAGCTATAAGTTGGACTCCAAAGATATAGAATCATTGATCTGCAAGGAGCCATGGAAGAGGTTGCTTAGGTCAGTGCCAACCTTGTAACCAACCTATGCTCTAAGCCATTTCCCTGAGGCCCCAGCAGAGCTGGAAATATCCTTTGCCTCTAATGTTGTTCGATATATTTTTGACTGAGCTGGAGTTAAGGGAAGGAGGAAGAAAGAGCCAAGCTGATGTAACTATTGATAATTTTAAAAAGCTGAAAAATGAACACAGCTGCCCCTACAGCTGTCAAAGTCTCTCCTGGGACTTATTACTAAGACCGAGATCATCCTGTTAGGACCTTGCACTGATTCCATGTGGATTTAAATATAGAAGCTTCAGAAGGGTGGAGGGAGGATAACAAAGAAGCGGAGGCTTGCTGGATACAGAGATCCCTGTTGCTGCTGACCTGTGGCTGCACAACTGGTTGCAACCACAATGGCAAGAGGAGAGCAGCAGGAAGGGCACAGTACTAGTAACAGGGAGTCCTGGGATCAAGCGTTAATAATTTAGCAACTGTGAGAACAAACAAGTCATGGAACTGCACTGATCCTCAGGGTCCTCAACCTTTCTGTGAAATAACCATGAAAAAGTGATAGGGAATGTACAACAATGATGGCTAACACGGAGTAGTTAACACAACACAGGCTCTATTGTAGGCCTTTTATGCGCTGTACATCATCTCATCCTCCCAATAACTGTATGGGGTTGACATTGTATTGTTTCTATTTTATAAGTAAGAGAACTAAAAGTGCATAGACGTGAAGTCACCCAGGCCACACAGAGAGTAAGCATAGAGCACAACAAATGAAAAGTATCTGACAGGCGGGGAGCGGGGGAGGGGGGGGAAGGGATGGGGGGGGGAGTGTGGAGATTCTCTCCAAGGTAACTTCTCCCAGTCATGTGTGTGCCTTACGGTAATACAGTATCTCTTCCTTCCTTTCTTCCATTTCCTCACATGCCCTAAGGATACACCTGTCATCTCACAATGATCCTGGGAGGGAGAAACATCAGTCTAATTGTGAAAATGAACATATAGTCCGGAAAGCAAATCTACTCTAGTATTTCAGAGGGAATTTAATACAGCGACTTCATGGGTTAGGTGGTAAAATGCTGAAGTGATGACCAAAGTAGTAATAGAAGGCCTCTGGCTGGATCCAGGACCATGAAGGTAGTTGCAAGCTGAAGATGGGCTCCTGAGGAAGAGCCATTCGGAGCAAGAACCTAGTCAAGATGCAGTGTGGGATAATGAGTGGCCAAGCCACCTTCCTTTCTTTCTCTAGTTTTCCTTGAGTACCATCTATTGACCAGACTTAGTTAAGGAATGGAGTCTCCCAAACTATGGACACAGCAGAGGAGGGCTAAGGACAAATGAACAAAGAATAGTCACAGGGAGGAAAATTTAGACTTCTCTAAAACCATACTAAGGAGAGGAAAGTCAGGATTTGAATTTAAACTCTCCAGACTATCTCTCAATGTTTTACTGTCTCTATTTATTGTCCCAGTTCATTGTCTCAATGTTTTGCTCCCATATTATGCTATGTTCTCTATAGCTTTTTCCAATCTTTTCAAGCCTGGAATTGACCTTCATCTTAAACCCTAACTTCTCTCTAAAATTGACCTGGTCTCTGCTGTCTTCATAGGACTACAAGAGGATATGACCTAAATTCTCTTATCTACCTGCAGACTCTTTTATTAATGTACTCTTAATGTGTTCTCCCAGTATTAATGAGAATGATTTTCCACCCTATATCAATCAGAGCTTTTACAAGAAAGCTGAAACTGTGGGTATTCTGTCCATACTGATTTCTTTTTGTCTGTCATGGGGCTTGAACTCTGGGCCTGGGCGTTCTGTGTGTATTCTGGATGAAAAGGTTTGATATAGAAACAACATATTTTATAATATGGTAGAAATGAAGACAGTAGGAATCCAAGAGAGGGAAATAGAAATCAAATCACAGTTGTGAGCTAACCTTCTAATTCATTGCAACGGGTAGACAGTTGAAGTTCCCTAAGGAACATGGTGCCCAGACATATTCTGCCACTGCAGTGAATAAAGGAAAGAAAATTACTATGTTTGCTTACAGTTGTTGACTGGGCTAGATACCAGGCTGTGCAAGCAGGAAAAAGAGTTAAGCACTGAACTGAGAACAATAAAGATAAGCTGGAATTTTTAGCATTTCTCCATCTATCTGACTTTCACAACCAGACTTATTTCAAGCTAGAGTCTGCCTGCCCCTCTGCATATGTTTCTTATCATGTTTAACAATGACCTTCACAGACTGCATAAGGGCTACTATTTCACTTCAATTTTTCAAATATTGTACACATTTCTCATTTGGGCCATTCCATTCTATAATGATGAAGGGAAATACTATTCCATCTGAGCCACTTAACACAGCATAAAACTACACTCCCCTCCCTTAGGCTGATCTGACACTTAAGAAAACATCCTCTCCTACCTCTTCAAGGCTCTGAATCCCTCAGTTATCCCATTTCCTACTCTTTCAAGCATTCATTCTCCACTGATGGTTTCTGTCCCATCTGTCCAGAAATGTGCCTCAGTCTCTCCCATAGTATAAAGAGAAAACTTCCATCCACAACTGCTGCTCCCCAAATAAATCTACCAAACAATAGAGGAAGAGAAATAGAATATATGCTTTCTATTCCCCCAAATCCATCCATCTGCTTGCTTCATCACCCCATGTTATTGGATTCCCATCCTCTCCACAGAAAACACCTGCTCACTGGGTAATGATGCTCTCTGCTCCTGGCTGATGCATAAGTCCCTTCATCAGAGCCCACATCTCCTATAGCACTGACACTGGTATTGGCTTTCCATCACTATAACAAAATACCTGAGACAATTTATAGAGGAAAGATTTTGAGTCACGATTTCAGAAGTTTCAGCCATGGTTGGTTGCTCCATCCCTTTTAAGCCTGTCTGAAGCAGTACATCACGGTGAGAGTGTGTGACAAGAGTAGCTGCTTGCCTCCTGTGGTCAGGAAGTAAAAGAAAGAAATAAAAGGGCCCGGGACCAATGTCCCTTCCAATGTCATACTACAGAGACCTAACTTCCTTCCACCAGGCCCAAAGGTCTATAGGTTTTACCGTCTCCCAATAGCACCGTGAGCTGGAGATCAGGCTTTCAACATTTGGATCTCTAGGAAATACTTCAGATCCAGCTACATATCTAATTACGCTATCAGTGCTTCCTTCCATCTTGGATTTCATGCCTTTCGCTTCTGTGACTTTATTCTCTACTGGCATTCCTCCTCCTCTATGTTACACAATCTCGTTCTCCTCTGAAGCCTCTCTTCTCTTTCTCATCCCTGGAATCCTACATCTGTTTGAGGTCCCAGGCATGACTGTTTCATTCTGTATTATATGCTCTGGCACACTCAGGCTTAGGACTTCAGATGAGAGCTGCATGGTAATTACTACTAAATCTTTAATTCTAGTTCAGACTGCCTTTCTAAGCTCCAGTTATTTCCAGCTAGCAGCTGCAGATACTATGGAGTGATACCCAAGGAGGGCCATTCTTGAGTGAGCAGACATGGAATGAACAGCAAGCAAACAATAACCATCCGTTGATGATGTGATGCGCTCGTTAGGTTGTAGACATTACACTGAGAGTTTTACATACACTATCACTCTGAATCCTCTCTAACTCTAAGAAATAAATATATTTTGGGGATCATTCTAATAATCATAAAGGTGCAGTCCAGAGGAATGATTTAAAAAAGAATAATTCAGATATGGGCATAATGAAGTGAATGGGATGGGACTGGCCTTGAAAAGTCAAACCATAGACTGAGAAAAAAAAATTGCAAGATATATTCATCATAAAGGACTTGTATGAAAGAATGAAGAGATATGTAGTCTCACATGTATAATATTAAAAAGTTAAGCTCATAGAAGGAAAGAACAGAATGGTAACTGTCAGATTCTGAAAAAAAGGGATAGAGAAAAGAAAAATGCCAATTAAGGGGTATGAAGTTTCTGTCAAGCAGGAGGCATAAGCTTTGATGATCTATTATACAGAATTGTGACTGTAATAAATAATAATACAATGTATACTCTAAATTTGCTAAAAGAGTAGACAATATATTTTTCAGTACCACGCAGTAAAAAGATAAGTATGGGAAGTGACAGATTTGTTAAGTAGCTAAATTCAGGCATCCACAATGTAAATATACATGAAAATAATACTGTGCCCCCAATATATATAATTAAAACTAACATTAAAAATGAAAATAATACCTGCAAGGCAGTAATAAGAATGTAACTAAATTGATAAAAAAAAAAATCAAAAAAAATTAACAGATTCTAGCAAAACTGCTCAATATCATTGGTCTTGAATTCAAATTAAAATCACAATGAATGAGATATTGTTCCCTGATAATGCCAAGTGTTGGAAAAAATGAAAGATATCTGTCATTCCCATACATGGCTGGTGCTAATAGAAAATAGGATAACACTCTGGAAGCTAGTTGTCAATTCCTTTTGAAATTATCCATACATGTATGATATGGTGTAGCAACCCTAGTCCTAATTTTTTACTCGAGAAATGAAAATATATGTGAATAAAACAAGATCTGTACATGTGTGCTCATAGAAGCTTTGTTTACAAAAGCTAGATGTGGAAAAGACCCAAGAGCCCATCATCTAGCGAATAGTTAAATAAATCACAATGTGGCCACATTCTGGGAAAGACAGGTCAGTTAATTAAGTGGTACTAGAGCCATTTAAATAACCATGTTAATTTAATAAAAAGAAACTGTTAAGACATGCAATGACATTAATGATCACAAAAAATAAATGAAAGCAACCAGATGCATAATGATTTTGATTAGATGAACCTCGTGATGTACAAAAGTCAGAGAGAAAGAGAGAGCAGAAAAGGCGGGGATAAGATAGAACCTTCCAGGACATGTTTCCTCTGCATTGTCTCAGTGGTTACCTTTTCCAACTACACCTCACCTTCTGGTTCCTACCATTTCCCAATAATGCCTTCAAATTATGAACCCATGAATGGATTATTCTATTGATGGACGCAATAGTCATCTCCGCTTGCTTGGTTATATCAAAGAGGCCAGCCTTTCTATTTCCTCCCTTCACGATTCATTGCTTTTCTCTACATCCTGAGAATCAGAGAGACAGATGCAGGGAGTGGGAACTTAGAGAAAGGAATAAAATGGTGACCATAATAACTAAGATCTAGACTCTGGCCTGGAGCTTAATGCTTGGGAAGTCAGAAACAGAAATGAGAAGTGAGCCATTTACTACAGGTCTAGACACAAGTGGACAAACAGTTATTGTACACTTACTGTTTTTGATAACACACACTTATTAAGGACCTCTTATGATCTTGGTGCTAGAATTTGGCAGTGAAACAAACAAAAGTAATCCTTACTAAAAGGGTCTGAGCAGGAGAGCCCTGTTGAAACTGGCTATTTAAAAAGAAAACTGGGTAACAGAAAACTAAAAAAGGGATTCAAAATAAATGTAGAAACAATAAAATTTAAGCTTTAAAAAAAGATTTAAAAAAAAAACAAGCCTACAAAAAGCCAGAAGTGGAACCAATACTCAAATGGTAAAGCATTAGCCTTGAGCACAAAAGCTCAGAGACAATGCCCAGGCCCAGAGTTCAAACTCCAGGACTGGCAAATAAAAAATAAAAAAATAAAAATGAATAAATTAAAGTTAAATAAATTTAAAGCTCAACCAGGTGTCGGTGGCTCACACCTGTAATCCTAGCTACTCAGGAGGCTGAGATCTGAGGATTACAATTCAAAGCCAGCCCAGGCAGGAAAGTGTGGGACTCTTATCTCCAATAAACCACCAGAAAACTGAAGTGGCACCTGTGGCTCATGTGGAAGAGTGTTCGCCTTGAACTGAAGAGCTGAAGGACAGTGCCCAGGCCCAGAGTTCAAGCCCCACAACCGACAAAAAAAAAAAATAAAAATGAGTCTTTCCATTTCCTAACAAATGGAGCAATGTCATTCTTTCTGATGGAGGCACAGAATTCCATTGTGTATATATATCACATTTTCTTGAGCCATTCATCTACTGAGGGGCATCTGGGTTGGTTCCATATCTTAGCTATGGTGAATAATGCTGCAATAAACATAGTTGTGCTGGTAGCTTTAGTATGGTTTTGTTTGTGAACATTTGGGTAAATGCTCAAAAGTGGGATTGATGGGTCATAGGGGAGCTCTATGTGGAGTCTTTTGAGGAACCTCCGTACTACTTTCCTTTGTTGCTTTGTATGTCCTTCCCCCATGGAATAACCCCTATTTTCACTGTATTTGATGATGTTGGTATAATTTGTGGAGGGGAAGAGAAAAAACAAATTGTTTAAATAGGGATACAGGTGGACCCATTGCAACAATGAGATGTACAAGACATTCAAGACATTATGTCCAAAAATGAACTTTACAACTTTGGCAGGGGGGTGAGGGGGAGAATGGTTAGGGATGGGAAGGGGAAACAAAGGAGGAGGAAACAATGCTTGATAGGAAATGTGCTCATTATCTTGCCCATGTTACCCCTCTGTATGGTATTTTCCCAATAAAAAAATAAATAAAAATAAAAAATAAAAATAAATAAATAAATAAATTTAAAGCTCAAAAAAAATTTAAGAGAAAACTGGAGCTGTCTCTCCCAGAATAGATTGTAGGTGCAAGTCTTTATGATTTACACATAAGGAAATTGGAGCAAGGAAGTATTAAAAATATTGATTCAGATAGAAACCTGATTCTTAGCCAACCCTGTACCTATTCTGGCTAGATGCCCTGTCCATTACAGTGTCTCTTTCTATTCATGATATTCCTAAAGAAGTACAAGGGGAAAAGAGGGCAGCAGACAGAGGAGGGGATGATGGAAATTAGGTGCCCCCAGGTCAGATGCACTGGGCTCACACTTCAAGCCCTTCTGTGCTGTGATACACTCTGTTTGAGCCTGGTAGAGAGACCAGCTTTTCCCAGGGGCTCCGGTCAGAAGGAATTGCTGGCAGTCACTGCCAACAAAGATGTCTCTTTACATCTTGTTCCTATCGATTACCCACCAAAGCATCTCTCATTGTTAGGCCTTCCCAAGGGGCACTCAGAAGAGAGAAGTCCTTTCTCCTTTTGTGTGGTTAATGACATCCAATGCTACCCAGTGATCTCTGCCCTCTTCCTAAAGGCAGGAGAGGGGGGAATGGAGAAGGGAAAGGAGAAGAAGAAAACATGGAGCAGGGTACACGGATGCAAAGACAGGAGGTAGGAGGAGGCAAGGAGCTAGAGAGACTTACCATAGAGATAAAGAAACCAGCACCACAAGGATATACAGAGAAGGAGCAGAGACACTCAAAAGACTGAGAGAGACCAAGGGAAGCAAATAGAGACAGGAAACAGAGACAGGAGAGGGGGTATGACAGAGGCAGACCAAATGAGGAGAAACAAGACAGATAGAATCTCAATCACTGCACCAAAAATTATCAGATCCTCAAAACTAGTCAAATTTTAAATGATGTGTGTGTGCATGTGTGCATAGAAAAGGCTACAAAGAAAATTTATTACAGTTGTTATTTTATCTTTTGAAATAAATGTATAATTTGGAAATTCACAATTGGGGATGATTAAGTGTTTTGAGATAATTACATTAATGATTTGATGTAAAAATACATAAATTTTTAAAAGCAGACACACAAGGTTATATCTTCTGCTATTTAAACATGACAAAATAAGTAGGACTGAGGGAGGCCAGTGGTCTAATGGAAAGAGCATTCTCATCAGCTATAGCTACCTTTGAGGCGTGTGGCTCAGGGGAAGAGCACTTGCCTAGCATCAGCAAGGCCCTGTGTTCTATCCTTAGCAACACACACACACACACACACACACACACACACACACACACACACACACACACACACACACATGCATGCACATACAACATGAGGGGTGGGTGTGGGGGGGGAAGTTATATACCCTCTCATTCTACTTTCTCATTACAAACTAGGACCAATAATAGCAGATTTGTGGGGTACTTGAGGATCTTGAATGAAGTAACCCATGTCATTTCTCTGCTCAAAAATAAAAAACCTCCAAATATAAAAGCCAAAATCCCTCCCATGTCCTCTATAGTGCCTACTGTGATCTTCCCAAGGAATCTACTCCATGGCACGCATATATATGGCTACATCATCTGCTTCTCCATTCCTGACTGATTCTTCTTCCCTCTAGCCACACAAGCTTTTGAAACTTCTGCTCTGATACCTTTTAAGCTCTCTTCTCTCCTTTTGCAAGTCTTTGCTCAATTGTCTTCTCTCACCACTTAACCTCTAAAACCCGTAACCTCTCTCTCAAATGCATCTTTCTACTCTTCTGATTTTCTCATACTGAATAACTTTCACTGACTACATAACATACATAACATATTTATTTACTTATTATTTACTTCCCTCCATGCATCAGAATATAGCCTGAAAAAAGGTATGGAATTTCTTTCTGTGTAGCTCAACTAGAGTATTTAGCAACTAAATCCTGCCCTGGACACAGTAGCAGATATTTATTTACCTATTTATTGAATGAATTAATGAATGAATCGAAGCTCCTACAACAAAGCTCAGCACTCAGCATGCTTTCTTCCATCCACATCCTCTGAAACAATTCTTTTCCTGTCTAAGTTAAATATTTGTTGTAACCAAGGTCTCTAAAAAATATATGTCCTCTCCCACATCCAGCCTACCCATATGTCAGAGAGTTTTCTCTCCTCTTTATTTCTATTCTTGCTTTTATACATGTTAATAGACAGAGAAGGTGCTCCATAAATATTTATTGAATTGACTTAATTACCCAAGTCGCAGGAATGGAAACAAAATAAACATTTTTGCCCACAGCTGTAACACTTACAATGCTCAATTCTTGATAGGAGCTTGATTAAACTGAGCCATCCAGGCACTGAGAAAAAAATAAAGACAAGACTACATTCTGGTGGGAGGCATGCAGAGGACCTTGTATTCGTTTCTGGAGTGGACGTCTGTTGTTTTGGTTTGCCTAACTCGCATCAAGAGCTTCTGCTCCCCACTCCAGTCATATCATTGTCGGCAGAACAGTCAGTGATGTTAGGACCAGCCCTGGCCCCTGACCCCTGGGACCTCGATGGCCAATGGCCCTCTCTTATGACCCAATAATTATTCCAGTGGCACATCATGTCTTCTCCCTCACTCTCATCCCCAAAATGTCCTAAGTAGCTGGATAAGGCTTTTGCTTTTCTTATATAATGAAGATCCATGCCACAGAAAATGATCTTTCCAGCAACAGTGACTAAGTGTGCCTGCAATGGGAGAGAAAGGGAAAATACAGAACAGAAAGAAAACAAGGTAAGAGATGGGGGGAAATCTGATATGCTCCAAATCCTTGGAACGGTGGCTGACACATAGCAGACACTTAGTAAATTCTTGTTGAATGAATTGCCAGAGAGAAGGAGGGAAGAAAGAGAGAGAAAGGAAGGACTAGTGATTTCTTTTATAAGCAGATCCAAGCACTATTTCAACAATTGTTTATGAAGCAGGTACCATAGGGCAGGCGCTATATTAGAAGCTGATCTTACAATAGTAAGCAGATAGGCTTGGACATACTACCTGCCCTAGGGGAGAGGTAAACAACTACATAGCAATTGCTTAAGTTGAACATCTCATCAGTATTGCCTTAAGAGGCCAAAACACCACCTATTTTCTGGACCAGTCTTGGAAAAGCTGACCAATTCACAATAATTCCACAGCCCTTGATCTGCTTCCAATTCTCAGATATGTGCCCAGGGCTAGTGTCAATTTAGTGATTACACTGGGCCAGTCAGTCAGAAGATACAGTCTAGGATTCATTTTCACTGAATTGTGTTGAAGCACAGCTTTTAGTGCAACCCTTTAGAATGACTGCTACTGAGGTCTAAAGACTGTTCGTGCCCCTTGCCCAACCAGATGCCTAGTTGATTGATTCTTTTGGATTCCCTGAGCTTCCTGTAACCCTTAAATAAATCCCCTTTATTGCTTAAGCTAACCCAAATTGGGACCTATGCTTTACAATCCCCAAAACACTAAAGCAAAACCATTTCTTCTACTCTATGGAGAGCAGAAATAAAGAGAAAAGAAGTAAAATAAGTAAAATTTATAGTGTTTGGGGATTTTTCCCCAAATCACTTTCCTTTCAATGCCCAGCTTCATTAAACTTAGGCTCTGGACACTCTCCTCCATATTGGGCAGCCTCATTGCTTATGGCCTTATTAAAAGTTATTAAGAAGACAACATCATTATTTATTTCCATCTACAGATATATAATCTGAACCTCGGGCAATGTCAACTATTCCTGCATCTTAGAGCTTTGGTATCAGAGAGACCTCATCTTAAGTTCCATTATATCGCTGACACGCTATGTGATTTGGGCAAAGTTGTTGAGAGAGGGAGCCAGGCATGGTGGCTCATACCCATAATCCTACTAAGGACGCTGAATCTGGAGATCACAATTCAAAGCCAATTGGGGCAGGAAGGCACCCGAGATTTTTATCTCCACTAAACTACCAAAAAAGCCAGAAGTACAGTTTGTGGCTCAAGTGGTGGAATGCTATTTTTGAGCAAAAGGAGCTCAAGAACAGAATGCAGGTCCTGAGTTCGAGCCCCAGCACAGGCATGCACACACACACACACACACACACACACACACACACACACACACACACACACACACACACACACACACACACAAATGAGAGTGGATGATTGCATCATTTTTCATACGGCCATGAGGATGAAATTTGATCTTGGACATGAAACTCTGAGCATGAACTCAGTCCTAGGTGCTCAGGATCCCTTGTCTTGGCCTGCTCAATCCCCTATGGATGTGTCTGAAGGTACATGTGCAAACACGCACACATACATTAGCTCTTGAACAGGCATAACTAAACAGAGAACAAACCCGTGTTTCCTACTCCAGCATCTTCACGTTTTTAACTATTCCTGAACTACTAACAGGAATATATGGAAATAGATTTCACTTATTTGGTCTAGAGAAGATGCCAAGGAATTTTTGAAGGATTATCACAAGGAATAGAAACCAGACTTACTTTGATTTCCAGTGTTTCTCTGTGCTTCAAAGATTCAAAGAGTGTTCCCAATAGTCCATATTTTAAAGGCCTAGTCCCGAAAGTGGCACTATGGGAGGTGGTGGAACGTTTAGGCAATAGAACTTCCTTGAAAGTCCTTAGGTCATTGGGTGAGGGAACGCCGATCTCTCATCCTCCCTCTGCTTCCTTGCTCATGATGTAAGCAGTTTGTTCCCCATCATAATCATCTGGTACTCCCTCCAGAGGCCCAAAGCAGTGAGGCCACCTGATAATAAACCTCAGTGAGCACGCATCTCATCATATACTGACTTAAATTCCTTCAGAGAAAGGCCTAGCAGTGGTATCATGTAATAATTGTACTTTCAGTTTTCTGAGGCACTTCCATGCTGATTTTTCAGAGCAACCACACTAATTTATATCACTAATAATAATACATGTGTGCTCTTTTTTGCCTGCATCCTCACCAGCATCTGTTATTTGTTTTCTTCCTACTTCTATTTCTGACTACGGTGAAATAATGTCACTATTTTCTGACTTGATCTCCCATTCTAGTTGAAGGTGGTGAACATTTCTTCATATATTTATTGTCTATTCTTGTTGCTGATTTTTTGAAACTACTAGTTTTTGAGCTCTTTTATATTCTAGATATTAGTTAATCCTTTGTCTGATGAATAGCAAATATTTTCTTCCATTCTGTGACTATTTCTTCATTCTGGTAATTGTCTTCTGGGCTGGGCAAGCCTATGAGTTTGATGCATATGTGAGTTTTTTAAATTCCCTGCTTCCATTTTGAGTGCTACCACGTGCCAAGTACTGTGCTGCATGCTTGACACACATGATCTTATTGATTCCCCACAGTAAACTTTTATTTCTCTTAAAGAAGGAAACTGAGGCACAGATTATTCAAGTGCCTTCTTCAGGATCCTGGTAGAAAAAGCCTACTAGCCCAAAAGATGGGCTCCTATAGACCCTTCCTTTTCTCTCCTACATCAGCTCCAGTTCTTGTAGTCCTCAGCCTGAGACAGAGCATGCGTGAACAAGACTGCCTTTGAGTTTAAGTGGAGCCCCAAATCTTAAAATCTCTGAAAGCAAAGGGAATGACTACTTATGAGAGAGCCACCTCTAATTGGCATAGTCCAGTTGCATCTCCTTCAATTTGTAACAAGACAGATATCCCGCTGACGTCCCCGGAAGGCTGTCCCTGCTTAACGAGGACATGATCCAGCCCTGGGCGTTCCGGCCGCTTTCAAAGCCACAGCCCAGAGCCAGTTTTAATGATCATGGAAGAACTTCTGAGAGAGTTGTAAGAGGAGGATGGGATAATTGCACTAGAAATATATGCCACCGTGAAAATGGCCTGTGGGCCCACGGCTCTTCAGGAGACGTGGCCTTCAAGGTCAACTCCTCTGGCACCAGCTCTGATTCTCTCCGACTTTTTACCCCATGATAATTATGAAAGAAAGACAACATAACTCTTCCTCCAGCTACCATGCCTCCAATGCCACCTCCCACCCAGACAAGACTGCAGTGCAGAACAGTATTTAATAGTTGAGTTGAATGAAAATATTATGGCTACCCAGTAGAAAGTTTGACCATGTTCCTTGTAGCCTTAAGTTACTCAGCCTATCTGGATGAATTTTCTCAACTGAAAAACAAAACACCAAGTGTGTGTGTCTGGAAAACCTAGAATGTTGGTGGCAGGCCTGTCACAGGGGGTGTGCTAAGGTTATCATTGCCAGGAGCAGAGAAATAGAGGCATGGCATCTTGACCTGTGTTTTTATGTATTTCAACGATCCCAACATTCTTTCCTGCCTGTGTGACAAAAAATGATTAATATGAAAGTGTTCAGTTCCCCCTCTTCTTGTCTATCTTTTCCCTGATAAAAAGGACTTTATCTTTGTTTCATCTATTTCTATTAATCCCATCCTCCCAAAAGACTGCTGTCTTTGTTAGACTTCAGGCTACAGATCTGAGAGAATGGTGAATCCTCCAATATGTCACATTCCCAAAGCCTTTGGTCACACTGACCTCTCTTCTTTCTCTACTAGAATCTCTGATACTGGATGATAGATACCTGATTTGTATTGTTCAATCGTGGCGGTGCTTTTACTACAAGCCCAGCATGTAAACTCTTGTTAACATTGATAAATATGTGTTGATTAAGTGAAAGAATGATGCATGAAGTCTCAGTATCTATGGATCTCTGCCAGCAATAACTTTGCCCCAGATGGTTGGCCATATCAAACAACATCTTTGATCGATTGGGAAGAGGCCAGAGCTGTGCTGAGCCCTCCCTAAATGACCTCAGAACTGAGGAACTGCCACTCCACTTCCAGCTACTCCTCAGGCAGACAAGGTTCAATGTGGAGAAGTCTTCCCTTCAATATCGGTCCTTTCACTGTCCTGAGCCAGGGCACATGTCTCATTCATCACCCTGCAATACCTTCCTGCTTCTACTCCCATCCCTGGGGGTCCATTCTCCATAGACTCGTCAAAGCATCATTTAAAAAAAAATCACACTAGACTGGGTACTGGGTAATGCTAGCTCATGTCTATAATCCTAGCAATTTAGGAGGCTGAGAGCTGAGGATTTGAGGTTCAAAGCCAGTACAGGCAGCAAAGTCCATGGGACTCCTAATTAAAAGCCTAAAATAGAGCTGTGGCTGAAGTGGTAGAGTACCAGCCTTCAGGAAAAAAGCTGAGGGACAGTACCCAGTCACTGAGTTCAAGCCCCAGTACCAGTAAAAAAAATTTTTTTTAATCATACCAGTTTTCTACTATAAACTTTCCTCAAAAGCCTGTACGTTCCCATTGCCCACCTTAGAGCATGCTAACTATACTGCATACACACACGCTCTGGCGTCCACCTCCTTCTCCCTCTTGAATTTCTACTTCTTTCCTTCTTCTCTCTCAGCTCCTACACACTGCCTTTCTTGAATGAAGTGCTTTCTCAATATATGGTCTGTCCCAGCTCAAACCTGTGACACTATTCAGAACCAAAAGGTACTCCAGAGGAGAGGTTAGAGCTCTGTGGTTTAACAGCAGCCCAAATTTAAGACCTGATGACCGAGTAAGATGGTCCCTTGCATTTGCTTGCCTCTGTCATCCATCATGGGATAACTCTTTAGAAAGCCAAAATCAAAGTTCAGCAAAGTAAAATACCAGGAAGCAGGTACTCCAAAGGGTAGGGTAAGGTAGAGTCAAGGGGAAAGAGGTAAATAAATGAAGAGGAGAAGAGGGGGGAAATGCAGTCAGGAATTCAGTATATAGCTGACAAAATTCAGAAGAGTGCTAGGCACTGGTGGCTCATACCTGTAATCCTAACTACCCAAGCAGCTGAGATCTGAGGATCATAGCTCAAAGCCAGCCTGGGCAGGAAAATTCATGGACTCTTATCCCCAATGAAATACTCAGAAAAAGCCAAAAGTGTCAATGTGGCTCAAGTTGTAGAGTGCTAGCCTTGAGCATAAAGAGGCTCAGGGACTGTGCCAGGATCCTGAGTTCAAGCCCCAGGACTGTTAAAAAATGAATAGTGAGGAAAGTGATGGTAGGTAGGAGAGGGATAGATGAGAATGTTTAAAGGTATAATCAAGATGTATTTATAAACTGATTTATCAAATGCCAACTCCTTTGTACACACATTTAAAGATAATAAGAAAATAAATCAGATAAAGTAAAATAGAAAAAAAATTATTCAGATAGTGACTCTAGGAATTGAAAATTCCACAAGCAACTAAAGAGAGCTCCTTTGTTGTATACACCAAAGCTACATGTAGTGAGGATCGAGCACACAGGTGGTCTTGCTTTACAACAACCCAGTTTTGCAAGAACTAATCTAGTCCTGGGGGAACTACATGAATCACTTCTTTGAGTAGTACCCTCATGACCTAACTACCTTTAGGCCCCACCTCATAAGACTTACGTCTTCTCCCAGCTATTATGTTGGGGACCAAACAATAGCAACAAGGGTCTCCATTGCACACTTGATCATAAAACGTTTGCCAGGCATTTGGTCTAGTTTAAGCGAAGAATTCTGACAACATTCCTAGTTGGTACTTACTATCATAATCTCCTCTTTAGAGATGAGCACAATGAGCCCCAGAAAGGTGATGTGATTTGCAGAAGGTGATAGAGCCCCTGGGCTCAAAACAAGTTAAACAGAAAAACTATCCAGTCTAGATCTTTCCTATCTGCCACTTCCTCTGGGTTGTTATGCAGAGAGCAGTCTCAATTCTCAGCTTCCCAGCCTTGTAGGCTGCTCACACTGCAGGGCCAAGGCCATCTTAGGAAGTGATGTGTCCTCTGTTGCTATACTAATGCAGATGATGGCTGGAGGATTGTCCATTATACCTATGAAAAGAGAGAGGTTATGTGATATCTGTGAAGAGAGAGAGAGAGAGAGAGAGAGAGTGAGAGAGAGAGAGAGAGAGAGAGAGAGAGAGAGAGAGAGAGAGAGAGAGAGAGAGAGAGAGAGAGAGAGAAGAGAGAGAGAGAGATTTCTGGATGTGAGATTCTGGAACGTTATTCTTAGTTACCTGGCTATAAAGGCCTTCCTGCACAATAGACCTCATTTTCATTTTATGAGATTGTATGACAACTTAGGTTCCTTTCAGCCCTCCAGGTCTTTTGTCTTGTCTTGGTTTTTGTTTTCAGGGGTTTTTGGGGTGTGTGTGTGTGTGTGTGTGTGTGTGTGTGTGTGTGTGTGTGTGTGTGTGTGTGTGTGTGTGTGTGTGTGTGTGTGTGTGTGTGTGTGTGTGTGTGTGTGTGTGTGTGTGTGTGTGTGTGTGTGTGTGTGTGTGTGTGTGTGTCTCGTTTAGGCAGTCTTGAGGTTTGAATTAAGTCTTACCTTGCTCTACCACTTGAGTCACACCCCAGCACTAAAAGAGGTTCTGTTTTGAAGGACAGTCATGTTGGCAGGGGGTACTGAGCACTGGCCAGAATAGTTTCAGCCACACTTGGTGACAAGACTTTTCTTAGCTATAAGACCTGAGAGCTTCCCAATTTCACAATGGCCACAAACAAACCCATGGGAAATGCCAAGCAGCAAAATAGTGACTTGACGATGAAGGCTTTTGGAGCCATTCCCGCAGCTGGTTTGGGAACCTGTCCTTCCCCACAAACCACCTCTTTCTCTCAACTCTCACACATACACATATCTCAAAGCCCAGAATTCCTTTATTCCAGAGGCAGAGTAACTAGATTTTTCTCCTTCTATGCCTCAGCCACGCCACTTTATCAGCATGCTGAGATTTTGGCCCACCTGGCCTCTGAAGGCATTGAAAGGATGCCATGCTGTTTTATGAAATCATATATAAGACCTTTAAGGGTGCTTTCTCCAGCAGAGGAGTTTTTATTTTTCCATAAATCGCTTCCCATCTTCAGATAACAATTTTATAGTGCAGTAAGGTCTTGAAGTAGAATTTATGATTCTAGGAATTGTTCTTTCTTCTTAATATGGGCCTTCCTAATGTGTCTTTCTCCATTCCATCCTTTCCATCTCAAGATTCAGGAGAGGAGGAAGTTGGACTAATGACCTCTACCATCTAACACAAATAGCTTCTTCACAACACTGTGCTCTCGTCAAAGATTCTTCACATCCGTCATGACCTTCTATCTCACGATGATTCTGGGAATATTCTGAGAAGGTATTAAGAGTCCCATTGTCCAGGAAATGAAACTGAAGTCCCTAATAGAGATGAGTGCAAATGTACTTCTACTGATTCTTAAGTCCAAAGCCCTCTAACATACCACAGTGCTTCTTTAATTACTACATTTCTGAGCTCAGAGATTAAAAGGGATTAAAGGGCTGAACTCACATTACAGCCCAAAACTTGAAAGATAATTTCTAGCCAATGCCAATGGCTCACAGCTATAACCTAGTTACTCAGGAGTCTGAGATCTGAGGACTACAGTTCAATGCCAGCCTGGGTAGAAAAGTTTGTGAGACTCTTACCTCCAATTAAGTAGCAAAAGCCAAAAGTGGCGCTGCAGATTAAATAGTAGAATACCAACATTGAATGAGAAAACTAAGCCCCAGTACTGGCAGACATATAGAAACAACAACAACGACAAAGATCATTTCCTTGTGATAACAGAAATTCCATCCTTCTTCCCAATTCCATGCCATGAGTAGAATGAGGAGGTAAATCTGAATGTTGAACACTGGCAAACCTTTGGTTCACTTTACACAACGCTCTTGAGTTATTCCCCCAAGGACCAGAGTTACTAGATTTCATAATTGTTCAAAAGCAATAAAGAAACTTAAAGACCTTTTACCCCAATACTCCAAACCCTACTATGCAAGAATGTGCTCTACCACATTAATAATCCTCCGGCCTCTGCTTGAATAACTCCAGGAACAGAGGACTCATTTCCTTCTTCCATTCATTCTTTTCATTCACTTATCTTCTTATATCCAACAACAGATATTTATGGGTTGGCATGGTATAATCTTACGCTTATAATCCTGGATTTTACACGTTCAAACAATAGTAGCTAAAAATAGGAGTTAGTCAAATGCCAGCCCCTTAACATTTGGAAAGTACTTAACCCCTGCTTGGGTCAATTTCCCACCTGAACAATAAGGATAGGACTTGCCAAGCTGTATCACATTGTAAGAACTGAATAAATAGGAACTAGTGATGATGTGAAGTAGAAGAGTGGTCATGAGCACTGCACAATGCTATAGAAGCATCTAGCCTTTCGGGGTAGTAGTCAGAGAAGGCCTCCTTGGAAACCGCCATCTCTACTTCAGACATTACAGCCAAATAGGAGACATCCACGCAAAGGAGAAGACAATTTTGGTGGGAGGAAATAAAACTGAAGGCACTGTGCTGTCGTCAAGAGAGAGCATGGAACATTAAAGGGTTGTAAGAACTCAGTGTAGCTGGACAGAGGATAGTGCACAGGAGAAAGCTGGGCTACACATTTTCTTTTAGTGTGCAACTATGAGAAAGTCCTTTCTATCTAGACTCACAGAACAGCATTTAGGGTACTCTATGTCCTCCATCATTAGAGGCAAGATATTAGTCCAGAAATCTAAACATGGCCAACATCCCCTTCCATCATCTCTTCCCATCATTTACTAGTGGCTTAAATTTTGGCAGGCGCCATGCTAGGGAATTAGCATCCATTTTTTCATTCATTCTTCAAAATTAACTCTGTGTGATAGGCAAGCTCTACTACTTCCTTTCTAAATACAGAGAAACTGAGGCATAGAAATATTAGTTAATGTGTCCATGTCCTACAGTTAATAAATGATAATGCCATTCAAAAATTCAGGATAGCTTCCAGAGCCCAGATTCTTAACCACCAAGCTACACTGCCTCCCCAAGTCTGGGTCACTCAACAATGCATTAAGGAAAGACACCTGTTTGTTCCTGATGGCCTGCATTGTTCCTACTGTGCTGCCAGTCCAGGGTGCCAGGGGCCTGCGCTGAGCAGGAGTGCCAGGCTGCTAATGGAAGAAAACGTAATTATAGGCCATAATTACAGTGTATCGTATTCTGTAATTACACTGATGGTATTTAATATAGAACATATTCTGAAGCTAAATGGAATGGAAACACTCCCCTCCAAAAAAACAGAACAGAGTCAGAGCTGCTAAGAACCTGTTCCCACCATCATCCAGAATCGCGTAGCCTCTATTCCATTTCCCTTTTCAGTGGGAAAGAGCATCCTCAACCCTATGGCTCAAGCACTGGATGCTCACTCACCCGTATTCCTTCACCCCATAGACCTTAGCTCCCAAGTCCACCCTGGTCCCTTCAACTCTTTCACTTCTTTGCTATGTAAGAACCTGCCGCCTCTCTCCTGCACTGTTTCTACAATGCTCTTGCTGGAGCGTTTTTTTTATTCCAGAGATGCCCTCTGGATTAACCTCCACATTGCAGATGATGGAATTATTCCATAATGGAGTCAGACCATGTCTCGCTCTTGCTTAAATCTTTTCCTTAAAGTTTCCATGCTCCCGCTCCAAAGTGGAGGAACCAATGACAAGACCCCACACAGCACATATCCACCCGGTGACCAATTGGGTCAAGCACATGCTCTTAGTGGAGAAGAGAACAGGAGCCCCTCTATCTACCGAGCCCAGAGAAAGAGACACTGTGGTCTCTCAGTTCCAGGGTTCCTTCTTGTACAAATTGTCCCTTTTGCTGTTTCTTTGGTTTTTAAATAAACCTGTTCTGTCTGCTTTAAACACTTTCCTGCTCTTTGATTCTTTAATCTCTGGAGAAAATGAACCCAAACCCTAGATGGTGTAACTTGGTATTAGGGATGAAATGTGTGTGTTTCCCAAAATTTCATACATATTAAAACTCTAGCCCCCTATGTAGTGGTATTTCACGATGGGGCATTGCGGCATAATCAGGTTCAGATGAGGTCAGAAAAGTGGGGTCCTCATAAAAGAACTACAACAAGAGGTGAACTTTCTGTGTTTTTCTGCTCCCTTCTATGCTTTCTCTTCCTGCAGAGTGCCAGGAAAGGCCATGTGAGAACGTAGAAGGTGGCCCTCTGGAAGTGAGAAAGAGGGGGAGCTTTGGCACTCTGACCTTAGGCTTTGTGACTCCCGAACTGAATACGCAAACTGCTGCTCTCACACTGCCTCATCTGTGATAGTTTGTTACGGCAACTCAAGCAGATGACAGCACCTAGTATCATAACTTTTATGATTTGCTTTTCTAGGTTTGAATAAAGGAAGAGAAATCCATTTTCACTGAGGTGTGAGCTTCCTCAGAGTCACGGACTGCCCTTGGGGACCATAACTGTGTGAAGAAGAAGACAAAAACAAATGAAGCAGACACAGCCATCATACCCCTGCTTCATCCAGATATGAATGCATTTAGAAGCTTATTTATTTAGAATACAAATGCCTACTTGCACTTGTGAAACACCTCAGAGACCTAAATTTACCTAAAAACAGAGTCTCTCTTCCTCTCCAACCATTCATTTATTCAGTCAGCAGTTATTGAACATCAACTGCATGTTAAGACACTGGGAATGCAGCAGTGAACAGAACATCGAGGCTCCATTTCAGAGTCCCAAAGAACTACAAGTGGAAGTTTCCATTACACTCTGTTCTCCACCCAGATCTCCTTAGGGACAGGCTAAAGCAACAAGAATCTGTAACCTTGCTCTCTTGTTTAAGAGACAGAGAATTGTACTCATTTCCTTATGTATGTAATAGTAACCCCTCTGTACCTCACCTTTGTAATAAAAAATTAAATTAAATTAAAAAGAGAGACAGAGAAATACACCTCAAAGAAGAGAATCAGTGAGTCCCAGGGCACACAAAGTATTCATGTCAGCATTTCATTTACACTATGATTTTAAGGCTATCATATGTGTTATCCAACAGACACTGACTTGGCACTGCTGGTCACATAGACCTAAATCAGTCTCTGAATCTACCATTCCCTAAATGTGTTATCTTAAAAGTTACTTAATATCTTTGTATCTCTGTTTTCCCATGTAGAGAATGGGTATAAAAATACTTTCAATGATGGTGCTAATTATAGCACCAGTAACAGTAATAACTCTTCTCTCCCTTTTAGGAACTTAGCATGGGAGGTAGCCTGGTGATTGTAATAAGTTTTTTCTGCCCACAATTTTTGTGACTATTAGTGTTTTATATGTGGCTGTGCAAATGAGGACTAGCTTTAATTAACTTCAGCTAAATGAAATTTAAGTTTAAAAATGAATGAAGGGAAGAGAACACAGTCAAAAACTCAATGCATATCCTACAAATTTAAGAAAGGTGAAGGAAGAGGTTGGTTGAAAGAGATGAGTAAGAATGTTGAAAGGAGTAACATTGATCAAGATGTATTGTATTCATAAACTGCTTTGTTGAATGACAACTCGTTTGTTTTTTAGAGGATATAGTGGATTTTTATTGTAAGTTTTTTCATTTCTACTCCTTGTAAGATACCCATCAGAAATATGTACATATGTTTACCATTGAATCATTGAAGCAAGTAATCACTAACAAACACAGACAAGGAATTTGTCTAATGCTCTATCAATAATTGAATAAATCAATGCATTGTGCAATATCATATCATATGATGTAGCAAAGATAAGAGAATGATCTGCAACTCATGGAAAACTCCTTTGTACAACTACTTAAAGATAATTGTAAAAATAAAAAAATTTGTAAAAATAAATATTAATGGAAGTTCAACTAGTGGAAAACTTTTCAGTATTTACAAGTTGTATGTATTTATTCTTCTTTTTTAAGCTGTCTCTGTTTGGTAAAAATCTTAATACAGATAACAATAAAATGTGATATACACACACACATACCCCCCCACACACACACATACACACACACACAAAATGGAATTCTATGCCTCCATCAGGAAGAATGGCATTGCCCCATTTGTTAGGAAATGAAAAGACTTGGAAAAAATTATATTAAGTGAAGTAAGCCAGGCCCAAAGAAACATAGGTCCTCCATTGCAACAATGAGATGTACAAGTCGTTATGTCGAAAACGGTGCGGGGGGGGGGGGGGGAACAGGTTGGGGGGGAGGATGGGAAGGGATGGGAAGGGGAAACAAAGGAGGAGGCTACAATGCTTGATAAGAAATGTACTCATTATCTCGCCCATGCAATTGTAACCCCTCTGTACAGCATTTTCACAATTAAAAAAAAAAGAAACATAGGTCCTCCCCGTATAAGATCTCCTTTTAAAACAGAAAGAAAAATAGATGCTTGTTTTTTTCAAGCTTTATACAAAAATATCATATCAGCCTCAGTTACACTTGCTATCCCAACAGAAGTCATCATTCAGAACAGAGACTTGTGGAAATTGGGACATAGTTAGTATTGCCTACTAATGTGTATATACTCATTCACTTATTTAGTTCAGTACAGTTAAGACCTGGGCTTTGTCATCCAGGAGTACACACCCTACTAGAGCAGATGGATGAATAAGCCAATAATCACACAGATGATATCACAAAGGTGAGAGCAAAGCATTACCATGCCTGAGGAAATTTGTTTAGGCTGAAGATTATTCTATGCCTAGAGAATAGAAGCTTCCAAGTCATTATTTGTTTGTGGAGTAGAAACAAATTTAGTAGGAGCATACACCATATTAGGGGCTGGCAAGTGATCAGCCATAAGTCATTTCACCTTGCTATGTCCCTTTCACCAAATGTCAAAAGGGACAACTATCCCCAGACTCCTGCCCGTAGAAGGAAAATGGACCTATAATGCTCTGTGGTTGTTCTTTGAAAGTTGCAGTGCATTGTGGAGACCAAAGTTAAGGTGAGTTGTCACAAGCTAGCACATTGACTCAGAGGTGTCCAACACGCTCATGAGCCCATGTAAACGAGAGGAACCGGTCAAGTGAGCTGTTCAGAGGAGCAGTGTGTCCTTGTATTTAACTGCTTGTCTTCTAGTGCCTTGTTTATACGACCCCAGGAACCCCTGGACCTTAACACAGTCTCCGGAAACTTTTCCATGAGCTCCTTGAATTTTGTTTATAAAATACAACTACGATTGTTTCTCATGGGATCTATAAGGATTAAGAGATGCCCTTCACAGAAAAATTCTCAGCAAACTGTAAAAAAAATGCAATAATAAGTTAAAAGTCATCTTTCTCATCATCACCATTACTTCCCTATTTCCTTTTAATGAGAATCCCTTATGGTGAATATACCTCTCTCAGTTCAATGTGAGAATGTATTGGGAGCCAGGAAACCTCGATTCTATGGCCCTCTCCGCACTTCCATTATCACTTTCTCTCAGATCCCTTCTCTGCTCCTTTCTGTGACAAGTACATTTTCCAGCCTCCTTTGCCTACTGGCTTCCCAGGAGATACAGCTAAGAAAAGAAAGGAGATGGGAAAAGGGGAGAAATCAGAGTATGTCTTCTCAACCTATTTTCTTCTCCCTTTTTTTCACTTTGACATCCTTCCAAACCTTGTATTTGGCCTCAAAATCTACACTCCTAGCAAGATGCTGGTGGCTCAGACCTGTAATCCTAGCCACTCAGGAGGCTGAGATCTGAGGATCATGCTTCAAAGCCAGTCTGGGCAGGAAAGTATGTAAGATTCTTATCTCCGATTAACCACAAGAAAACCACAAGTGGTATTCTGGCTCAAAGTAGTACAGTGTTAGCCTTGAGCAAAAGAGCCCAGGGACAGTGTCTAACCCTGAGTTCAAGCTTCATGACTAACAACAGCAACAAAAAATACAATTTCCATAGGGAAAACTTAGCACTTCATCTTTGCAGTGACTTGAAAAAACAAATTTGCCACTCAGAAATACCAAATGTCTTCCCACTGTTCCATTCCTAATGTATTTACCCTAGTCCATGAAGACAACAAGGACAACAAAAACTTTCATTCACACACTACAAACCTAGATGCTTAGATACTAATTCGTATTTCCAGATCACACAATCCTCGGGCCATACCTACCACGCACAACCACAGTCAGGCCAGTCATTCAGATTCCAAAGATACTGACATATTCTCTCTGCACAATTTGCAAGCAAAGCAATAATGCTGTAATTGTGTGTCTATTATTGTCATCATCATAATGCACCCACACAGATAGTGGCAGCAAGGCTAGGTTAATATATTCATTAGGAACAGGCACAAGCAACATGACATTAATACTGCTAATAATACCTAATTGAGCTTAATTACAATGTGATGCCTAATATATTGTGATGAATTTATTCTCAAAGTATTTACATATTTGTAGTTAAGTAATTAGCATTCTGCCCATAAATAACTCCTCAAAAGTCCACTCCAGCTCCAGAGGAGAAGAGGGACTACACAGACCCTCCTCCTCCGAATGGCTGACACACACAAAAGCTCTTAATTTGTGCAGAAATATATATGTCACGTTTTCCTTAAAGGCAAAGTGATGGGTCCCACTGGGGAGGGATGTGGGGGAAGGTGGCAGAAGGAGAGAGCTTTGTCCCTCTCAACTCCAAGAATGTGACTGAGATACAGAGCCCTCATGCTGGGGGCTTGCTTTGCATGTCAGACACAGAGAGTTCCAAGATCTGTCCTGCGAGACAGTCTTGAAGAGGGACATGCAGAAACTGCAGGAGGGTGACCCAGGTAGAAGGAGGGCTCACACAAGTGCCTTGAAAGTACTTGGCACGCTGAACTTGCAGAAGAGAGGTGTCCTGGGGATGGGAGCACTGTCCTCTCGGTCTTGAAGGCTGTCATAGGACAGTAGGAGCTGACTATGAAATGGTAACAGCATAGATTCTTGAAGTCACAGAGACGTGTTTGAAACGCAGCTCAGTCACTTACTACCCATTTGACCTTGAGCCAAATACACAATGTCTCTAAACCTCTGCCTCCCCTTTGGATTGCATTAATTATATGGGGAACAAAAAGTTGATGTCTGAGATCTGAAATTCCAGAGTCCTCAGCCTGCCCGCCCGATAAAACAATGATGACACTGAGACAGCATTTCATATCTATTCCCACCATTTAAGACACAATGATGCTGGGCAAGTTATTGATTCTCTGTGGACCTCAAATTCTCCACATACAATGTGGTAATTAGTATTACATCTAGATCACAGAGATATCATGGGAATTGAACGAAAAGGTACTTGGTATTAAGTACTTAGAGTCTTTGGTGCATAGTAAATGTTTAATGTTAATACTATTATTACCCTGACCACTCCTTGTGTCAAAGTCTGGCTGTTGAGAAAAATATCTAACCTAGAGAACTGAAGCAGTGATGGAACCAGTAACCTGAGGGTTATTCAGTGCTGAGAACAAAGGTTGAATTTTTCAGGAATTCCTAAAGCTATACCACGGATAGCTTTCTGCCGTGGGGAAGCCACCTGCTCCAAATCTACCCTCGGGACACAACAGTAAATCAGAAAATTGAGCTCTCCAAAGCCTGCTACCATCACTGCCCACTGCCTAGCCACACAGGCCTACAGAAATCTATTCCAGCCCACTTGCATTGTAACACTCTTGATGCTGGTTTAGCAACAGTAGAGCTCCACTAATTCTGGGAACAAGGCAGAGATCAGGCCTCTGAAACCATGGTTTCTGGAAGAAGTAGAAATGGGCTTTCTTTACTTCTAAATCTAACAAGCAAATCTTATTGGCCAAACTCAAACACAGCTTGAACCCTAGTGGCCAAGGGATCTAGGAAAGGTACATTCACCCTTTGAAATGCTGCAGTACAGAAAAGCACATGGGGAGAATAGAATGAATGCTTCTTACCCACCATGGTACCTGTGCTCATTTCCAAGTGGTGAGACAGCCTCCCAAGAGTACATACTTTGAAGATCATTACCAATCAGCCATCTAGCCCAAACCTCCATCTAGTTACCCATACAAAGTCAGGAAAACTGCCTTGGCCATATAAGAATTAGGGCAAAAAGATGTTCCTTGGGCTATTCCCTTGATTATATCCAGTCTTATACCTCCACATATGACATCCACGATACTGTTCATCTAGTAGAATACCAGATCCTCCTTTCAGGATCCTGTTTGGGATGGGGGGTAGAGGATCTTCCCCTGGCATAGACACAGGCTGGCTGGTAGCTCCTTCTCTGTATGTATAGACTCCATTTGCCAATGCAGCCACCCAAACTCAATGTCCCCCTTTTTCTGCTCTGAGACTGACCTCTAAGTATAGTGTCACCAGGCAGCCTACCCCTCAGCTCCGAGCGGCATTCAATAAATATCACCAGTTGAAGATTCAAGGAAGAAGGAGAGATGATATTCCCTCCCACCTTCTCCAGATTTCATCACTAGCGTTCTGGCATCATGAAAGCCTCTGTGGCACAGCCCCTGCCATGTGGCCCTTCTTCCTGGGCTCCAGCAGCATTGTGGTCTTCCCTTCCCTTTATCCTTAAGATCTAAGTAATGGCTTTCTAATGTTGCTAATCCAGAGTGCATCAACACTCTTTGCTGGCTCACTCAACCTTGCCTACAGGTCTATTCAACTCCAGTATTAAAGAACTGTCTTTAATTAAACAGTTTCTTACAGGGTTCCTGACTAATACAAACCCTAAGGACAGGATACCTAAGGTAGAGTATTTCTCCTTTTTTCAAGATGTATGTCATTTATATTTCCTTGTTCCTTCCAGTACAATCTCCATTGCCTTCTAAAGGACTGCCATGTTCTTGGGCCACATCAGTCTCCTCTTTTAGCAGAGAGGTGGGGACAAGGGGAGAAGCCTTATCTTCTCTTGGAAGTTAGTATGTAGGCAACAAGGGGTTAGGGGGAAAAAGCTGAGATGCTGCGGGTGGAGGCTTTCTTAGAGAGTGCTAGAACATAGAAAATGCCAGTGCGTGATGGCTTCCAATCTCCTCTTTTGTCTCTGAATCTGGAAATCAGACAATGAGATGCAGAATGCCATTGTGATTGATCTATGTAAATAAACCATGCAGGTTCAAATCCAAGCTATGAGCTGTGATGTTGGGCAAGGAATCAGCACTGCTGGGTAGGGAGATTACAATTCTTAAAAAGTTAGAAAACTTCTCATGGAGAAGAGAATGTGTAAGCAAGGCTCTAAAAGAATGGATTTTGAAGATGTCTGTAAAAAGTAGAAACAAAGACTCAGAGGTGAGTGAGTGCTAATGGTGTTCCAGTACCAGCAGGCTGGCCAATATATGTGGCATATTATAAGGTACGGCAGAATGGGACAGAGTTAGCAGAGTGATTGTAATGGATAGTAATGGATTGGGGTATGGTAATGTGGGGTTAGGTAGAGTCAATCAAGGTAAAGTAGGATGGGGTAGAATAGTTTAGGAAGGCTGGAATGAGATAAAATATGAGGGTGTGGATTATGGGGGCACAGGGAAGCCAGTCTTGTGGACTGGCATGGGATGAAGTGCAGATTGGATGAAGTAGCATGTAGAAGATTCATGTAGAAGGGCCATGGTATCAGAAAGAAGGGGCAGGTTGTTAGGGGTGAGGTACATCGGGGGATATTAGACCAAAGAAGTGGGGTAGGATGGAATAGAGTTAACCTTTTAGACATCAGTACTGAAGACCTAGGCTTTTACTTCCAGAGAGGTGGGAGACCTAGGTAGAGCCAATCTGCATCACCCCATGATCTGACTTACCTGTTACCTGAATCACCATAGCTGTCATATTGAGCCATAAGATAAAACCAGGGTTACCAATTAGGAGATGGTGGATTTGATTCAGGTGAAAAGTGACAGGCTTGGGCAAAAATAGTAAAATGAAAAAAAAAAGATTAGTCATTGGTATATTTTAAAAACAGTGTCAAATATTTCTGTTAGATCTTGGATATGAGAGTAAAAGCAGAGTCAAAGATAATGTCAAGATTCTAGTCTGAGAAACTCCAATGATAGAGCTGCCATTGGATATGATTTTGTGGTCTACTAGGCCAGGAGTCAGAGGATCACTAATGGACTTGGCAAATGTTAAGTTTGGGATGTAGCTTCTCCAAGAGTTAACTAAGAAGTTGGTTAATTCAGGAGTTGAGGGGAGAGATCTGAATTAGTGGTTAAAATGTAAAGATTGCCAGTTTAACCAACATAAAGTTTTCCACTAGCCAAAGTTTATTAAATAGCAACATTAACTACCATGGATTGATGCTCAAAGGATATGCTTAACAATCCATGAGTTCATAATGATACTTAAAAAATATCATTGATCCCTTTGAGGATGCTAAAGAACAAACTCATTACTTAAAACCTAGTAAATAAGAGAAAAATAATTAAGCATTTAAACTGCCTTTCCTTTATGAAATGCACTTCTGGGTAATCTAATGGCTGATAAGGGAAAGTTTCTTTTCTAGAAGTATTATAAAAAATTAAGAAGAATGTATATATGTGGTTAAAATATTGACAGTTCAAAGGGTGTGATGCCTGAGAATTGCTTCCAGTGTTTGCTTGGAAAGATGGAAAAGCCTTAGGAGATGAGAGAACACAGGCATTAACTGTATCATTCTTAATACTTTCATGCATGTCTGAAATGATCATTTTCAACAAGGTATAATAGTTATCCATATAATAAATTATATGCTTAGAAGCCTATAAAGTAAATCAGACATAAAAGAGTGGCTATAAGAAATTCAAAGAGAGGAAAAGTGATCTTATCTGAAGGATCTTATATGAAGGACTTCCTATGGAAGGGGTGCTAGGGAATTTTCTAGAATGACAGAAATGTTTTGTATCTTGATCTCGTGTTGTCCTGTGTGTTTGTAATCACATAGTCATAAAGCTACAAGACTGCCACATTTTACTGTATGAAATTATGTCTCTAAAAACAAAAAAAAGAAGAGGAATACCATCACAGAAATGGGGTGTGAAGTTTTAAGACTAGAGATCATCAAAGAGTAAGTAGCGCTGGAAGAATATGCTTTGAGATGTGTCAACCTCCAGGAACCAAAGAGATGCAACGAAACTAGCAAAGTTGCATAGAACAAGGGGTTGGGGAAGAGATAGGACTGGACAGAAGACTGTGAGGTGTAGAAAGTCAGCTGAGGGAAGGCTGGCCCTAGACTGAAATCCTGAGGGAAGTACATCCCTGAGCACACCCTTCCAGATGCCCCCAGTACGGGGAGGGAGGCAGCCACCACTGAGCTATTCAAGTATACCAAAGAGAGCTGGGCGCCAGTGGCTCACATCTGTATTCTCAGCTACTCAGAAGGTTGAGATATGAGGATCATTGTTTGAAGCCAGCCCAGGCAGCAAAATCCAGGGGACTCTTATCTTTAGATAACCACCAAAACGACAGAATTGCTGTAGCTCAAATGGTAGAGTTCTAGCTTTGAATGAAAAAGCTAAGACAGAGCCCAAATCCTCAGTTCAAGCCCTAGCACCAAAACCAAAAGAAAAATAAAAGGTACCAAAGAAAGGGGAGCATGGAAGAGTGGACAGGGCCTGGCAGTGTCAGATCGCATTGGATACCATCACAGTATGTTATACGTGTGCCTGGAACTGTCATGGTGAAATCCCTTCCTATGTACAATTTAATGTATGCTCTATATAATTTCACTATGCCAAAAAATGGAAAGATTAGAAGGGGAGTTGAAGTAAAGTAGGAAATTATCTCAGGTTAAAAATAAATGAAAAGAACTAGGAAAACTGATTTTCCGGAACTCTGGCTAAAGAAGAGCTCAGGGGCACTGGAAAGTCAGTAGTAAAGAGACATCAAAATAGAGGCCATCTCCCTGTGCCCGGCCCTCCACAGAAGCCTCTCCTCCTGAGCAGGGCTATGAAGCAGCTTGCCAGCTGCACTCAAGCAGCAGCCATGACCTTGCTAGGCCCTGAGAGTGACAAGAACAGAGCCCATAATTATTAACCTTGCCACTTGTTTCTGTAGTTTACTGTGACAAGACAATGCAATAAGGAGGGAGGTAATCAAAAAGCAATTTTGTTGCAGTAAGCTTAAAGTGACAAACCTTGCTTTTCCTAAATAAATCACCATTATTCCCATATGGCTCAGGACTGACAACATGGGTTTCCTTAGTAACAGAGTACTTAGCTAAACCTGTGGCCCAGTGTGAGAGAGAGCACACAGTGTCTGGAGAAAGGAACTCCTTGCCAAGTCTTTCCCAGAGGCCTCATCCCTTCACAGGTAAGGAAAGACGCTATTAGCATTCTGCCTGCACCTTTTGTGTTTGCACTATCCTCCAGGGATCCCTGAGGTCTATAACATGCAGCAATTTGTCATTTTGCGGCATCATTAATTTGGGTTTGAAGAGCCATTGGCTTTGCTGGTGACTAGGTTTACAGAACCTAGCCTTCCGATCTCAACATGGCTTTTGAGGTTTACAAGTTAATACTCATGAAGTGATGCCTAGAAATGTACCAACAATGGTTTCTCTGTGGGAAGAAAGAAAGAAAGAAAGAAAGAAAGAAAGAAAGAAAGAAAGAAAGAAAGAAAGAAAGAAAGAAAGAAAGAAAGAAAGAAAGAAAGAAAGAAAGAAAGAAAGAGAGAGAGAGAGAGAGAAAGAAAGAAAGAAAGAAAGAAAGAAAGAAAGAAAGAAAGAAAGAAAGAAAGAAAGAAAGAGAAAAAGAGAGAAAAAGAGAGAAAAAGAAAGGAAGGAAGGAAGGAAGGAAGGAAGGAAGGAAGGAAGGAAGGGAGGGAGGGAGGGAGAAAGAAAGAGAAAGAGAGAGAAAGAGAGAGAGAAAGAAAGAGAGAGAGAAAGAGAGAAAGAGGAAGGATGGAAGGAAGCAAGGAAGGAAGGAAGGAAGGAAGGAAGAGGAGAGGGAGGGAGGGAGCCAAGATATAATGCTGGTGATGGAAAGGAAGGTAAAGTCAAAAAGATTAGGAAAGCAATGAAGGGAAAAGTTCTGTAACAAACACAATATATTTTACATTGACTGACATTTGCAAATATTTAGATTTATAGGGTTCTGAAAATATTTGTGGCTAATATTAAATGTCTACTTTTTTAAGTTAGGTTTTCCTTTCTGCCTTCCTTTCTACATTATGGAGCACTTGTCTAGGTCAAAGGCATTATTCTGCTCACAGAATAATGTGCTGCTCAACAGCCTGGCTAGGAGACAGACATGAGACAGGTGAGTAATAAGTCCAGTCTAGAAACCAACAGGAGAGTGTGACCATCCCAGTCAATAGGGAAGGTTCATGGACAGGGTGAGATTTAGGGAAGGTTCATAGAGGTGAATTGTCTGCAAAAATAAGGAGGATTTGACAGGTGGAACCATGGCCCAATGAGCTGAGAAGCAGTGAGGTTAAATAGGAGTTTGGCAGATGGAACCATGGACCAATAGGAAAGAAGGCACAGTGTAAGGTTGAATAAGGGAGTTACTGTTAGACAATGGGTTGAGTAGATGTTTGACATTAAGGCTTGTTCCTAGAGGCTTCAGAGTTTGGAAGACATATGAATGGCCCTAAGCTCCATACTCAGAATGACACCACTCCAAGAAACTTCCTGTTTATCTTTCTTTTCTTTCCTTTTCTTTTCCTTTCCTTTCCTTTCCTTTCTTTTCTTTTCTTTTCTGTGTGTGTGTGTGTGTGTGTGTGTGTATGTGTGAGAGAGAAGAGAGAGAGAGAGAGAGAGAGAGAGAGAGAGAGAGAGAGAGAGAGAGAGAGAGAGAGAGAGAGAGATTGGTCATGGGCTTAAACTCTGGGCCTAAGTGCTTTCCCTGAGCTCTTTTGCTCAAAACTAGCACTATACCACTTAGAGCCACAGCACTACTTCTGTTTTCTTGTGGTTAATTGGAGGTAAGAGTCACATGTACTTTCCTGCCTGGGCTGGCTTCAAAGCATGATCCTCAGATCTCAGCCTCCTGAGTAGCTAGGATCTAGTGCCCAGCTTCATTTGTCTTTCAGCCTTAGGACCTCTGCCCAGAAAGCTCTACCACAAAGCTTCCTCAATGCAGCTCTTGATTGACATATGCTTCCCTTGAGGACAAAAACCACTTCCCTGAGCACTTCCCTTAAAGGTCCTGTGGTTGTTGGCATTTAAGCCACATTTTTTAATTGTACATGCTTGTTTATTTTTGTAAGCCATTGAAGAATTTTGGCTTTAATCCAGTAAAATGAGGTCAGGTCCATGGTAGTTTTGAGCAGAGGAGTGGCTATAATCTGACTTGCCTTTCGGAAGGACCACTGAGTTGCTGTGTTGAGAATGAAGCCTAAGCAGGCCAGAAAAGGAAGAAGTAGACAGGAAGCTACTGAACTTATTCAAGCAATGAAAACAAGAATGATGGCTTGAACAAGGCAATAGAACCAATTAATGAGAAGTACTACCACTGTTCATGATAGAGCTGGTCAGACTCCCTGAGGCCTTGGATGTAAAATATGGCAGAAAGGGAAAACCCAAGGGTGATTCCACTTCAGAACACCAGAAGAGCAGACAGGATAAGTTTGCTGCCCACTGAGATGGAAGAGACTAAAGATGGAGCAGATGCCAAAGGAGGGAATATCAAAGGATCTATTTTTACTGTTGGATTTGGGATGTCTATGAGTCTGGAGTTTAGCAGAGAGAACATTTGAAATTTATTGCAATATGGATACATTGAATGCCTTTAAAATGGATGAGCTCTATAATGGAGTGCATGTAGGTAGAAAGAAGAAAAGTCTCGTCTAATGTGCTCTAATACTAGGAGTTTGCTTTGATACCTTAAGAGTATTAGACACTTGGAACAGTCAAGAAGCCACCTTGTCACCATGGTCAGCTCACTCCTTCTCAAACCTCCCAAAAAAGAATATAATGCTCCAGTCTTCCCTTTCCTCCCCATCCAGCAGCAATCCAGCTTTGATTTCCAACATTTTTCTAGAACTACTTGCTGTAAATTTATCAGAGACATCCAGTGAAGGAACATCAGTATCATCTGACCCAGTATCATGAGCGCTTCCATCTTGATGGGAGTTGCTGTACCTTCCTTCAGAATTCCAGGCCTCTAGGGAACTATTGACCTCTCCTGGTTCTAACCTTTCCTTCTGTTAGTCTGTATAGTGGGCTCATCTTCTGTCTACTAAATGCTGATCTCCCATCCTCACCAAAATCATCTTCTTTCTTCACTCTATCTGGGATCGCTGGCATTTGTCCTGTGCTTTGAGCTACCTACCGCTCATACCATATACCTTATTCAATGCAGCAGTGATAGCTCTTTCCCACACTGTAACAGTGTCATGGTGTCCCACATGTTCAGGTACTTCCTGAACACTGTCCCACAGGCACCTCCAAATCATCCTGTCTACTGATGAAGCAAGTTTTTGCCTCCCCTTTCTTAAGGCCTGTTCCCTCAGCTCAGTCTGTCTCTGTTCCTAGAATTCCCTCCTACCTGCATCCCTTCTTATCTACTTTCCTCTTGGCTCTCCTCCCTGAGAGCCTTCTCCCCAAAGAGAAAAGCAATTCCCCTTTTCTGTCACTTACTCCTGTTTCTGCTGCCTCCACCATATATCCTGTCACTGGGTGAAGAGTCTCTTGTTATTTATGCCTCAGGCCTAACTCGGTTAATCTGTTCTGTGATTTATTTGACAGCTAACCTTAGCACATCTGATACATTGAACAAATATCAAGGAAAATGTAGATTTGGTCACTGACTAGTGCAGGAGAGTCTGTAGTTTGGTGTGGGCTATTCAGGGCAGGTTGCTTAGGTAGGGGAGGACACTGCTTCCTCAGCTTTTCTAAACAACTGTGGTCTTCTTCCCTAGGACAGAAGCCACTCATGACTCCTGTCTGTCTAACTGAGGTTCTTACAAGCTGCTTATTCCTCACGTGTCCATTACTAGAACACACAAACCTCAGAATCCAGCTGGCTATGAGCTGAGCTCAGATTTTCATTGTGACTGTGCTGTGAAGAAAGTCAGGTGAAGAAGAAGAAGAGAAAGGGATCCTGGAGAGGAGCAACAGTGATAGTCCTCAGGCAAGAGCATGAAGCACACCAAAAGAAGGCCTGTGTAGGGCAACATTGCCCACATACAGGAATTCAGGGGTCCTCCTTTTCCTGTATAATTTGCTTCTGAAAAGTTTGACTAATACCTGCAGCCCCAGAGGCTTGGCCTGAGCACTGGATACCCTTCCTTCACCCATTGGGATAGCCATTGTGCCTTAGAAGTCACATACTCCTCAGCGACCCAGGGCCAGTAGCTGACTGGCCTGGGAGAATAGTTAAGACTAACACTGAGAACCATCATTTCTATACCCAGCCCTCTGTGGGTCAATTGAGTCTGGAATACCACCTAAGTTATACTCTTGTTTGGCTTCTTCCTGTCCTTCCTCTTGTATTTTTGTTTCCCTTGGCAACAATTGGAGGAAACCAACAACAACAACAAAAACACCTGTGCCAGAGACTAGCACAGAATCTGTTCCTGGAGAAGGTAACCTGAGGTAGGCAGAACAGTCAGACTCTATGGTGGCAGGAAGTGACTAAGTCAGGTAGCAGACGGGGCCTGGGATTCTCAGAGTATTATATTTGGTCTTTGTTCCTAGGGGAAGCAGAGCAGCTGTTACCTCTCACCTGCCCAGTGCTGAAGCCTGCCACACTGCAAGTGTTTTTTCAGCAGTCTTTCTTCTACCTCTACTCAGTTCCCCAAGAGACTTACTTCAGATTTGCCACCTCTCTGTGAGGCCTTTCCTGACTTCCTGTGGTCCCTATCCCCACCATGGCTAGGCTAGACATTGCTTCTCTGTATTCCCTAGAACCTTCTTCCATTTCTATCATTCATCTCCCTTCAATAAAGCATGCTTATTAGGGAAACAGAGCTAAATATTTTATTGTGCATGAAGTAAACAATCAAAGAACCTCCAGTTCAGATTCTGACTTCCTTGGAAGCAAAACCTGTCTTTATTTGGGTCTTATTCAGCACTGAGTAGAAACTAGAAGCTGACTATTTGTTTACTGCAAGGCAAACCACTGTCTCCCATAGTTTACATACTGTTTATGACAAAACCAGGAAGAACCCTGATTTCATTGTATTTGATGTTGGTATAATTTGTGGAGGGGAAGGGAAAAAACAAATCATTTAACTAGGGATACAGGTGGACCCATTGCAACAATGAGATGTACAAGTTGTTATGTTGAAAAACGAACTTTACAACTTTGGTGGGGGGGGAAGATCGGGTGGGGAGAAGTGGGGGGAGTATGGGAAGGGGAAACAAAGAGGAGGCAACAATGCTTGATAAGAAATGTACTCTTTATCTTGCCCATGTAATTGTAACTCCTCTGTACGGTATTCTCACAATTAAAAAAAAAAGAACAGGAAGAGTTACTTCCATTGCACAAAGCTGACCACCAAGCCACTGAAAGATAAATTTGCTTGAGATCACACAGCTCATTCGTAATGGTACAGGATTCAAATTCAAATAATACGGGCTTTGAGTGTACCCCAGTGTTTGAGTCTTTGCACAGGTGTATGAGGCCACAGAATTGATTCCCAGTACCTCAAAGAAAAGCAAAAGCAAAAACTCACGTGTATTGACTGTCAACTTCAAATCTTCTGCCATATACTGGGGATAGTCTATCCTGTAAGCACTCAAAAGCACTGGGTCCGATTACAACTCTGGCTCTCATTGGAAGGCCTCTTTAATTCTAGCCTTCTCCTCTCTTGTCTGGTGCTGGCTTTTCCCACAGTATTTACCAGTCCTGGAAAACTGCTTCTGTCACTGCAGCAAGACCTCACAACAGAGCAGCTGCTGTAATTAGAGTCCTGCTTATCTCTGTGTGCTAACCTGGGAGATCCTTGTCTTCCTGACAAGATTTTAGAGAGGATTAGACGGCCTTGATGAAATTTTAGAACCTCCAAGGGGCCCATCAACCACTGTTGCAAATCTTCTTTGCAGTAGCGCAGAGGGAGAAGAGTATTTGTTGGGAATATTTCCAAGGTACTTCTGGGTAGAATTTGAGTACCATGAGACCCACATGCAGCCTCCCTTACGCTCTGGGATTCACCCTCAGCCAGCCTCCCCAGCTTGCACACTGCTGCCTAAGTTGGCACTCTTATTTCCAGGGATCCCACTCTGCAGGGAATGTGTTCCAAAGTACTCAGTTGATGCTTAAAACTTAAAATAGTGCCAAACCCTATATACCATACAGTTTTTGTCTTTATGCCTTGCAATGATTCCAACACAGTTTTAAAGTCATCTTGAGTTCTTCAATGTTTTATGCTCTGGTGCCTTCTTTGCTCACTATTCTTTCATTTGGGAGTCATTATTAAATCCAGTAAGGTCTATTTGAATGCAAGCAAGTTATATTATGATAGTAGATATGATAACCAAGATCATGCATGATGAAGGTAATATATACAGGGTGGATACACTGGAAAGGGGTGATTCATGTCTTAGGTGGGAAGGAGAGGGGCTAGCAAGAGATTTTTATCATGCTACAAAGAATGGTATGCAATTTAAAACTTAGGAATTGTTTACTTCTAGAACTTTCCATTTAATAGTTTGGTACTTCTGCTAACTTTGAGTAATTGAAAATTAAGAAAGTGATAGTATGGGTAAAGAAGGACTACTGTGTTCAGCACCTACCAGAAGATTACTATGTGCTCATCATCAGCCTACAGACTCAACTTGCAAAGCTGCCCAAGGGAAATTCACAGGCTCCATGGAGCTCATGGCCTAGAGGGAATGTACAATAAATGAGAGTCATTTCAATACCAGGACAAGTGCTGTCAAGGAAGCAGAAGAGGGAGGACCTCTGACTCAGATTGGGATTATAGAAGGTAATTTACTTCCTGGCTAGCAGGTGCAACACTGAAAGAGCTTGGAAGATAGACATGTGTTTGATTCCTTATTAAACTGTGTGGCTTTGGAGAAACTATCCAACTTCTCAGAGCTTGTATTATTGCACAATCAGAGTAACAATGTGTAATGCATGAACTTCATGAGATAATCAATGAGATAAGTACTTACTCAGACACATAGCAAACATGTGTTGCCTTCTCACTGAGGGCCAGACATTGTTCTTGGCATTTTTAGAGCGGTCATCATTGCCATTTTTGTGGGAGACAGCTGAGACACTGTCTTAGGATTAATCCAACAGAGGCAGGTCATGTGGCAAGGACTCAAGAACAAATAGCTTACGGACAGGTGCAAATAGCACAGGTAACAGTGGAGAGAGGGAAGGTAGCAAATAAGTACATTATTAAACAAGCTACTGCTTTTGATAAGTGCATAAGCTTGCAGAGAAATTGGATAATGTGCAAAACATGTGTCTAAGAAGTATCCTTAGGCAACTGAACTGGGCCATTGATACCCCCATATCTGTCATTCATTGGCCAAAGGCAAACCCCAGAAGAGCAATCCCATAATGCACACTGACAAAGCAGGAGGCCCACAAGCAACCCTCTAAAAGAGTTGCAAGTACTTAACATGGAGAATTGGGCCTGAGCTTCATTCAAGTAAAGGACAGGCACCATGAAGTGATAGTGTCCACTACAGGCCCCAGAGGTAAAGGAACTTATCCAAGATTGAACAGCTAGTAAATGACAGAAGGGAGATTTGAACCCTGTCTAGTAACTCAAGTTACTAGTAACTCTAGTAACTCCATACTCTCGTACAAGCGATGGATGTATAAAATACAGCTCTTGCTGTTGTTGTCATTGTCATCATGAATTCTGTTGTTTGATCCCTTTTCTCAAGATTAAACCACGAGGCAAGTAGTGAAGTCATTCTTTCTACACTTCAGAGAGGCAGGTTGGGAAGTAGGGCTCCTTAGTTCAAGGACCCAACTCTGCCTTGCCTGGCTACCTGGAGTGTTTTCCTTCTCAGGCACTGATTCATTTATAAAAGGAAATGCCAGATTGGATGATCTCTAAGGGAAGTTTCTCTGACCTTCTTCGCTTCTCACATATGGTTTCCCACCACCTTGCAGGGTGGCCTTCCTGGTGGGCCCTGGTCAGGGGGCGTCTCTGGCTTGATGGTCTCCACCCCCTCAGACAGCAAGCTCCTGATTAACCAGGACTGACGGGAATTTATGTACTCATGAAATCCTCCTCGTTGGGAACCAGAGGAAATTAAATTGCTCACTGGAGTCGGTAACAGATGGTTGGCTCCATCTTCTTTCTGACTGGGACCCCTCCAGAGAGAGTAATTGAGGGCATCTTGTCACATGAAACGGACTGAGGGGACGAAGGAAGCTGAAAGATGGCCCCGAGTCCTCTCTTTGGCACATAAGTCATTCTGATGTCTCCCCATTTCTCAGTGAAGGAGAAAATCAAATAAAACCTGGAAGGAGCTAAAGCAGTTTGTAAATAGGGCACACTGGGGTGCCTCCAGTCTTTATATCCCATTTTATTTATTTTGTTTATGTGTGTGAACCCCAAAAACAAAGTTGCAAGACTCCCCAAGAATCTGGTTCAAGAAAAACTCATCTCAGCAGGTCCCAAGCAATTGTCCCAGACAGAGCTGGAGGCTGAGTGGACACCGCTTATGCCTCCAAAGCTTCCAGAATGGAAGTTCTAACCAAGAGCTGACACAGGCTCCTTATTACTGCTCTGTTGAGGGAGAGAACAGGAAGAGATTGGAATCTCCACTCCCAGCACATGGTGCATCTCCCAGTAGCCATGCTAACCCCACCGTACTTGCTGAAATTTCCTTGTCGCCTCCAAATCTACCCCGTCCCCCTTAGCCCTTTGGCCAACCACTCAGCAGAATGATTACACCTCCCTTTGATGCCAAATGTCTCAGAGACTTTCACTGAGGGGAACTCAAAGGATTACAACTGGGGGGTACAGAAGAATAATGAGTTCAGAAAAGCCTGGGTGTCTGTGTACAAGCCACTTAGGCTCAGATCTCATTCTTTTGATCTTGAAAATGAAAATGTAAGTTTTAAAATAGGTCTCCTTATTTTGAGGGTTACAAGAGGTAGTGTACATAAGGCAGCCAACAGAGGGCTTTGCACTATAGAGATGTTCCATAAATGCTTGTTCTAAGAATCATAGAAGCTCAACTTTGGAAAAACGCATGCATTTGAAGTTACTTTGAGTTTTACCAACCAATGGACTCACAAGGCTATATTTAAATGCATGCAGCCCCTACCTTGTCTTGATCCCCTCCAGTGACGATGGTGGTAGATCTGCTTCCATATCACCTGCTTTCTCCACCCACCAACACACGTGCTCTCCAAGAGGTGAGGAGAACCCTTGTTTGGGGGGGGATGAAGCCGTCTTCCCACAGCTCAGGAGTTCTAGTTGGTAGTAAGAGGAAGATGATAGTTTCAAACACAAGAGGAAAAAAGTTAACAAGACTAGAATTATGCCACCCAGTCAAAATTTTACTCATTAGCATATAAACTTTTACATCATCCTTGTGGATGAGTATAAAATTGGTGGAATGTGAATAAAATCAGAAGTTGGTGATGTTCTGAGCTCATAGTTTTCTAAATGAGCCACGCTGCTGTGGAACATTAACAACAGGCAAAGTTGGGGAAGGGTGAGGGGTTATCCCTGTGCCAGCTCTACAAGTTTCTGGTAAGCTAGTCTAAAGTTAAGAGTTCATTTTATAAACAAGCAAAGTAGAACACAGCAGATGTTATAGGTCACGCTTTTGTAGAAATGAATGACCATGTTTATCCTTCTAAAAAAGAAATGAACAACCAGCCTATCTCATTGTTGACATGGAGAAATCATAGTTACTATTTTTTCTGCTAAATAATTGTTCATCTTAAAATATCTAATTTCTAATTTTTTTCATTCCCTTTGAAGTTGGAGCTGGAACCCAGCTTGGGTATTATAAATACATACTCTATCACCAAGCCACACACCTAGCCCTAATGTCTGTTTTTTAACTCCCCCACCACTTACTAGTTATACATTTGTGTTTCACCTTTCTTTCCTTAGTTTTGTATCTGTGAAATCAGGCTTACAATAATTTACTGTGACAAGGTTATGATGATTAAATGAAATAATGCTGTGTCTAATAAATCTTAAGGATGACTTAGCATTATGAATACCATTCCCCTCTTGTTTCATTCCAGCCTCAACAGCTAACGTCCTGTGACATTGAAAAATAAAAGTGTTCAGTGTCTCTGGATTTTGGTTCCTCATAAATTACATCCAAAACATCTTTAGTAACCCTTTTAATACATGCATCATCATTTAGAGTTAAAGAAACTAAGGTTTATAGAAGATAAGCAACTCACCTAGGAGTACTTACCCCTTCACATCAGAGAACTTGAACCAAATGGTCATGGCTCCAGATTTTGTATATTTATTGCTGCTGAACAGAAACAGGTGTGACTTACTGTCTCTTCCACTCACATTTTATTGGTCCAAAAAAGCCTCCTGACATTGAAGGTGCTGAATCCAGAAGAAAGAAAACTACAAGTACATATTGGTTGATCACTGTTAAGGGGAAGGAATTTTCTTAGATGCCTAAAAGTACTTTGTGACAACAGGAGATATACCATAGGGGGAAGAATATACAAAGGAAACAAAAAAAATCACACAGTACATTGAAAACAACAACAAAGAAAGACCTCTTGTGTTGTCACTGTACCTGATTTTGGTACCCTTCATCTTGTATATACATTTGTCTAATTTGGGGAGGCAAAGGGGAATAATAGCAAAATGCTGAAACAAGGACACAGGATGACCCATTGCAACAATGATACCCACAAGACAGTATATTGGAAATGAACTTTACAACTTCATGGCGGGGGAGAGAGGGAGATGGGGGGATAGTGGGAGAACAACAAGGGAAGGGTAATAATGCTCAACAAGAAATGTACTCTTTGTCTTACTCAAGTAACTGTAACCATCTGTACAGCATCTTTACAATAAAATAAAAAAATGTTAAAGTTTATTTTGAAATGAAAGTTGTTATAATGGTGAGTATTATTAAATTATACATAAAATGCATCTTATATAGTATATAAAACCTTAATTACATGATGTTATATTTGTCATATTACATTGTTATAGTATGTGTATATGATATGCATTATGCTATTTTAGTAATTATACTATATGTATATGCATGTGATATATAACCATCTCAGGTTTTGTAGTAGATTGTCCAAGTCATATCATATGCCTCTTTATAATAGCACAGTATAATTATGACTAAGACAACAATTGGGAAATTTGTTATCTGACTTTTTCTTGTTCACAGGGGCATCAATCAAATTGCTATTCCTTGCTTCTAGCCCATTAAATTACAAGAGCAGCCTTACAGTAGATCTTTCATGAATGAATGAATAAGTGGGTAAATGAATGAGTGAATTTTAATTGCTTGGTTGGTAAGTGTTTATTACATGTATAGGAATATGTAGTAACCAGCTTTGCCCACATCAGCACTTTCCAAAATATCTTTATTCCAGCAGTTGCAAATATTGGTATAAAAAATTAAGGGTTTCCTTGGTGAAATGAGCACCAGAACACTGGATTAAACAAAGTGAAATCAGGCCTCGCCCTCTCCCCCCCTCTCCCCTGCCAAGGGCCTCTATATCTGCTGAGCCAGGGGCAGTCAGCAGGGCTGGGGCTAGAGGGAGAATGAAGGGTTGGGCGGGTAGTGCACTGAGTATTCTGAACATTTTGTCCATGGACCTGTTTAGCAACGAGCCTTTGAGGGGCTTTTCTCTGTAGAACATCATCTGGGAGCTGCTGCACTGCCTCCCTGGACCTATGCACTCGCTGTCATGTCTATTCCAATCTCCCCGAGCCTGCACTTAACTGCTGTTGCCACTGACATGACTGCTGTTCCTTGTTGATGGCTGAGAGAGAGGCAAGGGTAAGTTCTGCCTCTCACAGCATCTGCAGACTCTCAGGCTTTCACCTTCTATGCAAACGAATGCTTCATAAAAATAAATCACCATGGTGTTCTGGCTTGTTTCCAGCATGCTCCTGAGGCACGACAAGCTGTTCCAGTTTGTTCTTCCCAAGCCCTGCATCTCCCTCCATTTCTGAGCCCCACCATCCCTACTGAATCATGGAAGGCAACACTTGGGATGTCCCTGGAGGAGAGCATTGGGGACAATGTGGCCCTGCTTTCCTTAGCCAGGCATTAAGTGCTCTGGATGGTGTGGGAGCCAGGCTCCTGCTGGGCTCAGCAGCCTTCTGGTCATTAATCACAGGTAACACTGATCAGTCACCTGGAGGCTGCAGAGGAAGAAAAATCAAAGAAGGGGCATGTTTAGCTGTCATCCATGCTAAAAAAAAAAAATAGCAGCAAGGGGTGGGGTGTTAGAATAGCGCCTGCTCCTGATGGGAGAAAATAATAGTACCTTTCAAAGGAGATTTAAAATTGTTTAGAAATACATCAGCCAGTGATTGGGTACAAAGTCATTTGTCAAAATGAAAAAGCAGGAGTTGATCAACTTTTCAGTCTCAGGAAGGAGACAAGAGGTAAACTTTCCTGCCATAAACCATTTTGTTTTTCCTAAACCCAGTCAGGTGCTGCATTTTGGTCAATGACAGGCTGCTTATCTCATAGTGAAGACACATGCTTCGCTATGCAGTCTACGTGGGTAGTGAGCTATATCATCTACAACAAATGTGTGAGGCACATTCTTTGGTTTTCTCACTATTTAATGATGCATTTCTCAAAATAGGTCCCCATCATTAAGCAATATATTATTGTATATTCATGAATTAATTCCTTCTCTCATTCAACTAATGTTTACTGGGGTTCAGTTATATGTTAGCAGTGAAAGATGCCATTGTCAGAAAAGAAACATTGTAAGGCATTGGTGCCTTACACCTGTCATTTTAGCTACTTGTAATTTTAGCAGAGATCAGGAGTAGCATGGCTTGAGGCCAGATCATGCATAAAGTTTTCAAGACCCTACCTCAAGCAATAGCTGTTGGGGATTGGGGGTAAGGAGAAAGGGTTGAGAGGGAAGGTATCTTGGTTTGAGGCCAAATCAGGCAAGAAGTTGTAAAACCTCACTTCAAAAGAAAAAAAAAAGCCAAGAATGGTGTGTTTTCCTGAATTCCCAGTTAATATAGGAAGCATGAATAGAAGGAATGTGATCTAGGCAAAAATAACCATAGGGGAAGAGAGGAGATCAGGTAGTAGAACACCTTCCTAGAAAGCACAAACACCTGATTTCAATCAAACTACAGTACATTACCACCAAAATAAAAAAGGAAAAGAAACATCGCTTACCTTCACAGCACTTATAAAATTTTTAGATCAGTGGGGAGTGAGGAGGGGTGTAAATCTCAGATGGTTGCTGAGCTCTAGTACTTATGCCTATAATCCTAGCAACTAGAGGAGTGGTGATTGGAATGATAATGGTTTAAGACCAGCCACCCCCCCCCCGAAAAAATATAAATAAAAGCTCAAGAGGCTACACCCCCATCTCAACAGGAGAAGGTGAGCATGCTGGTTCACAACTGTAATCCCAGGTATAGCAGGAAACATAAACAGGAGTGTGCAGTCTACAACATCCCAGACTGCATAGACCCTATCTAAAACAATAACCAGAGCAAAAAGGGATGAAGGTGTGGCCCACATGGTAGAGCACCTTTCTAGTAAATGAAACACCCTGAGTTTAAATCCCAATGCTACCCCAAAAATCCTCATCATCATTATGCTTTCATCATGTTTAACAATCATCCCATATTATATCTCAAAGTCACTATTTTTATCTCAACCCGAAATATGCTGAACTATGATTGGGTGTGGGAGCCCAATCTCAGACTGTGGGGCTGGTCCTGGTTCTGGGCCTGAAGATAAAGGAGCCCAACTATGGGAGGAGAAAAGAAGGTGAACAGAAGGAGGCCCTGACGAGTTTTTAAGGGGGAAGTTTAAGGATAGGGAACATAAAGCAGAAGATAGGACTATAACTAAGGATCTCATGTGGTTTCAGAAACGAGGCCAAAATGTCACCAGCTGCTAGAACTGAGGTGCCCATAGGCAGATAAGTAAGGGGATTGAGTAAATCCTCAGGCTCTTCCCTCCTCACTGATAGACTGCACAGTCCCCTGGACCCTCCGAGAGTAGCAGAGGCCAGAGAAGGGCATGAGAACAGTTAAAAGGGGAGCCATCCATCCTGACAAGCTGAGAAAGAGACAAAGGTTTGCCTAAAAATAAACAAGAGGCTTATAGTGCTCTGTTTGCAGTTACTTCTTTTCTCCTTTCTTTCCCCCTTTGGTTTATTCCCCGTTGACACTGTTTTTTTATTTCTGTACCCATTGACTTGTATATATGTTTATCTGATTTGGTGAAGGGAGGAGGAAATCACCAAAATGGTGGCACAAAGGGTAAACCAATGCAACAGTGATACTCACTAGACACTAAGTTGGAAATGAACTTTACAACTTGGGGGTTTGGGGAAAGGAATTGGGGGGAAGTGGGAGCAAATGAGGGAAGGGATAACACTGTTCAAAAAGAAATGTTTTCATTACCTTACTTATGTAAATGTAATCCTTCTTTTTTTTTTTTTCCGGGTCCAGTGGTGGGGCCTGAACTCTGGGCCTGGGCGCTGTCCCTCAGCTCTTCAGCTCAAGGCTAGCGCGCTACCACTTGAGCCACAGCACCACTTCCGGCTTTTTTCTTTTTGCTTATGTGGTGCTGAGGAATTGAACCCAGGGCCTCATGCATGCAAGGCAAGCGCTCTATCACTGAGCCACCTTCCCAGCCCCGTAAATGTAATCCTTCTATATATCACCTTTACAATAAAATTTTTTAAAAAATACAGGAGGAGTGAGAACAGTATAGAAAATGAAAGGAGGTTTTCATAGGCAGGGAATAGTGAAGCCAAGGTCTGGCTTAGAACTCAAGTAAAATATATGTGGCTACATCCATGCATACATGGATCTAAAAATAAACAGTCAGAGAGAGAGAGACAGAGAAAGAGAGAGAGAGTGAGAGAAAGAGAGATCCTCCAATGAATGGTTCTATTTAAGTGCAGATCAGAGCCATTGTAAACCATGGGTAGATCCAAGAGAGAGAGGCAAGGGGAAGTTTGTAAGGTAAAACTGAGGAGGATTGCATCAAGCGTTTTGACAATAATCCTTGGCCACAGTGATTAACAACAGGGGTGTCATTAGTCCACTATCCAATAGAGAGGGACTGGCCAGATGGCCTTGCAGAGGTGGCACTGTATGTGCAGGTTCTGATGGCCTCGGGATAAGCCTTTGGTTTGAGGAATCCTTGCAGTGACGGCAAGGAGGCACAAGAGCCCTTTCTTCATCACTTCCTGCCTTTCTTTACCTTCTTTTGTTAGGTTTGATGTTAGGTTTTGACAACTTCCACTCTTCCTTCCCATTATCATGAGTGAATAACCAGCAGATCAAATGTATAGAGAAAGGTTAGATTGCAGACAGAACCTATGGAATATATCAGGGGGTGAATAGGGAGGCCTTGAATCTCCAATGGTTGGAAACCAGTGGGAAAGACAGAGATGGAAGGTTCCTGGAGATGACAGATAAATCTCAGGACCTGGCTCTTCTGGTACCTGAACATTGGTGGAAGCCAGGTTACTCCCAGCCCTTCCTTTCTAGATATGTCTGCAGAGGCAGCTCTGCTACACTCCTGTCCTTAATGTATGATGTGTGAACACTGGCTAGGATCCTTGGGGCAAAGCCTTCATTTTTGTACAGTGATAGTCTACAAGGCAGATGGAACTCTCCATTGGGTCACAACAAATAAGAAAGATCATCCAATATGAGTCTCTAAACTTGAGGAGTACCTTGGAGGAGTGCTTGGTTTCAATCACACAACTCCCCTGAATGTCTAGAATACCAAAGTCAAAGAGAAGACTTACTACTCCTTCACACATGCGCTCCCTGACTGCTCAGTCCAGCTCCTGGCCAGCTCCTCGGTACATCCTATCCTTTCAGAGTGAAATGCTCACCAGACCCCGATCTAAATTTGAGCAGAGAGACAACTTCCTTCAGCCAGGCTGCCTTCTAATAGAAACCCTCTGCTGTGCCTTGACCCTGTCACCAAATGTTCATGTGTTAACTAAAGGCATTTGTTAATATCACTTGGAGTTAATACATTTGGAGAGTAGTTGAGGGTAGAGGAGATCATCAGGAAGAGCCTCACGATCGCATCAATGTCTTTATAAGACAGGAAGGTGGGCATGTGCTGCAGGCTCATTATGAAGACCTGCACCATGTCACCATGTAGCAAGAAGGCAGATACCAGCACCATGCTCTTTGACTTTCCAATCTCCATGAGCCAAATGAACAAATCTGTATTCTTTATAAATTACATGGCCTTGGGTATTTTGCTATAGCAATTTAAAAAAAACAGCCTTAGACATCCTCATGTAAATCAGCTGGTAGTTTATGTACTGTAGCACTCATTCTACTGTATTGGTATTTATCTGATCATTTATTTGCTTCCCATTATGGCTTAGAATTTGGAGACAGGAAATTCACCTCCTCCATGTCTGTATCTTTAGTGAGTAGCACGGCACCTAACTGATAGTAAGTGATCATCAGAGCCGGTGAGCTGATGAACATCTATGTGCTGTACAAGGAAGTAATAAGTACAAGAATGATGGATGGTGAATGAGTGAAAGGGAGACCAGTGATAGAATTAGTCAATAATGAATGGTCTGTTGGCTCAGGTCAAGACAGAATAGATACCCAGAGCTCTACCTGTCTCTCCATAAAAGCAACCAAACAGCCCACAAAGCTGAAACTGCAGGTGGATTTGGTTTCCTGTTGTTTTATTTTCCTCTTCTAGCTTAGAATCAGCAGTAGCCTGAAATCCAGACCCATGCAATGAGTAAAAACAGGAGCGCCAAGAAAAGTGTTTTTTCTGTTTTTGTTTTTAATTTCTTTTTCATTCCCGGAAGTGGAGCTTCATTCCACTTCTGAGTGTAGGCTGGAGCTTGTGACTCACTTGCAAAGAACCAAATAGGCAAAAGAAATATCCAATAGCATGACAGAGGTAACATGGGGCCGACAAGCCTGGAAGCAGTGATCAAGGATGAAGCCAGTGGTGATAGCTTACGTTGACATGTATTTCCTGAAATGATCCATCTTGCCTCCTCAGCCTATTGCGAGAGAGCACCAGTCAAGTCCAAATTGGATGACATTTTTCTTTAAAAAAAAAAAAAAAAGTACCTGACCTGTACTCGTCAAAAGTGTCAAGGTCAAGAAAAACAAGAAAAGCCTGAGAGAAAAAGAAAGAAACTAAGAAGATATGACAATGAAATGCAATTTGAGGTCTTGAATTGGAGCCTGGAATGGGGGAAGAAGGGGGGAAGCATTAGCAGAAAAACTGGTGAATCCAAATAAAATCTGTAATTTAGTTAATAGTATTGTACCAGGATTAATTCCTTAGTTTTGACAAGTGTACCATGATAGTCTAAGATGTTAACATCAGGGGAGCCTGGGTGAGGGTATATGAAATGCTCTGAATATCTAAAAATATTCCAAAAAAAATATCTGAGAAAAAGAAAGGTTGGTGGTGTAGCTCACTGGAAGAAAACCTGTTTAGCATGCATGAGACTTTGAGTTCAATCTGCAGCACCAAAAATTTAAAAAATAAAATAAATGAAAGAGTAAAATGATCTTAATCACATACTATGCAAATATTGATCACTTTAAAAAACACAGAGTGGCTTGCTCCTGTAATTCCAGCTGCTCTGAAGGTAGAAATCTGGAAGATCACATCTATGCAAAAAATTAGTGAGACCCCCGCCCCCATCTCAACAGACAGGCAGGGACAGAGAGCAATCAGTAACTGCCTTGGAGTGGATGGAGTAGGGAGCCTGCAGGTATAAGGAAGGTAGAGCCATGGACCTATATTCTGAGTGTGATAGTATTTACACAAATTCATACATGTATACCCAGAAAAAGACAGTCAACTTGTCTGTGAGTGAACTCACTTAACCATCACTAAAGGCTTCAGATATGACTCCAGTGGTAGAGTTTAAGCATCAATACCAGACGTTCCCCCCAGAATATATATATATATATATACAAATAATGATAATAGTTATAAATAACAACAGTAAAATAATAAAAGGGAATAACATGTACTCTCATTTCTCCATGTGACCCTCTGGGACCACTGGAGATGATTCTCCTCCCTCCTATCAGTTTATGTGAACCTAGAACAATCTCCACTAATTACCAGAATCCCACTTCCAATTTTCCTCTCCTTTGTCATCTCCTTTTGCATTCACTTTGCATACATTTTTGAACTTTTTCCTAAAACTTCAGAAGGTTTCACAGGTGGGTTACAATTTAACATGTCCAGTTATGTGCACAGTATTCCTCTTTCCTTCTGCCTCTTCTCCCCTAGACACATTTCATGTCTCCCATTTCCTTTCTCTCCTATCTACACGGCATGTTCTGACTGATGCAGTCAGATCAACTTTCTCATCTTCATTGATTAAACTGTTCATTGTGAAAAGGTTTAGTCCATGGAGATTCACTCCTGTATACACTATTTCTGAGTCAACTAAACCATGTATAGAAGTATATGCCCCTATGTGTGTTCACAGTAGAGATTATATTTTGGGTCTAAGATCTACATGCAAGAGAACACATGTGCCTTTTGTTTTTCAGAGCCAGGATTATTTCTTTCAGTAGGAACTTTTCCAGCTCTATCCACTTTTCTGCAAATGCATTTCATCCTTCCTGATGACTGCAAATATTTTTTCAAGCACTACTAGGGATTAAATTGAGGGCCTCCCCTTTGATAGGCAGGTACTCTACCACTTGAGCCATATCTCCAGTCTCTGTCTCACTGTTCTTATAATCCAAAGCACTACAAAGACTGAAAACTTGGCACCATAAGATACACTGTAGTGAGCTTCCACAGTGTGCCCTGGAAGTCCTTCCTCTCTACAGACCCATGGCAGCTGCCTCTGGGTTCTGCTTCCTTAGGGCCATAAGACTACAGGGAAGAGAATTCCTCTTGAGCACTGAGGGGTTCCCCATTGAAGGAGAAGGAGCTACACCAGGGGTTCACAAATCCTTTGACCTGGGCCTCAGAGGAACTGACAGCTGGTCTTGATCTCAGGTCTGCCCAGAGTGTTTCTCCTACCTCTCCATTCTCCCCTCCACTCCACATGGGTCTGGGCTTTTTTATTTTTTATACTGTTATTGTAAAGGTGATCTACAGAGAGGTTACAGTTACATGAAATGAGCACATTTCTTTTTGAAGAGTGTTACCTCTTCCCTTGCTTTCTCCCCATTTTTCCCTCTCAATCCCCCTGAGAGTTGTATAGTTCATTCTCAACATAGTGTCTACTAAGTATCCCTACTGCATCTGTTTACGCTTTGTCCTACCACTTCTGTGCTTCCCCTTGTCATTCCCCCAAACAGATGAACTTACATACAAAAGGTACAGAAAACAAAACCAATGACAAAGAAGAAAAAAGATTTGTTTCTGCTTCGAGTTCATTAAGATAAATATTATTTTATATGATACATATATATAATATGTGCATATGTGATATGCACATAGTTATTGAGCCTTTGGGATCCACTCCTAAGAATAGCCTCTCTTGGTCTCACTATATGAATGTTTAGAGTCCTGTTCAATTGATCCTGTCCAAGTGTAATTTTTTGTTTTTACCATCCAGTGTGTTTACTTTGAGATTCATAGGTACATTCTTCTTACAAGAGATGAGAGAAACCATGTATATGTTTCTTTGGGTCTGGCTTACTTTGCTTAATAAAATTTTGCCATGTCTTTCCATTTCCTTACAAATGGTACAATATCATTCTTTCTGATGGAAGCATAGAACTCCATTGTGTATATATACCACATTTTCTTGATCTATTTGTCTGCTGATGGGCATCTGTATTGATTCCATATCTTGGCTATGGAAAACATGCTGCAATGAACATGGTTGTGGTGGTAGCTAGTATGTCCTACTGTTGGTCATCTATTGTATAAATGCTCAGGAGTAGAATTTCTAAGTCATATGGAAACTATATTTAGTCTTTTGAGGAACCTCCATACTAATTTCCAGAGTGGTTAAACAAGTTTACATTCCCACCAACAGTGTAGTGGTGTTCCTTTTTGGACACATCACCACCAGCATCAGTTACTGTTACATTTCTTAATAATGCTCATTCTAACTAGAGTAAGGTGGATTCTCTATGTTGTTTTAATTTGCATTTGTTTTATGGCCAGAGATGTTGAACATTTCTTTATGTATCCATTGGCCATTCTTACCTCTTCTGAGAAATCTCTGTAAGTTTTTAGCCCATTTATTAATTGGGTAGTTGTTTTTGGAGGGTTTATTTTGAGGGCAGGGGTTAATTTTTGGGCTCTAGTATATTTTAGATATGAAGTGCTTGTCTGATGCATGGCTTGTAAAGATCTTCTCACATTCGGTGGACTTTCTAGTTATCCTGCTAGGTATGTCCTTGGCCATGCAGAAACTCTTCAGTTTGTTGCAATCTCATTAATCCAGTCTTTCTTTGGTTTGTTGTGATTCTGGATCTTTACTTAGGAAGTTTCAGCCTGTGCCTAGGAACCTTAGTGGATCTTTTACAATTCTCCTTTACATCTGCCTGCCCGCTCCTTTTCTCCCCACACCCTCCAGCTCATGGCAATGCAAACTCAGGCTCTCGGGCCAGCTGCACCACACACTGCAGGGATTTCTAAAGTTCCAATTCCATATCTCAGGGGAGAGACATCAATTGACTCAGCTCAATTTTTTCAATCTCTAGTCTTGGATTAGGTGTCCACCTCCAATCCAGTTAACAATTTGGTTAAATCCAGGAAAAAAAGGCTTCCCAGGCTGCTCCTGCCAGGACCTATGGCCAGGAAATAACACTCAGATGGGCCATGGGACTGGCATACAGCTCCCTTTCAAATACAAGGTCAATATCACACATCTCCCTACAGAGACAGTGTACCCAGGGTCAGCAGCCACTGTGAGTGAGACCAACAAGAGGAGCTTGGTGAGAAGGCCAGGAGGCCTGGTGCCAGACGTCTGGAGGAGGGCTGACCCAGACTCAAAGTTCACCTTGAGTAAGAGACAGCTTCACAGACAGATGATGAGGCTGGCCAAGAATACTGAGGATTCCAGAGGCAGCTCTGTGAAGGGCATCCAAGGGGCCAGGGAGAGGAGGCCGACCTCTGGGGAATACTGATGACTTTCAATAATGCCGCCATTGCTGCTGCCACCTCCTCCTCTTCTTCCTTCTTTTCCTCCTCCCGGCTCACCATCTCCCTCCTCCTCTTCCTGTCCTGATGGCCAGGCTGCGCCCAGTGCATCTGTCACAGTCGATCCCAGATGCCATCAGTTCCTTCTACTCCCAGCAAGACCATCCTCTGGTCAAGATTGTGACTGAGCTTTCCTCCCTTCTGAGATAAGGAAACTGGTTGTCATCTATCCTTCCTGCTTTCCACTGTCTATACTAGAAAACACACATTTTCTGGCCCTTCCTCCTCACTGTGATAACAGAGCTGCCCGCCATACCTGGGCAGTGACCTGACCATCCTGACAGCTTCCCTCTCCTGCTCCTTCACTAGACCATGGAGTCCTTGGAGGTAAAGAGTCTTTTCCACCTGTTCCTCCACTGTATGGCACCACTGAGGTTTGATCCACATGTGGTTCCTCTTGAGCTACTCAGAGTGATGAATTCAAGCACAGGTAGCTCTAAGGGGAGGAGAGACCAGAAAGCACCTATTGGGGAAGGAGAAAGATTGGGCAGAAACCAAAAGGGGTCACAGAAGAAAAGAGGACACAGAGGCAACCAGCTGCTGAGGCACCTAGAGCTTCATCCAACTGGATCATAAGTTGGGCTTCTACACCCACCAGAGAGACAGGGCTGGTTTCTACACCCACCAACTCCTGCCAGTCATCCCTCAAGGCCACTTGTAGAGGACCTGAATTTCTTGAGGCTTCAGGTATACCCTATAAAGCAGCCTTTCACCCTCAGAGAAAATCCTCATCAAAGGAATATAGACACTTGCTGGTAGCACCTGACACAAAAGGGTTTGTGGAAATGGGGAGACAACACAGTTTAGTGAACATCTACTAAATTTGCTTCATTTACTTCACTCAGACCCTTCAAGTACCAGCTATTCATCTCTTCCAGCTATAAAGTGAGATACATAAGAAAGACTGACTGCCATTATACTTAATTCTTCAATAGAGATCTGAAGTTGGCTGCATGAGTATACTGTTTCCTCCTAACTGCCTTAAAAATATTGATAAGCAGGCACTGGTGGCTCACACTGTACTAGGTGAGATCAGAGGATCAGGGTTCAAAGCAAGCCTTGTCAGACAAAATGGAGAGAATCTTGTATCCAATTAACCAGAAAAACACTGAAACTAGAGTCATGGCTGTAGTGGTAGAACACCAGCCATAAGCATAAAAAAAGCAGAGTAAGAATGAAAGGAATGAGTTCAACCTGCATATTGGTGCACACACACAAAAAGACAAAAAAATGCCCCTTATTTTGATATCTGCTACCCATTGGGAACTTGGTTCAGAAGCTGTGGTTGATAAAGTGGGTGTTTCTGTGTTTCCATTCAACCTAATATCTTTCCCAATGTTGTGGAGTCAAAGCAGAGAAATGTCCCTACAAGAATGCCAACCCTTCAACACCATGTCGTCTGGACCCTGGCTCTGCCTTTCAGTACTGTGGGCAGACTGGTGACTTTTCTGTCATCTCACTTTAGTGTTGCGAAAATGAACTTAAAGAATGTAGGAAAACATTCATCCCATGCCCAATACTTCTAATCCCTTGATTTTCTTTCTTTCTCCTAATGTTTGTAACACTGTAAGAGAGGGTCGGGCGGGGGAAAAGAGCTCATTTCAGACAAAGGCTGGGGTCTTTGGCAGCCTCGTTATACACGTGAAGAAACTGAAGCACAGATGGTTAAGAACACCATCCATCAGAACTGTGTTAAGTGAAGTGAGTCAGGCATTAAAAAAAAAGTGCCACATAGCCTTACTTAGATGTGGAAGTACAAATGTGGATATTCTAGGAGCATACAATAGACAGAGCTTAGGAAGTGTTGGGGGAGGTGGAAAGAGAATTGCTGAGGGATACAGGAGAGTTGTTTGTTAGAAGAAATAACTTTGAATGTTCTATAGAATTGCTGGACAACAATTAACTATACACTATCATAGCTAATAGGATTTTGAATGTGAGAGTTACGCTGATCTTACAATTACATACTGTACACACATATTGAATATCATCTTGAACCTTATAGACATGTCCAAATGCTATATGGAATATATATTGAAAAAAATATGCAACCACTAAATGGCTCAAGCATTGTTTCACTGATGGGTCTGAGAGACAGGAGTAATGAGTTGTAAACTAGAAGAAGAAAAATGAAATCGTAGACCCTTTTACGCAAGAACCCTGACGTTGTGACGATGAGCAAAGCAGAACTGGCATGGGCAGGACAAACAGGAATGGAAGTATAAAGAGGAGGGAAGTGACAGTGGAGAGCATCACACTGAGGAACAGTGAGAGAAGACAGGAGAGGGAGAGGAGAAGAAGGAAGAATCCATGGACAATGTATATGTGCAAGCTGGGGGCCATTTTTGGCCTTGCATCACATAGGCCCAAGCAGCCGGGTCTGGGAGAAGATAGTAACAAACATGGTCTTTGAAATATGCATGGATGGAAGTATTAAACTGAAGGGGATGGGTGGGATTGGGAGAGATAGGGGAGGATGATGGGAGGGATGGCACTGATCAAGATCATTATATTCATACACTGACATGTGGACTTGAACCTCCTTTGTACAATTACTTAAAAAATTAATAAAATAACTTTTAAAAAGTATATAAACTATCTATTGCGTCACTAAATTATTAGGCTTCCGCTGTAGACGAAGAATTCTCCCACTTTACCTTAAGCGTGATCCAGAAACATCTAGCAAGACTGTGGTTGAAAGCTCAGCACTGAAGACCTCACCGCATATAAGAAAGTTCATATCCATATTTCTAGGGGTTAGGTGTGGGCACTGGGATTCCGTAAAAGCCCTCCAGTTAATTCTAATCTGCCTCTAGGGTTGAGACCACTGGAATTCATTTTCTCATTTCATCTCCCAGGAGCCCTTTGGTTGCTGTCTCAGAGAGGCTAAATGACAGCGATGTCCACACTCAGCCGCCATTTTCAGGGTAGAAACCTGAGGTCCAGCATGGAAACAATGAATTCTTGGAGGCTAGACACAACTGTAATGTCAGAGTCCAGACTCCAGCTAGCATCTCTACCCACGCCCCTCACACCGGGCCAGAATTCATGGCTTCTAGCCAAGTGGAGTTTTGTTGTAGCCTGAAGTATTGATCCAGAGAAGGAGTATGAAGGAAAGCTTCCCAAGGAGTATGGAGTCAGACTGCTTCCTCATTCCTGAGGCTGGGAAGACAGATGCTATATCACAGGGAGCTAGCAAGCAGGGGAGCCCCAGCAAGTCACCCTCCTCGTGTCTGTACAATAGCTCCAGCTTGGTGACAGCCAACTCGTTATTAAGCAGCCTGTGCCATCTTGCCTCCTGCCCTTGTTGAACTTACACAGCTCATGTTGTAGGGATTAGGGGAGGAAATCCCTCCGCCCTGAGGCTGAACAATAACAACATGGAAGCCAATGGGGAAGGCAGTCATTCTGTTGGCTTGAAAAATAACGAAGGTGACATTTAAGAGGCTGCTCTGGCCTCCTGTCACCGAGCCTCATCATTAATTTAACTGTCTCAGTTACAGACCAACTTTCTAGTCAGTCTTGGAGGGATGGAGAGTGGGGGGGAGGGGGTCTCTTGTCCTCTGAGGCCCATTAAAGACATAGGGGCTTCTTTCCCTCTGTCCCCCACAGTCACCTGAAATCCATGCTCTGTCCAATTTCTGGAGCTCATATGACATTTCTGCAAGAGAGAATAATTGGCTGTAGTTGAGGGGGAGAAGGGAGAAGACAAGAAAGGTCCACTAAAGATCAATGTTCTCCCTGATGGAGGATGCTCTTTATGCAGTGCCTAAGATTTCTCTTTCACAAAGGCATTCATTGATGACTCATTGGGAGCACCAATTTTGTGCCAGGCAAAGTGTTCAGTGCTTGATTGTGCTATGGTTTGTCAAACAAACTTGGCTTTCATTTTCCTGGTTTCCTGGAGCTTAGGGTCTAGAGTTGCCCCATCCAATGAGGAAGCCCTAGCCCCATGTGGCTTCTTAAATTTAAACATACTTACATGGAATAATATTAGAAATTTGATTCCCTATCTGTGTTTCAAGTGCCCAATAGTCACATTTCCATCAATAAAGAACATTCAATCTGATAGCAACTGGTATGATAGGACAGGCAAGCACTTCCTTTGTTATTTATTTATATTTTTGTGGTATTATGGTTTGAACTCAGAACCTTATGCTTGGTGGACAGGCAGTCTACCACTGAGTTATACTTCAAGCCCCACTCACCCCCCCTTTTTTTTGTCAGTCGTGGGGCTTGAACTCTGGGCCTGAGCGCTCTTCAGCTCAAGGCTAGTAATCTACCACTTGAGCTACAATGCCACTTCCAGTTTTCTGGTGGTTTATTGGAGGTAAGAGTTTCACAGACTTTCCTGTCCGGGCTGGCTTTGAACCTTGATCCTCAGATCTCAGCCTCCTGAGTAACTAGGATTACGGGTGTGAGCCACCGGCACCCAGCCGCCCACCCCCTTTTGTACTAGTTATTTTATTTTAATAGGATTCCTCTTTTTTGCTCAGGGCTAGTGCCTGGACCATGATGTACCTAATTCATGCTTCCTATGGTAACTGGGATGACAGGTGCTTGCCACTATGCCAGATTTTTTTTGGGGGGGAGGTGTTATTTTTTATTCTTTTTACCCAGACTGTCCTGAAACTGTGACAGTCCCAGTCTCAGACTCCCAGGTAGCTAGGATGGCAGGCAGGCACTAATGGATTTCGCTATTAGTTAAGAAGGGATCTTATATGTATACCTGGGCTAGTCTCAAACCATGATCCTCCTAACCTGAGCCTTCCAAGCTAAGATTATAGATATGAGCCACCCAACCAATGTATAATCTTTCTTTGGTTCTCCTGGGTTTTGAACCTACCTGCTGCTACTAGGCAGGCATCTACTGCTGAACCATGCCTCCAGTCCCAGGCAGGTACTGCGTATATTCTCTTGCCTCTGTTCCCCATAGAGCATTTTGAGAAGAAGAAACTGTTTTAAAACCAGCTTTGTCCTACCTCAAAACCTGTACATAATTGAAAAATAACAGGCTTACAAAGTAGCTAAACACATAATTTACAGTATGATATGTCAATGTTTGAATTTAATGTAGGCCAGTTTCTTTTAAGTTCTCTGAGCCTTGGTTTGCTCATGAGATGGGAATGATGCTATAATCACCTCAGGCTCTGCTAGATAATGGATGCATGCATGGTACCTGGAATGGACCAAATGCTCAGTTTATAGTAGCTGGTGTTGTTTTTGGATAAGGAATCTGAGCTCTAAATAAGAAAAGTCACAGCAGCAGTTAAAATCAAAAAATAAAAAGGGGGCTGGGAAGGTGGCTCAGCAGTAGAGCGCTTGCCTTGCATGCATGAGGCCCTGGGTTCGATTCCTCAGCACCACATAAGCAAAAAGAAAAAAGCCAGAAGTGGCGCTGTGGGTCAAGTGGTAGCGCACTAGCCTTGAGCTGAAGAGCTGAGGGACAGTGCCCAGACCCAGAGTTCAGGCCCCACAACCAGACCCCCCCCCCAAAAAAATGAGGTAGAAATCATTTGCTGAAAAACCCAAGAAGGAAAGGGTTCAAATCAGTGATAAGCAGGGATGGGCTCAGTAAACACAGCACTAGTTCAGGAAAATAACTAAAAACTTAGTTAACAACAAAAAGCATGCATTATCTCATAGTTTCTGTGCCTCAGAAATCAGAACTGCTGAGCTGGGTAGCTCTGGCTTAGGGTCTTTTACTAGATTTGTCAAGCTTTTGGCTAGGGCTACTTTATCTGTTGGATTGACTGGGCAGGAAAGGAAATTGTAAGAGGCGTTAATGGTGAGGCTGTTGGTAGAAGGCATTGGTTTCTCTCACAAGATTCCGTGTGTGTGTGTGTGTGTGTGTGTGTGTGTGTGTGTGTGTGTGTGTGTGTGTGTGTGTGTGTGTGTGTTGGTACTGGGCCTGAACACTCTCCTTTAGCTTTTTCCTTCAAGGCTGGCACTCTACTACTTGAATCACACTTCCATTTCTGGCTTTTTGATGATTAACTGAAGATAAATCACCCCATGGACTTTCCCACCCCAGCAGGCTTTCAACTATAATCCTCGGATTTCAAGCAACCAGAGTGGATAGGATTATAGGCATGAGCCATTGATTCCTTGCTTTCCCAGAATGTTCTTAAGATATGGCACCAGACTCCACCAGGATAGAAGAAAGAGGAAAGAGGGAAAAAGAAAGAGAGAATCCAACAGTTCTTCAAATCTAATTTCGCAAGGCACATTTGGTCAATTTTGCCACATTCTATTAATTCAAATAAATTCCTTCAGCTTTGAACCCTGTCTCACATAGATCTAAGGATAACTATTTGAGGTAAGCTTGTATAATTTTTCTTGATTTAGTTCTTCCTCAGTATATGTGTATCTCTGAAACTTTGTGTTTTATTTATAATAAATCTATACAGTTTTATCTTTTCAATAAAAAATAAAATCAAATTGAATATAATCTTTCCAAGTACCACCAAAAATAATTACAATCTTTTTTTCAAAAAGAAAGAAGGAAGTCAATAAGTCTAACCCATACTGAATGAACTAAATGGAATTAAGCTTCATATCTCAAAAGGAGGAATATGAAAGAATTTATGGCTATATGTTAAGACTGCCACAAATATGAACTGGATTTGAGCAGAGCACAGGGTTGTATCACCCAGAGTTGAGGACACAGAGTCTAGATACATACATAACACTTTATCAGCCAAGGCTTTAGACCACTCCTGGAGGACAACAAAAGATTTGCTCTATGGAATGAATAACTTGGCCACATTGGGGCATATCAGTGTAGAAGTATTTATGTGGGACAGGGTTGGGAAGGAAGTATATGGTCTATATTAAATAGTGTACAGATTTTTTTCCTAACTGGGATGTTATATTTGGAAAGAGAGGTAGCAGAAACACATCTACTTAGAAAACTTTCCAAAACTGCATTGTTTTTATTTCTACCTAGAACATATATTCATATATTCTTTCTCTTCACTCGGAATGGCTTCAATCCTTCACATGTTGAATAGTAGAAAAGTGTAAAAAAAAAAAAAAGGAACAAAGAAGAGAGGGAGGGAAATAGGATGGGAAGAAGGGAGGGAAGGAGGCAGGAAGGAGGAGAGGAAAAGAAAAAAGGGATAAGAATTATTGAGCACTTAAAAAATTAATAATTATTGAGCACTTTCTGTGCTAGTTTAGTTATGCCTTGTGTCTATACTATCAGGTGTTGAAACAGATTGTTGAAAATGTGGCTCCCTCCACACAATCTAGTAGCTGTCTATGGTCCTGAATTCTACTGTTTTCTCTCTCTCTCTCTCTCTCTCTCTCTCTCTCTCTCTCTCTCTCTCTCTCTCTCTCTCTCTCTCTCTCTCTCTCTCTCTCTCTCTCTCTTTCTCTCTCTCTCTCTGTGTTTCTAGTCTCAAGAGGTTTTTTTGAGTATTTTTTAAGTAAGTTTTTTTATTGTGAAAAGGGTTACAATTACAGGAGCAAGGTAATGACTACATTCTTACCAAGCATTGTTGCCTCCTCCTTTGTTTTTTCCCTACCATCCCTGCCCTCCCATCTCCATGACTACACACACCCCCATCCCAACCAAAGTTGTAAAGTTCATTTTTTGACATTGCATCTTGTACATCTCATTGTTGCAATAGGTCCACCTGTATCCCTATTTAAACAATTTGTTTTTTCCCTTCCCCTCCCCAAATTATACCAACATCAAATACGGTGGTAACAGGGGTTATACCATGGGGGACAGACATACAAAACAAAAAAAATCACCTTGGGGGGAGAGGGGAGGATGTAGTCGTGGAGATGGGAATGCAAATATGGTAGGGGAAAAACAAATGAGGAGGCAACAATGCTTGATAAGAAATTACTCATTACCTTGCTCATGTAACTGTAACTCCTCTGTATGGTGTTTTTACAATTAAAAAACTTATTTTTAAAAAAAGACTACATCTGAAAAATAAACTAATGCAAAAAGGAAAATAAATAAATACATTAGAAACAATAGCAAGAAAGAAAAAACCACTTATGTCCTTATCTTGGGGTTCATTTCACCTAACATCATCTTATCTGACCTTTTCTGCTTGTCTCAGATATATATTAGTTATTGCAAATAAGGGAAACCATGGAACCTAATGGAGTCAAAGCAAACACCCTGAAAACAAATCCATTGTTCTTGACTGGACAAGGTTGACTTACCCAGGAAGTATGTAAAATGATTCATGGGAGCTGAAAGGGGAAATGTAATGGTCTTTCCATTTATATATTTAAATTTAAAGATCATTAGGTTTACTATGTTGTAACATTCAGCAGGATACTGATATCCTTACCCAAGTCCAACACCTTCTGTGATAGAGATTCTGTGGAGCTGGATCACAATAAAACATATTTTGAAGACCCTCTCTCAAATGTTAGCTTTCAACATTTTGTGGCACTCTTTTGGTAATTGATATATACATAGAAAAGTACAGGTCCATACTACATTATCTGATACATTAGGGTTGAGAAAAGATGATCAAATTTTTCTGTACTAGATGGAGTTTCACTGATTTTACACTTTTAAAAAGTCATTGAAAGACAAGATAAATAATCGGCTTTTAAAAATCAAGGATTCAGTTTCCTGGCCTTTTCCTACAATGAAGCCAGCTACTGGTAGTCTTTTATAGCTAAGACAATAATTAAATTCAACCTCTCATACAAACTCAACTTTAGGCTAGACCTTTATTCCAGAAAATGCTAAACCAAAATTTTCAAAAGCCTGATATTGTAGTGTGAGCAAATATGTGTCTCATTAATAAATTATTTAAAATTACTGCCTTATATATTATACTTTTAAGAAATATTCATTTTTTAAAACTTCATTTGTGTGTGCTTTATATATAAAATGTTAGTACAAAAGTAATTATGCAATTTGCTTAAAAAGAAATGTGCAGGCTAGGTGCCAATGGCTCATTCCTATAATCCTAGCTACCCAGGAGGCTGAGATCTGAGGATCACGGTTCAAAGCTAGCTCATGCAGGAAAGTCCATCAGACTCTTATCTCCAATTAACTACCAAAAAAAGCTGGAAGAACTGTGGTTTACATGGTAGAGTGCTAGCATTGAGAAAAAGAAGTTCAGGGACAGCATCTAGGTCCTGAGTTCGAGCCCCAGGACCAGAACACACATACACACCAAAAAAAAAAAAACTGTGCAGATGCTGATTCTGTATACTCAATTTTTTTTATCACTGGTAGAGGAACATGACAAAAAATATTGAAGACCAGTGTTCAAGAACCCAGTTATTTCTCCTACTAATGTTGAGTCTTCTGAAGGAAAAGGTAAAAGTGAGCTGAGGAGACAAAAGAGCAGAGATGGAAACATACAAGTTGAGAGCCAGAGCTACTTCAGGGATTGTCAGGGGAAATGGGAGGAATTGATTCAGAAGATTTCATTTAATCTTAGTACCTGAGGAAGAAATGGAAATGATTCCAAGCTCAACTACTAAACAGTTAAGAAAGAAAGAGATAGATGAATAGGAAAGGAAAGGAGGAGGAAGAGAGGGAAAAAGAGAAGGAGGGGGAGTGAGGAAAAGAAGGAAGGAAATGAGGGAGGGAGGAAAGGAAAGAAATAAAAAAGGCAAGCATCAGTGCATGCAGAGCCAGCAGGTGTCAGGGTGAACCATGAGGCTGGCACTCCAAAGAGTTCCTGGGAAAGGACTGAACTCTCTCCATGGGTGAGTTATTCTTTGGTTCCTGGTTTTGCCTCTGTTGTTATTTTCTGCCTTGATGAGAAATGTGCTGATTTTCAACTTGTCTTGAGACAAATAGAACTTTGACAGATAGTCTACAATGTACATAACTGATTTCAAATTCTTCTGCTGGCTCTACCATGCCTTGACCATTACAAACATTTCCATCCTCACTCTGAGGAGCTTGGAATACCCACAATTGTGTTTCTACCCCTTTAGCTGTATTGCTTCCATCGTACACTGCAGGAAAACAAACTAAGGATTACGGAGGGCACTGGTGTCCTTTATGCAAAGAGCAAAGGGCACGATATGGATTCAGGTCAACCTGAGGTGATCTCTTTCATATTCCCATAGATCTCTTGCTTAGAGTTCTTCAATCTCAAGGTATCTCAATTTTCAATAATATTTTGGAGATTCAGGATACCCCAAAGTATTCTCAAAACTTTTTAAAGTCACTAAAATGGGTCATTTTTTAGCAAATAGAGTGCTTGTTTTGGACAAAATCTTTTAAGAATCCTATCAAGTATGTCTGAAAATCATATATACAGTTATCTGTGTTTGTAATATGGGGAAACAGACAGAAAACTACAAATTTGAGCTGCTACAAAGTCACTGGTCTACCCTCAGCTATTGGGTTATGTGTCCACATGACTGAGTTGTAGATGACATAAGAGCAGTGAAAGCAACACCCTTCTTCTGTAGGTCCAGCCTAAGTAACTTCCCAGCAGTAATTCCTCAGCAATTTCTTGCTGTGTGCTTTGGCACAAATGGACACAGTAGTTTTGCAACCATGTGTGAAGGTAGAGCCATAAGACAGAAAGGAAGTGGGTCTCCAAGTTACTACTTAGAGAGCAGCTGCTAGTTAGAGAAGAGCATTTCTTTGAAACTTTAGATAGCAAGAGATAAACCTCTATTATCTTTTTTTAAAAAAATGTAGGCTCCATGGCTTTAGGTTTTTACTCAGATTAAAAAAAAAATAACCTCTATCATCTTTCTGTAACTTAATACAGCATAAAAGGAGCCAGACTATAATTTGACCTAAGTATAATTGAAGCTTCAATTTCCTCATCTGTAAAATATGTATCAGGGTATACATATTGTTACTGTAAGGATGGAAAACATTGAAACTCACAAACCATTTAAGACTGCATCTGACGTACGTGGAAGTTAGTGATAGCTGCTATTCTGCTCAGCTCCCACATCTGTAAAATGGGGAGTCCATGTACTACCTACTCAATGGGATGATTATAAAACTCAATGAAACAGTGGGAAAGGACCTGCTAAGATACACCAGTCTCAGAAGATGAAAAAGCATGTTGCAATTCTTGCTCATATGAAACAAGTCTAAGAAGAGTGTGTTCCAGCTGAGAAAGTAAAAGCTTTGTTCCTTTGGAGTTAGAGAGTGTCCCTGCACAGATCAATGTTGCTGAAGCAAAAGGAAAGAGATTTAATTACCTTGAGCCTTAGTACTTTCCCCACCGGGAGCAGAGAGCTCCTGATGTGCAGAGGGGCTGAGAGCAGAGGTGGCAAGCCTTCGTTGTATGAACACCTAGGGAATCCTAAGCCATAAGCGCTGGCACCTTCCTAGGGCCAGACAATATGACAAAGGAAGAGCTAGCTTCAAGGAAGAGGTATGAGCTTACATCTTTGAAAGGCCAAGAACTGTTGAGGAATCTGCTTGAATGTGGCATTCTGAGGAAAAGGAAATTGACACTGCCTCTGTGCCCTTGGATGGCTATGTGTACCTGACTGCACAGGGCATAAGGTACTGGGTCTGCATACTCTGATATATGGACCCATATAAGGTGTATTTTCACTTTTGACAACCTGTATTATACATGGACCTGTGAACCCACATGCAGAACATGAGTGGGTGTGCACATAAATGCTGTATCTGACACAATAGGCACAAATTGCGTGTCTGCACTTGGCCTAGTAGACGTGGCTCTGAGATCCCTACCTGTGTAAATCTGTGGTTTGACAAATGAATGAATGTCTGCACACTATGTTAATGAACTATACAACTTGGAGTGGGCAAGGGAGAGAAAAACTGGGAGAAAGCAAGGGAAACAAATGGGGAAATGTCATTCTTTCTGATGGTTGCATATAATTCCATTGTGTATATATACCACATTTTCTTGATCCATACATCTAATGGCCAATAGACACATGAAGACATGCTCGACATCTCTGGTGGAATCTGAGATTCCACCTCAGCCCAGTTGGAATGACTATAATCAAGAAATCTAATAACAACATGCTGGAGGGGATGTGGCCAAAAGGGAATGCTACTACATTGTTGGTGGGAATGTAAACTTGTTCAATTACTCTGGAAAGCAGTGTAGAGGTTCCTCAAAAGACTAAACATATAGCTCCCCTATGACCCAGCAATCCCACTTCTGGGCATTCATCCAAATGACTATAAATAAGGCCATACTAAAGCTACCAGCACAACCATATTTATTGCAGCATTATTCATCATAGCTAAGGTATGGAACCAACCCAGATGCCCCTCAGTAGATGAATGGATCAAGTAAATGTGATATATATATATATATATATATATATATATATATATATATATATAGAGAGAGAGAGAGAGAGAGAGAGAGAGAGAGAGAGAGAGAGAGATGAATTCTTTGCTTCCATCAGAAAGAATGGCACTGCCCCATTCATAAGGAAATGGAAAGACTTGGAAAAAAAATCATACTAAGTGAAGTAAGCCAGACCCAAAGAAACATAGATCTTATGGTTTCCCTCATTTGTAATAATTAGTATACATCTAGGATAGTCCTAGAAAATGAGCAGAATAGCTCAATAGTTTTATACATATGACCATATAAGATGATGCTAAGTGAAATGAACTCCAAGATATGGAAACAAGAGGTTTTTCTTTGTTGTTGTTTTTAATGTATTGTGTGATTTCTTTTTTCTTTTGTATTTTTTCCTATAGTTTATCCCCTGTTGTCACTGTATTTAATTTTGGTACCCTGGGTATTGTATATACATTTATCTAATTAAGGAAGGGAAGGGAACAACAAAATAGTGAGACAAAGGACAAAGGGTGAACCAATACAACAGCAATACTCACAAGACACTATGTTGGAAATGAGCTGTACATCTTGGAGGGGGGTTTGGGAGGAGGGAATGTGGGAGAAAAATGAGGGAGAAGGTAATAAGTTTGACAAGAAATGTACTCACTGCCTTACGCATGTAACTTTAAGCCCTCTGTACATCACCTTGACAATAAAATTAAATTTTAAAATATATATAAAAAACAAATGTACTTATTACCTGACTTATGTAACTGTAACCCATCTGTACGTCACCTTTACAATAACAATAAAATAGAGTACATATACACTTTCTATGTGTCTTGCTACTGCTCAGTCAAATATATGAACTCAAGTGAGTTGTGAGGTTGCCTGCTGGAGCCATCTGTGAGCTGGGTCACAAAGATCAGGAGTAAAAAATCCTAAGGCTATAAAGAGAAAGGAAGGGGCTGGGAATGTGGCTTAGTGGTAGAGTGTTCGCTTAGCATGAATGAAGTACTGGGTTCGATTCCTCAGTACCACATAAACAGAAAGATCGGGAAAGGTGTTGTGGCTGAAGTGGTAGAGTGTTAGCTAGCCTTGAGCAAAAGAAGCTCAGGGACAGTGCCCAGGGCCCTGAATTCAAGCTCCAGAACTGGAGAAAACAAGAGAGAGAACAAGAGAGAGAATAAGAAAGAGGGGGGGAGGGGGAGAGAGAGAGAGAGAGAGAGAGAGAGAGAGAGAGAGAGAGAGAGAGAGAGAGAGAGAGAGAGAGAGATTTGATGGGGAGAGACTGAACTCACAATCCTAAGTAAGTGGACCCTGTTTTCAGAGTGAGGGGTAGAAGATCTGGTACTAATAATAGGAGGTGCAGAGCCTAAGCTGGAGGAAGGGAACACAGCTCAGAAATGCAGTTGCCAAGAATTCCGGCCAACCAATCCACAATTGCCATGCAGGCCTAAGCAGGATAATTCCGTAATTTTTTTTAACTCAGAAATACTTTCTCAAAGCTGTTACACAGCTGTATCATGTATGTGCATAGAAGACACCAATGTGTGTTATTGTGTATTTGCGGTCATCTGTATTGACACATGGATTTCCCAGGGTTCTACAAATGACATATCTGACTCTCCAGGATGTTGGCTACAACTCAAATAGCATTTAGACAGCACTTGCTATGTGCATGCTGTGTGCATGAAACAGAATCATGTCCCCTATCTTTGAGGTTCTTCTATGTGGGGGCAAAATAAGAAAAATATGCAATACAGAAAAACATTATAAACAATTAAAAAGGTGCATACGAATTCTCTTTGGATGTGTGTTTGAGCCTGAACTCTGCTTTTTACATGCTGTATGTATGGCCTTGCCAAGTTAGCTCTTAGGAGCTTTTTTCTCATCTCTAAGTTGGAACAAAAACATCGATATTACCAGGGAGTTGTGAGAATCAAACCAAGAAATGAATGAGACATCAGCTGTAGCTGTGTGTCACTGGCTCTCACCTATAATTCTAGCTACTCAGGAGCCTGAGATCTGAGGACTGAGGTTAGAAGCCACCCTGAACAGGAAAGTCTCTAAGATTCATATCTCCAATTATGCACCATTTAAAAAATGCTGGAAGAAGAGCTGTAAGTGGTGTACCATCCACCTTGAATTAAAAAGCCAAAGGACAGTGCCCAGGACCCGAGTTCAAGCTCAGTACCAGCACGAGAGAGAGAGACAGAGACAGAGACAGAGACAGAGACAGAGTCACTAATAAACCATAAGGTACAAGGCAAACATGGTGTATCTGAGCTTCTCAGGGAGACTGGAGGAGGCAGAAGCACTGTCCCAGATGATGGCAAGTCTGACCTGAGACCAGAGGATGATGTAATGATCCTACACTCAGTGTGGGTGCAGTGTTGGTTCCTTGTCCCTTTGAATATCAGGACAGAAGAAAGCCTTAGAGAAACAGGAGTCTAACCTATTACAGGTCACTAAGGTAGGAACAGGCTCAGAAGGGCTGATCTACAGCCCTTGCAGAAGTTTGTGAAAGGGGGCCTTGCATCCAAGTTTTTGCACAAAGTCTAAGCACAGCTTCCTGGCAGAGATGCCATTAGCCAACAAAGCACATTTGTCAAATAAGAAACAAAGCCTCCTCTGGGTAGGCATAGCTCATAGGTGCCCACGTTAGTGAGCTGTCAGTAATGCTGTATAAATGCAAATAAGCCACTTCCTCCTTCAGGCAGGAATGGATCCCCTGAGCACATAGCTCCGCATCTAGCACACCAGACTGCATCCCCACACCCCTCTCAAGCAGCTGTCTGACAGATTCTTGTAGACTTAATAGTGTCTCCCTGTCTACTTTCTCAGAGTACCTGGAATAACACAGATAGGTCTGGTTAAAGCATCCTGAAGTCCAGGATTCTGAGCCTAGAAAGTAGATGAAGGGAATGTTCAGAGTGGTGTCAGGACACCTTACCCTCGTCTTCGGGTCTTCGAGAGTGTTCTTTCTTATGTCCCTCACCACACATTTTCAGAAGTCATTGTTTTCCAGGAGTCTAGACACCCCAAGGTAAAAATCACATCCAGGAAGAAGCTCTACTTCTCTGTTGCTCCCCTGACCTTCACCTATCACAGATCTTGTCTCCATAATGGAACCTAATTCTGCACCTACACTCCAGCTAAGGAGTAGGTTTTAGCTTGAGCTGTTTATTGCTGTACTCCAGCACTAGTGCATGAGGTAATGAATAATTGAATACAATGATAGGTAAATGAGTAAACTTGCAGCAGATCTACTGCTTTGCCTTGTAATGTGAATTCATTACCTGGATACAAGACCTTCTGGTTAGCAAGTGGGACCAGAGATTTTGGAGTGAACTTGGTTCTTATCAGCAAATGGATAGCTCTGGCTGCTCTCAGCTTTGCTAAGCATTAGTTTTGCTATCTATAAACAGAGTTGATGATTAATGTTCAAGTCTTCAAATTAATGAGATTAAAAGAAAAACACATCCCAGTGCAGCATATAGCATAGTGGCTATCACAGTAACAGGAATTCAGATGGGGCAATCAATCTGACCTTTTCTCTCTCACTTTTTGTCCTGATGTAACCACACCCAAACAAGAAAGACCCTTTGCCTTTCTGGATACACTGGCAAAAAAAGAAGTTTATATTTTTCCATATTGTTCTGTCCTTTCTCTTCCCAGTGCCCCACAGTATAATAAAGACAGAGCAAACACCCAATTTCTCTCCTGCTGCCATCACAGCCCTCGGGATTCAGAAATGTGTTGATGAGAGTCTTCTTTCCCAGAACTAGTGATCAAAGTCAGAGAAAGAAAAAAAGAATATAAATAGAGTGTGAAAATAAGTCATAGCAGAATATCAATACCAAACTTCAAACTCTACTATAAAGCCATAGTAATCAAAACAGCTTGGTATTGGCATAAGAACAGACCTCAGGACCAATGGAATAGAATTGAAAACCCAGAAATGAACCTACAGACCTATAGCCATCTAATCTTCGATAAGGGAGCTAAAACAATAGAATGGAACAAAGACAACCTCTTCAGTAAATGGTGCTGGCAAAATTGGTTAACTACATGTAGAAAACTTAAGCTAGATCCTTATATATCACCCTGCACCAGAATCAACTCCAAATGGATCAAAGACCTTGAACTCAAAACACTCTGAAAACATTACAGAATGGAATAGGAGAAACCCTAGGTCTCCTTGGATCAGGCCGAAATTTTCTGAATAGAGACCCGGAAACACAACAAATCAAAGAAAGGTTGGACAAATGGGATTGCATAAAGTTGCAGAGCTTCTGCAGAGCAAATGACATAGCTAGCAAGATCAATAGAAAACCCACGGATTGGGAGAAGATCTTTACTAGCCATACAACGGACAAGGGTCTCATATCTAAAATATACTTGGAACTCAAAAAATTAAACCCCCCAACAACAAATCCTCAAAGAAACAACTGCCCAATAAATAAGTGGGCGAAAGACTTAAAGAGAAACTTCTCTGAAGAAGAAAGAAGGATGGCCAATAGACACATGAAGAAATGTTCAACATCCCTAGCCATAAAAGAAATGCAAATCAAAACAACATTGAGATATCACCTCACTCCAGTTAGAACGGCAAAAATCAAGAACTCTAACAACAACAGATGCTGGAGGGGATGTGGACAGAAAGGAACTTTACTTCATTGTTGGTGGGAGTGTAAACTTGTTCAACCACTTTGGAAAGCAGTATGGAGGTTCCTCAAAAGACTTCACATAGAACTCCCCTATGACCCAGCAATCCCACTTTTGGGCATTTACCCAAATGTTTACAAACAAGACCACACTAAAGCTACCAGCACAGCAATGTTTATCGCAGCATTATTTACCATAGCTAAGATATGGAACCAACCCAGATGCCCCTCAGTAGATGAATGGATCAAGAAAATGTGGTATATATACACAATGGAATTCTATGCCTCCATCAGAAAGAATGACATTGCCCCATTTGTTAAGAAATGGAAAAACTTGGGAAAAATTATATTAAGTGAAGTAAGCCAGGCCCAAAGAAACATAGGTCCCATGGTTTCCCTTATTTGTAATATCTAGTAGATGTATGAGTCAAGCGGAAAAGGTCAGATAATGTGATGTCAGGAAAATGAACCCTTAGATGTGTATTTTAATGTTTTTTTCTTTCATGCATGTATTTCTAACGCATTTATAAGATTATCTCTTTGTTGCTTTGTATGTCCCTCCCCCACAGTATAACCCCTGCTTTCACTATATTTGATGTCGGTGGAGGAGATGGAGGAGATGGGGAAAAACCAGTTCTATAAGGATACAGGTGGACCTGTTGCAACAATGAGAAGTACAAGTTGTCATGTCCAAAACGAGCTTTAAAACGTCGGTGCGGGGGGTGGGGGTGGGGGAAGGAATAGGATTGGGATTGGGGGGGAGGGGGGAGGCTGGGAAGGAATGTGAAGGGTAAACAAAGGAGGAGGCTGCAATGCTTGGTAAGAAATGTACGCATTATCCTGCCCATGTAATTGTAACTCCTCTGTACAGTATGTTCACAAATAAAATTAAATTAAATTAAAAAAAAAGAAAATAAGTCATAGCAACTCCTGTAGTAAAGGCCACACACAATAGACTAAGACTCAAGAACTAGTATGTGATGCCATGTATCTGAAATTTTCTAAAATGTACACAATTCATTTTTATTACTTTTCACTATAAGCAATTAGTTGAATATGATTTTAAACGTTTTAATTTTTATTCTGAAGTACTTCTGGCACATAATAAGCACAGGTATAATGAACAACTATGTACTAATCTGGCTGCTTTCAGTACAAGCTTTCTTTCTCTCCTTAGTGGTAAACACTTTCCTGAATTTGGTGTTTATCTTTCCCTAGTGTATTTTTACACTTTCATTACACATGTATGTGTCTACAAATGATGAATTGCATTGTTCAACTTGTTTAAAACTTTATATAAGGGCTGAGAATGTGGCTTAGTGGTAGAGTGTTTGCCTAGCACACATGAAGCCCTGGGTTCAATTCCTCAGTACCACATAAAGAGAAAAAGGCAGAAGTGGCGCTATGGCTCAAGTGGTAGAATACTAGCCTTGAGAAAAAAAGCAGCTCAGGAACAGTTTCCAGACCCTGAGTTCAAGGCCCAGGACTGGCAAAAAAAAAAAAAAAAAAACCTATATCAGTATTAAACACTGATAACCCTGAATGTGGCAGGGAGGGTGTGTATGTGCCAGTCCAGTACTGAGACTTGAATTCAGGGCCTGCATATCTCACTTGGCTGCTCACAGCAGGCACTCTACCACTTGAACCATGCCTCCCAGCTTTTTGTGGGTTAACTGGAAGTGAGAATCTTGTGATTTGGCTGCCTGGGCTGGCTCCAAACCTCTATCTTCAGGTTTCTGCCTCCTGAGTAGCTAAGATTATAGGCATGAGTCACCAGCACCCAGCTCTCTGCTGAGTCTTTGTTCACCATTTTTTGAGGTGTATCTATGTTGCCTGCATTTCTCATTCATTCATTTTCACTGCTCTATAGCCTTCAGTTGCATGACCATGTCATAGTATTGATCTGTTTTCCTGATGACTTATACTTGGTTTGGGAAAATAGAATCACTATGTCTGACTATTAGTATATTCTGAAAAGTAGATAACAAGATGGCATTAGATTTGCAAGAGATTTAGTGGATAAAGTTCCATTCATGTTAAGGGAGAGGAGCAAGAGGAGGTAGCATAAACTTCAGACCATGAAGAGGGTCTGATACCTATGAAAAGGTGGTGGGGAGAAGAAAAAGCCAACGAAGCTGTCTGAGCTTGCAATTCTAAAGAAGTCTTCAACAGATCAATGGAGAGTTTCCTTGGAAAAGATGTCCACTAGGAAATCTAAATAATAATAATATCCTTATGATCTCACAAGGCCATGTGAGACATCCTGTGTGTGACAAGAGTGGCCCTGCTCCAACAATTATGCTGTGATCAGTGGCTGGAAAGGTGCGATCCAGGTGTCACATGGCAGTAGATCTGAAACTGGAACCTTCATGAACCATGCTCCTACATGTGTTCCCTTAAAGAATGAGCTAATGAAGCCCCTCCATGGTTGCCACACCCTATGTGAGTGGAGAGCAAGTCAGCCTGGAAGACTCTGATTCATTCATCCATTCAGCCTCTGCCTTATAAATATGAGATATTGGAGATCATCACAGAACAGTGACATTAAAGCCTCAGTCTCAGGTAGCATTTCTGGAGCCAGTAGTCACAGACTTCCACTCATTTCTTGCTATCTGTGTCGAGCTCTTCTGCCAAGAATCAACAACCAAAGTTCTCACAGATTCCATGGTAAGGCAGTGAAGTCACATAGGCCTGAATTTCACCCTTCCCTCATCCACTTGGCCAAGTACAAGTCATTTCTCTGCTATCATCTCATTTTTCACCTCTACAAAATGAGGGTAACCAGACCTATGGCATAGAGCTGTTCAGGGATTAAAAAGGAAAATGGAAGCCCAGTGTCTGGTGCTTTAAAAAAAAAAAGCATTTGTTCATCCCATTCCACTAGGCCACTGTTAAGGATAAGTAAATCTATTTTTTGGATGTGATCATTTTTCTCAAACTGATAAATGTTAATAATAATAATAACCTTAGGAGACTTACTTCTTCAAACTCTAGCTATCTCAATCAGGGTGAATCTAAGTGATCTCTACCAAACCTTCTTATTTACACTCATCACTCTTTCTACAGCAGTATTTGTGATTAATCTCACACCGGGGCTAAATCGGTCCCAAGCGCTTCCAAGGCACTTGATAAAGAAGCTCTCTGATTTATAGCAAACACCATTATTGAGCGGTGGCAGAGAGAGGCCATTGGGGGATTTGTCTTGCTGGAAACTGTCCATTGCAGCCATTTCTTCTATTTTCCTAGATAAGAGCACAATTTATTTCAAAGAAGATGAAGGGGGTCCTTTTATTTTCCCTTCATAGGGCAGGAGAAACAGAAGACTTGGACAATTTGTTGAGAATAAAAACTAAAAACTAATACTTAACATTTAGGAAGATTTTTTTTCCAGCTCATGCAGACCTGAGGACTTAGTAGAAAGCTAAGTACATAGCAATTCTAAAGTAAGTGTTTCTGGAAGTGTTCCCTCATCTCATTTGATCTTCACAGTGGCCTACTGAAGTACTCTGAGGCCACCTTCCCATTTGACACAGCGGGAAGCTGAAGTTCGCAGCTAAGGGACCGTTGCTGGGATTATGATACCGACCCAGACCTGACCCTCACCATTCACCACACCACTCTGTGGTCCAGTTGCAAAGCCTTTAGACTGATCTCCTTGAACACAGACTCCTGAAACACTGTTTTGTTCTACTGAGAAACTGATTGGCCTGAAGTATGACAACTGTTTCAATGATTCTTTGAGCCCATTTGATTCTATTGTAGAACATCTTATGAGATATTTGCCTCTCATGGTCCATCCTCATTTTTCATCTTTGCTTACATGAAGCCGGACTTTCCTCCCCAGAAATCTTGAAGAATAATTATTTTATCTTTGCTTGAACAATTCCAGTGGCTGAGAGCTCTTTATTTCTACCAAGTGACTGTCTAGGGTCAACACTTCTTAATTGACTAGGCCAGCATATTGCCCAAGGAATATTGTCCCCTGGACCCTAGATTGCCCCTGGCAGAATAGTTGACAGAAAGTCTTAGTCTCGGGCAGATCTGGTTTGGAGTGTCTCACTAACTAGCTGCGTGATATATGGGAAGTGACTTCACTTTGCTCAGTCTTAACTTTCCTCATTTGTAAAATGGAATCATTGTATCGGTAGAAATACTTCTTGGTAAAAGTAAGAAAATGGTTAAAATGTGATGTTAAAATTTTATAAATAATAAAGACATTAAATATCATTTCACTGAATGTTTCAAGGGAGGAAATGCCAGAATTGGCTCAGCAACCCAGTGATTTGGAGGACTGGGTAGTAGCTCCAGAATTCTCTAGAGAAAACAAGGGAAGAAAGAAGACACAGGTGTAAACAAAGACTTGGGCTCCAAATAGTAACAGCCTTTTCCATGGTTTCTCTCTTAACAGGGAATACAACAGTTTGACACCCCTAGAAAATATTTACTTTGCTTTATTTCTCATTGCCCAGATCTGGTCACATGCCTGTGCTTAAACCAGCCACTGACTGATAAATAGCACTATCATGATTGATGTAGATATCTATGATTTACTCTCTAGGCAGGGCACACTGCCACCAAAAGCAAACTGATGTTTGCTGGAAAGGAAGAATGACTGTTGAATGGGCAACAACAGTATAATACTGTGTAAAACTGAATAAGTGCTAAGTTTTGAGTAGAGTGCCTGATATATTTTTGCTTCATAAGTGTTAGCTATTACTCTTGCCCATTATTGTTATAACTGTTAATACAAAGTAGCCAGAGTCCTCTGGCCATTTCTTCTGCCACCAAGAATGACATTCTTGATGGTCCTGGACAGAAAAGGTACAGGTGCTAGAGGTGGGGCTCTTTCTCTCCTAACTCACAGGATGTTACTCATGTCACACCCTGGGTGAATGGCCCCCTGTGAAAGCTTGTGCCATCCAACTTGTGTGATCATTAGCTTCAGTCCTACACATGAGTGAAGTAGTTCTTTGGTATCATCTGTCTTAACAAAATCATCTTCTCTAGGAAATGTACACTTCCTATCCTAGGAATATTTAGCCCACATATAACTTCTAGTTAAGCTTTGTATTAATTTTGTGATTAGTGCTTTAGTACATCTTCTATAGAAACTTGTCGACATTGTTGGTAGAAAGGGCCAGAGGCAGTTCCTTTTGAGGGAGTCAGTGAACAGTAGAGAGCTTGACCATGGAAGTTCTGAGGGGTTTTTTTTTGGGGGGAGGGGTGTTTGTTTGTTTTTTGGTCAGTAGTGGGGCTTGAACTCTGGGCCTGGGCACAGTCCCTTAGCTCTTCAGCTCAAGGATAGCGCTCTACCATTTGAGCCACAGCACCACTTCCAGTTTTCTGAATGGTTTTGGAGAAAAGGGTCTCACAGACTTTCCTGCCCCAGCTGGCTTTGAACCATGATCCTCAGATCTCAGCCTCCTTAGTAGCTAGGATTACAGGCGTGAGCCACTGGCACCCAGCCTGTTTGTTTTTTCTTTAATGTCACTGAGACTAGGGTATGGAGGTGGGTTCTCTGGCTTTGTTGGATTATTTGAAATAGTCCAGAAAGAACTCCTCATCAGCAGAGGACACAGAAACCAAGGTGGCTAATGGCTGATCATTACTTAGTACTATCTGTAGCAGAAAACAAAAACTGCTGAAAAGGCCTCCTTTTATTTGTGTCTCTTGAAGTTTACTTCTTTAACAAAATAATATCTTATATAATGAAGTGAATGGCATGAAGTGAATCTCTTCAAGCTCTGGCCCCAAACTTTCTTTTGTAAATCATCTCTGGAAGTAAGTGGGACATAAGCTATAGGTGAGAGGGAAAGAATAGTAGACCCAATAATCATTATGTTTCAGGCATAAATCCAGTGCTAGAGTGTATAAATCCAGAACATTTGGTAGGAAAGAAAGTAGTCCCAGGAAAGAGAAGTCATTTTACAAAGCCTGATTCAAAAGACATGTGTCTATATTACATTGTTTTATGCATCACAAATAAATCAACAGTCAAAGAGATAATCAGGGTCTCAAAAAGGCATGGTATCAAGGGCTTAAAAGGTCAATATAGCCTTAACTGTGAGGTCTTAGGTCAAGTCCCTCAGGTTTTCTAGGCTCTTGGCTCTTTGTTCAAAAAGTAGGACAAACAGAATCACTTCAATGAATTGTGGCAGGAACCAGACAATTTACTATATGTCAAGTGCTTTCAGGACTTTTGGTTTGTAAGAAGTCACACTTATAGGTGGCAACCATTATTCTTCCTGTTGATACTTCTCATGTTGTTCAGTGTCTTGATCTTCCTGGCTCTAGTTCTAAAACAATCTGACCCAAGTACCCTCTAACAGAGTGAATTTAAGGGCTGCTAAACCGGTTTGGATTATCTTCTGAGTCTGCATTTCCTTCACATTTCAACTCCAGGGTTTCTATCCAGGATGAGGTCACTGGTGTTATCTACAATCTGTTCTGGATTCTGCTCCCAGACAAACTGTCACATACATGTACATATCACCATGCCTGTACTACGATTTCCAAATCAAAACTCCTACTTCCTAATGGCTATGATGGTCATTCTGGATCCAGAGTCCATGAATCACAGATAATAGGCTCAAACGATAAGGCTGCTCTGGGGATGACTGTACGGCCTCAAAAAGGAATAGCTATTAACTCTGAGCATGTTTATGGCCACTCTGGACATCACAGTGCTATATCATTAGAAAAAGTGACACTATGAAGGGCAAAAGGCATCAGGTGTGCAACACTACAGTTATGAAGCCCATTTCTGTCAGAGCTGACTGGTAACTTCCTCAAAACAACCCCCAAAGGTAAGGACTCTTACAACTACTTGCTGTGTAACAAGAAGCCGATTACTTCACTTCCCTTTGTTGTTGTGGGGGTTTAATAATGTTTTCTAGCTAACTCCACAGCGTGGGTTTCCCCAAAAGTAGGCCCTAAGGCTGGCATACTTTGTAGAGAAGATGGGTGGTTTACTTGTCAGAGATGTTAGGAAGCTCTTATGACGGGGGTAGAACAATGAAGTCAATTAAAGAAAGAACAATGAAGTCAATTAAAGCTCTGTGCCACTGAGGCTCACCTTTCCAAGGAAATCCTTTTTGAAACATGCCTCAGAATCATCCGAAGAGGAGGCGGAAGAGGAGGTACATACCCATGGAATAACCCTAACTCGAGGGGGAGTGCCCTTGCCCTTAGGATTGCCCATGTTTGTGGCTGAGGAACATCCACGTGCACCCAAGGCATCTTTAAAGAACTGTGGGGAACACCATTGCTGTATGTGGTGGAGGTGGCCTCGGCAGCATCCCAACACCAACTAGGAACACTGACGCTGATCCTGAAAGTACTGCTCACATACTAGGGATTATGCTGAGCCCCAGCACACACAAGTCTTCACACTTGCCAGAAATCATCCACTGATTAAATTCATTTTCCAGAGGAAGAAAACTGAGATTCATAGGGTAAAGTAATCCACCCAACACACAGTCCCAGTACTAGGTCTGTCTAACTCTTAAGGGCACACTTTCAGGTAAAAAAAGAAAAGTCCAGTTTAATGCAATCCCATTTGTCCAACCTTTCTTTGATTTGTTGTGTTTTTAGGTCTTCATTAAAGAAAATTTTGGCCAGTGCCAAGGAGCCCTAGAGCTTCTCCTATTCCTTCCTGTAATGTTTTCAGGGTGTCTGCTTTTACTTCAAGTCTTTGATCCATTTGGATTTGATTCTGGTGCAAGGTGATATATAAGGATCTAATTTTAGTTTTCTACAACTGTTTAATCAATTTTGCCAGCACCATTTACTAAAGAGGCTATTTTTTTTGCTCCCTTATCGAAGATTAGGTAGCTACAGGTCTGCAGGTTCTGAGTCTTCAGTTCTATTCCATTGGTCCTCAGGTCTGTTCTTGTGCCAGTACCACTCTGTTTTGATTACTAAGGCTTTGTTTGAAGTTTGGCAGTGATATTCCTCCTGCACTGTTCTTTCTGCTAAGGACTGTTTTTGCTATTCGGGGACATAACTAGTAAGATCAATAGAAAGCCCACGGATTGGGAGAAGATCTTCACTAACTATACAACAGACAAAGGCCTCATATCTAAAATATACATAGAACTCAAAAAATTAAATCCTCCAAAAACAAATCCTCATAAAACAACTGCCCCATTAATAAGTGAGCTAAAGATTTAGAGACTTCTCTGAAGAAGAAATAAGAATGGTCAATAGACACATGAAGAAATGCTCAACTTCTCTAGCCATAAAAGAAATGCAAATCAAGACAACATTGAGATTCCACTTCACCCCAGTTAGAATGGCTATAATCAAGAAATCTAGTAACAACACTTGCTGGAGGGGCTGTGGCCAAAAGAGAACCTTACTGCATTGTTGGTGGGAGTGTAAACTTGTTCAACCACTTCTGAAAGAAGTATGGAGGTTCCCCAGAAGGCTACACATAGAGCTCCCCTATGACCCAGCAATCCTACTTCTAGACATTTACCCAAATGATCACAAACAAGGCCATCCTAAAGCTATTAGCATAACTATGTTTATTGCATCATTATTCACCATGGCTAAGATATGGAACCAACCCAGACACCGCTCAGTAGATGAATGGATCAAGAAAATGTGATATATATAATATAACATAATATATATAATGTGATATATATATATATTATATATATAATGGAATTCTAAGCTTCCGTCAGAAAAAATGACACTGCCCTATTTGCTAAGAAATGGAAAGACTTGGGGAAAAAATCATATTAAGTGAAGTAACCCAGACCCAAAGAAATATAGGTCCCATAGTTTCCCTCATTTGCAGTATTTAGTATATGTCCAGAATAACTTTATCAGATGAACAGAAAAGCTCAAAAGCTATGTACATATGACCCTATAAGATGATACTAAGCCTCTTTTGCCAGCCACGTGGAGTACCAACCTTGCCTGGTCCCAGCAGGTCTACTGAATAAACCTACCCCTTATCTGAATACCATGTGTGTGGTACAGTTCTTACTCGGCTACCTCTTTTTAAAAACCTAACATAAATGGTGCCGTGACTCGGATAAAGGGCTTAAAGTCAGGATAGGTGGGATTCCTCTCTGTTTTCTTCTTCTTTTTTCTTTTTTTGTTTGTTCTTCCCTTTTTGCTCTGAGGAATACCCACAGTTCTGATGGCCTTTTGCAAACCGGTCTGTCTGCTGCAGACACAGCGCATCGATACCATTGCTGGCCTTCACATCCACGTCCACACCACCTCTCTACTCTGGTGAGTGAAACTACTCTCTATGGCTCTCTGTTGCTCAGTCTCTGTCCAGACATGGCACCACGCCAGAGAGCTCCTACAGCCTTTAGCTGAAAGGATGGTCACCTCTGAAGCCGAGGAGGCTTTGGGGGCTTGGCCATTTCTGTCTAGAGGGCTCTGGGGGAGGTCGGACGCCGCTTCTGCCTGGTCAGCTCTCCTTCACTCACCAGACTGACTCTCCTACACATTTAATGGGGTGCTGCGAATCACGCCTGAACCGTGAAACCCCTTTGAAATGCCTCCTGCACTCCCTGGAAAGCCAGAGCACCTAATTTTTATGCTATTCTCAGATGTAGACAGGTTTTGCTACTGCAATGGTAAATGGTCAGAAGTCTGTTTACTTTCAGGTTCTCTTTCTGCCAGTCATGTCCAGCTTTCCCTATCTCTCCCTTTCTCTTTTCTACATTTTGGCTTGTGCCCTGAAGAGTGTGCTGCAGGCTGGGTCCCGAGACCCCCCTCTAGGTTCCCTCTCAAAGGCTAGCCGATGTAGGCTTGATTTATTTGTTCAGGGTTTCTTTGCATTCTTTCAGAAATTCGCCATCTTGAGTTCGCCATCTTGGCCACATGGTGGGTTAAGGGTTTGGCCCCATCTGACCCTTAACCTTCCACTAAGTTTACTACTCCATCCATCTATTCTAAGGTGCCTTGCTAACAAGTTGCTCTTTTCACAGGCCCTGGTAACTGAGGCCCAACCATCTGATGTACTTTGTTAGCAAAGATGTCTAAACGTTGTCAAAATTTTAGGTTTTGAGTTTTGCCTTTTTTGTTTTGTGTATTCTACTACTGACTACATGGTTCTAAAATACTGGGCATATCTATGCTAAAACTCTCATCACATCTAATGAGTTTTGTCATTGCAGAATATTTGTTGGTCAATTCTTGATAAGGACCAGGCCTTGTTGCTTTAATTGGAAATAATAAAGGGCTTTTGTGGCAAAGACTGCAGTTCAAAGCCAGCCCGGGTTGAAAAATCCCTAAGACTCCATCTCCCAACTAACCTGCAAAGAGCCAGGCTGGAAGAGTGGCTCAAGACTATTATCTCTAACCAGCCAAACACTGGAAGTGCTATTGTAACTCAACGTGGTAGAGCACTAGCCTTGAACAGAAGTGCTCAGGGACAATGCCCAGGCCTTGAGTTCAATCCTCCTTGAATACCAACTGGGACAAGCCATCCCAGCAACAAGCACCTAGACTCAGCCAGTCTGGGGAACAGGGAACATGGAGAGGAGTAAGGAGATGATGTCACATCAGCTACTTTGTGCCTGCCCTTTCAAAATTAACCAGACCCGGGAGGTCAGTAGAAGTAAGAAGCCTGCCCATCCAATGTCTATACCTGTCTACCTATTAACTGAACAGGAATTTATATTCTTGCCTTTGTCACCGCCAGATGTCAGAAGTAGTTAGGGACATTTCTACCAACATTTTCAGCCCCAAGTCCTTCATCTTGCCATTTATTTGCTCTCTAGTATTTTTTTTTCCAGCCCCTCAATGCTCATGAGACTTGTCCAGACTTCATCTAATGACTCACGCCACCAAGGGACAGCTGCTGCTCACTGCCTTCTCTGGGAGGGGACCAAATTCCAGCCTTTTACCCCTATTGTCGACGTCCCTTGTCAGCAGGAAGTAGCCAGAGAGAATCCATGCCCTATTTCATGATTATTAAAAGGCTGGAATGTAAGGTCCGCTCCTGGATGGCTAGCAGACTCCACCCTCCTCGCAGCAAAGTCTCCACCCAGTACCTGTGTTACCTAGGCATCTGGGACACCTGGAAGAGGTCACATCTGCATCCGCTGAGGTCACATTTGAATTTGATATGGCCACACGGTTCTCCGCCCATACCCTAGATAAGGCCTAGCCCAGGCCCAGATGTCCTCTCTCTGCTCTTCTCTAGCTCTTCTCTTTTCTAGCTATTTTATCTCTTTTCTAGCTCTCTCTCTCTGCTCTTTTCTAGCTCTTTTCTCTCTCTTTCCTCTCTTTCCCAGCTCTCGCTCTTTCCCAGGCCTTTCCCAGCCACGTGGAGTGCCAACCTTGCCTGGTCCCAGCAGGTCTACTGAATAAACCTACCCCTTACCTGAAAAAAAAAAAAAGATGATACTAAGCAAAATGAACCGCAAGATATCCACACAAGAAGTCTTTCTTTGTTGTTGTTTTTAATGTACTATATAATTTTTTTGTTTCTTTTGTATGTTCTTCCTCCTATGGTATATACCTGTTTTCACTGTACTTGATTTTGGTACCTTGAATTTTGTATATACATTTATGTAATTTGGGGAGGGGAAGGGGAATAACAAAATGCTGAAACAAGGACACAGAATGACCCATTGCAACAAGGAGATTCACAAGAAGCTATGTTGGAAATGAACTTTACAACTTGGGTGGGGGAGAGAAGGGATGGTAGGAGAAAAACAAAGGAAGGGGTAACAATGCTCGATAAGAAATGTACTCATTACCTTACTCTTGTAACTATAATTCCTCTCTTTGTACAGTATCTTTATAATAAAATAATTTTTAAAGTCCAGTTAAGGGGTTTAGTACAGCAATGGCTCCTCTTGCAAGGCAGACAAATATTGAACAGGAATCCATGGCATGGCTCCCCATGCTGCAGAAGTGCTAGTAGCCCCAGTCACCTACCATCTTGGGTCAGGGTTATTGTTTGAAACTAAATTATTCTGGGCACCTGAGAACAAGGACCAATCACAAGTCAGGGAGTCTGGAGACACCCTACTAAGAGTGTCTGGGTGGAAGATGATCCTCAGAGGAGGTCAGAGAGCACTGAGAATCACACGAAGTCCTACTGTAAAGTTTAGGTACCGGACAGCACAGCAGAATCGCTGTACTGGAAAGTATAGTGAGTAGTGGCCCCACACTTTATGGCTAGGAGAAAGCTTTGTCATCTGTAGACTACCTCAACTGACTGTTCTGAGCCAGTGGCTGGTAACTGCATGGCTTCCACAGCTGCCACCTTATCTCAAGTAGTTTGCAGCTAGGAAGGATTAAAAGTTTCTAGCCCAGGTCTGGTAGACAACTAGATTTCATGCACCTCCTTCTACCTGAAAGATAGCTTACTGCTAGGCAGGTTCTGAAAGTACTAAGACCAGCAGGCAAGTACCTGGATTCCTCAGTTTCTCTCTTCTAGTACAGACCTCAGTGCTGTTTGCTGCTCCCAGTCTCTGAGACATACAGAGGACAGCCGTTGGTTTGAACATTTGCTGACCTAGGGCTTGTGGAGCAAGCGGGAAACTGCTGAGCTCACAAAACACAAAGCTCAATCAATGGGCAGCAGTAACACCCAGTGTACAAAGAAGGGAAAATTCTAATGTCAATGTAGCCCTGATGCTGATAACTAGCCCTGGACTACCCCAGGCCTCAATTCACACACAGCTCTAGCTTTGAATACTCCAATTACAACTCACTACCACTCATACCTGGCCAATTTTCCCACTAGGGAACTCAGAAGTCCTAAACAGTCAATGAGAGACCCTATTTTTGAGTCTAGACACTCCAACCCTTCTGCACAGAGCACAGAGTTAGTTTAAGAATACTTGCTAACAGAACCAGGTGAGAAGGAGTCTCTGGGATAGAAGGCTAGGATCAGTGGCCTAACATTGTAGGTTGAGGTCAAGGGCCAGATGCAGGGAGACAGAATACCAGGGTTGTCTTTCTAAAAGTTGAAAAATATTTTCCAGCAGAGATAAAAGAATTATCTAGGCCCAAATTAAAATATATTATTAGACGATTCACAGGAATTTTAACCTTCCACATGTATGAATATGCTTAAAATAGATTATTTTACCATCCCCCATAGAGTATTAAAATGCTGCTTTTAAACAAGGGGAAAGGATATTGGGTCTGCAATTTACAAATGAGGAGTGAAGGAAACATACTTTCCATCCTGACTATCTTTATGAGATTTGCCACTTAAGCGGCAGTAAATGGATGAGAAGCACAAGACTTTGGAGTCAGAAAATGAGGATTTGAATCTCAGTTCTACCACTGAAAGCTGAGTAGTGTCAAGCCCACATTGCTTAATATCTTTGGTTTAAAAAATGGAGGTAATACCAGCTTCTCAAAAGAATGAGGTAATTCCAAGTCCAGTTCAGCCGTTTACTTGAAGTGCAGACTCTGGTAACTTACCTAATTCATCCAGGCCTTAGTTTTCTCCCCTATGAGTAAACAATACCCCATTTTGTCCCTCCATTCTCACAAGTTGGTTTTGAGCAAATAAACTGGTTAAGCAAATAGATTAATGGAAACTTAAAATTATAGCAATGTGAAAATTATGCAGTTTTTGCTGAAACTAAGCATCATTGCAGACATTTTTTTTTAAGGAATTGATTTGTTTCTTTGCCTGCTGAAAAAGGGCAATCTCAAAAGGTGGTAATTCTAGGCCTGCCACTCATTGAATAGACCTTAGGGTGGCATTCCTTCCAGCATGGGGTAGCCCTTCTATTCAAGCAAATGGTATTGACTGTACCCATCCTCAGTTCCAGTGTTGGATCCTGACAAGTCCACACCAAGCAGGATTACCTCAGCCCTTGCCAGGGTGACAGCTCCAGCAAAGCACTTAATGCTGAAGGCTGTATTGCCATGGGTAGGTGGCCATTTTATCCACTTAAATGTAGCATGTCACCCAGGGAGCTACTGGCAGCCATCTTGATACCATCAGGGAAGACTGAGCTGAGAAATATTTCAAACTGAAGAAGCCACTGCTTTGGATTAAACCCATTAGGCATAGGATTTTAAGGCAATATATTTCCTTGATTTGAGTTTGAGTTCAGACAATTTTCTGTTCTGAACAATAAGGTTTGTTCCTTGTCTTTTGATAGTTTGATCTTGAGCAAGTTTAATTACCCCTTTCAACTCTGGTATCCTGATTTACAATGAGGGTAGTGTAATATATATCATATAAAGGATTGCAGATTAATTTAATAGTGCTTGAAAAATGCTTTAGTGCTCAGTACTATGGAAGCATTTAATAAAAGGTCATTAGTTTACTATTCCTGGAACTCTACAATTTGGGCTAACTGCTTTAAGTTTACCATTTCAGTTAATTATTACATCAGCCCATGAGATTCATTGCCCTATTTGGTTTTGTTTTGGGGAACTTAAACTCAGGGCTTCACTCTTTTACTTGTTTTTTTTTGGGGGGGGGGTTGTTTTGTTTTGTTTTTTGAGGGTTTTGCTAGAGGCTAGCTAGTACTCCACCACTTGAGACACAGTTCCGTTTCCAGCTTTTTGCTGGTTAATTGGAAATAAAGTCTCATGCACTTCCCTGCCTGGGCTGGCTTTGAACTACAATTCTCCAGCACCCAGCTTATGGTCCCGCCTTTCTCTTTAAAGAAATCTGATTAAAGACTTCAGGGTCCTAAAAATACAATTTCACAAATTGTGACTGTTTCTCTTTTCTTTATGATCAGATCTTTATGATCAGATTTTTATGCTGAGTGTGTTATGGTAATATAATATTAATTGCATGCCTACAATGTGTCAAGAACAATTATGTGATATGTATATACCACTGTATATCCCCCTTTAGAGGACATAGTTTCACAGCTATCTGGATTATAGTAGAGATTAAACTACATTTCTACCTAGGATATACTGGCTTCATGCGCCTAATAACTGCACTATTCAGTCAACATCTAAATATCTAAATCCAACAGGCACAGGAAAAAATGCAGGGGACAACAACAACAACAAAAAATTCTGCAACTTAAAGCAGAATATGCAGAGGTTGTTTCTACATAATTCTTAAAATACACGCATACAGCTTAAATTCAATTGTTATTTTTTTCTAAAACCCCAAGATGAAATGTAACATTTCTTCTATATTTGATTACCAGGTTAAAAAATCTTTTTCATATGCACTGTAAAGACATTATATCTGTTTTATCTCTGCTCTTTCTGACATGATGTCAGCTTGTATATGTTTTCTAAGACATCTGAACAACATGATTAGATGTGACAATGGAATGGAAGAAAACAAAAACAGACTGGGGTCACCACTGCACTCTTTTCTTAGGAAATCTGTAGGGAAATCAAATGGCATTTTACTACTTACCTTAGGTGACGCGCTCCAAATGTCTTTAAAGGATATGGAGTACCTTTTACAAAAGTCTAACCAGCAACACTATGAAGAACTGCAATTTAGGGAATAGCTACAATGTTCCCTTATAACTGTTGTCTTGCAGATCAAGAAATAGCTTATAAGCAATGTATCAGAAGCCCTGAAAAACATAAGCAGGCTCTGAACTCGTGTTGAAAGAAGTGACACTGATCAAGATATACTGTATTCATAAACTGCAACTCCTTTGTACAACTACTTAAAGATAATAAAAATAAAATAAATAAATAAATAAAAACAACTAGGTAAATCCAAAGTAGAACAGCATCAGGACACACCCCTCAGGGAAATGCACTGGAGTAAAGGCATTGTTTCTTCTGTCCCACCCCTGGCTTTTCAAGCTTGTGATAGAAGGGGACTGAGAGGAGATCCTACTAAATCATTCTACAGACAACACAGTGGTCTCTGATTTTATAATCATGAGATGTTTATCCCTATTAAAGCCATCTATGAGGAAGCTGGCAAACAAATGAAAATGTAGTATTTTTTTCTTGTCTTTTGATAGCTTGGTCTTTAGAAACCTGTGGTAGTCAGACAGATAGAGCTTTGATTTTTCTAGGTAAGAGACATTGAGTATATTATTCAACCCATCCAAACTTGTTTATTGGTGTAAAATGAAAATAAAACTTGTTTCATAAAGCTGTGTTATAAATGAATTACAGGGTCCAATTTGTAGTAGTCAATGAAAAGTAATTTTCCCCATTTAATTATCTTAGAAAGTATTCACTTACTATGGTATTTAAGAAAAATGTCCTTATGTAAACTAGTATAACTACTCTGGAAGAAGTAGTTATCGTTTTTGGAGGTTCCTCAAAAAATTAAACATTCCACTTTGCTATGACCCAGCCATACCACCCTTGAGCACCGATGCAGATCATTACAAGTCAGGATACAGTAAAGACACCTGCACATGCATGTTCACTGATGCACTATTCACAATAGCACAGTTACGGAAACAGCCCAGATGCCCTACAACAGATGAGTTGACTAATAAAATGTGGTACATATACATACATATGGAATTTTACTCATCCATTACAAAGAATAAGATTATGTCATTTTTAGGGAAATGGATGGACCTAGAACAAATCATGCTAACTTAGTTAAGCCAAGCTCAGAGAGACAAATGACACATGTTTTCTCTCATATATGGGAGCTAGATCTAAACTGTAACTGGACATAACCTATACAGGATTCTAGACATTCACATGCAGTCAAACTAAAGGAAGATACCCTTAGGAGAGGAGCATAAATGTGTAACTTCTCTGAAGATTTACAATACAATTTATTGAAACAAACTCCAAGAAGTGGAAACATTGGGTTTTTGGTGGTGGCGGTGGTGGTGGTGGTGTTTGTCTTTGCTTTGGGTTTTTTTCTTCTAGGATGGATAAGGAGGTGGGGTTGCAGAAAAGGAACAAGGAAGGGTAAACAAATGAAATCATGCTGTTGAGTATACACTGAGGAAATGGACTATGTAGCCTGTGGGCAGAGAGGGAGAAATTGGAAGAAAGTAACAGAAAGGGTAACTTTATCCAAAAAAAGACCAGAAATGTATTTATTACCTGACTAGTGAAATGGTAGCCTTTCTGTATAACACCTTAATAGTAATAATAAAATTATTTTTAAAAAAGAAATGAAAAATGTCCTTGAGAATGTAACCTAGGTATCATTAGATTTCATCAGTTTTTGAGTAAGGGTGATCGTGTACAAATATTAATTCATATTTTAGAAACTTACTTCCACACTTAGGTAATTTCAGCAATTTCTGCCCATGACTGGATGTGTCATTTTGTGCTTCTCGTATTCTTGCTTGGTACACTTGATGCCTGCTGGTCAGGGAGAGGAACTTAGGGGCAGCACCTTGCTTCTGCCTTTCCTGGTGATGCCCTCAATGAGAACAAAGAGGATATCTTCTTTGAGAAGCCCAGAATTCCAAGTTGTTATACTGCTGAGGAGTCAAAAATGGCAAGATTTTCAACAAAGACCCCCAGAACCATTCCACCACAGCATGAAGTGCCTCTCTCTCCATTCTGGACCCACAGGTAGCAACAACTGTGCTTCTGTACAAAAATGGTCTGCTCCACCTCTGCCTGTAGCCATGTCCCTTGCCATCCACAGATGAGGATTAGGAAATTCTCTATCTCATGGTCCCCTTTTGCATGAAATCCCACTCCAATGTAAACCATTTTCTGCCATCAGATTGCCTTCAGCCCCTTGGCTTACCAGTTCATCATAGCCACCCAGATTCTCACATCCAGTTTTGGCTCAGCAGGAGCTTCTCCACAGTAAGTTACTACATATTCTGACTCCCCATCCACATGTGTCTGCCTTCCAAATCAAAAGCAAGTACCAGACAGCAAAATGTGTAATATAAATTTATTCCATGACATTTTCCTCATTGAAAGTATTTTAAAATAGATTAAAATGCATCAATATTTCATGAAAAATAAAAACCTAGCAGAATTTAGCAATACCTGTAAGATACATGATTCAACCCTGAATCTTTTTTTTTTCATTTCAAGCATCATTTTTTTAAAAAGTAACATAAAAACGGTAACAATCGCTGTATTCTTCACAAATCTCAAGTCACATAAATTTTAATTCAGCTTCCAGTTCTTTTCTGCACCATGTATGTTAATGGTATCTGTTCCTGCTTTTGAGTGGGAACTGTATCTACTTTCTGTTTCTTAATGGTGGTATCTGTCTCTTCTTTCTCTGGTTCTTCAAGAAAATGTTTCATGGTGAGCTTGAATAGTAATCGAGGGTCAGGTCCAGAAAGAGGCGGGCAATTACAGACCTCTCTAATTTTCAGAGCCTAGAAAGAAAGAGTAAAATGCAATTCCCAACAGGCTCTATACAAAATGAATAAAATGTGGCAAAATATTCTGCGTTTTTAGAATAAAAGCTAATCTTAAATTACAACCATAATAAGGAGTTACTTTTCATTATTTGTTCAAGTAATATTTTTAAATAATATTGTACCTTCTCTAACTACCCAAATGTTCTGCTGAAAAGAGAGAGAGAGAGAGACAAAGAGAGAGAGAGAGAGAGAGAGAGAAAGAGAGAGAGATCAGCACTATGTCCTGTCAAATTTCAGCTGAGCAGAATGACCACTCATCAAAGTAAGATATACATGTTGAACATACTGTAAAAAAAAATGAACACAAGTAAAACACCCAACTGTGACCTTCTGGAGTAATAACTAGAAAAGGAAATAAATCAAGATCATGACAATTCCTACTCCAGAAAAAATAAAATGCTGCAAGAAAAGGGTAAACAATCAGAGTGCAACTATCAGTTCAAATGTAAAGTGCTCAGTCTTGACCTACCCATGTTGGAAAAAGGGAAGAGTAGGATGATTATATGTGCACATACCGCAGGTGACAGTGATAAAAAGGGCGTCAGCTCTGACCCTTTGAGTAAGAGAGGGCGTAAACCTAAAAGATGGCAAGGCTCTCTAAATATCTAGACACCTTGGGTAAAGAAAAAAATATCTTGCAACAAAGTAAGAAATAGTTACTACTGAGGCAAGGGCTGCTGCTCTATGTAACTAGGCTTAGTGGGAATATGGATACCTTTGAGCTATTAAAATTAAGGTATTTTAAGAAAAAAGTCTTTAATATTTAGATTTTGGGGGGGGGTCCGGTTGTGGGGCCTGAACTCTGGGCTTGGGTGCTGTCCCTCAGCTCTTCAGCTCAAGGCTAGCGCTCTACCACTTGAGCCACAGCACCACTTCTGGCTTTTTTTCCTTTTGCTTATGTGGTTCTGGGGAATCGAACCCAGGGCCTCATGCATGCAAGGCAAGCGCTCTACCACTGAGCCACCTTCCCAGCCCCTATTTAGATTTTTTTAAGGAAGGTATTTACAGGGAAATACCACACTTCTGACTTGTTAGGAATCATGTATCCTAACGAAGTAACTGAGGGAGCACTAATCCAGACACCCAGAGTGTTGGCCTGGTAGGGTCACGGGTTCTTAGATGAGAAAATTCCCTTCAGCCTCACATGCAACCAGGGACAAATCAGAAAGGGATCTAGAAACCTGGGCTATGAGCACTTCTGATGAAAGAGGAAAAAGGCATTACTTAACCTGAAGGTATTTGGTAACAGGGCTCCATCTTTGAAGCTCATAATACAATAGATTTAAGATGCTCATTACCTTGAATAAGAATTAAGCGAATTAATAAAGTAACACTGAGTTAAGCAGCAAGTCAAGCCCTTAGCTGAATGGTAACTTCTGAGGATAAAAGAAGATACTTGGAGATTTATACCAGTACAGCAAGCATAAGCCACGAGATTCTTGGCAAAAAACTTGGACATAGTCTCTCTTGCTGTAGCGTCTTCACTCACTCTGGGAGGCTGAACCACGTGACTAAGCCCCAAACCAGCATTAGGAAAAAGGTATAGAGTACAGTAGGCAGCAACCAAACCAGTTGAGTTTAGCCATAAGCAAAGCAAAGTAGCAGACAGAGATCAGGGACACCTATCATCTTTGCATGCTCAATAAATACTTCTCTTCTCAACTCACTTGTCTGGTCTTTTGATATGTAGCAAACTTTTAGACTACATATAGGTACACATCAGTCAGAGTAGTGACCTCAGCCTTTTTATAAATTACTTTGTATTCTTCTACTACTTAATATATAACATGTTCCCACAGTCTTATTCTGTTTTACTTGGCCTCTATAAATTACCCTGCTATGAAATTATTTCTTTTCTGAAAAAAAAAACATACTTTTCAATCTCCATTTCAGTTGATTTGATAATCCCCTAAAGAGAGAGATCTTAGCAAAGAGTAAGAACAAGTTATAATTGTGTAAAAAGGACCAATCTGTTTTTACAGAAAGGGTTTTGTTGTTGTTGTTGTTGTTGTTGTTGTTGTTGGTCGTGGGCCTGAACTCTGGGCCTGGGCACTATCCTCAGCTCTTCAGCTCAAGCCTAGCATTCTACCACTTGGGCCACAACACTACTTCCGGCTTTTTCTGCTTATGTGGTGCTGAGGAATCGAACCCAAGGCCTCATGCATGCGAGGCAAGCACTCTACCACTGAGCCACCTTTCCAGCTTAGGGAGGTTTTTGTTTTGTTTTGTTTAGAAAGACTTGGCATTGAACTTAAAAGCCTCATGCTTGCAAGCACTCTACCACTTCAGCCATGTACTGAGCTCTTTTATTTGTATTTTGGTTTGAGACAGGGTCTCTTACTTTTCCCAGAATAACGTTGAATTTGTGATCCTCCTGCCTCTGCCTCTTAAGTAGCAAGTGATAACACATATGCATCACATTACACCAGGCCCTACCAAAAAGATGTTACAAATAGTTAATATCATTAAAATTTACAACCATACCTGAGTTCATTCAAAATCGGGACAACATGATCTCATGATTTTTATCTAGATAGCTACATAACTTCAAACCTCAGAATCCTTAGACAACATCAGATTAATTTTACAGATGAAGGATCTGATCCCCAGAGAAGCTAAATGACAGGCAAAGAATGGAAGTTGGCTTGGAGAGTATCACACCTTTTTTGGCCAAACTTTGGAAGTTTTCAAGATATCTTTCAGTAAATGTGTTATGTCCAGATAATGGAACAATATGCATCTTTAGGAAGATGATGACAAGACATATGGAAGAAATTTAAATGCATATTACTAAGAAGTATCTGAGAAAGCATAAAGACAACAAAGATCAGTGAATGCCAGGAGTGGATGAACAGTGAGCAGAGAAAAAAAAATTTAAGGCAATGAAACTGTTCTAAGGATATAACTAAAGTAGACACTTGTGGTTAAGCATTTACTAAAACACACAGAATAAAGGCTCACAACAGTGAACCCTAATGTAAACGGCCAGTTTAAGATGATAACGACAGGTCAGTGCAGGCTCCAATGTAATAAATGTGTTGCTCTGGTCCAAGTGGAAGGCTCTATATGAAGTCAGGCATTTATGGGAACTCGCTTTTCCTTCTCAGTTTTGCTATGAACCTCAAACTGCTTGGGAAAAGGTAAGTTTATTATTGAAGAAAATGACTTGGAATTTAAAAAGCTAGGGTTAGGTCCTATTTTCATTTTTGATGTTTTTTTCTAACATGTTTTTTATGGTAATACATAAAAGTTTTGCATGTGGTACATTCATTAAATATTTTAATTTTACTGAATTCAGGCCCCTTCTAAATGTTTCAGCAATGTTTCCCTAATGGCTAGAACAACCACACATTCTTCATAAGGGTTCTCTTCATGTGCAAATTGCCTTCCTTCTGCTATGCAGCCACATCCTGTTATAGAATAGTATGTATTTTCATCACATAATCTATTTTGATTTAGTAAAATTTTATTTGATATCTTGATGCAATGTTTTTCTGGTTTTTTCACTCTCCATTCTATATTTATTTTATTATATTCCATGGTGCCAACATCTTTTTCTTTTCATAAATTCAAATATATAATATTAGATATACCTTCATTCTTCATCTCTTCTAAAGGGAGCAGAATTTTCCCAATGAATAACTAGAATATGCCTTTCCATTTCTTTTGCTTTTTTTCTCCTCTGTTTAACTCTATGTACTGCATGTAAAAGGCACTTAATAAATGCATTCTGAATGTTAAGCAAACATTTATAGAACACTAGCTATGAATAAGTCATTATGATAAATGCCACAGGAAACTGCCTGAAGAATTTACAGTCTATGAGAAAGCAGGAAGGGACTCTCAAAGCAAGAATATATGGTCCTGAGAATCCCAAGGAAGATTTGACACTAACATACAATTAGGCAGCCTAAAGTCAAAGAAGACTCTGACTGTTCACCTTGTGCCTTACATTGTGCCAGATATTTTTAGTTAAATTGTCTATACCGATGTTATAATGTGAATCATTTTAAAAATATTGAGTGCACAATACTTATTATTAGGGTGTCTTAGAAGGCAGGAAGGTAAGGAGAGAAAGTGGATAGCAGGACCCTACCCACACAAACACACAAGTACAAAAACAAAAGCTGGGAGATATTGCTACCCTGATTCTACTTACAGAAAAAAAAAAACCAAGGGTTAGATTTTCTTTCTCAAAGTTAGCTAGCTAGGTCAGAAGGAAAAGACTACTATTTTTATACTACTACATCCTATGAACATCTTTTCCCCATATCTAACTATAATTTCCTACAAGCTAATGTTCTCTAAGGGAGTGGAAGAGCTATCCAATTCTACTGCCAACTCTTCTATTTTTAGCCACAATTATATTGCTTATTTTTCCTATTACTACACACCAAGCAGTCACTTAAATATTCACTGGGCATCTCAGAAACTCACAGCCATTAAGGATAGAGGACAAGAACTGTACATTCTGGGATAAAAGACAGACAATAAACAGTAAACAAAATCATTTTAGTTAAGTACATGAAGAGACTGAATAATGCATCGTGTCAGAAAATGAAGGATTGTTGCATGTGAGAAAAGCTATTTTATATGAAAAGATCAGAGAAAGCCTCTCCAAGGAGGTGGCATTTCTATGAAGAACTGAAGGAATGATTCTTTGGGCAAAGCAATCAGGAAGTAGAGTGGCTGTAAAAAGGGAGGAAACAAGCTTTCCTTGGCTGAAACCAAGGAAAACTTGGGGAGAGAGAGACGGTTGATAAAGTTGGAGGAGTGGTCAGTAGTCAAATTATGTGATGTAAGAACTGAAGGAGATGAGAAAACACTGAAGGCAAGAAAATTACAGTAAGAAAATTATTCTGGGAGCTGGGTACTGATAGCTCATGCCACCAGTAACTAGCTACTCAAGAGGCTGAGATCTGAGAACTGTGGTTCAAAGTTTCCCCACGTAGGAAAGTCTATGAGACTCCAACTAACGAGCAGAAAACCAAAAGTGCAGCTGTGACTCAAAGTGGTAGAATGCAAGCCTTAAGCAAAAGAGCTCAAGGAACAGCACTCAGACCCCATGGTCAACACAAAAGAAAAGAAAAAAAAAAAGATGATTGAAAATAGGACTTGAGGAGAACAGAAGAGACTCAAGTAGGAGATGGTTGCAGGATCTAGAACAGATATGCTGGTGACCTGTACCAGGGAATAGCCATGATGGAGGCACAGATTCCTAAGTAAGTTAAAGATGCTCTTTGATGAAGGGAGTAAGGAGAGGGGTGAAAGATTGGTCCAAAGTTTCCTCATATGACATACTAGCTTTTCTTTCATGATGTCACTTATGAATCTGAGGCAACTTACTTGCTCATAGTAAATAATTATTGAAATGTAGCCTAGAATGTTCACTGACTAAATAGCCTCAATCCACAAATTCTTTCAAAGGTGTGTCTATCAAACTGTCAAAATAAAATCATTTAATAGTCACCACATAACATAAAATGAATCACTTTATAGCATTTCTTTTTATATTTTGAGAGTACAACTAATTAGTTCCTGGATAATTACTTTTTGGACTTGTGAAAAAATTCTCCAAGTAAATCCCATGAGAGCTAGGTACTCTTTTCTTTACTAATCTGTTAGAACTTCTAAGTTCTCATTTTTTGTTGTTGTTGGTAGTGGGGCCTGAATTCTGGGCCTGGGCGTTGTCCCTCAGATCTTCAGCTCAAGGCTAGTGCTCTACTACTTGAGCCACAGCACCATTTCTGGCTTTTTCTGCTTATGTGGTGCTAAGGAATCAAACCTCATGCATGCAAGACAAGCACTCCACCACTGAGCCACCTTCCCAGCCCTCTAATATTTTTTAAATTGACTTATTTACACTGTCTCTCTTTCCAAAGTTAATCTAAGTAGGTTCATTCTGGTTTACTGAAATTTCAATGTTGATTGCATATACTATGGTAATTTACAAATACACTCAGACATGCACACATGCACACACAAGCACACATGCAGGCATAAGCAGTAACATTTTTTATTTTCACATGAGTATGAACATCATCTAACTAAAGTAATATTTTCTAAAATATTATGGTTTCATAGTATATTACTGTATCTCTTTCCCTGATCACATTTGCATTTTATTCTTTGTATAACTGGTCCAATGAATGCCATTTTAACTAATTCTCCCCAAAGAATCAACTCTTGCCATTTTGCATATTTCTGCTTAATTTCCTTGATTGTAATTTCCTGATTTGAAGTGTTTTTTCAGTTCTTTATTATTATATTTATCTTTTTCTCTTATTAATATAAACAATTAAATTGATACATTTTCTTTGAATATAGGTTTGGCACCAACCCATGAAAATATTAACTAAATCATTATCAATTTTTGAAATTAATGTATACTCTTACTGTTTGCAAATTTCTAACATGTATATTTAAATTTTTATGGGGCCATCACCTTGTAACTTTTATTTTCTTAATGTTAATGTATTATCTAGACTATCTGGCCATAGTCTTTACACAAATACACACATGTTTGTCCTTTGTTTCCCCTTCCTATCCCTTCCCATTCTACCCCCCCCCCCACTAAAGTTGTAAAGTTCGTTTTCGACATAACAACTTGTACATCTCATTGTTGCAATGGGTCCACCTGTTTCCCTATTTAAACAATTTGTTTTTTCCCTTCCCCTCCACAAATTATACCGACATCAAATACAGTGAAAGCAGGGATTATACCATTGGGGAGGGACATACAAAGCAACAAAGAAATATCTTATAAATGTGTTAGAAACAATTGCATGAAAGAAAAAACAATATTTTAATACATATCTTAGGGTTCATTTCCCTAACATCAACTTATCTGACCGTTTATGCTTGACTCAGAAATATACTAGATATTGCAAATAAGGGAAACCATGGGACCTTTGTTTCTTTGGGCCTGGTTTACTTCACTTAATATAATTTTTTCCACGCCTTTCCATTTCCTAACAAATGGGGCAATGTCATTCTTTCTAATGGAGGCATAGAATTCCATTGTGTATATATACCACATTTTTTTGATCCATTCATCTACTGAGAGGCAACTGGGTTGGTTCCCTATCTTAGCTATGGTAACTAATGCTGCAATAAACATAGTCATGCTGGTAGCAGAGACTCTGAAAACATTACAGAAAATATACTTTTTCATAGCATTAATTTTCTTATGTCAGTTAAATCTTATTTTTTCATACTATTTGAATGAATTTTCCTAACTATTCTCCAATGGCATAAGAAGAATGCTATAACTTAATAGAATTAGTCTAGTCTAGTCCCTGGCTGTCAGTGCTCTCCGGCTGGGCATTTTGCTGATACGCTTCTCGGGTAGCACTCATTCATGATCTTCTATCTTAAAAGAAAGAAAAGTTGGTTTGTCCAGATCATGAACCAACGTGTGCTAGTTTCATTGTTTCCTATTTCTTTCCTCTTAAACATTTATATTTCATCAACATCTGAAAAAGTAATATGCAGCCTCTTCTTTGCAATCAAGATTTAAAACTTTGTAAGTTTAAATGGTGCATTTTGCAGTCTTAGATTTTCTCACGTACTTATCATACTCTGGGATCCAAAAACACATCTTGAGAAATGTTACTTATCATGGGAATGTGATATAGATATCATGGTTAAATAAATGAAGACAAGAGAAGAGGAATGAATGTATTTGTCTTCCTTACTACTATGTGCAGCTTGGACTTGCTGGTCTTTCAATTCTTTCCTTTTTTTAGACATTTCTTGGTTCGAGTGTTTTAATTCAGTTGTACTATGTTTCTGCCTTCCACATCAATGAGTTTTTGCTCTGGGGTATCCAGAATTTTTACAGCTTCCACTAAAAGTTTTACAACTTCTTTGTTGTATTCCACAAGTTTAGGAATTTTCAAAAAATAAATGTATCTTTCATTTGTGGTCACTCCTCGTGCCTGTCACTTTCCAGACGATTAAGTCAGGCCTTTGTTGACAACTCCATAGGCATGGCATTTGTGTGCCACTGAAGCCATCCTCACTAATACACTAACATTTTCTCCAGATGCATGTGAGATTTGAGACTTGGTTTTGCTCTTTAAAATTTTCTCCTCTCAAAACATCTTACCAGAAGACAATGAGCATTTCATAGGCTTTCATTGTTATTACTGGATTTGGTTTTCATGGAGCCCTTATATTGTTGTTTATGAAGGAAATTCAAATATTCAATAAATGTTTTATGTAAAATTACCTTTATCAGTCCTTTCTTTTCGACATTTTTACTATCACACTGATTTCTTACAAGTCTCTTTTATCTACCTCTTAGATCTACTCTAGAACAAAAGAAAAAAGGATTCAACGTCTATTATTTAATGAGAATTGATTTGGATGGCCTAAGGTTCTTCATTGTTTTACAGACATTCTGCCTCAAGGCACACACTGGGATACATCTGAGGTAGAGGAAAAAGAAATCCCTTAACCAAAAGGAAAAAAGAACTCAGGTTCTTGGAGAGATAGACAATTTCTGGGTACAAATTATACCCCACAATCACCTGCGGAACGTTAGAGTGAAAACCGTCTTCACAACAGAAGGAAGGGTGGGATTGGTCCCATCTAAACCCAGTGGTGGGCTTTGACAGCTTTGTATGTGAGGCAGACAGACAATGGAGAGCCCTTTAGAACAAACTATGTGAAGCAGAGTTTTAATACCTATAAAATGTAACTACCAAAATTTGAATACTGTTAACAGGTATATAGAAAAGGCAAATGAGGAAATGGCTTTAGTTTTTCACCATTAAGTATAATGCTGGCTGTAGGTTTGTCATATATAGCCTTTATTATATTGAGGAGTGTTCCATGGGTTCCTAGTTTTTTCAGAGCCTTCATCAAAGGGGTGTTGGATCTTGTCAAATGCTTTTTCTGCATCTATTGAGATAGCCATGTAGCTCTTATCCTTGCTCTTGTTGATGTGATGAATTATATTGATTTGCATATATTGACACAAGTGGTTTTTTTTCTTTCTTGCTATTGTTTCTAATGTATTTATAAGGTACCATGTGATTTTTTTGTTGCTTTGTGTGTCCCTCCCCCATGGTATAAACCCTGTTTTCACTGTATTTGATGTTGGTATAATTTGGGGAGCAGAAGGGAACAAATTGTTTAAATAGGGATACAGGTTGACCCATTGCAACAATGAGATACAAGATGCTATGTTGAAAAATGAACTTTACAAATTAGGCAGGGGGGTGGATGTAGTTGTGGAGATGGGAAGGAAGGGATGGAGGGGAAAAACAAAGGAGGAGACAACAATGCTTGATAAGAGATGTACTCATTACCTTGCTCATGTGATTGTAACCCCTCTGTACAGTATTTTCACAGTAAAAAAACATTAAAAAAGAAAAGAAAAGTCAAATGATAGCACAAGGAAGCAAACACAAGAATCTAGAATCTACAATATAGGAATGGATTTACTCAGTAAGTCAATGACATGTTTATAGATTAAAACAAAAGAGATGAGGTCTTATACCAAGAAGACATACAGACATAAGGACAAAATACAGTGGGTGGATCCTGAGGTCCTAACTTGAACAAATCAATTATAAAAGTGTATTTTCTGACAGAGAATCTACATATGTAACATGATATTTGATTTTAAAAAATCACTGTGCAAGTGTTCTAGAACAGCCCAGATTCAGCTTATGAGTGCCAGCCCCAAGTTGCAGTGAGACTCAAGAAAGGAAGACTGACCTACCATTTCACACAGTGGTATTTATTACGGTGATTTACTGAAGGAAGTGTGTGGTCCTGAACAGCACAAGACCAGTTGGTATTTCAGAGTTCTGCTTAGGACAAAAATAGCTTTGTCCCAGCTAGAATTCATCTCATTCAGTCTTAAGCTCAAACTGGCTAGGTGCATACCTGGCGCCAGTAGCCCATTTTAAGACTCTACAATATACTCTAGTGGTTTTGTCTATTTATAGTTTGCTGGGAACTTACGAAGGAAAAACCATCTAGGGTGATTCTTGAACAGTCATCGCAGTTTTAACTCCAGTTAGTTATAGTCATGTTATACTGAATCAGTACAGTAGGATAATGGTATGATTATGGTATAAAATGAAACTACTCTTTGAAATGCCTATCACAGTTGATGGTAAAGGAGTTCAAGAAATATCACCTGAAGATGGCATCCTAGTATGCTGTTTACTTTGAACTGAAGGCACTTGGAGAACAGTAGGACCAAGGCAAAACTTTCTCCAATCTCCTTTCATCTGTACAGACAGACAGAACTAACTTCTCCTCATGAATCTCTTCTTGGGTAATCTTATCGGGAGACTAGACCAAGACCAAATAATCACCCAGTCTTGAACTTTTTTTATCCAAGAAAAGTCTTATTTACATAACAAAACAATTCTATATACCATATATTTCCTCCCCATCATAACTTGTGTTCTCATCTTTCCCTAAGACATATTCCTTTCTGTCACTCAGAATAAACCATGATTATTTAATTCTTTTTTGAGTCTCATTTTGTGAGACTTGAGGATGGGGGTGGGGGGCGGGTAAGAGGGAGGCCACTGAAGTTCAGGACACATCACCCTAAAATATAACCACCAGAGACCAGAATATGGCACACATAATACTCCTCTTTAGCAAAATAGCCAATTTTGGGAAACAGCACATATACGAGAAGTTCTAAAAACCAAATCAGTATTCTTTTGATAGAACAAATCACATCTGTAAAGGAAGTCCTCTCTGGTGGAGGAAAAAGAAGGAAGAGGCACTGACCTAACCTCCAGAACAAACCTTACTTCTGTTTGCTGTGCTCCTCCGGAACTTCCCAGAACCAACCTTCCCTACATCCTCTGACTTTGCATCTGGAAATAGTATTTAAAACTCCACTCAGACCTTCTTTCTGGGAAACTCATAAATATATATGACATATACTCATTAATAAACTTCTATTTATTTTTTCTTGTTACAGAGAAAAAAATTACTTTGTCCTCTTATAAAGAAATTAGAAATAAAATGCCCTGAGGCTTGTGATTTGCATTGAAATACATCTTAGCAGAAAAAAATAAAACAATAAAGGAAGCATAGAAAGGGGGTTGATACTATCTAAAATGAACAAGGAAAATATGGGTGGCTCATTAAATTATTCACGTCATTATTTTTACATTTTTATAAAAATCCTAATCAAAAGTAAAACAAAAGGTTTTTAAAGAAAACCTCTTTTCTTCCTCTTCTCCAGTCTCTATAGCCCATTTTTTGCATTTCTACAACTTGACCCTTGAGTTTCTATCTGGGCTTTTAGTCCTAAATGGCTCCTGAGAGTTTTAAATGTTTCTCCTGAAAAATAAAAGCTGTCCCTTCACTACTGGTAGCAGTTAGGAGGGTACTTTTAGGGCAATCACTGATGCTTGCAGGAGCAGGGAGCTGCTCTCCCTTTCGGCTGCAAAGAATAAACCTTTCTTCACTCTGTGATCTCCTGGTTGTGCTAATTGGCTTTGCTTTCACCAAGGGGTGAACTCAGTGCCTTCAGCTATACTATTATCTCTATTTCCAACTCTCTCCCTTCATTTCTGAAAACAAAACTTTCTTTCAAAGCCAAGGGTTCAGAATCAACAACTGCAACCCAAAGACTAAGTTAGGAAGATATTTAACAAAAATGAATGAGAAAAAAATGTTACTGCATCAAGAGACACGGAAATATGGCCAAGATAATTCTTACAGGTCTACTTAATAATAAGCAAAACATATTTATTAATCTCATTGGATTATTTGATGTTATCTTTTCCTTGAAAGAAAGATGAGGGAAAATAAAAACTAACGCCAGAAACGGAAATGGGCAGAAAAAGTATTAGGAACTCTATTAAGTAAACAGTGCATCTTTCTTAGTTATCACTTTCATATGGTCTTTGAGCTATTTTTACAATTTGTAAGTTGTAAAACATTAATAATAATGTAAATGATAGTTGTTCATAGAAAGGAATTGTGCCTGCTATAACTGATTGATGGAATATTTTTCATTTATTTATATTTTGTATTGCCATATACCTACTGATGAAAGTCAAAATGGGAGGTGGGAGGGAAGGGATTGTAGGGGGAAAATAAAGGAGGAGGCAACAATGCTCAATAGGAAATGTACTCATTATCTTGCTCATGTAACTGTAACCCCTTTGTACAGCATTTTTACAATAAAAAATGTAAAAAAAAAGTCAAAATGGCTGCAGAATGGTTTTTTATTTTTTATTTTATTTATTTTTTTGGGGGTCCGGTCGTGGGGCCTGAACTCTGGGCCTGGGCTGTCCCTCAGCTCTTCAGCTCAAGGGTAGCGCTCTACCACTTGAGCCACAGCACCACTTCCGGCTTTTTTCTTTTTGCTTATGTGGTGCTGAGGAATCGAACTCAGGGCCTCATGCATATAAGGCAAGCGCTCTACCACTGAGCCACCTTCCCAGCCCCATCAGAATGGTTTAAAAAAAAAAAAAAAAAAAGCAGTGAAAGAGAACAAGACTCATCCCTGAACTTTGAGGCAGGAAAGACAGGTGAGACTAGGAAACTAAAACTATCCTTTTTAACAAATATCAAAAAGGCCAGAATCAACCAGGCACCAACAGTTCACACCTGTAGTAGCTACTCAAGATGCTGAGATCTGAGAAACACAATTTGAAACCAGCCTGAGCAAGAAGTATCATAAGACTCTTATCTCCAATTAAGTACCCAAAAAAGCTAAAGTGGAGCTGTAGCTCATGTTATAAAGCACTAGCCCTGAGCAATAAAGCTGAGGGACAGCACTAGGCTGAGTTCAAGCTCACACCTGTAATCCTAGCTACTCAGGAGGCTGAGAGCTGAGGATCATGGTTTGAAGTCAGCGCTGGCAGGAAAGTCTGTGAGACTCTTACCTCTTACAAAAAATCCAGAAGTGGATCTGTGATTCAAGTGGTAGGTAAAGTGCTAGCCTTGAGCAAATAAGTTCAGGGGCAGTGTCCAGGCCTTGAATTCAAAACCAGGGACCAGCATTTTTTAAAAAAAATGTTAAAAGGTGGGTGGCTTCCAGGGATTGAGGCTAGAGGAGTTAAGGATGGAGAGACACTAGTCAAAGCAGACAAAGCTTCAGTTAGGAGGAATAATTTCTGAAGAGCTGCTATTACAGAATGGGACCACAGTTAAAACAACTATACAGGGCTAGGAAGGTGGCTCAGTAGTAGAGCGCTTGCCTTGCAGCCTGAGGCCCTGGGTTCGATTCCTCAGCACCACATAAGCAAAAAGAAAAAAGAAGCCGGAAGTGGCGCTGTGGCTCAAGTGGTAGAATGCTAGCCTTGCGCGGAAGAGCTGAGGGACAGCGCTCAGGCCCAGAGTTCAAGCTCCACGACCGGACCCAAAAAAAAAACAACTACTATTTCCCTGAAAACTGCTAGAATATAGATCTGGGTGGTCATTCCCATACCCAAATAAGTATATGAGGATCTATTAATTAACTTGATCTGAGTATTTCACCATGTTTATAAATTAAAACACTGTGTTGAATTCATACAAATAAACAGGTTTTTAAAGGTGAAGATAAATAATGAACACACATGTTCTCTCCTTTCTAAAGATCACTGGCTATATTTATTCCCAGGAACAACTCAAGGATTTAGGAAACAACTGTGGACAAACAGTATGATTCTTTATGTTCTACATACCAAGAAAAACAGAAATTAGTTATAAGGTGCACCTGATAGTAACTAAGCTTAATAAAAAAGAAAAAATGAATATAAGAGAAGGAAGCTTTGTGATTAAATTAAAAGCTTCCTTTGAAAACAAACAGCAAGACAATGGGGGGAAGGACTAAATCACCTCCAGCTTTTTGACGTTTTTCTGAAAATATTGTTTTTTTTCTCCCCTTCCCCCAAAAGCAATTTTTTTTAATAGCCCATTCATTTCAGTCTCAAGTAGATACACATCACATGCACCATAATGTTTTTTTTTAAGGTTTTAGACAATGTTACTGTCAGGCTCCCTGGCTTTCTTTGATTCAGAGGCCAATTCAATTACAGCAGCTGCTATGATATTTGCCTTTCCTCAATACTCTCCACGTCAGACAAAATGAAATTCTGTAAGGTGAACAGGGTATGTTTGTGTACATTGGCCAACAATGACATTTCACAGTAATGTTAAACACATTTTCTGCTCATGAGAGGTATAACATTAATAATTTATTCATTTACTTTGCCCAATTATAAGTGTATAGGAATGGTTTTCACATGAGTTCAAGCCCCTAGCTTCCGGAAAGTTTAAAGGATTTAAAATAAAATGAGATTAAAATGAATGTATTTATAGCCTGCATTGAGTGATTCTGAAACCTAAAATCAGAATGTAGTAGGTCAGAGCATCAAGATATAAAATAATCTAGCTTACAAATTAAGCTGCCATTGAAAGCTGGCATTTTAAAAATATTTAAAAATTAGTGCTATTCACTAGATCTAAAATATAACTAGACATGATAACCTATGCAGGACTCTAGACATTCACACATGAACTGTCAGACTACAACAGGATAGCCTGAGGGGAGGAACCCAAAGTGTAACTTCTCTGAACACTTAAAATACTGTTTTACAAAACAAATTTCAGGAAATAGAAACATGGGATTTTTTTTGCTGTTAGTTTGGTGGTGGGAGAGATGGTGTTTGTTTTAGCTTTTGGATTTTTTAGGGAGTGGGAAGCAGAAAGGGAGGGAGGCAGAGTGAACGAATGTAATCATGTTATTCAGTACATACTAAGTGGAAAATGACCTATGTAACTTTTGGGCAGGGATAGGAGGGGGAAACGGAGAGAGCAATGGAAGGGGTAACATTATCCATAAAAAGAAATGCACTAATTAGCTTACTTATGAAATGGTAACCCCTTTGTCCAACCCCTTAATAATAATAAAATCATAGTTCAAAAAGATGAATTCTCAAAAATAAATACAATTCAAATTAGGATTATAATTACATAATCCTAAGCAACAACTCCAAGTTAAATGCTCTTCCTATCTATCATTGCCATCCTCTTCATCTCCAAAGGGGGATGGCAGAGAGAGAGGCAATGAGAGAAGCAGAGATGAAACCTCAACTAAATACTGGGGTTGAAAATAAATTTATGAAGTCAGCTTCCTTTACTCTCACCTATTCATATTTTATAAAAATTCTTATTGAAAAAACTTACAGTATTTCTTTGAAGGACAAATTATGATATACATAAATTTAAAGTCTCAACAGTGTAACTATAATTTTAAAACTGTCATACTATTAAACATCAACAGGTTGATACAACATCTGTTCTTCAATTTTTCACCCCAGTTGTTATGGTAACCAAAATATGTGGGATGTGTTTCCTAAATTTAACACAGTATTTCAAGTAAATAAAATTATAACATATGAGCTCATTAACAACAAATAATATTATTACTACAAACCTGTATTTATCCTCTTTAAATGCTAGTGGATTACAGCATTATATTTAACTAAACATTCACACATGCTTTATCTCAGAATTCATATAGCAAGGGTATTTTTTTCTAATTTGGGGGTGTTAACTTGATTTAAAAACAACACAAGGAAGGAACTAGTCTATTTTCTGAACAATACATTATGACAGAGCACTATAAAATGATACAACTATACTGCTCTGCAGGATCTACAGATCCCAGCCTTCCATGAACAAACCAGGCCTGCTACTAGGCTGGTCTGCTGAAACCCTCCACCAGCACTCCATCTCTGTGTAAAAGCAAGAGTTCCCACAGGGCTCAACTTCTCTGACTAACTCGTTTGAAGCTGCTCTTCCAGCACTGCTCATCTCGGCTCACAGATTACCTGTCCATTAAACCCACGTTCATATTTTGAAGCCTTAGCTCCCAAGGTGAACATATCTAGAGATGGAAACTAAAGAAGGCAATTATGGTTAATAAGGGTGGGGTCTTAATGGGTGGGGTCACTAATGGGATTAGTGCCCTTGTAAGAAGAGACACCAGAGACCCACCTCTCCCCACATTTCCTATTTAGAATAAGCACTGTGAGAGCAGATCTTTGTCTATCTGCCTATAACACCTGCTACGTGGCATAAACAAGCAATTGATAACATTAGTTGAATACATAAAATATAAGTTTAAAATATCTTAAATGCTGACATACTATGATAACTAATAATACATTTTTGAAATCCAGAAAGATTATAGTAAAATATTCAGTTAATTAAAAAGTTATGGTTACCAAAATCTGTGTTCTCATCACAGAACCACAGAACCTTGGTTTCTTCTATGAATCAGATCCACAATAGGCACTGACCTTCTCTTCCAATTAAATGTGGCAATAGATACTTTCATGTTATTCTGCCCTATATCTCGTTCTCTACACAACTCCTGGTAAATTTGTCCCAGTAGTCCAGTTTCAGATCTTTAGCCATCACATCTTTGGAGTGACCAAAACTATTATTGTTGGCCAGGCTTCTCCATGCTCTGCTGATCTTTTCAAGAGGAGATGAGGGTGGGGAACTGGAGTTTGAACTCAGGGTCTTGCAAGCACTTTTACCACTTGAGTCAAACCTCCAGCCCTTTTTGTTTCTAGGTTATTCGTAGACAGGGTCTTGCTTTTTGTCCAGGACAATCTCCCTACCTGTGGCCTCTTAAGCAGTTGTGATGACAGGTTTCTAACACTCCAGCCCAGAATATTAAGATGGTCTCACTAACTTTTGCCCAGGCTGTCTTTGAACCAAACTTCTTCTGACCTCAGTCTCCTGAGTAATGGGGATTACAGTGTAAGCCACTATACTTGGCCTACAAGTACTTTCAAGCATATGCCACTTAAGTAAGCCATGTCTGAGAATACAAAACATCAAAAGGACAGGCGCCTCCATGGTTGAATATAACACTGTACTCATTTAACTAGGAAAATAACACCCTATATAAAACTCTAAAATGTAGTCTTTAGTAGCATACAGACTCATATAATTCCATATACTGCCAAAGGAACTGCTTTGCTTCATTACAGAAATTAGAACTATGATAGAAGAGAATTCCAATCTTTGAGTTATGACTGTGTATTCTAATTAACAACATACCCTTGCACTAACAACCAGTTTTACTTCAATCACTGAGTTAGTCCCAATATTGTAATAGAATTTTATTGCTTTCAAATTGAATTTAATCACTTGGGGGGGGACGAATATAAGGAATTTATCTAAGGTTTTCAAATTAAATTTCTGAACTGGGATAGTTTATTTTTAGAAGTAAAATGCCTCCTACATTTTTTCTTGGCTCTCAAGCAACATTTGTTTCTCTAACCAGTTTTTCTCCATATTCACTAATCAACCTATTATTATTTGTGTGTGTGTGTGTGTGTGTGTGTGTGTGTGTGTGTGTGTGTGTGTGTGTGTGGTGTGTGGGTCTCAGTACTGACACTTGAACCCAGGGCTTCATATTCTTTTTCTGCTCCCAGCTAGTGCTCTACCATTTGAGCTATACCTTCACCTCTTAGTTTTACTGGTTACTTGGAGATTAGAGTCTGATGGACTTTCTTGTCCTGGATGGCTTCAACTGTGATCCTTCCATCTCAGCCTCCTAAGTAGCTAGGATTATAAGCATAAGTCACCAGCACCCAGACAACCCACTATTATTTTACAGACTTCTCTACAGCACATTTCTTTAACCTCTCTGAAAATCTTCATCAATTTGATTAAATTACAACTTCAAAACTTAGAATCTAAGTTTCAAAGTTGGCTAGTAGATAGAATTCATTCATTTTAACCATATATTTTTAGAATTATAAAGAAATCATATATTTGTTGTGGCTTTAGAGACAGGCTGAGATTTCCTAGGTGCTATAAGGTCTGTGGCTCTAATATAAAGTCTGTGGCTTAGCTATAAGATCCATTGCTCCCAACATCAAATACAGTGAAAACAGGGGTTATACTGTGAGGGAGGGACATACAAAGCAACAAAGAAATCATCTTATAAATATGTTAGAAACAATTGCAAGAAAGAAAAAAATTTGAGTCCTTATCTTGGGGTTAATTTCACCTAACATCAACTTAACTGACCGTATCTGCTTGTTTCAGACATATACTAGTAATTGCAAATAAGGGAAACCATGGGACCTATGTTTCTTTGGACTTACTTCACTTAATATAATTTTTTCAAGTCTTTCCATTTCCTAACAAATGGGGCAATGTCATTCTTTCTGATGGAGGCATAGAATTCCATTGTGTATATATACCACATTTTCTTGATCCATTCATCTACTGAGGGGCATCTGGGTTGGTTCCAGATCTTAGCTATGGTAAATAATGCTGCAATAAACATAGTTGTGCTGATAGCTTTGATGTTGGTATAATTTGTGGAGGGGAAGGGAAAAAACAAATTGTTTAAATAGGGATACAGGTGGACCCATTGCAACACAGAGATGTACAAGACGTTAGGTCGAAAAACAAACTACAACTTTGGCAAGCAGGGAGAGGTGGTAGGGATGGGAAGGGGAAACAAAGGAGAGGAGGAGGCAACAGTGCTTGATAAGAAATGTACTCACTATCTTGCCCATGTAATTGTAATCCCTCTGTACAGTATTTTCACAATTAAAAAAAAAAAAAAAAAAGATCCATGGCTCCCAATCAGCAGAAAGAAAACTCTTAAAGGTACGGTACAATACTCAGTCAGTTACAGATAAAACATCCATTGTTCTTGGCTTACACAGGCTTTTGAAGATCACTACACATTACTCAGGTAAATTTCACCAACATCAGAAGAACAGAGAAGTAGCATGATAAGTTCAATGCAGCCAGAGGAACATATCAAGGCCTGGTCTCCAAAATGCAAGTAGATAATCCTCTAGAGAACTCCTTTGTCCTTTTACCTTGTGAAGCAAGCAGTCTATGAACTAGAAAGTGGGCCCTCACTGGACACCAAATCTGCTGGCAAACTGAGCTGAGGTTCTCCAGGGAGAAAGCCATTTCTATTATTTATTAACCTTTCAGTCCATGGTCTTAAGTTATAGTAGCCAAATGAAACAAAATGTGTTAAGAAGTCATGCTTTATTGTCCCAAATACTCAAAAAAGGTACAAAGTATGCTGGAATTACCAAAATCCTATCATCATTTCTTTCTAAATAAACTCAGAATCTGACCCCTCCTGACCCGCTCTTCTGTTTCTACACGTCATCTCTTACCAGGATTCTTACATTCACCTCCTGCCTGGACTCTTGTCCACACTGTGATCACTACAGAGCACAAGACCCATCGTCACACCTCCATTTAAAATGCTGTACTGGCTTGAAGTAAATGCCAAGTCCTGATGATACCTGAAATGATCTTCCATGTCCTGGTCCCTCTGGATGTCACCTTGGACCGATTTCTCCCCTCTCATCCCCACCTCCTTGCTCCATTCAGCCCATGTCTTCCTTGCTATTTCTGAATACAACACACATACTCTCATTTCAGGTCCTCTGCATTAACTGTTTTCTCTAGCCTGAAAGTTTCTTCCTACAAATATCTATAGGACTTGCTCTTTATTAAATCATTACAGAGTCTGTTCAATAGCATCCCTTTTTGCCGCCTATCCTTCTACCTACTTTGTTTTTCCCAACATGCTTACTGATACTTGACATACTCTATGTTTGTTATCAGGATACATTATTTAACTGGGATTCTAGCTCCAGGAAAACAGAGGTTGTTCCATTCTTACTCATTCCTAGCAATAGAGCAAACAATGATAGATTAGCAAATAATATCTATAAATATTGATCAACTGCATAAATAAATAAATCTTGTGCTTGTTTTTTATCCAGAACTCAATGAACATTCTTCAGCCTTACAACTACATGCTACTATATTTCTACTTTTAAGAATCATACCCCTTGTATGAATCATTTTGGACTTAGCATCATATGAGTATCAAAAACACATCTTATTTCTCTTTGTACCTTAACAAGGACGCAATATTTGATGGAGTAAATCTGAAGATATACTGAACACACCTGAATCTCCTGAGCTGTCCTTGAGCAAGTAATTCAGTACCAATTCTACAATCACTAAAGAATGTTCTGCTTTCATAAATAACTAGCAAATTTAGTGCAAATGAAATTGAAGGAGTGTGGTACCTGGCCGACTTGTGTCTGATACCCATTTTGTACTAATGTGGAAGCCACAGAAAATGTTTTGAATGATGTAACAAATCAACAGATTTTCAGAGGATAGTGAAAATTACTTGGCAAAAGCTTGATCTATTAACTCTATGTAAAAATAGCTACATGTCACTTGACATGAGGAATTTTTTTCTAAAACAGCTGAATCGATCCAAACTTCTATTCATTAAGTGGTATTTCAAACAAAAAGCTTTCCTCTACCAAGGAAAAATTAAATTATGATCAATGTATTGAAAAATTATGCCTCAAATTTCAAACTTCTATCAAATCAATTAAAATTAAAAGTCAGATTCTAAAGGGTTAAGTCTTCATCACTGAGAAAAGCCAAGTGTATTTAGTAATTTACTCTCCAAGATTTGGGGAAAGAAAACCCTTGCAACCCTTTCCTTTGAAAACTGATATTCCATTAATATAGTAATCAAAACAGTTGACATGCTAGAACTCTTTTTTACTGTGCAAAAGTAGCAGCAGCATTAACAATAAAGGATTTGGTAAATGAAATTCTTGCCTTATATATGCTACTCACCTGTGGTATAAGTCTATCCAAGTGTTCAGCTCGATTTCCATGAGAAGGGTGTGTAGATAACCATTCTGGCAATTTGGGATGACCATGAAGGCTTTCTGCAAACTCCATTTGCTGCCAAAACACTGAACTGGCTCTTACATCCACACAAGCCTGAAATCAACATTAATAAAAGCACAAAGTGAGCTTAGTTACAAAAACATGCTTAAAAATTTATCTTAGGGGGCTGGGAAGGTGGCTCAGGGGTAGAGTGCTTGCCTTGCATGCATGAGGCCCTGGGTTCGATTCCTCAGCACCACATACACAATAAGAAAAAAGCCGGAAGTGGCGCTGTGGCTCAAGTGGTAGAGCACTAGCCTTGAGCTGAAGAGCTGAGGAACAGCGTCCAGGCCCAGAGTTCAGGCCCCACAACCGGACCCAAAAAAAAGAAAAAAAATTTATCTTAGCCAGACAGGCATGGTGGCACATACCTATAAACTTGGGAGGATGAGACAGGAGATTGTGAATTCTAAGACAGGCAGAACTACATAGCAAGACCCTGTAAAAAGAAAAATGAAGAGCCAGGTGGTGGTAGCTCATACCTAAAATCTTAGCTACTCAGGAGGCTAAGTGCTGAGGATACTGGTTTGAGGCCAGTCAGAGCAGAGAAGTCTATGCGACTCTTATCTTTAATTAAGACTTCTATCTGAAAAAAAATTTTAAAAAGAGCCAGAAATAAAACTGTGGCTCAAGTGGTATAGTGCTAGCCTTCAGCATAAAAGCTCAGGGACAGTACAAAGATCCTGTTCAAGTCCCAGAACAAATACAAAAAAAGAAAAGAAAAGAAAGTAAGGAAGAAGAAGAGAAGGGAAAAGAGGAAGGGGGAGGGAAAGAGGGAAGGAAAAGGAAAAAAAGGGAAGAAAGGAGGGGGGAGAAGTGACGGAAAAAGAAAGAGAATGGAAAGGGGAAGGAAGGAAGGAAGGAAGGAAGAAAGGAAGGAAGGGAGGGAGGGAGGGAGGGAGGGAGGGAGGGAGGGAGGGAGGGAAGAAAAAGAAGAGGAAAACATATGCAGGAGGTACATCGGTCATCAATCAAATCTGATTTAAGGAGGAGCACACCATGACATAATAATCAACTCACAAAAGAAAGAAAGAATTTCAATAGCAGCAAGAGATAAGAGACATATCATATTGAAAAAAAATGAGTCTCAATACAACTGCAGATAGATTTCAATACAACTTCAGGTAGATGTCTCAACAGAAACTCTCTCCATGAGACAGTGAAATGGCTGTATATTTAAAGTGATAAAGGGAAAATCCTGCTAATCAATAATAAATTTATACAGCAATGATGTCTTTCAGAATAAAAATGTTCTAAGACAAGCAAAAACAAAAGGAGTTCATTATCACTAGACTTTTCTTATAGGAATTTTTTAAGGGAGCTCTTTAAACTGAAATGAAAAGCTGCTAATCAATAAGATGAAATATACAAAAGACAAACCAGTGATATATGTTAAACTAAAACATACTTCGAATATTGTAGAATTTTAATGATGGTGTATAACCATCCTTATTAAAAAGGTTGAAAGACACAACTATTCATAAGAATTATAGCTAAAATGAACTGCGATAGGATTCCTTCTGAAATGAAAAAATTAACCAAGCACTTCAAATGGAAGGAGGGGTAAAAATGTACAGTCCTTGAATATAATAAAAATTAACTTATTATCAGCTTGAAATTCATTGTCAAAAAATAAGCCTCATGTCAACTATAAAGCAAAAATCTCTAGTACGAGCATAAAACAAAAACAGAATGGAAAGCACACCGCTACAGAAAACTATCAATGCACAAAGAATATAGTAAGAGTGGAAGAAATTAAGTATCCACAAAACAACTAGCAAAGTAGACTAAGTCCTTACCTATCAATAATGCCTTATATGTAAATGGATTTAAATGTTAAAAAAAAAAGGACAGCATGGGGGTGGGGGGAGATGGGAAGGATTGGGAAGGGGAAAAAAAAGGAGGAGGCAACAATGCTTGATAAGAAATGTATTCATTACCTTGCTCATCTAATTGCAACCCCAATGTACGGTATTTTCACAATTAAAAAAAAGTGTGGGGAAAAAAGACAGCACTGGGTGGATTATCTAAAAATAAAAATAAAAACAAGACCCAACTATACACTGCTAACAAGAGCCTGATTTATTTTCAAATTAATTTATTAATTAGTGATTCTTTATTAGAACCAGCATGAACATTTAGACATACTATTGCAGTACAGAGCACAAACATTATCAAAAATGAAACCTGATCCAACCAGTCTTCATTTAGAGTCTAAGAATTTGACCTGACTTTTAAGGACACATACAGATAGAAAGTGAAGAGTTAGGAAAAAGATATTCAGCAAAATCAGAAACCAAAAGAGAGCAAGGAAGCTATACTTTCATCAGGCAAAATATATTTCAAGTTGGAAAGTATAAAAAGGAACAAAGAAAGGATACAGTTTTAAAGAGATCAATTCATCAAGAGGATATAATAATTGTAAATGTGTTTGCATCCAACATCAGAGCCCCTAAATACATAAAGGAAACATTAAAGGACCTAAAGGGAGTGATAATGGAATATAGCAATAGAGGGACACTTCAATACCTCACACTTTCAAAATGAACAGATCATCCAGACAGAAGATGAATAAGAAAACACTGAGCTTGAACAACACATAGACCAAATGGAGTGAATAAGCATCCACAGCAACAAAATACACATTCTTCTCAGGACATACAATGCATTCACCAGGCTAGATCAAATGTTAGAACACAAAACAAATCTCAGTAACTGTAAGAACACTAAAATTATATCAAGCATTTTTTCTAACCAGATCAATGTAAGTCTGAATCAGTAATAGAAAAGTCTCCCATTAAGGGGATAAATTCTACCAGAGTTTTAAGGGACTAAAGCCAATCTTTTGCAAACATTTCTATAGATATATGTGTGTGTCTATGTATATATATATATATATGTGTGTGTGTATGTGTGTGTATTTATATATGTGTGTATATATGTATATATGTACATATATATATATATATACACATATATATCAAAGAGAAGGGAATATATCCAAATACCTTTCATAAGGCCAACATAATTCTGATAGCAAAAACAGGGCAGTTCGCTGTCATGAGAGCTCAGAATACTTTCTGGGAAAACGAGACTGGAAGGTCTTGCTACTAACTAGGTATGTTATTAGGTGAACAGATACACTTCTGTGGACTCTGGATTCTTACCAAGAAAAGGAGAAATCAGCTCCCAGTTTCCTTCCTGCTCCAAAAGCCTGTGATTCCATAATCTACTATTTTACATAAAGCTTAGAAATTTGGGGTTTTTTTCCCCCTTATTTCTTATTTCTGTGGTGAAACTAGATTCTGTTTGTTACTCAATTTGCTCACTAGATGGTGCTACTGGCATAGTTATATCAGGTTATTTGAAGAAACCAGCAGTGCGTGTTTCCCAGAAGGAGCATTGTAACTTCTGGCATCTGGACAATTCCTCCCTGTGAGAGCATTCCAAGACACCTTAGAGTATTTTTCAAACCTAGTTCCCACCCATTAAACAAAGTAATCTGTCCATAATCGGTGTCACAATCAAAAATAATCATACATACCGTTCTCCTAAGAGACTGCCCAAGTTTAGAATCACTAAAAGAAAATTAGCTTTCCTTTTCACATATAAATAATGAATTCTCAAAAATGAATGGTTTACTTGGTTGTAAAATTAATTTTAAAAGGGCATTTCTGAAATGACTATAAAGTATCCAAGTTTCCTTACAGTGACAAATAAATATGCACCACTACCAAAATAATGCATAGAATTTTTTTGGTCAGGTGATAACCAGACACCATAGTCCAACTAGTAATTATTAACTCATTAATAATTCTCATGATTCTCATAATTAAGAGATCATGAAAATGAGAAGTTTAAAGACTGGTTAAAAATATCATCATGTAAAATATACTCATTAACAGCAGAGCAGAAGAAAGAACCTTCAGGAGGGTGAATGAGCTCTGCTGGGTAACTTCGTTTTAGGGAATTTTCTAACATTTGCTTGGCCCTGGGCCTTGAAACCTCATAAATCCAGGGGAATAGCACAGGACAGACAGCCATAGCTCTCAGGAACTGTTCCCACTGACCAAGCTCATATGACTGATATAAAATCAGAATTCCAGCTTATTAATTTACAGAAATAACTACAAAGTGCACAGCACATTCTTTCTCTTTTAGGAACGTGACGATGAAAGCCTTGCTCTAACCAGAAGGTTGCCTAGTGAGGAGAGAATTAGGAAAAGTAGAATTAAGTAACATGACTTGAATATTAAATGACAAGAAGCCTAGAGAATCTGATGGGAGGTGCTCAGTGTTAGAGCACTAGATTTAATCCACGAATCTGAGAATCTGATGGGAGGTGCTCAGTGTTAGAGCACTAGATTTAAGCCACGAATCTCCATGGGGATTACCCGTGGAGACACACACACACACACACACACACACACACACACACACACACACACACACACACACACACACATGCACTCACGCACGCACGCATGCACACAGTCTGATGTACCAATGTATAAAAATGGATACAAGCCACAAAAATAACAAAGTCCAAGTTATGAAAAATAGTTATGAAAAAATAATTATTTGAGGTAAATTCCCATTTCTCAGACTAGAAAAAAGCCTAAAATAGGTTACATGATTTCCCTACAGTCATGAGGAAGATAAAAGCTCAAAGAGCTGGGAACCTAAAATCCTAATCTCTGCACTAGAGAAGGTCTAAAATCCTTGGAAATGAAAACAAGAGAGCCCTGCCTACATTTCAGTTTTACTCTGTCACTGTTGCTCTAGAACTGTGTCTGTATTTCACCATACTGAATTTTCAGTTCCTGGATTAGATCACGGTTTTTCTTGCCTGTGAGCATGGTTGGCATGCCAGCCACCTCACCCCCACCCCTGCCTCTGTGAACCTATTTCTCTCAGAGGATACTCTTTGCAGAGCTGAACTTTGCATCTTTCTTTCTCAACCCATTCCACAGACATCTCTTCACCATACTTTCCCAAAGGCTGGATGTCTCCTCTGTGCCTTTTGTTAGAATTTTTATTGAATGTCTATGTCTCCTACTTAAAATCCGACTTCTATGAAGGTATTGTGTATTCTTACAACCTAGCAGATAATAAGCATACTAAAAATATATGTCCAATTGATAACAGCAATGTAACAAAAAAGAGAATTTGTAAAATCTGTTTTCTGATGATCGTAACCCATGCACAAAAGACTATTATCCATCAGAAGTAGAGTGCTGATCAGCCCAGAAAAAGCCAATGTAAATGCTGGCCAATGTGCATTTAAGTCTTACCTTAGGAAAGTGAGTATCCCAGCCTAGTAGACCTACTTTTTGTTGTAACAGAGTAGAGAACAGAAAAAGATGAATGAATGGAATCAATCAACCTGTAAAGAGATGGGTGCAGGAGTCTAGGTACAAGATAGCATAGTGGGGTGAAAACGTATAAGTTGCCACCAGGAAACTTGATTAAACGTTAAAACATTAAGAGGAGAATTAAAAGTTTTTTTTTTAATGCAACTGAATACAAAGTAGTACATTTACTGACAAAAGGAAGAGTAAATCATCAGCAGATAAGGGGAATCAAAAGTTAAGTTTGAGATAATTATTGTGAAACAGAGAAGAGGAAATGAAATACTTTAAATTTTTTTTGAAGTGTGGTACTCTAAGGACTTTAATCATATTAGTTTTATGAGACAGGATTAACTACTGTTCCTGTGATATAGATGAGGAAGTTGAGACACAAAAGGAAAAATAACTTGCTTACAGCAAAATGGTACTCTGGCAAAGCAAATTCTCAAACTTGGACAGCCTAGTTCTAAAGCCCGTACATCAGAACTGCACTGAAATGCTTCCCCCACAGTTCAAGGATCTCAGAAAGGTTTAGTATATGATATTGAAAAAGAAGACTTGAGGTTCTTAATAAAAGTAACCATAATAAATAGAAAAACCTCACTTTCTTCCCTCCCAAGCCACAAACAATGACATAGAGTCTGATAGGATTCACCAGCAAATACACTCAAATGGCCAGAGAAAAGGCTCACACACATTCCCTATGAACCGTCTCCAAAGAAAGAGCTGCCCCACACTACTGTAATCTGACTGTGAAATTTACTAGCCCAACCTAAGCACACAGAGATTCTGACAAATTTCTTTTTTTTTTTTTTGGGTCCGGTCGTGGGGCCTGAACTCTGGGCCTGGGCGCTGTCCCTCAGCTCTTCAGCTCAAGGCTAGCGCTCTACCACTTGAGCCATAGCGCCACTTCCGGCTTTTTTCATTTTGCTTATGTGGTGCTGAGGAATCGAACCCAGGGCCTCAGGCATGCAAGGCAAGCGCTCTACCACTGAGCCACCTTCCCAGCCCTCTGACAAATTTCTTAATGAACCATATTTCCTATGTAATGTAAATAAACAATCGTGAGTCATTAATTTGGGGAGTGATATATCCAGGCCTGCGAGAGTAACTGGCCTAGACTTGTCTTTCCAATATGAGTAACAATGAGCCTGGAAAAAATGTACCAGTCAACATGGCCATGAATTTATAACGTACCATGTGATTTTTGTTGTTGTTTTTTAAATACTTATACAGTAACTCATATATGATAAATAGTGAGTGTTTGCTGAAACACTGGTAGATGACATGCAGGCAAAATGCTCACTCCTGTGGTGACAGAGGATTGGAAGAAAGCAGAATTTGGAAAAGAGTGAGGTGAGGACTGTAAGGAAAGCTATTGGAAAACCAATGGAATACTGAGGTAGGTATACAAGAGAATTGTGACAGGGTAACTTTGAGGATTCTATTCATTTTCCCTTCACTAATTGGCCTATCATTGTTGGTTGATCAGAATTAAGTCATATCACATGCTTCCTCTTTCTTTCTTTTATTCTCTTCTAACCTTCACAGAAAAATGTCATGAGCAAAATAATTTTTCAGGTGTTAGGCACAGTGAAATATACCATTCATATTTACGCTGATAAAGATTCCTTATCATAACTCCATCTTGTTTCTTTTTCTCCCCAAATTTTTTTAGCAAGGATTTATTTTAGTATAACGGGATAAAGTGAGAAGGAATGGCAGGAGAGTGGGGAGAAACATTTTCTGCTTTCCATGCAGCAAGTGCAGCCAGGCTCCCTGCATTTTACTTCCATTATCTGATAAAAGCATTTTTGTTTCTTTTCTACGTTCTTACCCATGGTTTAACCCCTGTTTTCACTGTATTTTATTCCAGTGCCCTGCATCTTGTAAATACATTTTTCTAATTTGGAGAGGGGAAAGGGAAATAACAAAATGCTGAAATAAGGATTCAGGTTGACCCATTGTAACAATGTGATATACAAGACACTATGTTGAAAATGAACTTTACAAGTTGGGAGGGGGGGATGGTAGAGGAAAAACGAAGGAGGAGGTAACAATACTCAATAGGAAATGTATTTATTACCTTACTCATGTAACTATAACCCCTCTGCACAGTATTTTTACAATAACAATATACACAAAAAAATTTAAATTTTAAAAATTTAAAAAGAACACAAGAAATTTGAGTGAGATGTGAAAAAGAAATCCTCATTCACCACTAGTGTGGACACTGTGAAAATAAGAGCCAATTTGGAGTTTCCTCAAAACCTGTAAATACACCTACCCTATGATCCAACAATGCCACTCTTCAGCAAATATCAAAAGGATTACAGATCAGGATAAACCAGAGACATGTGCACACCCCATGTTCACTGTAGCACTATTCATTAATAACTAAGCTCTGGAAGCAACTCAGATGCCCAAGAACATGAAGACTGAATCAAAAATATGTGACATAATACATACATACATACATACATATATATGTGTGTGAATATTATTCAGCCATAAAGAAAAAATAAAAATATCTCATTTGCAAGGAAATGTACAGACCTGGAAATCATAGTAAGCAAAGCAAGCCAAGTTCAAAAGGACTAAGTATGGTATATGCCTGTGTGAGATACCATGTGAAACTCCTTTGAATAATCAACACGTGCGTGAACACTAAGAAGTTGAAACACGGCTTCTTTCAGATGTAAGGACTAGCGGGCGAGTGGCTGATACCGAGAGTGAAAGAAGGAGGGTGAATATAGTTAAAATACTGTGTGGAAGCATGAAAATGGAACACAGAAACTTGCTGAGACTGGTTTGAAAAAAGGGAAGGGGAAGAGAGAGAGAATGACAGAGGGGTAACTGCTCAAGATAGTTTGTATACATGAATGGGCATGTTATCATGAAATTCCCTTGTACAACTAATTGATTCTAAGTTAAAATGAGACACAACCATTTGTTGCCTAGAATAAATGCACCTCATTGACAATGACAAACACAAGCATAAAGTCCCTAGCAAATGTAGCCTAAAAGCAAGCACAAATAGTTATACTCATACCTGAAAAAGCCCACTGCAAGCCAAAATTAGCCAGAAGACACAGAGGGTCACTTTATATTGATAAATAGAACAATATACCAAGAGGATTAAACTCCATAAACATACATGGACCAACAGATAAGTCATACAAACAAAAAAGGTCCATAAGGAATTATGAGCATTAATCAGCACTATGGATCAAATGGAATTGATAGACATTTATAGAATATTCCACCCAACAGCTGCAACCCATGGAACTTTTTCCAAAACAGATCATATTTTAGGACATGAAGTAGGTTCTAACAAATACAAGAAAACTGAATAACTTGTGCATTTAATCAGCCTACAATGGTATAAAACTAGAAACCAACAAGAGAAACCACAGAAAATACCTTAACACATGAGGAACAAACAATTCACTTTTGAATGAACAATGGGTTGTTGAAGAAATAAGAGAGAAAATAAAGAACTCCTACAAGCAAATAAGAATAAAAATACAATATAACTGAAACTTTGGGACACAGCAATTACATTAAAAGAGAGAGACACAGATTCAGAGAAAGAACTACAAATAAGTAACATAACAATGCATCACAAACTCTAAGAAAAACAAGAATAAGCCAAATTGAATAGCAGTAGATGGAAAGAAGGAAAAGGTATCAAGATAGAAATAAATATGTATTCAAATGTTTTTTTCTTTCATGTGATTTTTTCTAACACATTTGTAAGATTATTTCTTTGTTGCTTTGTATGTCCCTCCCCCACGGTATAACCCCTGCTTTCACTGTATTTGATGTTGGTATAATTTGTGGAGGGGAAGGGGAAAAACAAATCGCTTAAATAGGGATACAGGTGAACCCATTGCAACAATGAGATGTACAAGTCGTTATGTCGAAAATGAACTTTACAACTTTGGTGGGGGAGGGAAGGTTGGGGGGGCGGGGGAGGATGGGAAGGGATGGGAAGGGGAAACAAAGGAGCAGGCTACAGTGCTTGATAAGAAATGTACTCATGGGGGAGGGGTGGGAAGGATTGGGGGGAGGATGGGAAGGGATGGGAAACAAAGGAGGAGGCTACAATGCTTGATAAGAAATGTACTCATTATCTTGCCCATGTAATTGTAACCCCACTGTACAATATTTTCACAATAAAAAAATAAAAAATAAAAATAAATAAAAAAGAAATGTACTCATTATCTTGCCCATGTAATTGTAACCCCTCTGTACAGTATTTTCACAATAAAAAAAAAGAATGGTACTAAATATAAAAAAAAGAAAAATACAATGAAAAAATGTAGGTACTTTGATAAATCTTCTAGATTTATAAACACTTAGCCAAAGGAATGAAGGAGAGAACTTAACAGAATGAGAGGTGACACAGGGAGTGAATACCAAAGAAATCCAGAAGTTCAATAGGGAATATTTTGAAAACCTATAGCCTAATAAACTGAAAAATCTAGAAGACATGAACAGATTTCTAGATATATGTGACTTACCAAAATTGAGCCAAGAGGATACAAACCATCTAAACAAAACAGTAACACACAATTAAATCGAAGCAACAGAAGAGTATCCCAACAAACTAAAGCCCATTTCACATGACTCAGAATGGCTGTCATCAAGAAACCAAACAACAACTGCTGGTGTGCACGTGGGGGAAATGGGATCCTTAGAGCAGCCAGTGTGGAAATCAATATAGAGTTAAAAAACAAAAATTAAATTTAAAAATCAAAGTTACAACTACTACACTGTTCTGCTGTAATACTCCTGGCCATATAGCCAAAGAAATGTTAAGTCAACATACAATAGTGACACCTGTACACCTATATTCAAAGCAGCAATATTAACAACAGTAAAGCTATAAAAGCAGCCTAGATGCCCATCAGCTAATGAGTGCATAAAGAAAATGTGATAGACAGATAGGTGATAGAGACATATACAATGGAGTATGATTCTGTCATAAAGAATGATAAAATTCAGCTTACTGGCACAAGAACAGACCTGAGGACCAATGGAAGATTCAAAAATGAACCCACAGACCTATAGCCATCTAATCTTCAATAAGGGAGCTAAAAAAATAGAATGGAAGAAAGACAGCTTCTTCAGTAAATAGTGCTGGCAAAATTGGTTAAACACTTGTAGAAAACTAAAGCTAGATCCTTATATATCACCCTGTACCAGAATCAACTCCAAATGGATCAAAGACCTCAAAGTCAAAGGAGATACCCTGAAAACATTATAGGAAGGAATAGGAGAAACTCTAGGGCTCCTTGGCACAGACCAAAAATTTTTTTAATAAAGACTCAGAAACCTGTGGGACACAGCAAAAGCAGTCCTGAGGGGCAAATTTATTGCCTTCAGTGCCCACATCAAGAGAATGGAGACAGACCAAGTAAATAATCTCATGTTGCAATTAAAACAGCTAAAAAACAAGAAAAAAATGGAACCTAAAGTTACTAGACGAAGCCAGATAACCAAATTAAGAGCAGAGATTAACCAATTAGAAAATCAGAAAATTATAGTCAAAATTAACCAAACAAAAAGCTGGTTCTTTGAAAAAATAAACAAAATTGATGGCCCGTTGGCAAGATTAATTTAAAAAAAAGAAGAGAGGAAACCCATATTAACAGGATTAGGGATGCCACGGGAAAAATCACAACACGTACCCAAGATATCCAAACAATTCTAACGGACTACTTTCAAAAGTTATACTCTCTAAAGGAAGAAAACCCGGCAGAAATGGATGCATTTTTAGAGAAATACAAGTTGCCCAAACTGAGCAAAGAAGAAGTAAACCAATTAAATAAGCCAATATCCTACAATGAGATACAGGAAGCTATCAAAAGTCTTCCAACAAAAAAAAGCCCAAGACCAGATGGATTCAGAACAGAATTCTATAAGACCTTTAAAGAAGAACTAATACCCATACTCCTCAAGCTCTTCAGAGAAACAGAGAAGGAGGGAGCTATCCTAAACTCATTCTACGAAGCCAACATCACCCTCATCCCCAAACCAGGCAAAGACCCAACCAAAAAGGAGGCCAATTTTCTTGATGAACACAGATGCACAGATCCTTAACAAGATTCTAACTAACAGAATCCAGAAACACATAAAAAAAATCATACACTATGACCAGGTAGGCTTCATCCCAGAGATGCAGGGATGGTTTAACATACATAAGTCAATAAATGTAATCCAACACATCAACAGAGCCAAGGTCAAGAATCACATGATTATCGCCACAGATGCAGAAAAGGCCTTTGATAAAATTCAACATTCATTCATGCTAAAAGCTCTGGAGAAAATAGGAATAGAAGGAACATTTCTAAAAACAATAAAAGCCATTTATGACAGACCAATAGCCAATGTTATACTTAATTAGGAAAAGCTACAACCAATTCTCCCAAAATCAGGAACAAGGCAAGGATGCCCACTGTCTCCACTCCTCTTCAATATAGTCCTGGAACCCTTAGCCAGGGCAATAAGGCAAGAAAAAGACATTAAAGGGATCCGCATAGGGAAAGAAGAAGTTAAACTATCCCTTTTTGCAGACCACATGATACTATACCTTCACAATCCCAAAAACTCCATCCCCAAACTCTTAGAAATCATAAATCACTTTGGCAAAGTAGCAGGATACAAAATAAACCCACAAAAATCAGTTGCCTTCCTGTACACTGACAATGTACAAAAAGAGAGGGAAATAAAGGGAGCAACCCCATTCACAATAACCTCCCCAAAAATAAAATATTTAGGAATTAACCTAACCAAAGATGTAAAAGAACTATTTAATGAAAACTATAAAAAGTTAAAGAAATAAATTGCAGAAGACACTAGGAAATGGAAAGACCTCCCATGCTCTTGGATAGGCCGACTTAATATAGTAAAGATAGTAATACTTCCAAAATTAATATACAAATTCAATGCAATTCCTATTAAAATCCCAATGACCTATACCACTGAAATACAGAAAACAGTCCAAAAATTCATATGGAACAACAAAAGACCTAGAATAGCCAAAACAATTCTAGGGAATAAAGACAACATGGGAGGGATATCCATGCCGAACTTCAAACTCTACTACAGAGCTATAATAACAAAGACAGCATGGTACTGGCACAAAAACAGACTCGAAGACCAATGGAACAGAATAGAAGATCCAGAAATAAATCCACAGGCCTACAGCCAGCTGATATGTAACAAAGGAGCCAAAGACATACAATGGAAGAAACACAGCCTCTTCAACCACTGGTGCTGGGAAAACTGGGTGGCCACATGCAGAAAACTAAAAGTGGACCCCAGCCTATCACCATGCACCAACATCAACTCAAAATGGATTAAAGACCTTGACATTAAACCTGAATCTCTGAAACTACTGCAGGACAGAGTAGGAGAGACACTTGAACTAATAGGCACAGGAAAGAACTTCCTGAACAGAGTCCCAGGGTCACAACAAATTGGAGAGAGGCTCGACAAATGGGACTACCTTAAAATAAAAAGCTTCAGTACAGCTAAATCTATCACAACCAAGCTAGAAAGACAACCAATTGGGAAAAAATATTTACCAGCAATATATCAGACAAGGGGTTAACATCCTGTATATGCAGGGAACTCAAGAAACTAATCCCTCCCAAACCTAACAAACCAATTACTAAATAGGCAAGGGAACTAAAGAGGGACTTCCCAAATGAAGAAATAAAAATGGCAAAGAAACACATGAGGAAATGTTCATCATCCCTGGTAGTGAAGGAAATGCAAATAAAGACAACCCTGAGATACCACCTTACCCCAGTCAGAATGTCCCACATCCACAAATCAGCCAACGACAAATGCTGGAGGGGATGTGGAGAAAGAGGAACCCTATTACCCTGCTGGTGGGAATGTACACTTATACAATCACTTTGGAAAGCAGTCTGGAGGGTCCTTAGAAAGCTAAAGATTGACCTCCCTTACGACCTAGTCATACCACTTCTAGGCATCTACCCTGAACAACAGGAATCAATATACAAGGACACGTGCACCTCCATGTTTATTGCAGCACTGTTCACAATAGCTAGGATATGGGAACAACCCAGATGCCCCACCACAGATGAATGGATCCAAAAATTGTGGTATCTATACACAATGGAATATTATGCAGCCATTAGAAATGACAAAATAATGGCATTTGCAGGGAAATGGATGGAGCTAGAAGGAATCATGTTGAGCGAGGTAAGCCAAGAGCAAAGAGACAAACGGTACATGGTCTCCCTGATAAGTGGATGCTAAATCCAAAATGTTAGGTGATACGACAAAACTAACAGGACTTAAAAAACAAAGAACTCCCACTCATCTGGTCGAACCACTACTAAATATCCCCATGCTGCTGATCACATGAATGGTGTATATGTGTACACCGTTATATGTTATAGACTGTGATAGACAATTTGCTCCAGGAAAGTTAGAATGAACTTGTGACTTTAAATGAGCATCATTATTCCAAAATACTGTGAAATTTGGGAAATTATATAATCACTTAATCACAATTAAAAAAAAAAAAAAAGAACCTCGGGGAAGGTAGGGAGGGAAGGGATGGTAGGGGGAAAACAATGGAGGGGGTAACAATGCTCAATAAGAAGTGTACCCAATTACCTTACTCATGTACCTTACTCATGTAACTGTAACCCTCTGTATAGTATCTTTACAATAAAAAATTTAAAAAAAAAAGACCCAGAAACACAACAAATCAAAGAAAGGTTGGACAAATGGGATTGCATGAAACTGCAGAGCTTCTGCATGGCAAAGGACATAAAGCCCATAGATTGGGAGAAGATCTTCACTAGCCATACAACAGACAAGGGTCTCATATCTAAAATATACTTAGAACTCAAAAAATTAAATCCCCCAACAACAAATCCTCAAAGAAACAACTGCCAGATTAATAAGTGGGCTCAAGACTTAAGGAAAGAATTCTCTGAAGAAGAAATAAGAATGGCCAATAGACACATGAAGAAATGCTCAACTTCTCCAGCCATAAAAGAAATGTAAATCAAAACAACAGGAGGAGGCGGCAACAATGTTTGATAAGAAATATACTCATTATCTTGCCCATGTAATTGTAACCCCTCTGCATGCATGAGGCCCTGGGTTCAATTCCTCAACACCACATAAGCAGAAAAAGCCGGAAGTGGTGCTGTGGCTCAAGTGGTAGAGTGCTAGCCTTGAGTTGAAGAGCTGAGGGACAGTGGGCACCCAGGCCCAGAGATCAGGCCCCACGACTGATAATAAAAAAAAAAATTAGAAACATTGAGATTCTACCTCACCCCAGTTAGAATGGCTATAATCAAGAAATCTAATAACAACAGATGCTGGAGGGGATGTGGCCAAAAGGGAACCCTACTGCATTATTGGTGGGAGTGTAAACTTGTTCAACCACTTTGGAAAGCAGTATGGAGGTTCTTCAAAAGACTACCATAGAGCTCCCGTATGACCCAGCAATCCCACTTTTGGGCATTTACCCAAAGATCAAACAAGGCCATACTAAAGCTACCTGCACAACGATGTTTATTCACCAGAGCTAAGATATGGAACCAACCCAGATGCCCCTCAGTAGATGAATGGATCAAGAAAATGTGTGTTTATATATATAATGGAATTCTATGCCTCCATTTATTAGGAAATGGAAAGACTTGGAAAAAATTGTATTACGTGAAGTAAGCCAGACCCAAAGAAACATAGGTCCCATGGTTTTCCTTATTTGCAGTAACTAGTATACGTCTAGGATAATCTTACCAGACTAAGCAGAAAAGGTCAAAAGATATATACACATGACCATATAAGATGATGTTAAGCGAAATGAACCCAAGATAGGGACACAAGAGATTTTATCTTTGTCACTGTTGTTTTTAATGTACTATATATATATATTTTGTTTCTTTTGTATGTTCTTCCCCCATTGTATAACCCGTTTTCACTGTATTTGATTCTGAGGCCCTGCATCTTGTATATACATTTGTCTAATTTGGGGAGGGTAAGGAGAAATAACAAAATGCTGAAACAAGGATATAGGTTGACCCATTGTAACAATGAGATGTACAAGATACTATGTTGAAAACGAACTTTACAACTTGAGCAGGGAGGGAGGAGTTGAGGAGTAGGGAGGGAAGGGTTGGTAGGGGGAAAACAAAGAGCTGGTAACAATGCTCAGCAGGAAATGTACTCATTACCTTACTCGTGTAAATGTAACCTCTCTGTACAATACGTTTACAATAAAAAATACATTTAAAAAAGAATGATTAAATTATATCATATGCAGGTAAATGATTGGAACAAGAGATCATGTCAAAAGCCATACTGACAAGTCAAGTTTTCTCTCAAACATGGCAGCTAGTCCTTAAAAGTGAACGACAAGAATGTGGTTATAGTTTTGTTTGGATGGGTACCAGCAGGTTAGTGAAATGAGAAGGTATGGAGATTTGAACATGGCCCAAGTGCCCTATATGCGTATATGAAAATATAAGGAAACATGGGGGCACACTATATGCATATGGGAAAATGGCTATGAAACCCCTTTGTACATCTAATATATACAGACCAAACAATAGAAGTAAAGTTTTTTTTTAACCAGAACATAGAATGCACATAAAGGGAATACTTGATTGACTATAGCATATTAAAATTAGAAGATTCTTGATACAACAAATTTTTTGCACCTTTCTTTAGGAACCTCTTAGAGTATTTAGACTAATAACTCCCTTAACTCCACTTAGTTAATATTCAAAGAACCACTTTTGCAAAGGAGTAGTATTTTGACTTATAAAATCAAATTCATAAAACATGAGAGATTTTTTAAATAGTCATTAATTTGTGACTACTGGAAACTCAACAAAGGATCAAATAAAATTTGAGTTTAATAGCAAACTGGCATTATATACAATTCTTTTCATTTTCATTTTAAGTCCTAATATTCAGTTATCACAGATGATTAAAATAGACAATGCAAAGTGTCATCTTCAGTAGAGAGGAATGAAGCCAACTTAGTAAAGGCCCAGAGTTGGCTCTCTCTGGTTTGAAAGAGAAAAAAAGCTACTCATCTGCTAAAACAAAAATAACCTAAATTCCTGTTACAAATATTAACAACTCAATTTGCTTGGCCAGGATCATAGCTATAATAACATTAATCTTTCTACAGATGGAGGAAGAACAACTACACCTTTTAATGTAGTCAAAAACAAACAAACAAACAAAAAACTCCTTAGATGAAAGAAGTGAAAGGAAAGAAGTAAAATAAAGAAAGCTGTAGCTCTCCAAAAGGCACACATTTTTAAATGGGGTTTTTGTGCTGGTACTGGGGGTTTGAGATCAGGTCCTTGAGCCTCATCTTGCTCAAGGCTTCACTTCCAGCATTTTATGAGTAGTTTATTAGAGATAAAAGTCTCATGGACTTTCCTGCCTGGGCTGGCTTAGAACCATGATCCTTCTATCTCAGCCTCCTGAGTAGCTAAGATTACAGGCATAAGCCACTGACACTTAAATATGTTTTAAAATTTTAATTCACATATATCAAATAATTTATATATGTACATTATTTATTTATGTATAGAAATGTATTTATATATATATAAAACTTATTTCTAATACATCAAGGGTAGGGGACACACACAGTAAAAGTGAGAGAGTGTTCACCTAGGAAGCACAAAGCCCTGACTTCAAACCCTAGTACCGACCTTCCCCCATACAAAAAGAAGTCTGAGATTTTATAAAACCTTATAAGTATTGTACTATAATTTCACATATTCTTATCGAAAGTATAACCAAAGCTCATATTCAGAAGAGAGTTAGATGAATATTGTTAGTTATATATCCTTCCAAAGGCCACCCTCTTCTAGTTTTATCATTCAATTAAAGTTGTATAAAGGGCACTATGGTTTGGATTACATCTGAGTGATCCCCAAGTGTCCACTATATCTAAAAGTTTTCATCCCAGGATGGGTCTCCTTTTCAAAAGTATCACCTGTTGGAGGTCTTTACGTCACTGGGGATATGCCTTGGAAAGAGACTGGGGACCCTGCCTATTCTCTCTTTTTCCTCTGCTCTGGCTCTACTCTGACCAATTTTCTTCTATACAAACTCCTACCACAGTGGGCCACCATCCTCCTTACACTCTCACCAGAACTGAGCTGATGTAGGCAAAACTGTGACCTAAACTAAACATTTCTTGTGATAGCAGCCTTCACTATTTTGCTATACCAACATGAAGCTGATTGACACAAAGGGTTAGTGAATCCAATTCTCATTCTCTGTCCATGCCAAACACTAAGATGACCCACGTGCAGCCTGTACCACATGAAGGGCTTTCACTACTGATGACTTTACCTTTGCAGCGAGTTGCAGTCCAATTTTGTCAGCTTCAGACTCCAGTGTTCTGCTGTATGGTCTATCAAACATGAACTAAGAAGAAATGGTATAGAAAAAAAACTCCATTAAGGCAATTCATTTCATAACTAAAGGAATAACAAAGTGAATTTTTTTAAATTAATTTCATGGAGAAATTAGGATATAATTTTCTACATTATAATTAAGACTTAAAGGACATGGTGATATAAGTGTAAATATGGCCTTTATTACTATTATAGATTAATACTTTAAAAACATGGAAAAAGTGAAAAAAAGGCACACTTAACGAATTTCCAGGTGGTGTGCAGTATCATTAGTTAATTTCCAGTTATAACCTCACTATCGAATGCAGAGTTCCCTAAGAAAGCTTACTGATGAAAGCTTTTACTATGGCCAAGGCATATTCTGGTTGTATAGTTTAAAATGAAAAAAAACTAAATAATAGGTGTATAACATGCAGGAATGCCTCTAGAGGATTTATTTCAGTAAGAAAATTAACCATACTGCAGAATGTTCTTTCTTTGATAAATTATCTTAATTTCCTCTTCCTTTTCCAAGTATTGATTAGCCAAGAAAATGAAATTTTCTTTTTACATTAAATAAAAAATATAAATAGACATCGTAACTTTAATTTTCCTAATTACTTGTATTTATGAGCAAGTTTTCCAGTTAAATTCTAATTTTCAGTAAGTACTAAAACTTTTTAGGAGATGGATCAATATGCAGGACTATTGAGAAAAAAAAGCTATTAATTGGGGAAGCAGTTTTTCAAAGGCAGTTACATATTTGTGATGGCTAGAAATAACATAATCAATCTGATCCACAGGATGTATAGCTTTCTTCCTTCTGAAGCACATGTGTTTTAAGTTGACAAACTAAATCACATAGTATCTTCACTCTCAATGGTAGTCTGTACCTGTTGCACTGACTCTACTAATACAGAATTAAAAAGTACTGCTATAAATAACATCAAATGTAATCATAGCTTAGTGCAGCTAGTAACAGACCAAACTCCTTTGAAAAGACTAAGAATAAAATTAATATCTCACATTTACTGAGTCCTTACTTTGTGCCAGCAACTATGTTAAATACTTTACTTAAATCAGTGGTTCTCAGAAGTGAAGGTATGTGTGGCTAAAGTGGTTGAATTCTAGCCTTGAGTGGAAAAAAAAAATCAGTGACTCAAGCTAGTGTGATTTTGTCCCCTAGGACATTTGTGAAAGTTTGGAAATTATTACTTTTTTTAAGATGAGGTCTCACTATGTTTCCCAGGTTGGTCTTGAACTTGTAGACTCAAGTAATTCTCTTACCTCAGCCTCCCAAGAAGCTAGGATCATATAAAGATGTGTGCCACCAACTCTAGCTCTTGGAGAACTTTTTTGTTAGTGACAGACTTGAAATCAGGGCCTCATGCTTGATCAGCTTGCTTGTTCATGGCTAGTGCTCTAACACTTGACCGATGCCTCCAGCCCAGCTTTTTGCTCTCTAATTAGAGATGGAATTGTGCAGACTTTTCTGTCTGGGCTTCCTCTGAACCTCAGTCCTCTAGGTCACAGCCTCTTGAGTAGCTAGCATTACAGTATGAGCCATTTTGATTGTCACAACTGTAGGGAGAGAAAGCCACTAGCATCTATTGAATAGAGAGCAGATATACTACTAAACATCCTATGACACACAGGAGAATTCCCCATGACAAACAATAATCCAGTCCAAAATGTCAGTAGTTCTATTAATTGTGCATAAGTGTATATATCATTCAATCACATCAAATGAATTAATAGCACATGAATGTAGGCAATTCCCACACCATAACAAATTTAGATTAATTTCTGCTCTTCCAAATACAGAGAACAGTGTTTTATGGAGAGGAAAAAAAATTTCCTTGCCTGCAAAATTATCCAGGGGCCTCAACTTAAGGAAAAGGAATTCAAACAGAAGACAGCCCATTTTATTTTCCATTGAAGTATCAAGCTGGAGAATTACATTCCCATGCTGCAAAGGCAGGATTCAGCAAGTATGTCCAGAGTGAAAAACAGCTATAGCATATATTTTCTATGGCCATCTTCCATTATGAAAAAGAAAAGCATTTACAGATAGATAGGGGGAAATGACATTAATTCCTTTGTCATCCCAGCAGATCAATGATAGAAACAAAGTTCAAATTATGAAGTCCTATAACCAAAGTACTATCCATTTTTTCTTCTTCTTTTTGTGAACCTTCACTGCATGTAAGTGAAGTCAAATGATCTCAACACTTAACAAATGACTTAGTTATTAAGTCTCAAAAGCAGTTTGTCTCAAAGAATGTTGCACATTAGATTTGAACAGCACCCAGATGGTACTCTGATGGGTGCTCTAACAAATCATTAAATAAACAAATAGCAGGCTGTTCCTAAATAACCAACTCTCTCCCAAGACAAGAGAAAATATTTGCAGAGAAAGATGTAAAATAAAATAATTAATCAGCTAACAAAGCAGTCGTGAAGCCCTACTTTCCATAGTGTTTTGAACAAAATGAGAGATTTAATAAATATGTAACTTCTATGAACAGAAATCAGCAAACACCTAGTAAGACTGTTGCTTTCAATATTTTTAAGGCAGGGTTCATTTAACTGGGAACAGGAGTACATAGTGGTAAAATAGCTTTAGCCAATCCCATATTCATTAAGATTTGGAGATTTCTTCCTAAAAAGAAATCTATCAAATATAAATATCTGGAGCAGGGACAGTCGCTCAGTGCACTGGAAGGGAGACTGGAAGGAAGGTTCAGAGACTAGGTTTTCTCTCTGTAAAGCTACCTATGGGGAGAAAAATTACATTAGCCAAGTTACTAAGCCCTTTGAGTCCATCCTTTATGTATTATTTAAGACATGTTCTATTCCTTAATTTAAATGCTGAGATATAAAAATCTTCCCTAAAAGTGAGAAAACATGACACCAAAATTTAGTTTCCAAATTTTATATTATGAAATATGAAAACATTGGCAGCTGGACATCAGTGGCTCACTCCTTTAATCCTACTACTAAGAAGGCTGAGCTCTAGGATCGTGGTTCAAAACCAGCCTGGGTAAGAAAGTCTGTAAGACTCTTATCTTTAATTAAATACTCAGAAAAAGTCAGAAGCAGCAATGTGTCTCAAGTAGTAGAACGCTAGCCTTGAACATAAAGAGAATCAGGGACAGCACCCAGGCCCTGAGTTCAAGCCCCAAGACTAGCAAAAAATAAAAATTAATAAAAATAGAAACATGGGTGACATTTGTTGCTTTACAGTAATATTAAAATATCTTCATCACAGGTCACTGTAAATTCAAGTGATTATCTCAGACTTACCTCCTGAAACTTAGACTGTATCCACTGGCCCAAAATTGCCAAGCTATCTCGTGGACAAATGGCCCAAATCATTGTAAGGAAAATCATACCCAGGAAATCCAACAAATGAACCAAACTAGCCTTTTCTGCCTAAAAATAATCAAAATAATGAAAATAGATTTAATAAGTTGAGAAAGTACATATTTACATTTTCTGGTTATCATGTGAATCACATAAAACAATTATATGTATTCAACTAGATTTCACCAACTAAGATCCAAAGTTTTTCTTCAGATTAGTAACAAAAAGTTCCCAGAAAGTTCTGGGTTTCCCTATGTATTTATTCACTCACTTAATTAACATTCACTTACTTACTTAACATTAACATGCACTTAACATTTACTGACCTACTTGCTAACAGACACAAGCACAGCAACTCTACAAAAGAAGTATAATTGCCCCCATTTCATACATAAAGAAGGTGAGAAGGAATGAGATCTTTAAAGCTGATCAAATTCACACAGCTTTTACTCAAAGAATTTTTCCTAATATAGTCATTGTATCTTAAAAAATATTTTCTTTGCATTTTTAATCATTTTAGTTTTTAATTTTTAATTATTTTAGTTTTACATAATATGGGAGGGCTTCATTGCAGTAATGCATGCATATTCTGTACTTTGAACAAGTTCAACCCCTCCATTATATTCCCATCCTTCCCCTTCTACTCTTCCTTTTTACAGTTTTTGATGGGTTTCATTGCGCTGTCTTCATGATTGTGCATATGGGGTGTGTGTGTGTGTGTGTGTGTGTGTGTGTGTGTGTGTGTGTGTGTGTGTGTGTGTGTGTGTGTGTGTGTGTGTGTGTGTGTGTGTGTGTGTGCGTGTGTGCGTGCGTGCGTATGTGTATACAATGTACTTCAATCTTCTTCATTCCTCATTGTCCTTTCCTTTCTCTGTCACTCTTCTCCTCCCCCAATAAATAACAATTAAAATGAATGAAACAGCCAGGTATCAGTGATGCATATCTGCTATCCAGCTTAGCCACTAAAGAGGCTGAGATCTGAGGACTGTAGTTCAAAGCTAGCCAAAAAGTCTGTGAGACGCTTATCTACAATAAAATACCAAAAGGACAAAATTAGAGCTGTGGCACAAGTGATAGAATATTAACCTTGAACTACAAAGCTCAGAGACAGTGTCCAGGTCCAGAGTTCAAGCCCTAGGACTCACATGCATGTGCATGTGCGCATGCGCGCGCGCGCACACACACACACACACACACACACACACACACACACACACACACACACACACACACACACACACACACACACACACACACACACACACACACACACACAAATGGACTGATACCAAGTTTAGTAGATATAGATTCCACTAACAAGCAGGTAACCACTACAGAAAAAAAAGGAAACATAGATCTCACACAGATAAGCATTGTGGCACATTAGTCATATTATTCGTGGTCTTTTTAAACATTACTTTCCTCATCTATAAAACAGGGATAATAAAATACATGCTTCATAAGACATTAAGGTAACAAATGGGAAGGTACATATGAAAAAGCTTGGGAAACTGTAAGAGAGCAAGGTATAGTTATTACTTTGTATTAATTATACACAGCACATCATTCTAGACATTTCTGAGATGCTCCAAGCTATTCTGAGAATGAATAAAAAAGGAAGGAAACTGATCTACCCACTTAATAGTGATATCACTTTGCAACAATTAATTCTATGACTAGATTATAAGTATATTAATAGTTATGGAAAGTCTAAATTTTAATTTGAAATAATTAGAGGTTGGGAATAATTACTCTTTTTTTACTAAAGAGACAGGTAATAAAAAATAGTATTTAACAGAAACACTAATTACTAAGTATCAAATACTAAAGGCCAAAAAAATTCTCAAAATTAGACAACTGGCTAGTTTTAGGTAATATTAAAAGGCAATTACTCAAAACTAAAATTCTATCACTGAAAGAAACCTGAAAAGCTTCTGTTCCTTAAACAATATAACTTGTGAACTTCAAAGCAGTATTTCAATAACCAAATATTTATTATAGCTACTTACTGCATGCCCAAGAACTGCATGTGCAATTTCATGGCCCAGAAGGAAGGAAAGTTGGTGAATATCAGTCACACTATTTAAAAGCCCGGTGAAAATAAACATGTGTCCATTCTGCACCACAAAGAAAGTAGTGTCACAATTAGAAAACCTTAAAAAAAAAACTGAGGACATTAAATCTAGCAATCAAAATGATTGAGCACACAGACTTACTGGAAGCACAAAGGCATTTATATCAGGGGAATCAACCACATGAATAACCCAGCTGATCTCAGGAATCCCAGGAATATCTTTGTTGCATTCAATTAAATGATAAGCTACTTCTTTAACAGTCAGGTATCGAGGGTCTTTCTCAGTTAGCATATCATTTTTAAATTCTTCCATCCACTAGAAGAGCAAAAGGAGTCTTTATTTTACAAAGTGTTTAGTGCCACAAAATGTTTGTATTACTTCATGTTGAGTGATGTAGCTAGTGTGGAATACTTTAATTTTTAATTTTGTAAAACGTCTTATTTATTGAACATACAAATTTCTGAAAATTTGAATTATTCAAAGGCAATACGTTTCTCACGAAGGAATAAATTCTAACACTAAGGTACTTCACATTAATGTGTCAAAATCAAATTTTTATTTTTGTTTTCTACTAGCCTATCTGCAAGCAAAAAGTCTAAAAGTTATCTTTACATTCCTAAGTATTTCAGAAAATAATACACTATGTAAAGAATAAACATTTAACATTACAAAGAAAATGCATAAGGAAATTACTTTTATTAGCTCACAAAATTTTTAAAACCTATACTTAAGGTGAAATATAACTTTTACTCAAGAAAAGACATTTCACTAACTGTAAAGCAGTTTATTTACAGATATTGAAAGGAAATTTCTGAAAGTAAGGGCATGATGCTGATTGACCAGCCGCTTCACAGAGAAAGGTATTTTCTTTGAAGCTGTAGTTACAAGAGATTCCTCTAAGTATAGAGAGAAAATTAAGGATGTTCTGGAAACATTACTTCAATTTCCATAAAACGTGTAACCTTCTCAGATGCGTTTACAAGCACATAAATTTAGGGATGGGGATTACAACCCAAGTGGTGGGGTACCAGCCTAGCACACACAGGGCCCAGAGCTCACACCACAGTACTGCCAAAAAATTACATTATTTTATTGAATGTGGAGTTAAATAATCTTCATATGAATTAATACTTTAAAACATAACTCATTGATGTAAACTGAAACAAACAAAAATACTGTTTCTGAAGATAATAAGATAATATATAATTATAGTTCCTTATATTTGTATATTTTATGTTTATATTTATAATTTATAATATAACACATCTATAATATAAAAACATGGAACATGTGTTTGAATTTTCATATCAAGCAGGTATTACAGTTTTTAAATGAACAATAATGAAGTAAAGTATATACATGTATAGACACATATGCACATGTCTACAGAGGTCTTAAACATTTCTAAAGCAATATAAATGAGACTAGTCCTGTTTCAATCTTCCTAGAACTTTTTTTCTCAAACTTGCATCTAACTAAATGAATCCTAAGAAACATTTCAAATCTCTGCTTAGATTCTACTACAAGAAATTGCTCTTATTTTAAGAACAATCTTTACAATTTTAAGCCATTGTTAATTCTTTTTATCAATGGCAACTTTCCTCTGACAAACCCTGAAGTTTATTTGGAAAAGAATACTACTAAGACCCAGCCATGTCAAAGTTATCAAGTGAGGCGCAGAGACATCGACTGACCAATGGTAACTGAGCACATACCATGTATGTACCGTGCACTAGCAACACCATGATGATTTCCATCCCTGTGGAATTTTGCCAGGGTCCAACTCTGCTACTATCTGGGTTATTATGCTTTCCAAGAAGTTAAAACTTCTGAATTCCATTTATTGTGCATTCAGAAAATATAGTCAGGCATGGTGGTACATGTCTCTCACCAGCACTCAGGAAGCTGAGACAGGAGGATTGTGATTTGCAGGCCAGCCTAGGTTACATAGAAAGCTCCAGGCCAGACCAGCCTGTGTAATACAGTGTGATCCTGTCTTTAAAAAGAAAAATACAATAAATTGCTAAAATTCAAAAACAATGTCAGGGGGAAAAAAACTAACTCATTATGCCTGGTGCAATAATTCTCACACTACATAAGGTATATACGAGGTATATATACACTATATAAGGTTTTATATATATGTGTATATATATATATATATATATATATACTATATAAGGTTTTATACAAAGTATAAAAATTCTCACACTATAGGTATATCTTCAATTAATATACACTAATTTGCACTACTCTGCAAAACAGACACGGTCCTTGGCACCACAGAGCTCAGTCTAGTAATGGAGACAGTTCAGAAAGTTAATGCTTTGAAGGAACAGTAAAGTAAAGAGAAGTACAGTAAGCTCAAGGAAGAAAAAAAAAAAGTAGGAAGCCTAACTCTATACTGCGAAGCACAGGGCACAACCATAATTGAGCTAGTTTATAATTGATTCTGAATGCAGGACACAACCTAGCCCCTAGGCCAGTCACTGCCTAACCCAGTGGCAACAAGCCAGGAAGGCTTTCCTGAGACACTGTCAATGAAGGGAGCATGCACTAAGCAGGAGTTAGCTGGGTCTATGGGGGCAATTCAGTGTGAAAGGCCTTCTGGGAAACACTGCCCACTTCATATCAAAGTCTAACATAAAACAAGTGTATCTTTCATACTCAGAAACTTTCCTGCTTTGGGTGTTATCTAATTAAAAACAATTATTACTACTTACTACTTCATATTCCAGCTCTGACAGGAGTCTGAAATGCTCTTTCCCCAATAATAGTAGCTTGCTGCGTCCTGTGATTGGGCTCACTTCCAGGTGAGTAAAATAAAACACTATAAATAGCAGTCCAAAGCTACTCAAACCAAGGAGTAACTTCCACTTATTCCTCCTTACACTCTCTTTAAATAGTTCCTTCTTGTTAGGAGGAAGTGCCTGCCACCATTTCCTTATTCCCCTAGAGCAAAGAGAAAAAAATCAAAGTTCTGATCACCATATCAGCATGCATCACTGAAATTCAAATGCATATGCTAAAATTTTATGTCATCAAAGACGCCAATCATTGTATTTCACTGTATGGATAGGACTTTATTTTATGTACTTTCACTAAAGGATGAAAGAGTAATTAACTACATACAATTGAAAACTCTAATGCTCATTTAAACTTTCTTCTTCAACTATATTAAGACAAACACTAAGTAAGAAGTTATTGTGCTACAACTCCTGCTACTGAGCAGTTATTATATATCCCACACAAAGTCCTTTTCTAATCTATTACACAGATTAATCTTCCTGTAACCACATTATAGGAGACTGGGGCATAGAGGAGTTAAGCAACTTGTCCAAAATGACAGAAATAATACAAGAAAACCAGGTAATACAAAGGATGACATTAAAGAGACTGACCATGTGACCATCGAACTGGGATAAACTGCACAAATAAACATCGGGGTGTTACAGTACAATAAATCTGTACTTTCAAACAGTACTCTGCCCACTCTCCTCAGACTTCCAGCATAATCTGACTGCTATTGCAAGGTACAAGGGAAACTACTTCAACATTTTTGGGGGAAAAAATATTGCTCAGAAGCAGAAATTCCACTAGCTTGTAAAGGAGAGGTGATAAGAAGGCCCAAGGCACTGGAAATAAGAAAATGGGAATGTTTATAGGTAATGAATGAGAGGGAGCAACAGGTCACTCCAGAGCTCAGCAGAGGTCACAAACACTTGGACAATAAGCCATGTTTTCAATAATGTGACCAAAAAACAAATTCCTTGTGAGTTATTTATAAAATGTTGATAAGAATCCAACATATATACAACATTCCCTTAAAATTCTTTTACAAAATAGTTACTTTCTGAAAAGCATCTTAATTTTGTTACATTACTTATCATGTCCCAAACAGTAAAGATCAATTGCCAGCCTGTGACCTCCTGGAGGTGGTGGACCTTTAAGAGGTGAAGCCAAGTGGGAGCTGAGTCATTGGGGTGTACCTTTGGTGGGATATTGGAACCCCAGCTCCTTCCTGCTTCTCTTTAGGCTCCCTGGCCATCAACAAGTGAAAAGGCCTTCTGTACCACACACTCCTACCATGAAGAACTGCACCACCACAGTCCCAAGAAACCATGGACCAAAACCACTGAGACGATGAGCCTCCCTCCCTTCGTGTTACCTCAGGTGTCTGTCACAGTGGCAGTGACACATATGAAATGCCATAGAGAAGGCATTTATTTAAAGCAGAAGGACCAGTAATCAAACTATGACATATACTTATCTCCTATTTCAAACTTTAGATGAATTTAATTACTTCTTATTTAAAGTGTATGTATACAGTCTGGAAGTGTGACTAAGCAGTTCAAACCCCAAAAATACCAAAAAAAGAAAACAGAAAATGTATACAGAACATACTCTAAAAATGAAATTTTGGGTATTTTCCAGTGGTAACCAAAAAATACATATAAATAATTTACAAGAATGAGAACATATTAAAGCTTAGAAAGCTGTTACTTATCCTAAGAGATGAGGATATGGTTATTTAACTTATTTTCTGAACGCCAACACTAAATTGCAAAGACACAATACATTAGGGGAAGTTCTTGAGTTTTGAGTAAATGTAAATTGAAGAAAAGAGATTACTATAAAGGACTTCATAGTTAACAGTTTTAAGGAACCTTTATGAAGAGGTAATGATTAGCTTTCTTCAATCTTCATAAAGCAAGAGAAAATAGGGCTTAAAAACTATTTACAGCCATAAAAATAGTAATTGTTATGAAGAATTAACATAAAAATAATGTTTTGGAAATAGAACAGGAAAAATAAATACTGATGGTCTAAGAGTTAACTTTGCTAGGCACGAACCCTTTCTTATCAATTACTCAGTTTCATGATTCACAACCTAAAATTTCACAAAATAAATAGGCAATGTTCTTATATATGAGTTATAGTCAATACTTCTGATTCTTGCAATTATAAATAAATTTAAATACACAACTTTTAAACCTATTTCTATACCATAATGTGCAGCAAAGTACTTTAAGATTTTTAAATCACAAATAACACAATTGAATGAGACGTACTGTTTAGAAACTTAACATTGAGCTAAACATGATATGGGGGAAGATTAGCAAGGCTTCTTTAAAAGTATAGATGTATGAATACTAAAGCTTAATTTTTAAGTTAGTACAAGATGATAAAAATAATTGTTCCACAAATAATAAAAATACAAAGTCATTTTTCCAAAGCATTCTACCTGCCCACAATGATTGCCAGCAGCTTCTGCACAGGTTTCAGGATGACCAACAGGAGAGGCACAGGGGCGGCCTGCATGCAGGGAGAAGTGTGGAGACTCTGGGCTGCTGTTCTTTCCCGAGAACAGCTGGAAGACCACAAGGACCTGAGAGCAGGGAGCATAGCACCTGGCTTTATCATCACCCATCCTGGAAAAGAGCCACTTCCTGTAGCACCTTTATGCGCATCCATCCACACTGCCCTACTTTTGGCACTTGAGAGGCATTCTGGTCTGTTATTCAAAGTCCTACAGAAACGAGCAGGCAGGAAAGTGACCACACCACAGTGACTGGCTGACTTGAGTGCCTGATACCTATGCACTACATGGAGACTTCGTACTTGATGGCTGCCTGTGGAAGTTACTGGGCATGAGTTCCATTTGGCCCAGTTAGCCAGTGAATGACACCGGGAGAAAAAGTAGTTTCTAGTGCCAGACTGCAGTCCATAGATGAAGCTCATCTTCCTTTTTCTTGGTTACCTAGGACACAAAAGATAAAATATAAATACTCAAGGAAAATATTTATAAGGTGCACTAAGTGTCCTTTCTTTAGCTTCTCACACTAAATCCTTTTGGGCTCTATTCAGGGCCTTCCCTGTTCAAAGCTTTGGCCCCTCACAACATAGAACAGAAGAGTATGTATAGCATTACTGCAATGTGGCTTCAGAAACCAGAATTCTTTCAATCATTTTCTTATTTTCAGCTTGGAAGAAGTCTATTTTAACAACAAAGTATTTGGAGAATAAGAAACAGGCTAGATGCAAACAACAGCAAAAGTGTCAATTCTCAGTAACTGTGGGTAGAAGGAATATGTAACAGGAAAAAAAAACTTAATTTTAAAAACTCCATCTTTTTTTTTTGCCATCCTGGAGTTTGAACTCAGAACCTTGTACTTGCTAAGCAGATATTCCACCTCCACTTGAGCCACTCAGGTAATCCTGTAAAATGTTATCTTAGAAATTGCAAATTTATTCCTTCAAATAAAATCCTGAGACTCGTAGTTGGGGTCAAGATGTAGTAAAATGGACCAAATTCACTTTCCTACCTAAACAACCAAAAAATCCAGACAATATGTGAGACAGTAAGTTTCAGCAGGCTTGACATGGGCAGTGGAGGACTGAGAGACTAAAGACAAACAAGATGAGTCCTACAACTGCCCCGCTTACTTCTGTACAGTTTCCAGGCCTCAGGCACACAGGAAAAACATAGGTGGAGTCCAGTGGTGTCACTAAACTGAAGATGGGAAGCTGAGAGATCAAGCATACCCAAGCAGCCAGTGCTTACAGGGGAGAGGACAGACAACAGAGGGCTGGACACAGAGCGATACCTGACATCTATAGAAAAGGCCTGGCTCCTATTCAGCTGAGTCCTAGCAAGACATACACGTGAAGAAGGAAAACAAAAACAAACAAACAAAAACTCTAAAACCTGTCCCCTCCCAAAAGTTAAAAAAAAATCTGAAAAGACTAGAGCACATACAATGCGCAAGGGTCCAGTGTCTGTTCTGACCTTTCAAAGTTAAAAACCTAATACATTAATAATTCACAGCACTGGGAAGAATACACTGAAGAGTGTGGGACAAAAATTAAGTCTTACAATAAAAGGCGTTCTGACCTCACATAACAGATTAAAAGCAACACCCAGTGGCCTCTTGGCATTTGAGCTAAAATCTATTATAGTAAAAACAACACCCAAAAAGATGAAACTGTTTCTAAGAAACAACATCCTTGGGATTCTGGCAGGGGAGGGGGTGTCAACTGGAGAGAAGTTCATAAGAATGCAAATATACCCAACACTTCACAAGGCACAGTTTACAATACATATTACCAGGAGTGCAAGAGGTTAAAAAATATAGTTGGTCCATAATCAGAATATCAATGAACAATAAATAGTAATTAGAAATATCAATGCAAAACAAATAATTAGAAATATCAATGAAACATAATACAGATGGCAGTTTTAGTAGATGAGCATATTCAAGTAGCTATAACTATACAGTAGACCTTTGATATGGGCATGTATATGCCTCCAGCCAGACCACCATTAAGGAATAACTGGACAGTCAGGATGCCGAGTTCATATTGTACAGCAGATGCTTGACTCCTTTTTTCCCATAATGCCCCCAATTTCCACTAAAAGGCATGCCGCCTTTCAACAGATCTAACATTGTCACTTTATGGCTTAAATTAAGCACATTAATTTTTACTCTGCTTTGGGGACACCACGTCCTTAGAGAGGACAATCACACCGTGATTCAAACACAACTGGTGAAAACACAGACTGACTAAGCTTCTCCCAAAAACTGATCTGCATATAAACACGTGAGATTTAAATTTCATTTCTATTTTAACTATATGTGGCCAAAAACACCTGTAATAAATCTGCAAATAAGGTAAGCTTATTGAATTCCATGGTTAAGAAACTAAAGGAAAACTTGAACAGGTTCTTGTAGAGACATGGGCTATTTCTTTTCTTTTTTTTTTTGGTGGTGGTGGGGCTTGAACTCTGGGGTCCCGAAACTCTTCAGCTCAAGGCAAGCGCTCTACCACTTGAGCTACAGTGCCACTTCCAGTTTTCTGGTGGTTTATTGGACATAAGAGTTTCACGGACTTTCCTGCCCTAGCTGGCTTTGAACCGCGATCCTCAGATCTCAGCCTCCTGAGTAGCTATTTCCTGTTAAAGGTCTACATCTGGGTACAGTGGTACATCTTATAATCCTGTAACTGGAGAGGCTGAGGAAGAGTGAGTCTAAGAACAGCCTGGGCCACAAAGGGGAGTCTACAAAAAAATAAAAATTCCTGCATTTAATGTAAATAAGAAAACCCATAATTCTAAGGTTAAGATACACTGGATGAAACTTATACTAGAACTAAGTATTTAGGAATAAAAACCCGTAGACTTGAAGACATGCCAGATAGAAACAGACTGGAAAAAGGGCATCAAGGGTCACAACTTTGAGTAGACTAATATCCTTGTAATTGTAATCTTCAAAAAAGGGAAATCTTAAAGAAATAATGGCCCCAAACTGCCAAAATGTGATGAAAATTATAAATTCAATAACCCATGAAGTTTAATGACTCCCCACACACACACAAGACACATAAATAAAACAATTCCAAGGCACATCATTACTTCTTTAAACCAATGAAACAGAAAATATCAGATTTGTTATTTTCCATTAGATGTATAAACTCTTCAAAAGAAGAAATAATCTGATCCAGGAGTAGAGGCACACACCTGCAATCCCAGATATTTAGGGGCAGGGATAGGAGGATCTTGGTTTGAGGCCATCCCAGGGAACAAATTTTAGTTAGAACCTCTCTCATGAGCCGGGCATGATGGTACAAACACCATCCCAGCTTTGTGGGAAGTACAGGGAAAAGATCCAGGTCCAAGGCTAGAACTGGTAAAAGCTGAAACTGTATCAAACACAAACTAAAGCAAAAAAAGGCTGGGACATGGCTCAAGTGGTAAGGCATATGTGTATTATGTGGCCCTGAGATGAAAACCCAGAACTACCAAAATTTAAAAAAAATTGAAGAACCTTAAACTATGCTACCCTGTGTACAATTATTGTGTTAACTACGTATCAAACTAATTTTTAAATACTAAAAAAGACACAAGACCAAAGCATAATTTGTAAACTTTGTATCCCATACCAAAAGAAAAAAATAGCTTTACAAGACAACAAAACAAGATGAGGAATCTGAACGTGGATTTGTTCTGAAGTAACTTTAGGCGATTATTTTCTTAGATAGAGTCTGGTGATAGAAGCAGCTCTTACTACTGACATTTGTTGGAGTATCTCTTCATGATAACTGATACTTTCAAATTCTACTGAAAATGCATACACACATACATGCACACACAAGCTCAAGCTCTGCACACAGAGTCAATACTGTTAGCAATTATCATATCAACATGATGGTTATATGTGTGCGTTCCTTAATTTTCTTGCTGTTTTATGTTTTTTAGAAGTTTTAAAATTTATATAGTAAAAGTTAAGGGAGGCATGTAAAACTAACAGCTTTGGTTAATACAGTATTATCTAAAAAGATATTTAAGAACTGCAAGTTTTAATAAACAGATTATATATTAAACTATTTGAAAATACTAAAACTAGCTTTAATGTAGATTATACATTTTACTCTTTCGTTATTCATGTATAAAGTGAATAAAGGTCATGCTAAGTTGAAATTCATTTCAAGTTGTCCTTTTATAAGTTAGTACAAAATTATAATCTAGGCTGATTTGTAGTAGTTTGACATCATTAACAAGATGATAGTCTTTTTGTTCATTTTTGAATGAAGCTAAAAAGTGGTAAAATAATATAATATAAATAATATAATAATAAATATATAAAATAATATAACATAAATATTAATAATTTAAGCCTGAAAATAATTTCAAAACTAATAGTCATCATTTAATGATGGGATTTAAACTTTCTACTACAAATCAAACTACAAAAGTAAGACAAACCAATGTTCTTTCTTCTATTTCATATGTGGTGAGTTACTAAATGGATAAGTGCTAAATACCTGCCTCATTTCAGCCTCAATGTAGAAAATGGGCTTAAGGACATATCTGTGCCTAGCGACCCCACTGGCCACAGAACAAGAAGTGGCTATCTTAACACAGAAAAAGTTACACCAAACAGTGTCCAGCATAGGACTGTAAAGCCTGGCTAAATTGGCCCTAAAGTTGGTGCTATATGGCAAAACAAAGTAAGAAGCAGTTACACATGAGTTCAGATAAAAATTAATAACATTTTAATATTATAAATGTTTATTAGAATTACCTGGGGGTTTCTTCTGTACTTGTTTCCCAATTTTCAACAGTGAGTCAGTTCTAAAATATCCTAGATTAACCCTAGTGACTTTTGACATCCAAAAAATTGAAGTCACCATTAAATAATCTTATTAATTCCACCTTCTAAATGACTCCACCCAGTTCTTCCTGGCTTTGCCACCCTGGGGTGATGGTTATCCAGTTCACCCCCAAAATTAGTGCTAAAGCAATTGTTGCAAAACCCAAACAGAACAACAGAATCTAGTCAATAATTCACATAAAAGTCCCGTACTACTTTTTTGTTTGTTGAACTCAGAGCCTTGGTTCTGTCCCTGAATTATTTCACTCAAGGCTAGCACTCTACCACTTAGACCCACAGCTCCACTTTCAGTTTTATGGTGGTTAATTAGAGATAAGAGTCTCAGACTTTTTCTGCCCAGGCTGGCTTTTAATTGTGATTCTCAGATCTCAGCCTTCTGAGTAGCTAGGATTACAGGAAGGAGCCACCTGCACCCAGCTAAATGTCCTATGCTGGTAACACAATGCAGCTATTGGAACCAGAGATCTGTTCTGGGCAGATAGGCAGATTTACAAATAACAGCAATAAATACTTCCTGTAAGAACACTGTTTAGCATGACCCAAGATTTAAAGCAGCACTGCACCCTTTCACCAGATGTGAAGTAAAGGAAATGGACCTGGCTTATTGTTGCCATTTGATTTCTAACAGGGATGGAAATGCTCTGTGTATGTATTGCTCAGGATAGCAGCCCCTTGCAGGTGGCTGCTGAGCACTTGATATGTGACTGGTTCATCTGAAGGACAGAATGATTAGTTAATATGAATCAGCAGCCATACTGTATGTGACTACATTGGAGAATGAAGATCTGTAGGGTCAAAGTAAGACCCTGTGGTATCATCAAAGCCACAGGGAGGCTAACACAGATTCAAGCCCATCTAAAAGAGGTATGACTAGTACCATGGGATTTGAGTCTAGTCACCACAAAGGCTAACAACTCGAAGTCCAACAAACTAAACACCAGGAAATGGGGTGGGAGGTCAGAGTAGGTGAATGAAGGGGGGAAGTCTTAAAATTCAATGTACATCCTACAAAATTAAGAAAACTGAGAGAAGTGATAGGGTTGAGAGGGATGTGGAAGGACGAAAAGGGTGGCACTGATTAAGATGTAGCGTATGTATTGAATGGCAATGTATACAGCTACTTAAAGACAGGAGAAAAAGAAAAACAAAAACAAAGCCTTCAAGGAAAGCCAGAATTCAAATTTTATGTGAAATTTATCTATTTTAAGTGTTGGTAACAAATTTAAAATTTTTATTAGCATACAATTGTAGAAAGGAGGCCCCATATGACATTTCCATACATGCACACAACATATTCCAATCAAACTCACACTCTTTATACACCCTTACCCCCCTATAACCTTCTAAAACAATTTCAAGGGGGGTGGGGGTGGTATGGGAAGGGATGGGAAGGGGAGGAGGGATGGGAAGGAGGAGGCAACAATGCTTGATAAAAATGTACTCGTTATCTTGCCCATGTAATTGTAACCCCTCTGTACGGTATTTTCACAATACATAAATAAATAAATAAATAAATAAATAAATAAATAAATAAATATAAAACAATTTCAACAGGTTTCTCTTTGACTACCTGGATGAAACACTTATCTCACTCAAATATTGACCTCTGGATTGTTACTCCATTCATTCAACTTTTCATTCATTCATTCATTCAATCTTATAGGTGCAACTATATGCCAGACACCCATTCTGGATGAGAATACAGCAGAGAATAAAAACAGACAAAGCCACCTGCCCAATCTGTAAAAACAAATATATGCCAGGTGCTGGTGGCTCACCCCTGTAATCCTAGCTACTCAGGAGGCTGAGATCTGAGGATCATAGTTCAAAGCCAGCCTGGGCTTATCTCCAATAAACTACTAGAAAACTGGAAGTGGCACTGTGGCTCAAGGGGTAGAGTGCTAGCTTTGAGCTGAAGAGCGGAGGGACAGGGCCCAAGCCCAGAATTCAAGCCCCACCACGGAACAGAAACAAAAAAACAAAAAACAAAAACAAAAAACAAAAAAACACACACAAATATACATATATATGCTATAAATATGCTAATGTACACAAAATGAATTTTAGGAAAGATATACAAGGTACTCATAAAGATTATCTGGGTGGCAGGATGGTGTATCGAAGACTTTAAGTCTTAAGTATTTCTGAATACAGAATATATTACTTTTGGGCTGGGAAGGTGGCTCAGTGGTAGAGCGCTTGCCTTGCATGCATGAGGCCCTGGGTTCTATTCCTCAACACCACATAAGCAGAAAAAAAAAAGCCAGAAGTGGCACTGTGGCTCAAGTGGTAGAGTGCTAGCCTTGAGCTGAAGAGCTGAGGGACAGCATCCAGGCCCAGAGTTCAGGCCTCATGACCGGACCCCAAAAAAAAAACCCCAAAAACAGAATATATTACTATTGTAAACTCTAAAATCAAGCTAGTATTTTTGTAATTACCTTTTTTTTTTTTCTTGTGTCACTGGGGATTGAACTCAGGGTCAAGGGCTCTCACTTGAGTGATGCTCCCAACTCTTCCCTTTTGTTTTTGAGATAGGTTCTCACTAACTGTGCTGGGCCTGGCCTCCAACCTTAATCTGCCCGAGTCTGTTTCCTGAAGAGCTGAAATTAAAAGCATACACCACGATGCCTGTTTCGTATTAGTTTTAGGCTTCAATAAACTTCATAATGTGGCCTGCCACTACCCCCAGGTACCTGCATTAACCCCTCCTCACCCCATTGCTAAATGCCAGAACTTCTGATTTACTTGCTCATGTCTGAACAGTCTCCTAAGTCTGCCTATGCACATCTACACTGCTTAGTTCTGCTCAAATGACAAGAAAACTGCTCATTTCAGAACATAGGAGGCACTCTTTATTCTGACAGAGGCAAAAACAAAAGTCCTAGAACATGTACATAATTAAAATCATTATATTGTCATTGACAATCAAGTGTCACTTAGAACAAAAATAGTAGCTGATAATCTGTATTCCCTGGCTTACCCTTAATATAGAGTGAAGAAGAAATCTATTTATATATTTTCAAAGAGCCAATCACTAGACCACCGGGCACCTAAGAAACAACTAGTACTGATACAGTCTCTTTAGACGAACTGTGGTAGGTCAACAAATGGAGCCGGCCGACTTCTAGGATTACTGAATATTAATGGTGGGAGAACAATAATGAAACAATCCGCATGGCTAGCCTCTGCACATTTCAGATCCTTAATTCTTTTCTGCGGCGTCTGGGAATGAGCAAGTTCGGCTCACTCCGGCGCTGGCAGCTGAAGCCTCGGAGACAAGTGTTCACAACTCCTGCTGCAAATGACTATTTCTTCCCCGGTTTCTATGGAAACCGCTGTCACATTGGCAAAAAAAAATAATAATAATAGGAGGCGTACTTTAACAGTCACTCGGGCCGAGTACACACAGCACTGGAAAGCGTCGTAAGAAATGGGTACATGAGCCGATCGCAGGGCCGAGTGGGTTCCGGGGCGGCCCGAGGTCGCAGGGCGCCTCCCGCTCCAGCCCGGCTGCGAGGAGGGGCCGGGCCTCGGGGCCTCGGGGCGCATGCCCACAGGGGGTCAGCTCCCGAGGCGCAGGACGCCCTCCCGGCGGCCGGCCCCGCGTTCCCCGAGGGCGACACTTCCATAGAACCCACGTGGGCCTTCCGCGCACAGGTTTACCACGAACCGGTCGGGCAGGACGCCGCCCTGCTTTCCCCACAGCCGGCCAGGCCGGCCAGGCCGCCGAGCGGACTCAGTGGCGGAGGCTGCGGGGCGCCGGGGAAGGAGGAGGGGCGGGGCCGGGGAGGAGGGGCGGGGCCGGGGAGGAGGGGCGGGGCCCGAACCTTCCCGGCCAATCCAGCCGCCCAACCCGCGCCGCCCCCACCCCAGCCGGGGAACCAGGCTCTCCCTCCAGGCCCCGCCCCCCCCGCCCGCCTGCCGCCCCTCCACACCCCCCTCACGGGGCCCCTTCCCCAGCCCGCGTCCCCACCCGCCGCCTCACGCAGCCCACCACCACCCGTGCCCCCCCCCACCTCCCACACTCCGCCCCTCTCCCTTCGGGCCCACGAGGAAAATGAGGCAAAGGCGTCACCAAGAGGACCTACTCCGTCAGTGGAATAGCGCGGGAGGACCCCCGGTCCGACCTCGGCGCACGCGCACTCCTCCCAGACACCCCACTTCCGCATTCCCTGCCCTGGGGCCGCGGGACTCCCCCCCCTTGGCTCCGCCCACTGCGAGCAGTCGTTACTCACACTAGAGTCGTCCTCCTAGCCGGCCTCCCTCGCCCTGCGCGGACTCTGATGCCCTGGCGCCCCCAAGCGGCTGGAGGGGGATGACCCTGGGCTCTAGAGGAACTAAAGGCTCAGTTCTTGTCGGTTGCTTCTGTTGGATCCTATCAGGAAGGACAGTGGGTCTGTGGCTCAGTGGTCGAGTGGTTTGCCTAGCATGCACAAGGCCCTGGATTCATTCCAGCACAAATTTTAAAAAGTATGATACAGGCAAGGTCTGGCCTGCTGAAGCACTGGCACATAGAAAAAAGACTTAGGGACTGCCAAAAGACTAAGAATGCTTAGTTTTGAAGCTGTTCGGAATACAAATAATAGTTGGAGTGTGGATATATCTGTTTGGATATACCAGCATAACCTGGCAGGTTTTTGGAAATACTATCAACTACCAAGAATAGTATGCTTCATTCCACCAAAAAGAACTTTCTTGAGGACCACCTGCACTGTAGGTACCAGCGATCTTGCATGAGCAAGATCCGAGAACACCAATAGAGTTGTGGTTTCTCCAGCTCCCTGTAAAGACACTAATCCTATTCAGGACGACTCCCTTCCATGACCTAATTACTTCTTGTGTTCACCAGTTTCACGTGACTGAAATGAAATACTGGAAATACTTAACTTGTCCAAAGAGGAAGGTTTATTTTGGCACATGATTTTGGAAGCTCTAGTCCAAAACTGAGTAGACCCATTCCTGTGTCTTTCTGGTGATAGTGCCAGATGGCAAGGCAGGAAGTGAATAGTAGAGCCAAAGTGCTTACATCATGAACCAGGAAACAACATATGAAAAAGAGAGGACTACAGCCAGGGCCTCACAATCCCTTTGGGAGGTACACTCTCAACACCCCAAGGACCTCTCTCTCATAAGGTCTTGCCCTTAAAAGTCCAGAGCACCTCCTAATACTGCCACTCTGGGGACGAGGCATTTATCACAAGGATCTCAGGAGAACATTCAACATTCACAGCTCCTGCCAAACACCCGAACGCTACACACCATCACACTGGATAGTTGCAACATACACAAATATTCCATCCAGAGCATGTTAAAGGTTTTCCCCAATGGCAGCACAAAAAAAGATACATAGCCAGAACAGAAAACTTACTCAAAGTCTAAATCCTCCAGATTCTATACTATAGCTGTGGAAATGTAATATTCAGATCTGTATGGGGAATATAGCTGAATGATCCTCCTATCTCTGCAGTTCTAGGTCATCCTTCATATTTGCTCATGATCCCCTAGCTGCTCCTAGCCAATGGCTAAACATAGTGTGACCTTCAATGGATGCCATTCTGTGAGATACAGGACTCCTCTAATGGGCCACTTTGTCAAGGCCTTTAATTCCAACTCTTCTCTGGCTATACTATAGTCTGATCCTCTTCTTATACCATTGTCCTTTCTCCCTTCTTTCCTTTAGTCAGTATCAGATCTAAATTATTTCTGAGGACCCTCCATGCCTCTTTCAGCTCCCTCCCCATTATCCTTCTTTAAAATTTTCTATTCAATAATCATTTACCATGTCTGACCTTGTCTCAATCTCTTCTTAGAGGACCTGAAGTGAGACAGGTAGTACTAGAAATGGTATCACCTGAAGGGAAGGTGGAAAGTTAGGATAGAGTAGCTCACCGACTGTCTAACTGGAGGAGAACTCCATTTGAGTGTGGTATAAAGTGTGGATAGTCTCTGGCACAAGATATTGGGCTCAGTTACCAGAGATTTCAATAATGCTGAAGTGGGGGAGGTTTTGGCTGAAGGAGAAACCAATTCAGACATTTGAAAGCTATGGGGAGAACATGTCTGAGAAAGCAGTGGAGTAAACTAGTTATTATTACATTGTGTTAACACATTTCAGAATGTGAAACTAAGAGTCCTTAGTAAACAGTTAAGACAGACTGTGAGTTAGTATCTCCTTGGTAGGTAACAAAGGTTCTTGTCTCCTCTACTAGTAAAGTGGGGATGCAGAGGAGCAAATGTAGGAATTACATAGTAACAGTCACTTAACTCCAGCTTCTGTTAAATGCTTAGGTAAAGCAGATCTGGTTGGGAAAACCTAGTGCTTGTAGCCTGGAATAGGGCATCTGAATGGAATCCTTAAGGAATCTAAGAATCTCCAAAGCAGTGACTTTGCTTCATCTCTTTGAGCCCTGACAAGGTCACATGTTCAAAAGATTGTCCCCACATTACTTAACTGTTAGCCAGTCTTAACCCTTTCCATTTTGAAGAAGCACCCTTAAAAACCAAATATCTACAAAACAAGAGAAGATGTTTATTATCATGTAGCTATGCTGACACCTTGCTTTTGAACTTCCAGCCTCCAGAAGTGTGGGAAATAAGTGCTATCTAAGCAACAAATAATCTATGGCAATTTGTTACAGCAGCACAACTTAAGATACAGCACAATCATCAGACCCCTTTTTGAGATTCAGAATTCTTGTATTAGCTTGCTGATACTTAAAACAGTGTTTGTCAAGATTCCAAAGCTATTTGTACCAGATAGATTCAGAGGATTAACAAGAATAATTTCCTTTTATTATGCCCTTTAGAAAAGTGATCCTTTCTGAGGATAGTTTGATGAGGTATGAAAACCTTTTGTGGGTAAATATTATGGCTGAGATCTGAAGTGACTCTCAAAAGACTCATGTGTTAAAGGCTTTGTCCCAACTGATGGATCCAATAATTGAGAGGTAACTGAGTCATGATGGCTCAGATCTAATCAATGGATAATCCACCAGGAGTTTCATCATTTGATGGCAGAATTGGGAAGTGGTGGAAGCTAGAAGTGTGTCTTATTGGAGGAAGTAGATTACTAGAGATGAGTCTATCAAGTGTGTATATTGTCCTTAGTCTCTTCCTGTCACTCCCTCTGTTTCCTGGCTGCTATGAGTTAAGGGGCTCCATCATGCCTTCTCCTCCGTGATGATCCTTCTGTCCTCAGACACAAAGCAATCAAGCCAGCTGAATCTGAACAGAAGCCATGAGCCAAAATAAATCTTTTCTCCTTTAAGTTGATCTTCTAAAGTGTAAGGTAAATTAAATAGGTTTCATTAGGTAGCCAATGAAGAGAACAACACGTGGTATTCAGGCAGGAAGAGAAGTTTATTTATTCCAAACTGCCTGTCCCTGCCATGCATGGTTGAGACATGGCCAAAAGAGGCCAGGACTTATCTAGGCCAGGGGCGGGGAGAAGGTGTGATCAGGTGGGGGAAAGATATAGCCACTTGGGATCTGAATGTGACCTCAGGGCCTCCCAGGATATGACCTCAGAGGAGGAGGAGGTGACTGCTTCCAGGTGTGTCAGTTACCTAGGTGACTCAGGTACTAGGTGGAAACTTAGCCAAGAGGAAGGAGGGGTCTGCCCTGCCTTCCTGGGGTGGACCTTACAGAAAGTACTTTGTCCAAAGAGAAAAAGTGACTGACCCAGGAGAAGAGTTGTCTGTAGGGTTCAGAAGCATTTATCCTTTGATGCCAAAACTGTGTTTAGGCCTGTGGGTAGAAACATTCAGAGCACAAACTGTGTTGCATACCATATCCCTTTTCAAAGATGTACTCAGTTCTCCTCCCCAGAGCTGCCTGCTCTGGAGAGATTTCTCTTGGTTGAAGACAAGTGTTTCTTTGGTATTTTGACTCTTATTTCCGAGGGATAGCATCTACCCAACAAATGGTATTCAGATGGGAATTGCAAAATCCTGGCCTCCATTCTTCACTTGAGGATAATCCCACTCTAAGGCTCTCTCTGGGATGGGCTGAAAAGGTTCCATTTCTCCACCTGCCCAATATTCTTGCCCTTACTCCTTGTAAGAGTTGTCCCTTGAAGTCTGGCTTCAATTACTATGCACACAAATATTGACCTCAATCTGTTTTCCAGGAACTGAGCCTAATATAATTCTATTCCGGCAGAGAGTCACTTTGGTTCACAGAGACTTTGATTCCTACATCCCATAAGAAGCCAAACACCGAAATAAAAGTGATAGTGAAGTAAATGCTGGATCTAACTGGTGCCATCTTGGCCACATGGTGGATGATAGGCTATTGGATATAACTAGTGCCATCTTGTATTCACGGAGAAGGCAGGGAGGTCCCACCTCCCAGGTGATAGCCGTGCCTGGGTTTCTAGAGGCAGGGACAGATACTTGAATGACAGCTTACTGGGCTTATCAATCCTGTGCCTGGAACTTAGGAGACTCTTGAGTTTTCTGTGACCCTGACCCTAGATCAGACCTGATTTTAGGGTCAGAGGAGGGGAGATGCATGACTCCAGACCTCCTATGCTGTGTCCAGTCTCCTGGCCCTGCTCCAGGCAGCGTGGTGAGTGCTGCTCCAGACCTCCAACCCTCCAGCCCCCCAGCCCTGCTCCAGACCTCTGTGGTGAGTGCTGAAAATCAGGTGAAAACGCCACAGGATTTGATAAAGGTCACATATTTGACTGAAGTGGCCCCTCACTGGTCTTGAAGAGGTGCTGAGCATGACTGTTCACACAGCTGCAACAGCTGCACCTCCACTTAGAGAATCTCAGCATTTCCATTCACAGGTTCTCTTCCAACAGAAGTTGATTTGGTGTTTCCTTCATCTTCACGCTTGACTCCTTTTACTTTCTCAGCATCCCAATCCTTTCCTCCACATGCACATCAGCAGGTAGGTTTGGTATTCTATTTTTTTTTTTTTTGCTTGAAGAGAATGGACAACTCAATGTCGGGTGTGCTATTTTCATGAAGGACACTTGGATTTTCATTGCATCAGCTTTCTGGCTTGTTTTTCTACCTCTTGTTTTTCATCCCTCTTGAATAAACAGCAACCACTACATCCTAAAGTTGGTGTCAGGGTAACACAGCATGGCTGAGGGGTCCCCAGGTAGGGCCAGAATGGAAGGCCAGGGCTCTCACACACCATTGCTCCTTTTACAGAGATGGCTTCTTCAAAAGTTCCAGTTGAGTACTTTCCCATGTGTTGGTACAAATGATTATTTCTTATTGTACAAGTAAAATATTAATGCTACAAAAAAGCAACATTAAAAAAAAGAAAATTACCCTTAACCTTACTACCCCAAAATAACCACTGCTAACATTTTGATATGTAAACCTCATGAAACGCAAGATTAAAATTCTTTAAATATTTAAAACACTTAAAACATTGATAGGATGAAATGTTCCTCCTTGTCATTTTAATGTGCATTCCTTTGATTCCTTATAAAGTAAACAGTTTCTCATTCTTACAGGCTATTTGAATTTCTTCTTCAGCAAATCTCTATTCTTGCCCTTAACCCATTTTTCTATAAAATATTCATTTTTATTTTATTAGCTTGTAAAATTTGTGTATGTATTTAAGAATTGCCTGTCATTTGTGTAGCAGTTTCCCCCATTTGGTATTTATCTTTCTGTTTGTTAATTCATGCATGTAAATACAATAAACCTTTTTTATTCACGATTTATGTATAATAAATGGTTTTAGCCAAGTGGTATTTATAGTTTTGGAGGGACAATAAATAGAAAACAAAAAGAAATTTGAAAATAAAAATTTTAATTCACCTATTACAGAGCTTAACTGATGTGGAGAATCTTTCAGTTTCATGTTATCTTCAGTTGTGTTCAGATTGTTGTGTGATCTGCAGTTTCCCTGCCCTTAACTTCATAAACATTCTGCCTCCTAAAAAGCTGGTTCCCAAGCAAGGTGAGAGCTAATATTCTTAATTCAAGTGATAAAATTTTAGATGTAGGAAAAACGAATCAAGTATGCACAGTGAAGTATTGAACTCAATGCATCCTCAGAGTTTGGTGGAGTTTTCCTCAAGAGCAATCTCCTTGGAACCATACACCTGCAAACACCAAAGATCTACTGTATATTTAATTTTAAAAAAATCAATGGACATCCTATCCATTTATTCATTGTGGCTGTACCTCTGAAAATGTATTTACAATATGTTTCAATCCCAAGATTATACCTTTATCAATATTTTACTGAACACTTTAATGACTTTTTGTTAACTCTTTTTTTAATTTACTGGGGATTTATTTCAGTATCATGTAGGAAGAAAAATACAAGGTAGAACATTTTTCCGAATGCTGAGGCCACTAAGAGCTTGCACGAAACATACATTCATCTTGCCTCATTCCGAATAGGACCACTAAGATAACTGATATCCAACAATGAACAGAATGTTTCATCCTTTCCTGACTGACCAAAATGTCATTTTGACTACTTGTTAAGTTCTCGTACATTCCTGAATGTTGTCTTTCTCTTCTGGGTTTTCTACATGTTTTTATTATAACTTTGCAATGTATGTATTATTCTCTAATATTGTCTGATTCTTCTTACACAGTTAGCATGCAAGATAAACTTTAGTAAAACTAGTTCCGTTCTCCTGCAAAAATGAACTGGAATTTTGATTTTGTTGTTGTTGTTGTTAATCTTATATTACTTTAGGGGAAATGTACATCTTTGCAGTGTTGACTATCAATACAGGAAACTGGCGTGGTTCTCCATTTATCCAGGTCTTCTTTTATGTCTCCCCATAAAGTTTTACAGTTGTCTTATATGGATCAAAGCAGTATATTTTTTTTTACAGGAACCATAAACTTTCTTAGGATTACAGAATCTGAGAGGTAGAAAGGACTTAAAAATCACCTAGTGCCGGGCCTACGCCTGTAATCCTAGCTACTCAGGAGGCTGAGATCTGAGGATCGGGGTTCAAAGCCAGCCCGGGCAGGAAAGACCATGAGACTCCTATCTCCAATAAACCACCAGAAAACTGGAAGTGGTGCTGTGGCTCAAGTGGTAGAACATTCGTCTTGGGCTGAAGAGCTGAGGGACAGCGCCCAAGCCCAGAGTTCAAGCCCCACAACCGACCAAAAAATACATTAATTAATTAATTAATTAATTAATTAATTAATTAAAAATCACCTCGTTTCCCCATTCCATCTGTCTCTGATCTAAGCCTCCCTCTTGACATAATCAAAGACTTTAGATGCATTTTGGTATTTTTTTTTGTTTAAACATAATAACATCAGCGTGTGTGTGTGTGTGTGTGTGTGTGTGTGTGTGTGTGTGTGTGTGTGTCTGCACATGCACCCCGCCCCCTCGACTCAACCATGGCTTCCACTTTATCATTTGAATACAGAAAGAGAAATTTTAAATCAGTATATGGTGTTCTGTGGACAGAATATGGTGTCATTTATGATTTCCCTATTGATGGAAATTTGCATCATTTCTATTATTTTGCTGTTGCGAATGACTCTAAAGTCAAAGTCTTCCACATTCCAGACACACAATCATTGACAGGAGAGTCCCCTACCATGAGCAGGCTGTATTTAAAAGGATTAAAGAGAACTGACCCATGTTAAAAATGGATTTTGAATCCAAGCCAACCTGGTCTACATAGTGAGTTTGTTATAAGCAAACAAATCTGAATATGGTGGCAACAGGAGGCTGTCCTGTTGAGGGATTAAGTAACATATATACCAAATTATTCTTCTAAAATCTGAAAATGTCTGAAACTACACTGAGGGAGTTGTGAAACTAACCATTTCCCTGAATATTTATATTCTTTTCACCTTTTTACCGTTACGAAGAGCACAGCATGAAGAAAAAAAAATCCTATTTGTAAATCACAGTCACTTTGTCGCTCATCTGATAAATTGCTTGATGGGTACAACTAGGAAAATAAAAACCAGAAACATCTAAGGTGTTTTTTGTTGTTGTTATTGGTCATGAGGCTTGAACTCACGGCTTGGACACTGTCCTTGAGCTTTTCACTCAAGGCTAGCACTGTACCACTTAGAGCCACAGCACCACTTCTGGTTTTCTCATGGTTAATTGAAGAGAAGAGTCTCATGGACTTGCCTACCCAGGCTAGCTTCAAATGGTAATACCAGATCTCAGCCTCCTGAGTATCTAGGATTACAAACTCCATCTAAGATTCTTGATGGATATTGTCAACTTGTTTTTCAGAAAGTTTATACCAGTTTTACCCCCTTACCAGCCCTGAGTAATATGGCTTTTACTAAGTTTACAAGAAAGAATTTGAGTCCCTTTCTGCTTTTAACTCATTTGATTACTGGACATATTTATTATATTTTCAAAAGATGTTGCCTAGTATTTCTACTTTCCCTTTTGGAGTTGCACATCTATGACCTTTGTCCTTTTTCTATTGATGTCAAGCCCATCTCATAAGATTGTACTCTATTGGCATTAAGGGGAAACCCTACCTGTGTACTCTCTACAGAGGGAAATACCCTCCAGCCCCTACCTATGCACTTTGTCTTCCTACAAAGGCACCTTCTTATCACGCATTGCCGTGCACTGCATGGCATGCTAAGTCTAACTAGAATGAAGGCCTGTTTCTAATCAATCTGCCCAGAGCAGTGCACTTTTTCTAACTTGCACCAAGGTGCAGAGCTGAGACCTGACTTAGATAATTATTTTTCAAATTAATTTGAGTCTAAGTTCTTTATATAGTAAAGCTAATTGCTATTTTGTTTCTATTATGCTTTGTTTCACTCCTTGCTTTGTCTTACATATGTTCTACTCATCGATTATCTAAATGTATTCTATAGACTCTTCCTTAAGAACCTGCATGGAGGGGCTGGGAAGGTGGCTCAGTGGTAGAGTGCTTGCCTTGCATGCATGAGGCCCTGGGTTCGATTCCTCAGCACCACATAAGCAAAAAGAAAAAAGCCAGAAGTGGCGCTGTGGCTCAAGTGGTAGAGCGCTAGCCTTGAGCTGAAGAGCTGAGGGAAAGCGCCCAGGCCCAGAGTTCAGGCCCCACGACTGGACCAAAAAAAAAAAAAAAAAAGAACCTGCATGGAGTGCTAAATAGCTTACATTTCTTTCCTTTTGTTTCTTTTTTGCATATTTCAGTATCTTTAAGTAGTCATACAAAGGGGTTGCAATTCAACATAATATTTGTGAGTATCTTAATCTATATCACCCTTTCCGTTGTCCTCCCCCATCTGTCCCTGTTTCTGAATATAATATGTGGTGAGCTATGGATAGGAACACATGAAATCTAACTCTAGAACAGTTGATCATATATGTCAGACACATTTGGGCCTTGTGTAAACTCACAGGACAGATTTCTTTTTTGGGAGACATCTCTCCTCACCCTATCTGTTCATCCATTCATTCATCCATTTTGTTTTGTTTTGTTTTTTGGGTTTTTTTTTTTTTTTTTGTCAGTTATGGGGCTTGAATTTTGGACCTGGGCACTGTCCCTGAGCTCTTCAGCTTAAGGTAAGCTCTCTACCACTTGAGCCACAGTGCCACTTCCAGTTTTCTGGTTGTTAATTGGGGATAAGAATCTCAGGTTGGCTTTGAACCATGATCCTCAGATCTCAGCCTCCTGAGTAGCTAGGATTACAGGCGTGAGCTACTGGCGCCCAGCTGACACTGCAGTTTTTATATCTCTCACCAACCCTGCAGGTCCATGGTATAATATTCCTTCTGCTCTACAAGTGAAACTGAGGCACAAGGAGGCTAAATAGCTTGATCCAGAATCACACACTGGTAAATAGCTTGGCTACTTACAACGCCTGTACCTAGACAATTCAGCCACTTACTTCAGGGCTCTGCTTTTTCCCATGTGGTTTTCCACACAGAAGTAGCTGGCAAGAAGGGAGTTTCCAAGCAGAATGTCAGATCCACTGTGAAGCAGCTCTCTTGGTGTGAAAGCTTTGCTTTTGAATCAGCTTATGACTCCTGGTTCTGACTTGGCCTCTTTCTCCTGGTACTAGTTTGGACTTGTCCTGATTTTTCATGTCTAGTTTTGTCCGTTCTTGGTTTTCTTTATAGCTCATTCAACTCTTTCTGACTTTGAAGTGCTAGTATCTTTTGAATATGGTGCTAATTCCTTCTGTTCCACACTATTGGCATTCTTCAGGCAAGTGTATTCCCATCCATGGCTTTAAAGCACTATCTATATAATCAGTGCTTCCCAAATGCCTACTGCCAACTATATGCAACTCCAGAGTAGGTGCTTGCACTCAGTATATTCAAAAGTGTATTACTCAGGCTGGGAAGGGGGCTCAGTGGTAGAGCGCTTGCCTTGCACGCATGAGGCCCTGGGTTCGATTCCTCAGCACCACATAAGCAGAAAAAGCCGGAAGTGGTGCTGTGGCTCAAGTGGTAGAGTGCTAGCCTTGAGCTGAAGAGCTGAGGGACAGCGCCCAGGCCCAGAGTTCAGGCCCCATAACCGACAAAAAAGGTGTACATACTCACCATTGTCCTCCCATCAAACATGCTCAGGCCTCAATTCTTTGGGGAATGTGGCAACCAGCCAGCCATGAACATCAGAAACCCACAACCACTCTTGACCTTTCTCTTTTCCTCACCATCCCCACCTAGAATCCACCCCTGAGTTCTATTAACTAATATCCTCAGACCCTTTGGTCCTCCTCTTCATCACTACTACTGCTGGTCTTGGATTGTTTTCCTTGCCTCCACTCATTTGTGTGTGTGTACCAGTCTTAGAGCTTAAACTCCAGCTCTGGGTGCTATCCCTGTGGGGCTTTGTTTGTTGTTTGTTTGCTCAAAGCTAATGCTCTACCACTTGAGCACCAGTTCAACTTCGAGTCATTTTTGCTAGTTAATTAATTGGAGATAAGAGTCTCATGGACTTTCCCCAGCTGGCTTCAGGGCCTCAGATCTCAGCCTTTTGATTAGCTAGGATTATGAACAGGAGCCACTGGTGCCCTGCTTCCTCCTTCCCCTCCTCCTCTTCTTTTTGTTATTGCTATGGAGGCTTGAACTCAGGACCTCACACTCTTGCATAACTATCTTGTTCAAAGCAGGTGCTTCACCACTTGAACTACTTCTCTACTTCTGACTTTTTACTGGTTAATTGGAGATAAGAGTCTCTCAGACTTGGCTACTGAGATCCTCAGATCTCAGCTTCCTGGGTAGCTAGAATTAAATGCATGAGTCACTGGTCCCCTTGCCTCTACTCTTCTTCCTTTCCATCCTGTTCTGCATGCTCCAGCCACAAGGAACTTTTTAAAAACACAGATGTGATTAGATTCTCTCTCTCTCTCTCTCTCTCTCTCTCTCTCTCTCTCTCTCTCTCTCTCTCTCTCTCTCTCTCTCTCTCTCTCTCTCTCACACACACACACACACACACACACACACACACACACCACTCCATCCCTGCTTTAAAAGGAACAAGAGAAACAAAAAAATCTCCCTTTTTTCAATGTCTTGGCTGAGGAGGGTCGAGGCTCTATACGGCTGTTTTTCATGCCCTGGATTGCAACTGGAGAGTTCCTTTTCTAACTTGTTCAATGAGCATGATTTTGTCATCTGCACAAATGTTAGAATATTCAATAGGCTCAAAAGGCCTTCCCTATTCTTTTCCCCAGACTATTTCCTCTGCCTTCTCCTCACAACCCACATTCCAGCTAGTTGATCTGCTCTCAGAACCTCCTGTGAATGTTGTATCCTCCTGCCCTACCCCAGACCCTTCCAGCATGCTGTTCTGGCAAAACTGCTTCTCTTTTAGCATAATTAGCATCTACTCCTATCTTGCATCTGATCTTCACTCTATTATTTTTCTTTTCTTTTTTTTTATTGTGAAAATACTGTACAGAGGGTTACAATTTATTTTTCTTTTATTTCTTTTGTGCCCAACTAAGAGTTTGAACTCAAAGTTTCCTGCTCTCACTTGAGCCACACCTTGTTCTCACTTTTGACTTGCTGCTGGTTAGATCTAATTTAGTGTTTCAAGGACTTTCTGCCTGGGCTGGCTTCAGACCTCAATCCTCAGATCGCAGCCTCCTGAACAGCTAGGATGAAAGGTGTGAGACACTAGCATCCAGCTCTCCACTCTATTTTTTTTAAGCACTTGTCTTTTTATTTCTTTTCTTTTTCTTATTTTGTGTGTGCCTATCCTGGGGCTTGAACTCAGGGCCTGGACATTGTCCCTTAGCTTTGTCACTCTATCATGTGGGCCACACCTCCACTTCTGTTTGTTGTTGTTATTTTCCTGGTTAATTGGAGATGAGTCTCATGGACTGTCTTGCCTGGCTGGCTTCTAATCATGATCCTCAGATCTCAGGCTCCTGGATAGCTAGGATTCCAGGTATGAGCCACCAGCACTAAGCTTATCTCATATTTTAATTGTGTCCTTACTTGTATGATTATGTAATTAATAACTGTCTCTACCTCTAGCAGAAACTCTTCTTGGCAGGATTCTTAGTTGTTAGCAAAAAAAAAAAAAATTCAGAAACTGATTTTGGCTTAAGCATAAAACGAATTTATGGGAGGATATAGAATAAGTTTTCAGAATCAGTAGTGAGGTAGAAACAGACATGGAAAAATGCCTGGGGGCTAAAATTCACTGTGCAGAAAACAATGTGACCCAAGAGAAGCTACCAGGCCGTGTAATCAGGATTCTCCACTGATGGACACTTGGTCCCTGCGGAACAGCTGCACTCTTGGCAGAGCTGCCGTCACTGTGAGTAATTTCTCAGCTGCCTGACTCATGGCTTTGTGTCCTCTAGATATGCCCCAGGCAGGAGGGTTCAGTTGGCTGAGCCAGGTCACATGTCCATATCCCAACTGCCAGTAAGCAGGATCATCAGGACCTTCTCCTGCCTCCCACAGGGACTCATGTTGACAGGGTTGTTTCCCTCCATGACAAGGTTGCAGGAATGCCAGGTAAGACCAGAAAATGATAAGTGAACATCAACGTCAGTAAACCATATCTATTCCAATTGTTTTATATTCCCAAAACTATGGGCAGAAAGTAAGACAAATTATTTGAAAGAACAAATAAATAACCTGTGCTCTACATCTTTAAGGACACAGGAAGCCTGACTTGTGACTGTTTCAGAGTGACCACCTCCTTCGTGGAGGCCATAGCGTTACAGCTACTCCCAGGCCAAGTCAAACCCAGGTGGGATAAGAATACAAGTGGACTATTGGTTAGAATAAGGCTCTAATGCGATGCTTGGCCAGATGAACTACCATATTCAAGATCACACAGCTAGATATTAAGAACGGTTACTTAGCTGGGTGCTGGTGGCTCATACCTGTAATCTTAGCTTCTATGAAGATTGTGGTTCAAAGTCAGCTTGAGCAAAAAAAAGTTCATGAGACTATTATCTCCAATTAAGCACCAAAAATGTTTGAAGTGGGGCTGTGGCTCAGGTGGTAGAGTGCTAGCCCTGAGCACAGAAAGCTCAGGGGCAGTGCCCAGCCCGTTCAGGCCCCAGGACACACATACACACACAAACACACACACACACACACACACACACACACACACACACACACACACACACACACAGAACCATTACCTGTGGCTAACATAGTTCAGTACTTCTTTCCATCTTCTGTACCACACAGTTTCAGTAGAATATGAGAATGTGCTTCACAAAACATCATAATGCTTTGACATACACACATACACACACACCACCACCACCACCACCACCACCACCACCACACTTGAAAGTATTAGTTCTACCATAAAGCATAAAAAAATGGTGTCATTTGCAGGTAAATGGATGGAAATGGAGAGCATCAAGGTAAGTAAAATAAGCCAGGTTCATGAAAAAGGTCATTTTTCTCTCATATGTGAATGCTAGACCAAAAAAGATAAACATATGCTTAAATACCTACCTACATATACATACATAGAACATTCTTGCAATTGTGGAACTGTTTGAGGGGATTAGAGAGGGAGAAGAAAAGACATTGTTCAGAGGTGGAAAAATAATCAAAATACACTGTTATTGTATATCAAGATGGCATAGACAAACCCCAAAAAGTAAGGTGGGTAAGGGAAATGTCCTTTTGCACCAAAGGTGCCAATGCTCTCATTCCAGAACCCTATGAATATGTTATCCTGCATGGCAGAAGGGATTTAACAGATGTGATTCAGGTTACAGATCTTGACAATCCGTCTCAACCTGGATTATCTGGGTTGGCCCCCTCTAATCACGTGAGTTCCTACAAAGAAAAAAGGGCCAGAGATGAAATTGCTGACTCTGAAGACTGCGGAACACAAGAATGGGTGAACACAAGTAGGCCACTATTTTTCCAAGTAGTCCAATAACTGAAAGGACCTAAATTCTGCCAACAACCTGGGAAAGTTGGAAACAGAATTTCTCCTGGGTCCTCCAGAAAGGGACAGAATTCTATGACACTTGCTTTTAGCCCTGGGAGACCTGTGCTGAGCTTTTGAACTAGGGCACAGTGAGATAACAAATGCATATTGTTTAAGCCACTAAGTTTAGGGTAACTTGTTGAAGTAGCCACTGAAAACTAGTATACTGTGGTTTGCAATATTTTTTAAATATTGTTATTATAAAGGCGATATACAGAGGAGTTAGTTACATAAGTCAGGTAATGAATACACTTTTTGACAATGTCACCCATTTCTTCCCTCCCTCCCAGTTTTTCCCCTCCCATCCACACCCACAAGTTGTATAGTTCGCTTTCAACATAGCGTCTAGTGAGTACCACTGCTGTAGTTGTTCACCCTTCGTCTCTCCATTTCTGTGTGTGGCTTGCAATTTTATAAACAAGAGGTATGCAGTGTGTTGGTTAAAGACATGGATTAGAAGGCTAATTTACCTTCCTTCTCGTTCTAGTTGTGCCACTTACTAAATGTGTGACCTGGGGCAAAAAAAAATTTAACTTTTTAACCTCTGAATTTTCTCCTCCAGGAATCATATGGTCACACATGCCAATTAGAATAAAGGAGTAAAGGAAACAACTAAACTAAAATACTGTTTAAAGAGAGTCAGTAATAAAATACAGACTGCGGATCTCTTCTTCACAATGTTTGGGATAAGAAATGTTTCAAATTTTTTCTTTTTCTTTTTTTTTCAAATTTAGATTTTAAATATCTGTATGTACACAATGAGATTATTGGGTAGGTGACCCAAGTTTAAACATACACTGTTTAAACTTATGTTTTCCATACACAGCTTGAAGGTAATTTTATGCAATTTTTTTTTTAGTACACTTGTGTTTTGTCTGGGGCTAGTCACATGAGTTCAGGTGTGGAATTTTCCACTGTGGTTTTATGAAAGCATGCAAAAAGTTTCCGATTTTGGAGGCCTTGGGATTTTTAGGGCTAACTCTGTGGCTTAAAAAGAAAGACATTTGATTCCCAGGTCATAGTTGGCAATCAGTGTACCACCTGGCTGACCACAACTATGTTATACAAACCAGGTGGGCCACGGAGGCCTCTGAAGGCAGGTGGCTTCCAAGTCTGCTCCTGCCTCTCTAACAGCAGAGATCTAGGAACAGAGGTGTTCTCATGAGCAAGTGGAATAGAAGCATTGTTCATGTGTCACAACTAGTGAGTTCCCCCCCACCCTCCCAGGTCCTTCGGGTGACTTGCTGTAGCTCAAATGGGAAGGATACATTCACTGAATGATCAGTCTTTTCAGAGTTTACAGGTGATCTTTAAAATCAAGCATGTTAGATAAAGTTATGCCTCTTTTATAAATAGGAAAACAACAGTCAGGTAGCATCAAAGCTCATCCATTTTACATTTAACCAAAGTATTTCTTCATGGTTAGTGATTTTTAAAAGCTAAGGAATAACCACAACTTAAGAAAAATGATTGAGAAAAAATTAAAACAATGCATGGTGTTCCCAAACTGCTTTGTTAAATGATTTTTTTTAAAAAATTCAATATATATCCTACAAAATTAAGAAAAATAAGGGAAGGAGTGGGTGGAGAGGGATGGATGAGAATGTTGACAGTGATCAAGATGCACTGCATTCATAAGCTGGTTTGTTGAATGGCAACTCCCTTGTACAACTATCTTTTAAACTATCTTTTAATATATTTTAAAAATGAAATACATAAGAGACGAGCAAGTCACACAACATGAACCCTAGGTGAACAGAGTCAGCATTTCAGAACTCTAGTAATTTCACCTCCAGCTGCCTGACTTGGCTACATCCCTTCTCATCTTTGGACTTCAGTTTCTTCATCTATAAAATAGGGGTGTTGCACCCTAAATGGTCCTCTTTTCAGCTCTAAAGGTTACAAAATAGGTAAGAAAGGAAGAGGGATTCATTTACAAAATGTTCCACTGAAGGAGAGAGCAGTCACAAGCCCGTTGGAGGCTCAGAAAACAAGCTGCAACCTGCTGGCTGAGCAGCAAAGGCCTCTCACATTCCTTCCAAGCTCAGCCCCAGGCCTGAGCTCAATCAAAACAGGGAATGGTAAATTTGGGAGAGAGGTGGGATTTTGAAGGTGGACTGTGAGCCCTGAGGGTAGCCAGGCTGGAAGACTTGTCTTCACCAAAGACAAAGCAGAAGCACGTGAGTTGCTCAGGGGATACAGATAAGGAAGTCATCCTCTGCCTGTTACGTGTCTGGGAGAGCAACCTGGGCCAGGGAGCTTAAAGCCAAGATCCTAACGCTGGCTTTATAGCACATAGAGAATGTGAGTTCATGGGTTTCATCAATCTCTTCTGACCTCAGTTTTCTTATATGTGTCATAGATATAATAAGGAAGAAAAATATAGTACCCAGATTGTTGTAAGCACTTATATCAACTCTCTCATCCATTGGAACCACAGCAAGAGAGGATGTAGTAGTTTCATTTAATAGTTGAGAAGACAGGGGAGATACAAGACTCCCTCACCAAAAAAAAAAAAAAAGACTCCCTCACAAAAAGGAGCAAAATTTGAACTCAGGTTTATCAATATTGTTTCTAGTTTCCAATAAGTCAGTATCTCGAAGATCATACACATGCAAGCACTTTTCCCATGGTGAGTGTTATGAAATGCAGGAAGTCCTCGTGAGGAATTAGCCCAGAAACTTAAATATTGCACAGAAGTGATATTCTTATGGTGTACAGGGCTTGGGTGAGCAGCCCCTCAGCTCAGTTTGCCCTCTTAGTCATAAATCTGTTTATTTTCTAGTCAAGTGATCATTGTTTGAAGTGACTCTAGAAACAAGGTTTTCTAGTCCCATTTGTGCCGTGGGAACTTTAGGCATTACAGGATTGCCAAGATCCCACCTGTTAAAGGCACTTGGGTGACCCAGAAAGGGGAAACCACAAAGTTAAGAGTCTCATTCTCATTGTTATCTCTAACTTCTGGCACTTCTGGTTCTAAGGCACCATCCCATATCAGCCCCCTCCTTTTAGGAAGTCTCATTTTAGCCTGAGAGGATGTTTGAGGACTGAGGACAGTTCTTCTACAGCCTGGTCAACAGCAGATGTTGAGATCTCATGAGACCCGAAGTGTCTCAACACCATAGCCCAGCGCCAGGCCCAAGCTTTATAACCAAACAGTGCCAAGAAGACCGGATCAGAGTCTCCCCTCATCCTCATGGTATAGTTAGCATGGACTGTAGGCATGGGGTGTGCCAACATAGACTGTAGAAATGGGTTGTAAGGAGGGACATGATATCAACATCGATTCCATTTCTGGGGCATAAACTGAAGTCCTGGGTCTAGTTTATTAGTTGTATGATATCTGATATACCAACCACTCCCTTCTTTCTACTCCCTCCTCCCCTTTCCCCTTGCTTGCTTCTATGGTATGCGGAAACTTCTTTTCCTTCTAGGCTATCCTACAGTACACACTTGGCTTCCCATAAATGAATATAAATGAGTGAAAAGGAGAAAATAAGCCTAGAGTTGTCTGGGGCTGGTTTTTACAGCAAATAGGAAATATAAGTCTTCAAGGTGTATTACTAATAAAAGCTTAGAGAAACAATCTGATATAAGCACAGCCAGATCACAGGGCCACTACAGACCAGCTATAGTTTTTTAACCTCTTCTAGATCCACAACACTTTGAGATTAAGAAATTTGCCCAGGGGCCAAATGAGAAAGTTGCCTCCTATTTCAACATGGGGCTGGGATTCAAAGGAGAGGCTGCTTGTAAAACAAGTTGGTGCTCTTCATCACCACTTGTAAGAAATCCATGATCAGAGATAGCCAAGGAATCTGGCCTACTTTCCCACTTTAAAGGAAGTTTCTAAATCATCCTTAACTCTCACCCTCTGCTGATGGAACCCAGGACTTCGTGCCTGCCAGACAAGTGTTCTACCACTGAACTATATCCCACTCCACCCCCAATGATAATCTTATCTACAAAGAAGAATATTTGTACTGACTAGCGAAGGTAGCTTTGAAGGTGGTTGTTCCTGCAAAGAAGTGGTAGAATTCAAACTACAAAACCCAAGTAGAGAGAAAATTAAGACAGAGAAGACCCAAGTGGCATAAATCTGGAAGAAGTTTCCCCATACTCCATCTTGGGGGTTTGTGGTTTTCTTGTATTTTATTAAATTCGTGTTTTTTGTGTTTGTTTTTTTTAAAAAAAATCACAGCAGTGTTATCAAAGACAGCATATATATATATACACACACACACATTTTTACAAAAAGAAAACATTATTAATTTCAGTTGTACTAAAGATAAGCCGAGGAATGATTACATGTTTCTGGGCCAGTGTGGCCTCCAACAAAAGACATGGAAAAATGTGTTCTGGCCTCAGAAACCAGCTTCTTTCCTGGTGGCCAGCAGACGTGGTCAGTAATATAAACTATGGTGAATGAGGACATGACACAGGTACAATTAGCAAAGTCCTCTTCCCTGGGGAAGGTCAGATGGAGGAGAACTCCTCCGATGACTTAAACCCAAGGAAGCAGACACACTGCTTTCCAGCCGAACTCATGTGAGCCTTTGAGATGGATTGGAATCCAGCCACTGGCAAAAGACTCTGGGTCCGAGACACTTGCTCCTGACCCATTAAGACTGGGCCGTCCCTTCCCTACTTAGATTTCTAGTTGGGCCCAAAGGAAGGCAGGGTGCTTTTAGAAATGCTTCCTTCAAGAAAGATGAAAGAAGAGACCCTGAATCCAGGATCTCAGCAAATGTGTTGCGCCCGGAGATGGTAGGAGAGGGTAGGCCCTAAGGGAGAACACCTCTTTTAGGTCAGGAATCATGATGAGTGACTCACTTTGATCTGGGGAGGGGGGTGGGGGGTCACCCACATCTGGTGTGTCTCCCTCGCCCCACTCCTGCCAAACTCCCCCTCCCCCCGCCCCCGTCCCTTCTTCCCTGTTCCTACAAGCTCGGTTCATTTCTCAACTCCCCCAGTTCTTTGATCTCCACCTTCTTGTACTTCCCGGACTTCTTACGATTGGTGATGACCAGGACGACCAGCCCGGCCACCAGGGCCACCACGACCACGGCGATGACGGCGATGAGGCCGGCGGTGAGGCGCTTCATGGAGAACTCGGGGGGCTTCTCGTCCAGGTAGTAGATGAGCGTTCGCTCCACGTGCAGGGGCTCCCCGCGCACGCGCACATCCAGGCCGCGGCGTCCCTGGAACAAGGACTCGCCCTTGACGTCCCTCTCGAAGTAGTAGGCGGCGTCGGCGATGTCCACGTCGCCGGGGGCCTTCTGCGACGCGTTCTGGCGCAGCTCGATCTGGATGGTGGGCTCCTCGTAGTGCACGGCCGCCAGGAACCGGGGGTGCAGGCGGTAGCGCTCGCGGAAGAGGCGCCGCAGCTCGGCGTCCAGGTCGGAGTGGTTGAAGGCGCGCGCGGCGGGGCGGTGGCGCAGGTCGATGAGGATGTGGTGGGTGCGCACCACCTCGTCGCAGCGCAGGCTCGGGTCGCCCTTGTCGGTGCGGCGCACGCCCACCGAGTTCACGCACCAGCACACCGAGGACGTCTGGTTACACTGGCGCGCCTTGAAGCGGCCCTGGGGGTCGCACTCGGGGTCGTACAGGCCGTCGTTGTCCACGATCGCCTGCTCGCTGGGGCGCACTAGCGCGCGGCCGCTCTTCGGGGCGCTCATGCGGGCCTTGAGCAGCAGGCACTTGGAGGTCAGCGTGGAACAGTCCACCACCACGCCCGAGCCCAGCGCGCGGCACTGGCAGGCGCCGCCCGGGCCGTCCGGGCCGCAGATGGTCATCTTGTTGGTGGCACAGGTGCAGTTGGTCTGCGAGGCCGCGTAACCGGCCACCGCCGCCAGCACCAGCAGCACCGGCAGCGGCCGCGGCGCGGAGCCCGGGCCCCTGGCCATGGTGGGGCGCAGGAGGCGCGTGGACCGGACGAAGGCAGGCGAGGTCGCACGGAGCGGGGAGAAGCTGTGAGGAGGGGAGGGGAGGGAGAAGCGGGTCCCACGCGTTCCCGATCCCCGCAGCCTGGCCCCGTCTGGCGGGCGTCTGTCGCCGGGCCCGCTCCCTCCGGGGCTCTTATACTCCGCCCGACAGGCCCGGCCGGTTTGCCGCCAGTCACCCAATGGTATCTGGGTGACACATCGTGGCTCCCACTCGCGGTCCCACAGAGGGCCCCGCCAACCCCGCGCCGCCCCGCGATAGGATCAGGGCCCCGGAAAACTGACTCCACCCTCCTCCCCCCTCCCCCGCCTCCTCCCGACCGAAAGCGGGGCAGAGGGAAAACCGATACTCACCTGGGCCCGCCCCCACCCACCCCAAGCCAGCTCCCGCCCTCCTCCCCCGCCCCCCCCACCCCGGCCTGGCCGGGCCCCACCCCGGGAGCACCCTCCCTGCAAGGCCGCTCGGCTGTTGGTTCTCCCAGGCTGAGATTCTTAGCAGTTTTACTGAGACGTGGGGCCCAAGATAGTGGCGCCCCTCCCCACCCAGACTCCCTCCCGGGCTATCTACTTTTCCAAGTGTCCTTTTCTCAAGTTCTTTCAAGGGAATCTGTGTCTCTTCCACGTCCTCTGGCACGCAGGTTCTCCAAACAGCACCCATGGATACAGTATATCAAGCCGCAAACCTCATCTCCTTCTATCCGTCCCCAACAGACCGCGGCTATCTTTCAGATCCATTGAGATGGGGCTTAGAGACCTAAAGCCACAAAGCTATTGCTCCCCCCTCTGATTCCTGGGAGAAGTCTTGGTCCTCTGCCTGGCTATTAGGAGACAAGGAAAAAAAAAATCTAGGAACGAAGTGGTTCAGAATCTGTGTAACAGCGCATCACAAGTGTCCAATGTATTTATTTAAAGTTCTGTTAAACATCTTTCACACACAAAATGTTATGTCTGTACATAGTTTAGAGACGTGAAAAAGGCCACATTCTTAAAGAGATAGCCAAGACCGTAAGGGAATGTGAGGTCTTTGTATAATTTAATTCTAAAAGGACAAGGGGTGTGTGTGTGTGTGTGTGTGTGTGTGTGTGTGTGTGTGTGTGTGTGTGTGTGTGTATACACTAGGGCTTGAACTCAAGGCTTTGTGTCCTCAATTAGATTTTTCTGCTCAAGGTACTCTACCACTCCAGCCACATCTCCATTTTCTGGCTTTTTGCTGATTAATTGGAGATAAGAGTATCACTTTCCTGCTCCAAACTGGCTTTGAACCATGATCCTCAGATGTCAGCCTTCTGAGTCTTATAGGCCTGGGCTACCAAGACCCAGCTAAAAGGGCAATGACTACATTTCTTCTTCTTGATCCCAGGAACGTAGCTGGACCACTAAAATGAATGAAAGGATGGAGCCTGTGAGAAATCACTGGTCTGCCTCTGTGGCTCTTTTAATGGGAAGGAGGGATAGCGATCTCTTTTCTGAATCGCTGAGAAAGTCCAGGGTTCCAAAGCTGTGGTAAAATTAACAATCATTAGCAAGCTATAATTATTCCCAGGTCCTCCATCAAAGCACATTTTATACATTCAGCATTTAATGCGCACCACCAGGAGCACAAGGGTGGTATTTGACGCATGAAAGCCAGCCGGGCCTCTGCCCCATTAATTTTCAAGCAGTTCCTGAGGCAGGTAGAATAAAACATATTATTTTGTCTATTATTACAGGTAGAAGAAGTTGGAGATGGGAGTGACAAGAGATGTACATTTACCCCTGTGCTTTCTACTCCCAACACCTCTCTTCAGGTCTTCCTTGGACAAAAAGCCTAGCCAGCTTCTAGTTTCTTTCCGCCTCAGCAACCTCAGTTCACTCTGCCTCAGAGATTACTTTCTAAGTCACAAATCTGTTTCTATCTCCTCTGTACCGAGAATGCTTCAAGCTTGAAGTGTGTCTTTTGGACAGAGGTGTACCATTGGCTCTTAGAACAACATTCATACATTTCTCCCCTTTCAAAAATTCTCTTTAAGTACTTATATAAAAGGAGTTTCAATTCAACAAAACAGTTTATAGATACAATGCATCTTGATCAATGTCACCTCTTCATGCCATTCCTCTAATGACCTAATAGGCAAGCTATTAAACACTTTGTCTTCATTTCCTCTTCTATAAAATGTGTTAATAAAGACACCTTTCAAGGCAAGATTGAGAATTAATGTTGATAAACTTTTAGGAAAGTGTCTGACAGCATCTGCATGTAGTAAGCAATGGATTGATGGATGGATGGATGGATGGATGGATGGATGGATGGATGGATGGACAGATGTTATTCACTGTCAGTGTCAGGGTCTTCATTGTTCTCATCATGACTATTATACTTGTCAACTGCTCCAGTCTTCCTGGTGCTTGAAAGCCTTTACAAAGTCTTCTACCTGGACTCTCCCCTTCTTTATCTATCAGTGTTTATTTATTTATTTTTGTTGGACGTGTGGTGTGGCTTGAATTCTGGGCCCGGGTGCTGTCCCTGAGCTCCTTTGCTCAAGTTTAGCGCTCCACCACTTGGAGCCAGGCTCCACTTCCTAATCAGTGTTTTAAATTATGTCTTTCTACTCAGCTCTTGTCTCACCTTCAGGAAGTCTTCCTTAACGAGGTTCTCCATATCATATCCTGTTCCTCTTCTCTGTGATTTCCAAATCTTGAGAATCCTCAGATTAGTCCATACTGCCTTTTCTGAGTTATCTCAGAGACTCTGTTTCATAAATTACTGGTTCTGAGAATCAAGTCTAAATAGATGAGGTGATAGATGCCAAAGCTTTGTAAACTTCAAGACTACAAAAACATTACATTTTTATTTTCATACTCAATCTTAGCCAAAAGTCTGAAAAAATAACGCATTTTCATTTTTTAACACATCTATGCCATCTTCTCACTTTTTCAGTGACTGAAAGACACCAAGTTTTACCTACTAGTCCCAGGTTGGCAGGGAGAAAGATGAGGAGGGGGATTATTGGGGCCAAGGAAAGTCCTGTGACAATCATTGAATACTCAGCTGAGACAGCACTAAATGGCTGCATAAGTGGGGCTAGAGCTCAGAGGTTTCTAAGCTTCAATCATTACATACCAGGAAAACTGGAAAAGATGTTGTCAAGCCTTTCACATTCTCCTCTAAGGAAAGAGTGAACCAAAGATGGCCTCAATTTCCCCTAGCCTCTTTTTCTTCTGTGAATCTGCCAAGCTTTCCCCGATAGGCACACAGACACCAGGATGAGTTCAGTAAATAAGCACAGCCCCATCCCTGATTTTCCCTCCACCTCCTAACTAGCTTTTTTTTTAAAGTTACATATCAACTATTCCTCTTTGTGCTTGTGTTACGATTTTTAAATATTGCGGAAAAACAGTCCATCAACAAGCTTGTCAAGCGTTTACAAGGTGCAGAATGCTGAGCACTCCAGCTCCAGCACAGCGTGGAGGAGGCACTGAGTAGTGAACTGGATTAATTCTCATTGCTCTGTCCCCAGACTGTGACAGCATCAGCGTTCAGAGCTTCTCTCTTGATCTAAGTTACACCTTGAATCTCAACCACAAATCTCCATCCCCACTTTAACCTGCCTGACAAACACCCAATTTCAAGGAAGACTGAGTAAGGATGCCTAATGATGCTTTTATGAATGATCCTAGACTTTTATTGACCAAGTGGAAGAAGGGATGCAGTCTTATGGGTCCAAGAGCAGCCAGAGGTTCTGTAGTCAAGGCATAGAAGGTGCTTGTATGAAAATGGACACTGGATCCACTGAGACTTAGGCTCAAATTCTAGCTTCAATATTTACTGGCTAGTTGGTTTTGAGCAAGTTACATCACCACTCAGACCCTCAGTTTCCATAATTGTAAAATGAGTGTGGTAATGCCAGCATTCACCTTGCTAGTAAGAACTCATTATTCCCCCACCAAAATGCATACTTCATATATTTTTGTGCTGTGTTTTATAAAATCTTTGTAATCACCCAGTATTCTTAGTATAAAACTAAGAGCAACATGGACTCTATGTATGAGATATTAAAATAAAGTGCATATACACATACACATTCAGTATTCATTAATTTAAAAACCAGCACCAAGCTGGCCTCCACTGACTTACACTTGTAATCCTTGTTACTCAGGAGGCTGAAATCTGAGGATGAAAGTTTGAAGCCAGCCTAAGCAAGAAAGTCCATGAGACTCTCATCTCCAATTAATGACTAAAAAAACCCAGAAATATAGCTGTTGCTCAAATGGTAAATCACTACTTTTTAGCAAAAAGCCAGGGTCTGTGCCAAGACTGGTACACACACACACACACACACACACACACACACACACACACACACACACACACACACACACACACACACACATACACACAGCAACACCATGCACAATTGTTTTAATGATTCACGATAAAGAACACAAAACAACACAGCATTTGAGTGAACTAAGTAGATTAGTCCCAGTTACTATTTATTAGTCATCTCAGGAATATAAGGATGTTTTGAGATTGTTAAGCAATCGATTCTGCACAAAACTAGTGATTATGTTGAAAATCAAGTCCAGAGTTGGGTGGTATGGATGAGAGCTGCCAAAAGTGCCCACCATCCCCTGACTCCAGGATACAGGAATACATAGAGTATCTATATACAGATAGGACTTCACTATGCTTAGTCCCATTATCTGCTGGAATCCCACATGCCTCTGGGGAGCAGGCAAGAAGATATTATTATCCCTATCTTCCAGATGTGGAAATAGAAACCTTGGAAGGAAAAGGGAGAACCAGTTCCTCCTCACATGCTTCTAAGTGGTGAGGCCATGTCTAGAATCCAAGTCTCCTGACTGTAAATGCATATAGAAATTAACAAAGATGGAATTAACACAGGGGTGAAAAGGTTAAGATCTCATCTCATGCCTCCTCTTCTACCACCACCACCTTTTCTTCCTCTCAATACGAAGGCCAGGATAAGCTAAAATGCATAACCTTCCTGTCTCCACCTCCCTAATGTTGGGATGACAGGTGTACACGATAACACTCAGCTACACAGACATTTTGTTCCGTGACACATTTTAGTTCTTTGTGGATTCTTGAATGAGCCAGAGTTAAGTCAAAGTATTCATAGGAGAAACTGGGTGTGGTCTAGCTCTTGGCTACCCAGGGACTGTTTGATCTTTTCACTTTTCTGAGAAGATGACACATTTCTGTTTATATTTACTCATTTGGATAGAACTATGCTCAGTTTTCTTTTTATTATTTTTTTGCCAGTCCTGGGTTTGAACTCTATTCCCGAGCTTCTTTTGCTCAAGGTCAGTGTTGTACCACTTGAGCCACAGCACCAATTCTGGGCTTTTTCTGAATAGTTCATCAGAGATAAGAGTCTCATGGACTTTCCTGCCCAGGCTGACTTCGAACTGTGGTCCTCAGAACTCAGCCTCCTGAATAGCTAAAGTTACAGGCGTGAGCCACCAGCACCTGGCTTCAGTTTTGTTTTGTTTTGTTTTAGAGAGGTCTATGGTTCTACTGGATTTTTGTAGTTTATTTTGATTTTTAAAAAGACAGTGATTCTGCCTGTGTGTGTGGTGGTTCATTTCGGTGTTTCCTTCTTGATATGATTTCCTTGTCCATGTTACCAAGGATCCCCTTTTGTTCTGGTCTCTCCTTCTGGGTATAGCTGGCTTCTTTACCAACAGTTTTTAAAGATGGAAAGCCTGTAAAATAGCCAATAATGCTGTCCTTCATTTGTTGTTGTTAATCTCACTGGGTAAGCAGTTTCTGGTGAAATCTGGCAACAAATGAGAGATTGGGAAATCTTGCCCCTGTGTTCCTGTGGCAGCCACATTGCTGGAACCCACAGAGATGATTCATATTGCTTCCTTTCCCAGAGCTGGCCAGGTGATGTGTGAAGTGCCAGTGAGAGGGTGGGCAGGTGTTTGCTGTGTCTAGGCACTTCCGGCGTGCTGACAGGTATTAAGAGGCCTCGTATTTTCTGTTGTCACCCCCAACTAGCCCTCCTTTCCAGTTCACCTTGAGCCAAGTGCTGTTTCTTAAGATCACTGACAGGGATTTTAGAGGAGGAATCCTGCTTCAATCCTATACAAGGGAGAAGCATGTACCATTGGGAGAAAAAAAGGACAACATCTTTTTCTCATAGAACAGCCCAATGAGATCCCAGACACCTTTATTACAAAGTACAGAATAATCTTCAGGGGCCTTCAGTATCTGTAAAAATTTCCAAAAGCTGATCCAAATTTCTAATCAGGGAGCAATAAGTAAAGTGATTTTTATCTTGTATTCCTTGGTTCTGGAGATATTTGAAGCCCACTCTTGTGTTCTCAGTTCCTGTCTCTCTAGCTACAACATCTCTGTTCCTTCATCCCTCCTCCTGGGCCAATTTCACTCCCTAGGTTGTGGCTGGCATTGTTTCTGCCAGTGGCAAGTCCAGCAAATGATGTCATATGACCAGGTGGTTGGGGAAATACCAGCAGAGGAATCTGGGAAAGCTGTGCAGGTTTGCTTCTGTTGACTCACATCTACTCTCTACTCAGGAAGGTAGGAGGAAAACCCAAACAAACTAATTTCTCATCTAATTTTTCCCTTCCTGGGAACAGATGGTCCCTAAATATACTTAGATTAAAATTATAGAGAGCCTATCATGGGTCAGCAGCTTGGCAGGTGGTACCTCTAACTTCACAAGATCTAAATGAGGTAGGTATTGTTATTTTCCCTTCATAATTAGGGAAACTCAGGCAAAAGGTACTTGCCCAAGTATCTGCAGGTCATCCATGGCAGGTCTGGGATTCATTTGTGTGTGGCTCTGAGACTCCGCCCTTTCTGAACTTCCAATCTGCTATAGACAGACTAGGTGAATTTTCTGATCCCAAGTGTTTTCAGCTCCAGCACAGTTGTCTACAAGTTCAAACCACATCTCAACAATATTTCCTTCTGCAGTTGTTGAAACAGAGCACCGCAGGGGAGGGCAAAATCGTTTCTTCACTGAAGCCAAAAAACGATAAGGCTGTGATTTTTACCCAACCACTCCCACTTTTGCTGGCACCGAACCTCTCCTTTTGGGGAAAGCTGACAAAGAATGAGCAGCACTGTACAGATGAAAGACATACATTTAGGTGCAGGCAAAGCTTTGTCCAAAGCAAGAGGGCAGGATAGACCCAGAACCCATGATAGAAGATGCTGTCCTTAACCCTGAGCTGCTCTTCCCATGGGTACAGACACCCAACACCTAAGCCTAGTTTTGATGGCTCTCCTTCTCCATCCTACCTCTGCTGCAGTCCATCTTGAGTCATCATCAGCCACATCAGTCCTGGGCTGAGTCTGCTGTAGGTCTAGACTCCACTCCTACTCAGCAGCTATGAGTCATCAGACACACTGCAGATGGAAGTGGAGGCGAGAAGAATGGAGGAGAGGCAAAGTTCAGAAGTCTAGAGCAATGAGGAAAGGGAGAAAGAAAAGACTTCACTGTTCTCTAGTTCTGGGACACATGGGCCCAAGGCAAAAGGGCAAGAAAGTCTCCTTTGTTTGTCTGGCCTAAGTAGGATGCAAAAGATTGAATTCATTTCTTTGGATTCATGTGAGAAGCTCTGGCTCTGCCAGCTGAACTTCAGTTATAACCTATCAAACCATGACTGATGGGAAAAGAGGTTGCCTTCAACAGCTTCTCCAAGGTTATAGGCAGTGACCAATTAGAAGGCAACCAAGATATAACAGAACCCAAACACGCAGCACTTACAAATTCCTTTCCCCTCCCCCTCTACTGATCCTTTGTATATCCATTCAACCTTCTAGCCAGTTCATTCATCCTTCTAACCAGTGAGCCAGGATTCCCTTACAAGTGCCTGGCCTGCACCAGGCCAGGGAGATATAGGCTAATAACAGCTGTTACTAAGGGCTTACAAGTACTACCTGGTGGGGCCCAGTACATATGTGTTGACAGAGAAACATACGGATAATTACAATAAGTCATGAGCATAAGCCACAGTTCCTATCCCCTCAGTAAAATGGAGTTGCAGAATATATCACTAATAAAACCTAAGTTGCTCTTAAGCCCAACTTCTTTTTCTAAATATTTTTAATGATGATTATTTAGAACATTATGAGTGAGAGGGGGAGAACCCCATTGATAGAATAGTATTTGGGGAATTTTTGGGTTTTTTTTTTTTGTATTCATGTATGTGTGTGGTTGTGCCAGTCCAGGAGCTTGAATTCAGGGCCTGTGCACTGTCCCCGAGTTTTTTTTTTTGTTTTTTTTTTCTCAAGGATAGCCCCATATGCACTTGAGCCATAGTCCCACTTACAGGATTTTGGTGCCTAATTGAAGGTAAGAGTATCCCAGGCTTCCCTGCCTGGCCTACGTTTGAACTACAATCCTCAGATCTCAGCCTCCTGAGCCACCAGCAACCAGCTCAATATTTGTATTTCAAAAAGACAACCCAAATAAGTAACTTTTGGGTAGAAAAGACATCCTACAGGGAGCATTTGGGAATACAAAGGCAATCGACAGACAATTTTGAGGAATGCTATAGCTAGACAGAAGCTCCTGGCAAAAAGGCACACCTGACAGAACTCATTTGTTTGAAGTCTTGGGCTCCATTTCTGAGGAAAGTGACAGATCCACTCCTCATATTAATATAACTGTACCAAACAAACACACAGTATTCTGTGGAGTTCCTCATGAGAAGGTCACAGACTCCCTGAGGTTTCCTCAACTCAAGGACTTGCTGTCCCTCAACTGAGAGAAAGGAGGAATTCATCTTTGCCTAGTTTAGCAGGGACTGTGAGCTGATTCCCCAAATGCCACACCGCCAGCCAGGTAGTGAGCATACTAAGCCTTAGTATTGTGTCTTAAGAAGGAGCTCAGAATTTAGTGCAAGTTATGTCTCCATCATTTCCTTGTTGTTTGACCTGAATAAACCATATTACCTCCGCGTGCCTCTGTGTGGACATGTATAATAATGATAAGAATACCTCATGGGGTCATTGTGAAAATTAGGAGGTGATCCAGACTAAAGACTTACAGCAGAGGTTAGAAAACTGTTTTGTGTTTTGTTTTTTAATAAGAAGGCTAGTTTAAACTTTGGAGATAAGGTCCAAAATTTGAGATGGTTGGGGAGGTATATCTACGATTTAATAATGCCTTAAAATTATAAGTTCATGGACCATACAGAAACAGAATTTGGGTAGTGGGCTATAATTTGCTGACCTTTAACCTAGAACATAGTAAGTGCTCAATAAGTGCTAGTTTCTGGTGTATCAGCTAGAGCTCTTTTGACTCCTGTTTACTGTTCATGATCCCCATGACACAGATAACAACAGGAAAGCAGGTCCTGGCCAAATGACTTAGCCAATCTGTTTGTTAAGCCCAGGTTACTAAGGTGTAAGCACCTCCCTGCCTCTCCCAGTTTTAGGGCTTTCCCACCTAGGCCCAACTCAATGGGTGAAGCAGCTCAAGCTCTAATTATTTTCAGGAAAGCCAGGTCAATCCAGGCAAGCAGAATGCAGGGGTGGTCAACAGGCCTTAGTTTCTGAGCAAAGGTTGAAACAGGGAATGAGAAAGGGCCTCATCCTACACCCACCAGTCTGCCAGGTTCTGGTGCACACTGACATGTTCCAGCTGTGTAGTCCTGAGAATCCATGACTTGGCTCTTGTACCTAGAGGAGGACAGGTCTGCTGGGTCAGCGAGCTTCTGCCCACACCTAGCCTACTTCTGAGAAGCCCCATCAGGAACAGCTTCAGACACAAACTCAACCAGGTAATGAGTTGGACACGATTCCATAATCACTTCCCAATGCCCCATTTTTACCAACAGGACAACTAAGGCTCAGCAAGAGTGAATGACCTGTTTGAGATTGCACAGCAAGCATATTAAACTGGGACTGGAGACCCAGCTTCTAACTTTCATGCCAGTGTTTCTCTGCCTGTGTTTATACAGCTTTTTGGTTTGGACAGGAGTGGTCCACTGCAGTGTTTTATGTTTATCAGAGTACAGCTAGATTTGACCTGGCTAAAGTCTTTTACGCAGGGTATTCACATGAGCTAAACTCTGTGCTGGATACTAATGTAGAGCCAATGTCCATTGGCAGGAATTCTACTAATAACACAGTATGGTTCCTATTACGCATTGGTTCATTGGTACATGTGTTCATTCATTCAACACACATTACTGAGCATGTACCTTCTGTAAGACTGCAGTGGATGTTACAGCATTAAGACGTTCTTTGCCTTCATGACAACTGTGATGTAGTAGGAAGAATAAACAATAAGTACGTACACAGACACATTAGTGTACAGGCAGATGTGTGACAGTAGATTGGTATTTGTGTCCTTTGGTGACTTTTGTGGTGTGAACACTCTCTGGGTGTCCAAGCTATCAACACAACCTCACTGAATTTGGAGTTAGAAGAGACTTGTACAAGTAGCTCTTGCAGCTCTTCATGGACACAGAAACAGTTTGTGAATACTTCGAAAGGAAGGAAGTGATTTAAGGGGATGAGAGTGATGATGATGGTCAGGTAGACCTTTCCAAAGGGGGAGATATTTGCATAGAAGTTGGAATGAAGTAGGGAAGCCAGCTATGTCAGAAATGGCATATACAAAGCTACTGAGTCAGGAGTGTGCTTGGCCTGTTTGAGAATGGCAAGGGTCAGTCTACAGAGAGCACCACACACTGTAATCCTAGCTACTCATTAGGCTGAGATCTGAGGATCGTGGTTTGCAGCCAGTCCAGCAGGATTATGGTTTGAAGCCAATCTGGGCAGGAAAGTCCATGAGACTCTTATCTCCAATTAAGCACGAAAGGGGGGGAAAGCTGGAAGTTGAATGGTGGCTCAAGTGGTAGAGCACTAGCCTGAGGATGGGAACAACAACATACAAAGGCTGGGGTTTGTGGCTCATGCCTAATTCTAGCTGATTAGGAGGTTGAGATCTGAGGATTGCAAGTTCAAAACCAGCCCAGACAGGAAAGGCCATGAGACTCTTATCTCCCATTAACCACCAGAAAACTGGAAGTGGTGCTGTGGCTCAAAGTAGAGGGCTAGCATTGAGCACAAAAGCTCAGGGACAATTCCCAGGCTCTGGGTTCAAGCCCCAGAATCAACAACAACAACAACAAAAAGAAGGTTAGCCATAAAATTAGCATTTAGGGTAGAGGTTGAAAGAGTAGGGCATTGTAGGGAGACAGAATGGTGTGGACAAAGGCAATGAGGTTGGAATGGAATACTGGAAGTTGGAAGTATAAGGCAGTATAGCATACATAGGTTAAGTGGAAGCCACAACATGAAGAGCCATTGGGAGCCAATGGCAGTTTTGCACTGGGTGACAGACATAGAGGTAGCATGTTGAAAGATACATTTGATGGTGGGAAATAGGAGGCAGCTCTGTGGCTCTATTTTAAGGCTACTGGTACAGTATAAAAAGGGGACCTGCCGGGCGCTGGTGGCTCACGCCTGTAATCCTAGCTACTCAGGAGGCTGAGATCTGAGGATCGCGGTTCAAAGCCAGCCCGGGCAGGAGAGACTGTGAGACTCCTATCTCCAATAAACCACCAGAAAACCGGAAGTGGCGCTGTAGCTCAAGTGGTAGAGCGCCCGCCTTGAGCTGAAGAGCTGAGGGACAGCGCCCAGGCCCAGAGTTCAAGCCCCATGACCGACAAAAAAAATAAAAAATAAAAAATAAAAAGGGGACCTGCATTAATAGTGATTTCAACCGAGGGTTTCATACATATCGTCTTCCCTCATCACAACAGCCCTGCGAGGTCAGTACAATATGTGGTGTGGTGGGTCAAAGATGGTGGCAAATCATGAATACTCCTCTTCTTTCCCTTTGAGTCTGGGCTGGCCCCATGTCTTGCTAATTGGAAAGAATGTAGCAAGTGTGACACCAAGGAACTCCCAATGTTCAGTTCAAAACAAATATGTTGACTTTATCTCTGGCACCTTTGCTCCATGAGAAGCCGGCTGCCCTGTAAGAAGTCTGGACTACCTAGACCCAATGCCCTGTGCAGAAGTCCCAGCTAGGCAAGAGGAGAGGCCAAAGAGGAGTCCAAACAGCCTCCAGCTGTTTCTGCCCTCCCAGCCCTGATAGCAGACAAGTGAGAGAAAAAGCCACCTTGGTCCTCCAGCCTGGCCACACCCTCAGATGACTTCAGCCCCAGCCACCATCTAACCCCAAACAAGAGCCACCCTATGGAATCCCATCAACACAGAAACCTAAGAGGTAATAATTATTTTTTATAAACATTAAGGTTTGGGATACTCAAGTAGCTACCAATAGCTAAACAGAGTATACTTGGTATAATCCCCATTTTCATAACAAAGGACAAACCGAGAGAGAACAGGAAGACTTGTCTTAAATCACATGGATACTAAGAGGTACAGCTAGAGTTAAAGCTCAGGTGCGCTGCCCTTTACAACTGCTCTTGGGACTCTTTCTTACTCTGTCATTACCATCTCCTCTCATGCTGTAGACCAAAAAGCGCAGGAGGGAGGCAGTCAGCCACCTGAATTTCTTGCCAACCCGTAAGGGTCAGTCTCTCAGGAGTAAGAGAAGTGACCACTCCAGCATTCTAAGGCTCAAAGATGCCCCTCCTGCCTGGCTCCATGCCCTTTCTCCCTCCAATCAAGCACTTCTCTCAACCAGTCCACCCTTGTGTCTAAAGAAACTCACACTGACTTCTACATGATGTTAGCTCATACAATCCATACAGCAAGTGTTCTCGGGTAGGTACTTGCCAAATTAGTGGGAAAATGAGTCTCAGAGAAGGGAAATAGCCTTGCCCAGACTCAAACAGTGAAAGAGTATCAGAGCCTGAATTCCAACCCAAGTTTTCTGTTCTACCATCTGCTTTCCTTCCACTGGAAATGAGGGTAATGTTGTTTGCGACGTGGGATTATTAAGGGGTTAAGGGGGGTAACTTTCACAGACGTGGCAGCACAAGATCTAATAAATCATGGTCATTTAGCACATGATAAAACCCCCCTTTTTCTTCTCTCCTATCCTTGATCCATTCCAGAGACACTCATGGCTTTTCTAAGGGTAAGGAAAGTTTGTGAGTAGAAAAACAATACTCAGGTATGTTTTCTTGCCATATTTTTTGGCTGTTGGTGTACCCTTCCATGAAGAAGTAAAGTTTGCCTTGCTGAAACAATTTTTTCTTTTCATTGTGGGGCTTTGAACTGCAATCCTCAGATTTCAGTCTCCTGAGTAGCTAGGATTACAGGCATATTCTACCAGTACCCAGCTGAGACAATTCTTTACTTTCATGTCTATCATTGCAACTTCAATGGTTCTTGGAGAGCGTATCTATAGCATAATAAAGAATAAAAGCTTAAATAAAAAGAGGAAAACTTAGATAACATGCACTGTAAAATGTAGTTTTCAAACTAATTTCCAGAATACACAAAAAGCTCAAAAAATTAAACAAAAGAAGAAGCAATCTGCTGAGTGCCAGTGGCTTACACCTATAATCCTAGCTACTAAAGAGACGGAGATCTGAGGGTCATGGTTCAGAGCTAGCCTGGGCAGGAAAGTCTGTGAGACTCTTATCTCCAATTGACCACCAGAAAACCAGAAGTGGTTCTGTGGCTTAAGTGGTAGAGTGCTCACCTTGAGCTGAAGAATTCAGGGATAGCACCCAGGCCCAGAGTTCAAACCTCATGACCGACGAAAAAACGAAACAAAACAAAACAAAACAGAACAAGCAATCCAATTAATAAGCAGGCAAATAAGCTGCACAGTCCTCAAAAGTACAAATGACTAATAGAAACGTGAAGAAACGTTCTTTATCCATAAAGCAAATACAAATAAAAACTATACTAAGGTTTAATCTCACCCCAGTCAGAATAGCATTCATCAAGAAAATGATTGAAGGGAGTAGGGAAGAAAACCTCAAATACATTGTGGGATTGTAAGCTAGTGCAACCATGTGTCTATCAGAATAAAGGTTTCTCAAAAATTAAAAACTGACCTTCCTTAGGACCCCACTGCACCATTATTGTGCATATATATCTGAAGGAGAAAAAAATCAATATACAAAAAGATACTTGCATACTGATGTTTATTACAATGCTGTTCATAATAGCAAAACTATAGGATCTGAAAAAGAAAAAGAATTCTCAGCTTTTATTAACCTTGTGGCATAGATTCATGGGTGATCTAAACACACTATGAATTAGGTGCTACTGTTAGCTGCACTTTATAGATAATGTAATCAAGGCTCCAAGAACCAACTTCCCCAAGATCATTCAATTAAAAAGGAATCAATTGGGATCCAAACCAGGGTGTCTTTGTTTACACAGCCAATACTCTTTAACAGCAAAATCTGCCTGTCTGCCTAGACTGGAAGCTCCCGAGTCAGGTGTACGCCTGGCAGGCTGCCTGATGGAGCAGGACTGGGCAGGCTGATTTAATGAGGTAACCACCTAGGGAAGGAATGAGGTCACATTCCAGGAGGCTGAGGCAAAGGCCATTCACGCACCACTTCAGAAGATTCACTCCCTGGGAAAAATACTAGCAGGCTTGGATACTGGTGCCAAATAAGAAAACTAGATACACAGAAGGTCAATCAAGACTAGAGAAAGTATTCCAACTTCCAGAGCCATAGACCCCCCAAAAGGGACAAATTACCCATACTCAAACTGCGCAGCAGCCATGGACCGTTCCTCCAAGGGAATGTGCCTTACCTCCTTCCCACATCCATTCCCAATCTCCAGAGAAGCAACTGGCCTTCACTTTGGGCGTTTTCACCCATGGGCCTCAGTATGTGGCCCATGTATGTATCCCAGTACTTTTAATCAATTCATTTATCTTATTGATATTTTTAACACCCACTTTACATTAGGCAGCAGGAGTCATATGCTAAGAGGAGTGAATATGGTCAGATCATTAACCTTTTGGGCCTTAGATTCAGTGAGGAAATTGGTCATTAGATTAGAAATGAATATTGTGGTCAGGGAAGTACAGGGTGATATACAAACTAGTCTCTTTTCCTCCTTCTCTCTTCCTATCCCTCTTATCTTCCCTTCTTCTCTTCTTTCTACAAATTCCCGTACCTACCATGTGTCAGGTTCAGTCTAAATGCTGGAGATAAAGCAACAAACAAGAGAGAAAAGATCTTTGTCATTTCTCAGAGATGACTGGTGGATTTGGTCCAGGACAGGAACAATTTATGACATTAAAGAATTTGGATTATTTTCTGTCTGGTGAGAATTAAAACTGACATTAAGCAGGGGTGTGTTCTGGTCAGGTGTGTGTGTGTGTGTGTGTGTGTGTGTGTGTGTGTGTGTGTGTGTGTGTGTGTGTGTGTGTGTGTGTGTGTGTGTGTGTGTGTGTGTGTAACATTGTAGCAGATGAGTAAAAGGAAATGAGACTGAAGGTAGGAAGATCAGAAAGTGACTGGAAAATCATGAGGGACTCATGATGGTACCCAAAACCCATTAGGCATGATGAGAACAGAGGAACCCTTCAGCTTACTCCTGTAGGAATAGCCCATGATGGTGATGCCCTACACAGCTGACAAAGTTGATGTGTCAAAAAATACATATGCATCTGTTTAGTGGGTGTGGGGAGAAAACTTATTTAAAATGCATGTTCACTGGATGCTGATGGCTCTTGTGTCTATAATCCTAGCTACTCAGGAAGCTGAGATCTCAGTTCAAAGCCAGATAAATCTGAGAGGTTCTGCTCTCCAATTAACCAACATAAAACCAGATATGGAGATGTGGCTCAAGTGGTAGAACAGTGGCCTTGAGCAAAAGAGTAAACAAGTTAAGAGCACAGATCCCCAAATTCAAGCCCTAGTACTGGCATATGCACTAGTCTTGGTACAGGTCCATTGCTTTATATTAACTGCATACTGAAGCTAACTCTCAAATCATTTGACATTTTCTTTTATGTCACAACTACTCTGTTACTTGCAGACAAGTCCACCGGTCCTGGTACAGACTCCCCACAGAGAGGCCCCAAGAATACACTGAGAAGGACAGAGGCCTAGCTGAGACCATCTCTCTGTCCTCTCCAGCAGGGTGTCAAGCATGTGAGTGATGATAACCTAGGATACTTAAGCCAGCCTAGCAGCTTGCTGAGTGCCACCGTGCAACCCATAGGAAGCTAAAGTAGCTCCCAGCTGAGCCTGCCTGCATTCCTGACAGTTCATGGTGAAAAATAGTAAGTTGGTATCTTGAACACAATAGATTTGTTTGTTGTATAGTAGATAAGCAGAAAAGTCCAATTTGGAAGCCTTTATATATAACCCTACTAAGGTCGTTATAGTTGAGTCTCCAAAGCCATTCCATTACTGCTGGTTGCTCTAAGCAAACCGCAATGGCCATGCCTGATAGACATAAGAGGCTGAGACAATGTGGGCCCATCAGGCATGAGAAGAGGCCAGAGAAGAACTGTTTTGGAGATCTAGGCTCTCTCTCTTTCACTGACTATGAAAGAAGACAAAGGTGGCCAAATCACCATTTGTAGTCTGAGTGCAAGTAAAACCAGATTTAGGAAGATTCTAATGGTATTGAAGATGGAAGCGAGGAGAGATGGAAAGTACTTGAATCATAATGGCATTGTTGAATCACCAATCAACCAACCCTGAAACTTACCCTGCTCTTGGACAGCTGTAATGTGAACTAATTTTTACTAACTTAAGCTCATGTAAGATTGGTTCCTTGCTGCTCAAGGCAACCTACCTAAAGCTAAGGTTCCTTTCACTGAAATGTGGACATTTGTTTGATGGATTCAAATTCCTCATTTCCCGCTTATTCTGAAATCAACCTACACTCACTCACTGTAGTTAAATCCTTAGAATTGAGAATAAAAGAGAAGTAATTATGATCCAGTTGTCATTTAAACCATAATTTGATTTACTACATGAAACACCATGACAGCAATTCCTCTAAACAGTGTAAGAGTCCTACAAATGAATATTAATAACAATAATTATGAGAAGGGTAACGAATATGATCAAGGAGTTACAGTACATCAAATATTGCTTTAAATGTCATATGGATCAGTAATTCCCATAGCAATTCCATTTGATTAGAGATATTTAAATCTCCATTTTATAGCATAGACGCTGAGACGGGAAAAATTATGTTAATTTTTCTAGGTCACATAGGCAGTGTGAAATTAGAATAGTGGTGGAATTGGAATTCAAACTGAGAAAGTCTGGACCTGAACATAGTAGCTTATGCCTATAATCTTAGCTTCTTGGGAGGAGAAGCTATGAGGATCATGGTCCAAGGCCAGGCTGGGCAAAAACAAGAAACTCTCTCTAAAAAAACAAAAAAACAGGAAAAATGATTGGGAGTATGGTCCAAATGGTAGAGAGCTTGGCAGCAAATGTGAGGTCCTGCGCTCAATCTTCAGTACCATTCCATACAAAAAAAAAAGCCAAGCCCTGAGAAGTCTGGCTTCAGAGCTTTACAAGTTAACCAAGAAAGTAGAAAGAAAGAAAAGAAGAGGAAGAGGTTTCTTAGATTTGTTGGGAAGGAAGGAGGAATCATGGACAGGAGGATTTTGGATGAATCAATCGCTCATAAGGCCCAGGTAAAGCCTCAACATCTTTCCTGCCCATGAGCAGTATTTCCTGGGGTTTTATAAATAGATATAGATATAGTTACACATTGTGGACTTCTAATGATTTTGGGGGGTCAGGTTTGGGGCTTGAACTCAGAGCACTGTCCCTGAGCTTTTTTGCCTAAGGCTAGTGCTCTACCACTTTGAGCCACAGCACCACTTCCAGTTTCCTGGTGGTTAATTGGAGATAAGAATCTCCTGAACTTTCCTGCCCAAGCTGGCTTTAAACCATGATCCTCAGATCTCAGCCTCCTGAGTAACTAGGATTCTCCTTTTTGGCTTGACCCTCTTGCTGACCTAGAAACTCACTTTCAATCATAAAGTCAGTCTGCTGGGCCAAGAAGTAGAAGAGCTGAATCTCACAATAATGTCCGCATTCATTGGAGACAAGACCTCAGGCCCTCATGCCACTGGCCCTTCTATTTAGATGCAAGGAGGTTCAGACCCAATGGTTTTATACCAATACCTAGGTGCTACTGCACCATGCATATCTACTATTAAAGTTCTTTCTTCATTGATGTGAAACCTTTCAAGACAATGGTCAGCCTGCTACTTTAATCCCACTCTCACAAACAAATAGCTTATCAGGGGAGATCCTTGGAGAAGTGAGTCTGTGTTCAGGCCCTTCTAAGAGCTTCTCTGAAGAGCTGAGGCCTAGACCATGACAAGCTCTGAACAAAGACCACCTGCACCTTTAAGGCTCTTGAGACTCTCACCAATCTTTGGAAGTAGTCAGGCATGCTCTGGCCTCCTTGGAGTCAGGGACTCAGGGAATATCAGACATCAGGAGGTGGGAAACATAGTTTTAGTCCATTAGACTTAATGAGGAAACTTAATATATTTTTTTTAGAATATGATAGATTTTTTTCTAGATAATGCTCAGGCCTGCTAGCCACAGAAGGCCTGCAATACTGAACACTTAGTATATCCAGTCCCTGCAAAACAAATCACAGAGATCATAGCTCCCGTGTCAGAGCAACACGCCTGCAACTGATAGCTGTATTCTTTCACAGTCTTCCCACCATATCTGCCTTCATCTTTTCTTTCTGCATCCACTTATTTATTATTCAATATATTCATCCATTTCTCATAAAGAGACCAAATGTACCAGCACTGGGAAAACTATTAAGGATAGAGTTAGATATATTCAGTGCCTGCCATTGTGGAGTCCAACAGCGAAGCCAGACATACTCTCAGAGGAGGGTGAGTACAATTTGCCATGGAAAATTGCAGGATAATGTAGAGTGTATTCTCAGCAAGGGCTGGGGTAAGATGGTATATCAAAGCAGCACGAAGATTAAGGAGTTGGATGTATGGCACATAACTAGAATCCCAGCACTCAGGAGGCTGAGGCTAGAATGAAATCCTGTCTCAAAAACCCAAACCCCCTAAACCAATTAGAATGGAAGTCAAGGAATGCCTTCTTCAGCAGGTAAAGTCTTATCCAAGATCTAAAGATGAGCAAAACTGGGCCAAAGAAACAAGAAGAGAAAGGTAGTCCAATTTTGCTACCCATGGTCCTGTATGGTTTGAATGGTTTGAATATGAAATGCTTGCAACCTAGGTTCATGTGCTGGTTGCTTGATTCCCCAGGTGGTGGTATTATTTTGGGAGATTCTTAGTACTATTTGGGGGAACCTTAGGAGATGAATCTTAGTTGGAGAAAGTAGATAGCTGAAGGAAGGATGGTTATCTCTTTCTACTTCCTGTCCACCATGAGGTGAGCAGGCTCTGCCACAGCCTCCTGCCACCATGATGTTCTGTCTCATACCATGTACCCAGAATCAACAGAGAGAGCTAAGAACTATGGACTGAAGCATCTGATACTGTGAACTCCAATACATCCTACCTTCCTTTGCTTGTTTCTCTCATGAGCTTGATCACAACAGGGAAAAAGTAACTGAGAAGGGTCCCTTGACAATAACAACTCTAGTATGTATAGTATAAAAAGTTAAAAATGTGTTTCTCATATTCCTTTATAGTAAAAGTATGTGAATTCATTTCCTCAGGGAGATGCACTTTTGAAGGATTTGGGTTTTTTTTTTTTTGGTCAGTCATGGGGCTTGAACTCTGGGCCTAGGCACTGTTGCTAGGAAGTTTCTCAATTAGGCTGTCAGCTCATTGAAGACAAAAATGAAGATGCCCTGGTGGTGATCAAAGCTGCTTGCAGCTCTTGAGATTGCTTTTGACTCTTTTTTTTCCAGGTTTACTCTTCTTCTGAAACCACTTAATTTTCTGAAATAAATAAATCCATGTCTGTTTAATCTACATTAAACGTATTTTATCCCCACAACCAAGGTTACGGACCACAGGAACCTCATGTGCAAGTGTCCGCTAAGGACCAAGCTGGCAGAAGTCCAATGATGCCCAATGTGACTTGGGTAGAGCCATCCAAGGGAAAGACTGGAGGGGTGAGAAAGTGCAATGATTCATGGATTGCCTTATGAATCAAACTGAAAATCCCCATTTAAAGGGCAGCTGAAGGATTTCAAGTAGTTTAATCCCAGGACCAGCTATGTAGAGAATGGATGGGGGGCCAGAGTGGACATGGAAATGCTAGTTGGAGTCTTTTAGTCCTGGATTGAAAATATGCCTCATGCCTCAGTATTCAATTTCAACTAAATGCCTTAGGAGGAAGATGTTTTTAAATTGATTGGGATACAAATTAAACATTTCTCGTTCTTTCCTCTATTTTATTCCAAATAGAACATGAATTGCAGTATACAATATTTCTTTCTCCCCTTTCTGCTCTTCAACCCTTAATCGTACTCCTTGTCATGCAGCCCTCTCCATATAATTTGCTCTCTCCCTATCTCTCCTTCTCTCTAACTCCTCCGTATACCCTCCATTACAGTAAATGGCTTTCTTCCTTTTCCCTTCATCCCTGGGAGCATAATATCTCCTTAGCTCTGGGTTCTGTGCTAAATTCTTTCTCTGTGGTTTTCCTATATTGTGTCCAAATTTGTAACTAGTCTCTTTATTAGACTTTTCTCAAATTATCTAATCTGAGTGTGCTACCTGCTTCCTCTTAAAACCTGAAGAACACACAAAACCATTCATCTTGTAGATGTTTTCTGTGCTGTGTTTGACTGATTGTCATGTTTTTCTACCTCTATACTTCCTGTCAGCTCATAGTTAGACTTAGAGGCCGGATGAGATTGAGATGCAAGTGTTTTGTTGGGGAGAAGGGACAATGATATCTCACTGGTGGCCTCTATGTGTTTCCAAGAGCATCTCATTATAACCCAGGCTGTCTTATTGCCAGACTTTTAGTCACCTTGAGGGTGATTTGTGGATTCAGGTGTCTCAGGCTTCTCTGTCCATCTTAAAGGTCTCCATTTGTCATCTAATGACATTCTTATACCACTGTTTATTTTAATTAGATGCATTCTTTCGTTAAAAAGTTAAAAAATGGTAACTTTCATCTGGACTTATTAGCTGGGACCTTTAATAAAGAAGCAGCTAAGGCAAGAGAATTAAGAGGATCAAGAGCTTGAGGTCAGCAACACAGTAAGATATCCTGTCTCCAACCCAAACTAACAACTTCCCCTAATCACCTACTGAGCATCTTTTAAAGATTTTTTTCCCATTTGTTCTCTGCAATTTCATTAAGAGATGACTACATACACCTAGAAATTGGGATTTAGCAAGCTTTTTTCTATTGCCTCTCACAAACATGCTATAGTCATTGTATATTTTAGTCTTTGTATTATTACTGCTAATTTCATTTTAATATTTCTTTGATGTTCATTAGACAATCAGACAATCAGTTAAAAACCTATTCTGTCTTTATTCTTTCCTTTCTCTCTAACTTCAAACCCAAGCTCAGACCACTCTACAATTTACAGTCCTAACTTTTCTTTACCACTGCAAAAATCAACCCCATTTTCCCGTGAAGAAAGTGTTTTAGCAGATTCAATGACTGTTTTCTGATGTGTTTAGAGGCTTTATCCAAGCCACCTAAATAGGCTGTTCTCTTTTTTTTCTAGAAACCTAGAACATCTACACTGGTGTTTCTCTGACACCCTGCATGTTTGCTAAGGTATTTTCTGTCTGTTCATTTCATTGGGATATTCTTTAAATTCAAACTCTCTCACATTTTCATTTCTCACTTGAGACTACATGCTTTTGTCTACTTTATCAGTTCAGGCTTGATTAACTGCATGTAAGAACAAAAAAATCAACTAAGCTTTAATCTAGGACTTATGCACACACACACACACACACACACACACACACACACACACACACACACACAAATATAGCATTGCTAGTTATATATCATGGCCAAAGCTTTCACAATTTTCTTGGCACCTATCTACCTACTTCAGCACTTATTATGTAGCAGGTATGTGAACCTGTCTCAGAAATACCCTTATTCTTCTGCTTACATTTCACTGTTCATAACAACAGCCAGTGACAACCCCAGTCTGAATGAAATGATATATATGTCTTAGTTGTGCCCTATTTTCTACTCTAAACAAAACAGTACTTGTGGTAGGGGCACCTTGACTTTGGGTTAACAACCAGCAGATTTTGCCTTCTCCCAATTTTCCTGTTAGTAAAGAAACTATTGTTTCTTTACTGTCTCTCTCCTCCTATTAGAATATGAGTGCCCAAAAGGCAAGGATCAATCTGTTTTCTTCATTATTGTATCCCCATTTCTTTTTTTGGGGGGGGTCTGGTAGTGGGGCCTGAACTTGGCCTGGGCACTGTCCCTCAGCTCTTCAGCTCAAGGCTAGTGCTCTACCACTTGAGCCACAGCGCCACTTCCGGCTTTTTTCTTTTTGCTTATGTGGTGCTGAGGAATCGAACCCAGGGCCTCATGCATGCAACGCAAGCGCTCTATCACTGAGCCACCTTCCCAGCCCCTGTATCCCCATTTCTTAGATCAGATGCTATAATTGACTAAGTGCCCAAGATGTCATTTAAATGCCTGAATGAACACAGGAATGAGTGCTACTATTTATGACTGTTCTGTTCTATCTCGTTGACTCCTATTCACTCTAGAAACTCAGGTCAGGTGCCACTTCTTTGAACAGGCCCTCATGGTCTGTCTATTCTGTGGGGCTGAGGAGGGCTCTTTGGGTATCTTGGCTATTTGGGCTGGTCTCCATAAAGAATGTCTCACTTTGTGTGTGTTGGCATCATAAATAATGCCTCCCATGCTAATCGCTAATCTCTGGAGGGCATTAACATCTTAGTCATCTATGTCTCTAGTACCTGGCAAAAAGGAAATGCTCAGGGATGGTCAGTCCCTGGAAGCTCTGAGTAGATTTTTCAAGTTCATGACCACTGGAGAGGCCCACAGTAGTAGTCCTCAGTGTGTCCTCCACTCAGCCATCACTCACTTGGGATGCTGATGGCTTCATTCCTGCTTTATCCTGCAACTGCAAAGATCTATTTCCTAGCCTCAACCATGAAGCTTTCAGAAATGTTCCATTTTTCGACCTTAAGCTAATGATGAACCTCTATAATTTACCTTTAATTATGTTCATTGCCTTCTTTGTGACATCCAGGCTGTGTTGGATTTGCTACCATACTAAATCTGGAGCAGATCTTGAACAGCAAGAAACACATAGTTGTTCACCAATGTCTCCAAACCTCATTCACAAAACAGCTCCTGCTTCAGAGACATCATCCCTCTAATTTGGTTTTCTTCATCTTCTGTTTCCTCTGCCCCCAACTCTAAAAGGAGATTCTGTTCCCCTTTTCTATATGGACAGACACCCCTTTATTTCTAACCCTCTTCTTTTGTCCTTCGTAGCCTTAGATGTTCTAGGTACTTTTCCTCTCTTATCTTATTGGGCAATAATCTGTACAGTAGAAACACGGTATTGGGGTATAGAGATTCAAGAGAGAAAAAAATGGCTATTTCTAACTGTCTGATGACTAGCTGGAGGGGTATTAATGACTTGCTTCACATGATCAGATCTTTATCTAGAAAGTATAATACTACAGACCAGATCCTCTGATCACCCTTCTATTTGGACCTTTAAATCAAAAGTCCAGTTCCTCACCTGCCCAACTTTTCCAAATAAAATGTATACTTTTGGAAAACTTTTCCAGGAGAGAATTCTGACTGTTCAGATGGGAAGACACTCTTTTCAAGGTGTGCAGAGTAGTAATTTGTCCACAGGTTTCCCACTTCTAGTTCTCTACAGGGACAGCAATGTTTCAATTACAGAAAATGCATGGTAGCAGCTCCATCAGATTTCCACAGTTGGATAGTGTTTTATTCCGTACATTTTTGTCCAAATGATGTCTTCTTTGGGAGAAGAATCTCATCTCAGTGTTTTTAGAATGCATTTTCTTTTTATACTTTGATCAATTCCCTCTCCCCAAAAAACCTTTACACTTGAACTCAAATGCTCACGGACACTTGGATATCTACTTTCAAACTTCGTGTGTCCAAAATGAACTCCTGATTTTACTTCCATCCATGGACTTTCCTATTTTCCACCAGCTACACATTCCCCCCAGGACTTAGAATTCTCCATAACTCTTCTCTTTTTCTCATAGCTCACATTCACTCCATCAGCAAATATCATCAGTTATTTCTTACGGTGTTTTCAGAACACGGGCATCTTACCACACTCAAAGCAGCTTCCTTACTCACCACCACTTTCTCTGCTTGGAGTAGAGCTTCTTACTGATCTCTCAGCTTCCATTCCTGCTTACTGAATGTGTGTGTGTGTGTGTGTGTGTGTGTGTGTGTGTGTGTGTGTGTGTGTGTGTGTGTGTGTGTTTCAGTTATTTTAACAGAGCCTCAAATTCACTGTTGCTTATAAAGGAGATGAGATTTTAGGCAACAGTGAAGAGGTGGTATTTGCTAGCTTGGTGTGGATAATATTACCATGTACCCTTGTGAGGCTCAGATAGTGGTAGAAACAAGGTGAGGAAAGTCAAGAACCCTTTCTTGGCAAGGACCCAGGGGCCACTGCAAACTGTGTATGCTCTAGGGGGTCACAGAGCGAAGATCGAAAACAATGCCACACCATCCAATGGTGGAGAGAAGAGAACCTGGGCTTAGAAGGGCCTTTAGGATAATGGGGATGGATGGACAGAACTTCCTTCCTTAGTCACCTGGGAGCTGCTAAAAGGCAAACTCTGTCCAACAGGCCTGAGGCTTCTCATTTTTAACAAACTTCCTGATAATGCTGAAGCTGTATGTCCTGCAAACACTCTAAGTGACAAGTCAATAGGAAAGGAGAGTCTACTAGTTACAGAGGTCAGCTTGGCTTGAATTAGGTTTTTTTTGGGGGGGGGTCCGGTCATGGGGCCTGAACTCTGGGCCTGGACGCTGTCCCTCAGCTCTTCAGCTCAAGGCTAGCGCTCTACCGCTTGAGCCACAGCACCACCTCCGGCTTTTTTCTTTTTGCTTATGTAGTGCTGAAGAATTGAACCCAGGGCCTCATGCATGCAAGGCACACTACCACTGAGCCACCTTCCTAGCCCTGGCTTGAATTCTTATAGTTCAGCCTTGGGCCCTTTCACTTTGTACCCAGACTGCCAACATACAGAAGGAGTCCCCTTTCTTCTCCCATGTAGTAAAGATGATAGGTTATATGCACCTGCAGAGTGAGGGAAAGTATTTACTTACCCTTCCTTTCTACTCTTCCATGCCCAGATCCACTCAGTTCTTTGCACTGCCTGGTTGGTTGCTTGGTTTCATTACCTTCATTCCTCTGAAAGGCAAGGTAATACTTGCTTTTCAGGTTTGTTGGGAGAGTCAAGTGAACAATTACACTCCTCTTCTATGGTCCCCTCCCGCTCCCCCAAACCCTACTTCTTCCCACAGTTTGCCTTTTGTTCAATCTCAAGGAACCTTAGTATCTCCCCTAAAACAAAGACCCCCTCCCCTTCTTTTTTTATTGTGAAAATACTGTACAGAGGGGTTACAATTACATGGGCAAGATAATGAGTACATTTCTTATCAAGCATTGTAGCCTCCTCCTTTGTTTCCCCTTCCCATCCCATCCTCCCCCTCCCGTCCCCCCACCCAACCCTCCTTCCCCCACCCCACCAAAGTTGTAAAGTTCATTTTCAACATATGACTTGTACATCTCATTGTTGCAATGGGTCCCCCTGTATCCCTGTTTAAACGATTTGTTTTTTCTCTTCCCCTCCACAAATTATAACAACATCAAACAGTGAAAGCAGGGGTTATACCGTGGGGGAAGGACATACAAAGCAACAAAGAAATAATCTTATAAATGTGTTAGAAACAATCTCATGAAAGAAAAAAACATTTGAATACATATCTTAGAGTTCATTTCCCTAGCATCAACTTATCTGACCTTTTCTGCTTGACTCAGACATATACTAGATATTGCAAATAAGGGACCTATGTTTCTTTGGGCCTGGCTTACTTCACCTAATATAATTTTTTCCACGCCATTCCATTTCCTAACAAATGGGGCAATGTCATTCTTTCTGATGGAGACATAGAATTCCATTGTGTATATATACCACATTTTCTTGATCCATTCATCTACTGAGGGGCATCTGGGTTGGTTCCATAGTTTAGCTATGGTAAATAATGCTGCAATAAACATAGTCATGCTGGTAGCTTTAGTGTGGCCTTGTTTGTGAACATTTGGGTAAATGCCCAAAAGTGGGATTGCTGGGTCATAGGGGAGCTCTATGTGGAGTCTTTTGAGGAACATCCATACTGCTTTCCAAAGTGGTTGAACAAGTTTACACTCCCACCAACAATGCAGTAAGGTTCCCTTCTGTCCACATCCCCTCCAGCATCCTCCCCTTCTTTTTTAGTCTTAGACTTTTAGTAAGCACTGGAGAGCAGCTTTGCTGAGCCAAAACAAACATTAGTCAAGAGCTGAACGCATCCTCCAAAGTTATGGAGGAATAAAACTGGTCTGATTTCCATCTGAGACAAGAGAGTACATGTCACTGAATCCTTTAACTTTATTTTGCCAGTGGGGAAGCTCATTCACTTGTTTCCTGATAGTCATTTGTGTCCTGGAGGTGAAATCAGTTTCAGGCCCTAGGCTTAAACTCCTGGGCTTCCTCATATCTGGCCCTACCACTCACCCTTATATGCCAAAGAAATGATAATGGTGAAGCACATAGATTTACTACCCAACACGGCACTTAGCAAAGGAAGAGGTAAAGTAAATAAGCACCTCAGCCCATTGTCACCCATCTTGGGGGAGTGGGGGAGTGGTTCAGACATGAGCTTTAGGTTTAAATAGACAAAGAACTGGAGACGTATACATGATTATTAAACAGTCCTGGTCACAGATGTGTTCCAATGGATCATTGTCTCTGTCATTTTTTTTAAGGGATGAGGGGAATGGTTCTAGAGAGGTTGTAGCCACTGTTCTGAGAAGCTTGTGATATTCTCTTCATTCGGGGGCTGTTTCTACCATCTTTCCTTGAAAACGTGTTTTCAGTACAGTAACCAACTATCAATGGTTTAGAAAAGAAAATAAAAAAGGAGGCAAGAATGCTTGGCCTTTACTCTAGTTAGGTTAATTTGTGGTTCCAAGTGAGCAGTTGATTTTTCAACAGATATATATAGTTTAAGTATTTGTAATAGAAGTAGAATGATTTCCCCTTGACAAGTGCCTAAAGAAACCAAGGCAGGCTTTTATCTTTTCTAGACTTCTAGAACAGATTTTAAAAAGAGCTTTTAAAAATTTATTGTTATTGTATAGGTTACATAAGTCAATGAGCATATTTCTTTTGAACAGTGTAAGCAGTGTAATTAGTGTAAGCAGACAGGGTAAATTCTGTCTTATTTTATGGACAAGAAAGCCAAGGTTCGTAATGGCTAAGTTACTTATCCAAGATTACAGACTGAGAAAGTTGTGGAGTTAGATTCAGTTTTTTCCTCTTGAACCTTCTCCCCCACAAGTTGTTCATTTTCAAAACAATAGTGTCTAATGAGTATCACTGCTATCTTTGTTCACCCTTTGTCCCATCATTTCCATGCCAACTCCCATCCACCCACCCCCGCTTACCTTCCCCTTAACAGATATACCTACACACAAAAGTACCAAAAACAGCAACAAAGGAGAAAGAAAAAAACAGCTGAATGAATCAAGAAAATGTGTTATACACAATAGAATTCTACATTTCCATCAGAAAGAATGATATTGAACAATTTGTTAGGAAATGGAAAGACTTGGAAAAACTATATTAAGTGAAGTAAGCCAGGCTCAAAGAAACATAGGTTGCATGGTTTCCTTCATTTGTTGTAACTAGAATGTGTCTATAAATCTACAAGTAAACACACTGGATGGTAAAAGAAAAAAAAAACTGTGACATAATAAATTATACAGGACTCTAAACATTCACACAGGGAGACCAAAGGAGGACACCTTTAGGAGAGGATCACATAGGCTCAATAGCTATGGGTATATGATCATATAAAATGATATTTATCAACATCAACTCCAATAAATAAAAATAGAACAGATTGTTATCTCTGTTCTAGAAATCCCTTTGTCTTTGGGGATACAAACATGTCCTGTGGTTTGGGATCATTGTTCACTTGTTTCCATGTTCTACCTGAGGTAGGAATGGTAATCTGGAAGACAGGGGAAAGGGTTGAAAGCCATGGCTTTAGGGAGACAGATCTTAGTTTTATGCCAGCTGTGAGCTGGGTTCTGCTGGTGCAAAATGCCTATTGAGGAAGAGGAGGAAGAGAGGGAGGAAGAGGAGGAGGAGGAGGAGGAGAAGGAGGAGGAGGAGGAGGAGGAGAGGAGGAGGAGGAGGAGGAGGAGGAGGAGGAGGAGGAGGAGGAGGAGGAGGAGGAGGAGGAGGAGGAGGAGGAGGAGGAGGAGGAGGAGGAGGAGGAGGAGGAGGAGGAGGAGGAGGAGGAGGAGGAAAAAGAAGAAACAAGTAAGTTGAAGTTGAATCTTAAATGAAACAATTAAACTATACTGTTAACCAAAAGTTGTTGAAAATTAAGTAATCCAAGCACAGTGCCACTAGGGAGTCACTACCCAGTGTGAGGAAGACAACAACACAGCATAGCTTGAAAGTAATTCCTAGAAACAAACATAAAGCCATTTCATATTTATGCTCAACTATTTGAGATTTCCCATAAGTCAGTTACAAATTAAATTCATATCAGGAGGGAAATAAATATGCAAAGAAAATAAAAGCAAAGGGAATAGAAATACAAAATAAAATGTCAGAAAAAAGAAGTCCAAACACCTCAGTATTCACAAGAAACCTATTTAATTTAAGCTTGGTATTGAAGGAAGTGGCACTTGACACAGTGACCGTTTCTGCTTTTTTACAATGTGTGCTTGCTTGGCCTCCAGTCCTCTCTGGGTTTTCCTCTATCCTCACTGCCTTCCCCTCTCAGCCTCCTTTTCTGGATTCTTCTGTTCTACTCTAACAATGGTTCAAACCTCTCGTCTCTTCTACCTTTTCACCTGTACCCTCTGTGGTGGTTTGGATAGGTTTAGGAATGTCCCTCAAAGTGGCTCATATTGGGGATTAATTGCTATTGTGAATACTACTTAAGTGGAAACGTAGTCTGACTTTGGCATTGAGAGGCAGCATGGATGGGAGGTCTTTAGGGGTAGGTAAGTTCACTGGAGTAGATCCCTAACCCCATGCAGCTCTACCAGGAGGAAGGGCATTGTCACGTGCAGCTCTGGGCATGGTACCTTCATGATTTCTCAATAAACAAATCTCTTCTCTTTATAGCTCATCCAGTCTGAGTTATTATGTTATTTGAAAAAGGAAATGGACCAACAGCCCCCTACCAACCCCACTGCTTTAAATAGTACCGGAAAACTCCGCCCTCCTAGCTTCAGCCTATACATCCTCTTTGACCGATATCGGTACCTCATTTTCTAAATTGGTAAAAATGAACTTGAAATTTTGCTAGCTGTTCCCCAATCTTCCTAAGACTCTCCCATCTAGTTGGTGACACCACCCTCTTCTATTTCCTCAGGCCAAAAGAAGATAATCATCCTTAATCTCTTCTTATGCTCACATGATCATGGCTCAGGCCTATTCCTCAACTTATCTGCTATTATTTTTCCCTTGCTCAATCTACTCTGGGAATATACCACGTTTGTCGACACATTAGGACCTTTGGCACATGTATAATCCATTCCTTTTCAACATTAGGCAAGTATTCTGCCTAATCTTCACATGATTCTACTCTCATTTCAGATTCCTACTGAAATAGTCCTCAGGAGGTCCCTGACTCCCTTGAATGCAACGGAGCTTGTGTGTCACTCTTACTTCTTTACCCAGCTTTATCTCTCTTAGTAACACTTTCCATGACCTCAAATGACATATCCCATGTCTTTGTGTACCAGGTTTTCAGTCATCTCCCCAGCAATATAAGTTTTATAAAAGCAAGGATTTTTGTCTTATTCATAGCCACATTTCTAGTCACTAGCACAGTGCCCAGGACAGGCTTTATTTAGTGATTTTCAGATGAGTGAATGAATAATAAATTAATGAGTGGAAACAGGAAGAACTATTAGGAGTTAGGGGGAAAGTCCAGGTGAGAAATACCAAATGTAAAATAGTTATGAGGGCGAATTTTTATGTGTCAACCTGGCTGTACCATCATGCTCAGAAGTGATGAAACATGAATCTGGATGTTTCTGCAAGGGAGGGGTTAGGTGATATTTAAATTTATTTTAGTAGACTTTGAATAAAGCAGATACCCGCTACAGTTTAGCAGATAATCCTAACAATTTGAATAGGCCTCATCTAACAAATGGAAAACCCAAGGAGAGCAAGATTAACCTTCCCAAGATGCAGTATTCTTTAAGGAGATGTCTTTGGACTTGAATGGAAATAGCTCTAGGTTTTCACCCTATAGATTTGGAACCTGTGAGCCAGCATTGCCAGATGAGTCAATTTTTAAACTGACTGTATCTACTTACCTGTGTATCTATTTATCATCTATATCTATATATCATGTCATGTTGATTCTATGTATCTGTATACAGGTTCCATTTCTCTGGAAAACTCTAATGTATGACATCTACAGTAAGGATGGAGCAGTGAGAACAGATATGAAGAATTTCACAAAGATCTGTATGGAAGCATCCAATCAGCTCCCTAGAAAGTTCCCTATCATGGGAGACTTGGGTGCACTATTGGCACTGAATACCAAGACAGAAATGAGGGTTCCCTAACCAGCTGTCTCACAGGCAGGTGGGTCAATCACCTGTTAGTACCTTCATCTGGTCACACACCTGTTCCATGTGTAAGGTACCCAAGGGTTGGAGAGATGGGAGGATTTTCACAGGCTATACTGCAAGTTGTTTAAGATGGAAGGTTTGTTTATATTTTCATTACATCTCTTTTTTCTTGATTTTTTTTCTATCACAACTCAAAATAAATGAGGAAAGTTTTCATATGCCCAGGACTCTCCCATACTCCCTGGTATGGATTTTGTCATTTTCAGAGACTCAGCCTCTGCTCTCCAGTGGAATTGAGGCCACCCTTTTACTTCTCCAGGCTTTACCACTGCTGTGTATACTCAGTTCCTTCCCCAGCAGGAAATGGGATTCGAGGCTTGGAAGTGTTATGATGGTATCTCCATAATGATGGGCTGCACCTTGGGAAAGCAGAAGGCGGACTGAATTATTATCATTAGCCTTCTTCTGAAGTACAAAGAAAGGGATCCTATCTCCTTGGAGAAGTGTGGGCTGCACTAGCTAGATGGTTGGAGATAATGACCCTCCACAGGAGAGATCTTTAACACGTGAGAATTCTACCATTTCTCTAATATACACCTTACAGAGTGATTTAAAAACTATTATGGGGAAACAGACTGACAAGAAACAAAGCAACATTTGGAGAAGAGAACTCGGTTTTATTTACACTGGGGGGCTCAGAGGAGTTTCTACTCCAAGCTAAGAGCCCTGACTAACAGGAGTGCAAACCTTCTATCAAGAGAGCATGGGTGTTTTGAGTTTTGGTTTACTCCAATGGTTACAGTTTCTCAAGTTACTTAAAAGCTGGTTTTGACATGTCATATTCAATTTGTTGTTTCCTTACCAATTAATTATATTGGAGTCTGACAAATACACTTGGAAGCAGATTTTTTTAACTCCAAACTTACTGAAAGAGAAACTGAGGAGGATCAGAAACAATGGTTTTCTCAAATTCAATCCTTACTAATTAATGAAACAGAATTAAAACCCATGTCATCTGGTTTCTAATCTTGGACACTTCTCTCTTGACCAACCAGTTCCAAACACCAGAACAGGGCTGACCACATAGCAATGATTTATGGAGTTGGCTTAAAATGCAGAGTTCACATAGATTAAGACACGTTGCATTCATAAATTACCTTGTTCAAGGGCAACTCTTTTGTACATTGCTGAAAGATAACAAAGGTATTTTTTACGCTGATCTCATCCTCAACCTCTACAAGCTTCTAATTCAGTAGGCAGAAGTCCCAAATATATATATTTCTAATAAGAAAATATCCTATGCACCCATGGTATTAACCATGCCCTGACTATAGCTAGTAAACTGTGCTAGATATAAAAACCATAGCAAGGGGAAAAATAGTAAAGAACAAAACTGACATCATTTTAACCTCGATTAAACTTCTATTCTCTTAGGTGTGATAAACATATGCAATCATCATAAAAGTGGGCATTTAAAAACAATAAAGGTATAGGAAAAAATTGGTTACTAGAAACCTGATTATCTCACTGAAGTAGGGCAACAGGGAACTGTGCTGTAAGAAAACAGTATTGGAGCAGAGGCTAGAAAAGATAAGGGGTTAAGCTAAGCTGTAGTAGCTTCTCATCACTGTTACAAAGTACCCAAGGAAACAACTTCAGGGGCAAAGATTTTATTTTGGTACAGGGTTTCAGGTTAATGTTTGCTTATTTGTCTTAATTATTCACTAAAATTTAAATTCTTCAAGTGGGAGGCTGGAGATGATGATATTACTGCTTAGGTTTTCAAACTGAATTTCACTGTCAATTTTTTTCCCCGTGATTAATGTGAAATATTATCTCTCCTTTAAGATGGAGGAAAAGGTAAAAATTCATTGCACAGGAGTAAATCAGGCACACTAAAAGCCCAGGTTCTTCAGGCCTAACACATATACAACAGTGAGGGAATATCAGTAACCCATGAGCTGGTTCTGGGAGCCAGTTTTTATGATATGGTGATGTTAGTGTGGCTCTTTAAGCAGCAATACTCAGTGTACTGGGTGCCTAAAGTAAACTATACACTCTGATAAAAAGCTTTATATTCATTATATCTCTAAGTGCGCCCAAATTAGAGTATTTTCTTTTTACAGAAGAGAAAATTTGTGCCCAGAGAAATCACATGATCTGAGCAAGTTCACACAGCTAGTAAATGGCAGGTTCACATCATTTAGAATCAAAGTCTATCAGATCTACAAACATGGTCTTCAAAGTCCGGTAGACAAGAAAGCTTCCCCAGTGTCTTGTGATAAGTGGCTTTGGTGCTTTTTATTGAACAGAAAATTGCATTTGATAGCATCCATTTTATCAGTCTTTATGGTATGATATATGCGGTATACTCTGCTTAAGTGATCTTTCTCTACTTTGATATCATAAAAATATGATCCCATACTTTCTGTAAAAGTTTTTAAGGATTTTTTTCCCTTTAGTCCATCTAGAATTTAATTTTGGAAAGGAGGTAAAATATCAAATCAATTTTACTTTATACATTTACATATATAAAAATATGAGTGTTCATATATATTCATACATATATACATATATGTGGGGTACAATAAACTGTCTCAGGACCATTTCCTAAAGGTTTTTCACCCCAACTAATTTATAACATGATATATGATATTCATTCAATATCTATGTATTAAGAACCATCTTATGTCAGACACAGTTCAAATCACTGGGAGAAGTGTTAAAATCCAAAAGGCAAAAGAAATCCAGGCAGAGTCACTGGACCTGACAGGATACTAGCATACAGAACAGTTATAAGCATTTTTTTTTTGGGGGGGGGGTCCAGTCGTGGGGCCTGAACTCTAGGCCTGGGCACTGTCCTTCAGCTCTTCAGTTCAAGGCTAGCACTCTACCACTTGAGCCACAGCGCCACTTCCGGCTTTTTTCTTTTTGCTTATGTGGTGCTGAGGAATCGAACCCAGGGTCTCAGGCATGCAAGGCAAGCGCTCTACCACTGAGCCACCTTCCCAACCCCAGTTATAAGCATTTTTAATGTATCTTAGAGCCACTTTGTAACAATATAGAAATAAACATGCAGTCTCGTTTTTAGGCTCAGTTCAGAAAGTCCTTATTCTAGGAAGTTCTGATTCAAGAGTCATGAGCTAGGTGACACCCTCAGGTTTTTCTCTTCTTTTGATTCTATTTTCTTATGAAAGTTTTCCCTATAATATTAATATTCATTCACTTATCTGAACATCACTAAATAAAGTATGTGCCAGGCACCGTGCTAGTGACTAGAAATACGGCCATGAATAAGACAAAATTCTTGCTTTTATAAAACTTACATTGCTGGGGAGATGACAGAAAACCTGGTAAACAAATACGTGGGATATGTCATTTGAGGTAAGTGTTACTAAGAGAAGTGTCATTGCCTATGCATCTTCCCCAATGGGAAGAATAACAGACAAACAATCTTGAGGACAGAAACCCTGCCTTGGATGGGAGCTTAGTTCTGGTGCATATTTGTTACATGAACAAATTAATATGTAACACTTTACCCACACTTGTTGAGCTTCAGAGGTGTGAAGTACTTTAGAAGAAGCAATCTTTTTTTTTTTAATTTAATTTTATTTTATTTGAGAACATACTGTACAGAGGGGCTACAATTACATGGGCAGGATAATGCATACATTTCTTTTTTTTTTTTTCTTGTAGTACACAGAATTCTTTTTTTTTATTGTGAAAATACCATACAGAGGGGTTACAATTACATGGGCAAGGTAATGAATACATTTCTTTTTTTTTTTTTAATTTAATTTTATTTTATTTGAGAACATAGTGTACAGAGGGGCTACAATTACATGGGCAGGATAATGCATACATTTCTTACCAAGCATTGCAGCCTCCTCCTTTGTTTACCCTTCACCTCCCTTCCCAGCCTCCCCCCTCCCCCCACCCAATTATACCCCCCTCCCCCCCCACACCGACATTGTAAAGTTGGTTTTGACATGACATTTTGTACTTCTCATTGTTGCAACAGGTCCACCTGAATCCTTAAACGACTTGTTTGTCCCCATCTCCTCCACATGTTATACTGACATCAAATAAAGTGAAAGCGGGGGTTACACTGTGGGGGAGGGACATACAAAGCAACAAAGAAATAATCTTATAAATGCGTTAGAAACACATGCATGAAAGAAACGAAAACATTAAAATACATATTTAAGGGTTCGTTTTCCTAACATCACATTATCTGACCTTTTCCGCTTGACTCATACCTATACTAGATATTGCAAATAAGGGAAACCATGGGACCTATGTTTCTTTGGGCCTGGCTTACTTCACTTAATATAATTTTTTCCAAGCCTTAGAAGAAGCAATCTTAATAGTGGACAAATGCAAACTCAAAGAGAATCCAGAGGATAATATAAAGAGAAAACTTACACACACACACACACACACACACACACACACACACACACACACACACACACACACACACACACCAAAATTACTTTTTAAAGCATTTTTTCAGGAAAAAATAGGATGGTACTGAAAAGAGGTAGGTGGTAGTGAATAGGTGGTAGTGACTCTACCCACGCCAAGAGAACAATAAGAAAATTCCCCAGATGGCAGCGGAGCAGTAGGCGTGGAAAGCAGGCTAGGGCTTGTGGAGATATCTCCATGTTGAAACAAAAAGAGGAGGCTATGAGACAAATGAGCAAAACTGTTGGAAAGCAATTATTGATGAAATAAAAGTTAAATCTATTTACACCGTTCTTCTGTGAACCTTATTCCCAATTAAACTTAAACAATGGGTATGTGATGGGTGGGGGACAGGGGTGTGACAGAAAATGCCAAATGGCCAGATCAACATAGACAATGAATGGCACCTTGGTCAATGTGATACAAAGGGAATGGTGGTAGAAGCATGCTATTTAGAAATGTAGAGATGGTTGGTGAGATAGGTTGCCAGTAGATGGTAGAACCAAGGGATGGAGAAGTGCTAGGTGTGTTCCACTTATACAATGTGCATGCACTAATTTGATGAAAACTTTTAAAAACGAGTGAGCCACTGATTTACAAGGAGGGACATTGACTTACCTATGAAAGAGAGCTGATGCATGTTAGCCAGCGAAGCCATTGTCCAAACTCTTCACTGCTTGTTGAGAGGTACAAGGAAGGCCAAGTGACTACTCAGGGCGATGAAAGTATCTGTGACAATCATGCTAATCTTGTGACATGCGCTCTTCAAAATAAATATTTGGAATTCCATTTTACAGGAGAAGAAACTGGAATTCAGAGGCATTGCTTTCTTCAAGTAATTGACCTTCACTTTCCAAGTTGTTGCTGTTAGTGATGGAGCAAGGATTTAAACTCAAGCTCATTGATTCCAAAGCAAAAGCAAATCTGGAGAGAAAACAAGCTCTAAAAGGCAAAGCTGCCCCATCCAACCTTGTCTTTTACACTGCCATAAAACCTCTCCCATCTGAATGCAACTCCTTGCATACACACCCTTCACCTGAGCAGGGCAATCCTAGGCCTTGTCTCTGCTCCTTACTCACAGTCAACACTGTATATACTCCTCCGATATTTCTACCTGGATACAGATAGATCCTTTCAAAAAACAAATAGGATCACAGGATGCATCATCTGTGTTCTTTTTCCTTTTTCTCAGCTGACTTGTCTCTGCCGAAGAGCAGAGACAGCACCATGATCTATTCCATAGAAGAGATTACCTTCGTGCATTTAATTTATTTGACATTTTCTTGGTGTCATTTGCCAGCATTATGCCATCCTGATGTCTGAGAAAAAAGGTAGTGTTATTTTAGCTTGGAAGATAGAAAATGGAGGCATAGGCAGATAATCTTTAGCATTAGCTCATAACTCTACAAGACAGGTCTGGCAGGGAATATCTGCTACAGAGAAACACACTCAAAATAAAAAAAAAATGCTCCTTGCTGGGCATTACCCTTCGCCACAGACTACTGCCTCACTATCTCTAGGCAACAGGTGAATTTAGGGCTCCCAAGGTCTGGCACTATCTGCCTCAATCTGGACAATCACAGTACTATCCACTGAGAGTTCTGTGGCTCTCATGCTGTGGTTCAGCTTCTCTTCTTCCCAGTCTTGCTGTTCTCACTTCCCCACACTCCCATATCCATACTGGCTCGGATTACATCTCCAGGAAACCCTGTAGGAGATATTACTTATCCGGAATTCAGTTTCATCCATTCTCCAAGTTGTGCTTCTACATGTGTTCATGGCACTTACCAATCCCTGCTATATGATTTTATCCATTATCTGGCTTCTTTTGTCCTCAGAATGTATTTTTGCATGAAAACAGGGATTCTGCTTTGTTCTCTAGTGTCTCTAGCACCTAAAACAGGGCCTGTCACTAACTAACAAGAAAACATAGAGTAATTGAATACAACAGAGAATTATGAACGTGGCGGACAGAGTGGACAGTACAATCACCCTTGGTGTCGGTCTGACTTCCATGAGTAATGGGGTTCCACCTCAACCCCATTTCCAGGAGAAACGTTAATCATCTAAGCCTCAGTTTTCTCATCTATTAAATGAGGCAAGCGATAGGACCAGCCTTACAGGGTTTTGTGATAGCTAAATTAGATAATACATGTAAAGCCTTTAGAATATAACCTAACCTATAATAAACGCTCAGAACTGTTAGATGGGTATTGTTATTCTGAGCAGACCTCTCCAAAAAATAATTACAGAAATCGAATTCTCAATCCTTTTTCTAGACCATCAAGTTAAAATACTTGGGAAAAATACAATTAGGTAATTGACTGTCTCTCCCAAACCTGCTGCTGAAATATTATCCCTAATCACTATGTAGATTCCATTCACTGGATCTGCAACATCCAGTCCAGCACACACACACACACACACACACACACACACACACACACACACACGCACATGCCCACACACACACACATACACACACACACACACTCAAACACACACACACACATGTGTGCGACACAGCACCTTCTGTATTCACTGAGACAGAGCTTTGTGAGCTTTTGGAAGCTCTCAAATGCAGCCACCTGCAATAGTAGGTGTAATTTGGAAAATCTGGGTGGTGGGATAACTGTTTTTCAAAGAGGTGATATAGAATTAAGAATATGAGAAGAAGCTTTTCTCTAAGTCCTTGTCACTCTATCTGATGGCCATGTCATCTGGAATAGGCCACCATCCATCCATCCAACATTCAGCAGGCACTCCCTGTATGACTGATGCAGTGATATGTCAGACCCTGGAGGTAGAGAGGAGCTATTTCAACTCTCAGAGATTACAGCCATCAGGAAAGAAGACAAAACAATTTTGTAAATAAGTGTTGGGCACCTGCATTAAGTCCAACATGTTATGGGAGAGAGTATTGTGTTGGGAAAGAGAAGGGGCAGGAGCCACTTGTTGGGGAAAGTCAGGAGGAAAAAGAAGGAATAAATTTCTGCACCAACCCAAGAACAAACAGATAAGGACATAACACACGGGTTTTACATTCTATTCTTTTTGTTGATTTTGTTGTTTAAAATGGTTCATAAACATAGTGCTTAAGTGTGTCTACTATTCCGTTGTGTGTGTGTGTGTGTGTGTGTGTGTGTGTGTGTGTGTGTGTGTGTGTGCGTGCGTGCATGCCAGTCTTGGGGCTTAAAGTCAGGGCCTGGGCATTGTCTCTGAGTTGATTTTTTGCTCAAGGCTAGTGCTCTACCACTTGAGCCACAGCGCCACGTCTGGCTTTTGCTGAGGAATTTATTGGAGATAAGAGTTTCACAGTTTCCTGCCTAGGCTGGCTTTAAAAAGTGATCCTCAGATCTCAGCCTCCTGAATAGCTAGGATTTCAGGTGTGAGTCACCAACAGCCTGCTGTATCTACTATTCCCAAGTGCAAAGAAACTATGAAGTGCCTTATGAAGAAACTCACCCTTTGGATTTTTTGCTATCAAGTGGGAATGTGGGGATTTGTCTTCTACAAAATTGGCTCCTGGGACCTACTGCATCCATTCACAAGAGAAGCTTACTTGGCCTATGGTTAGTTAGGTAGCTGACATCTACACTTCTCGGTGTTAAGAGGCAACTGAAGCAGTAGGGGTCACTGTAGCAGCAATACTCCACCAGGCCCTATTACTAGCTCACAAGTTCTAACATCAATTTATCAGTAAAAATTACCTGTGACCATTCCTAGCAGTCTTTATCAAGACCCAGGATGTAAAGGGTCTCCAATAATTTCACATGTATTCAGTTTCCTAGATTAAATTTACAGTTGGTTCCATTTCCTACACTGAAAGGCTACCAATACATTTAAATAAGAATACTAACAACATCACTATGAAAATAATAGCTCTGCTAAAAGCAATATAATGGTAGCTGATATTTATTGAGTGCTTTGCTACATTCCAAGCAGTGTTTTTGCTTGTGTTTTGCATGTGTTGACTTATTTATGCTTCCAACAATCTAAGTTAGGTAATGTCCGTAAGTCCACTTAGGTAGGAAGACACTGAGACACAGTTTCCCAAGGTCACATACCTAGCTATAGTGGAGGTAGTTACACCTGGACCTTTCAGAACTGATGCCACAGAATAATAGTGGCCAGAAAAGATTCATTTTTAGGTGTTCTGTTTCTATCACCAAACCCAGAAGTCCCTGGCCCCTCCCTATCTTTAACATTTAAAATCACTATTAGTCCCTTGTAGAGGACCAATAAGATTTGAAAACACAATTTCATCATTCTGATTAATAGTCTCTTCTCAGAATGAATGGCAAAACTAGCTCAGCAAGGTCTAGATAGGACCGTCCCTAAATCAGGTCTAAGTTGGGAAACAGGAAAATTTGTCTATTGACATTAAGAGCTCCAGGAAACTTACAGAGAGGGCAGATCTGGGATTAACCATGGGCATATCTGGAAGTTTACTTATGTGATATATTTTTATTTCTCTTACTCCTAAGTCTACCACAACTCCTCTGGGAGTAAGGACGATATAGGCTATTTTATCTGTCTTTGCTGGGCACATGTGTGACTGATCAGGGCCTGGGTGTTGTCCTTGAGCTTTTTTGCTCAAGGCTAGTGCTCTACCACTTTGAGTCACAGTGCCACTTCCTTTTTTAAAAAATTTTTTGAGATGTAATTCACCCACCATCAAAGTCACCAGTTTCAAGTATGGTTTTAGTATGTTCCATGTTTTGTAAGTATATTACCATCGCCACCATCCAACTCCAGAGTATTTTCACCATCTCAAAAGGAAATCTCATACCACTAACCACTCAGCCCCCATTCCCTTCTCTCTGCCAACCTGGAAACCATTCATAGACTTTCTCTTTCCATAGGTTTATTCCAAACATTTCATGTAAAGAGAATCATACATTACATGGCTTTTCATGTCAGGTGTCTTCACTGAATACAAGGCTTAGCCATGTTGCAGAGTATGCTATTACTTCACTGCTTTTTTTGTGACTGAATTAGTATTCCGTTGCTTGATTATACCACCTTTCATTTATCTATTCTCCCATTCATAGCCAATTTGAAAAGTCTATGTACATGACTTTTATTCAAGATTTGTGTATGTTTTTTCATTGTAAAAATGCTGTACAGAGGGGTTACAGTTACATGAGCAAGGTAATGAGTACATTTCCTACTGAGGATTGTTGTATCCTCCTTTGTTTTCCCCCTACCATCCTTTCCCTACCACCTCCACAACTACCCCCCACCCCACACAATGAAGTTGTAAAGTTCATTTTCAACATAGTGTTTTGTACATCTCATTGTTACAATGGGTCAACCTGTATCCTTATTTAAGCATTTTGTTTTTTCCCTTCCCCTCCCCGAATTAGAAAAGTGTACATACAAGATGCAGGGCACCAACATCAAATACAGTGAAAACAGGGGTTATACCATGGGGGAGGAACAAAAGAAATAACAAAAAAATCACGTGGTACATTATAAATGTTAGAAACAATAGCAAGAAAGAAAAAAAATATTTATATCCCTATCTTGTGTCCCTATGATTTTGCTTAACATCATTTTATATGGTCATATAGATATAGCTATGAATTGATCAAGAAAATGTGATATATATATATATATATATATATATATATATATATATATATATAGTGGAATTCTATGCCTCCATCAGAAAGAATGACATTGCCCCATTTGCTAGGAAATGGAAAGACTTGGAAAAAATTATATTCAGTGAAATAAGCCAGGCCCAAAGAAACATAGGTCTCATGGTTTCCCTTATTTGCAATAACAAGATTTTCTTTAAACAGAAATCTCTGGCTAAGTAAAAGCCAGAGCCGTAGTGGCATAGGTGATCCTACCTTTTAGCATGTGATGATACAGGCTTATGACTTCTGGAACCACTTTTCCCAAGGAACATAAATACCCCCTCCACAATGCCATCTGATACCATTGAGTTCTGACCAGTTCTGCATCTCATTCTGTGGCCAGAGACTCAGCCACATCCAGTGTGCACAACCTGCTGGAGATCTCCTCTTGACCCTGCATGGCTCCCTGGGGCCTTGAGTAGAGTGCTCTCCCTGGCTCTGCCAGTTCACATCCTGTTCTGTCTTCTACTGAGCAAGTTTTCAGTCAGAGAGAGATCCAGTGCACCTACTGCATAGCCTCACCACGCTGCAAACACAAAAGAAACTGCATACTGCATGGAAATGTGAAGGCAAGTGCTGGATCCCATGTCCATGGCTCTTTAGGTGAGCTTGCTGTAGATGATCCTTTCCACCTCCTTCTGCAGCAATGACAGAAAGCCCCTGGGCCCTTCACAGCTTGTGCTGTGTGTGTCATTTTGTTGATATATTCCATCCAAGGAGGAGAAGGAACCCCATTCTGGGGTCCAGAGAGCCAGGCCTGCCCATTTGATGGCTTACCGGCCTCTACTTGCCTCTGGTTAGAGAAGTTAGGCGGCCATGACTCTTTGGGCAAAAGAGAACTGCGGTTTCTTGAAGGGCATGCAGCCACCTATTCCCACTTACTCAGTCAGGGCTGAGGCTGGTGCTCTCCCAGGTACAGAAACCACTTGTTCAAGATTCAGAGCTCGTTTTACTGGCCAACCTCCAAACACCAGGCACCCTTTTACATTGTAAAAGGGATGTTGGTATCTGGTTTTCATTTTTGAATAATTTTCTCCACATATAATGACCTCAGAAAAGAACAGTTCCCCCACCCCACTTCCTCACTTGTAGTAATAAAAATACTTCAAATTTAAATAGGCAAGGATGCTGAAACTTCACAATTGCACACATTATGTTGTACTTTTGATTAGAAAATGCAATTACATTTATAGTGTTATAATCTCACCTGCCTTTGTGTTTTGAGGAAACTGCAAAAGAGGTCATCTTTTGGACCAAGCTGCCTTCGCCAAATCATGTCTCCTTAAACTCTCATTGAGTTTGAGTTAGTAAAGAAACACTTGTTTTTCAGAGGTATTCTGTCAGTCCGCCACCACTGTGATAAAATACCTGGAGCGATAAGTTTGCAAAGAGCAAAGATTTGTTTTTGGCTCATGGTTTCAGAAGTTTCAGTCTATGGTCGCTTGGCTGTCATTTTGCACCTGTAGTGGGGTTTTTAATACATCACAGAGACATGTAGCAAAGCCAAGGTGCCCACCACACTGCACTCAGGAAGCAAAAAGAGACAGGCAGGGGCTGGAATCCTAATATTCAACTCAAGGGCATGACTCAGAGAACTAATTCCCCTGTACTAGACACTTCCTCCCAGTAGTGAGTGCCATGGGTTGGCCCAAGTCTCCAATACATAATCCTTGAGACACATCCAAGATCTAAACTATAGCAAGTACACAACGACTGTACTCTATAATGCTGATTTTTCAAAACATGTTCCTGTCCCCTTCTTGTACTGTAGTATTCGCCCCTCTGTGCTATCTATGGATTGTACAGTCCAAGATCCTGACAGACATCTGAAACTGTGTCTAGTACTAAACCATATATATCTATATCTATATCTATATATGTTTTTAAAATCCTTATACATTCATACCTATGATAAAGTCTGTGAGTTAGTCACAGAGAGAGATGAACAACAATAACTAATAAAAATGGAATGGAATTTTCCATTTAATACGCTTAGACCACAGAAACTGCAGATAAAGAAACAATCAAATGTGGCATCTGTGTATAACAGAGTTCATCCCCTCATGTCCAAATTCTGTTTTCCATTGTTTTCTTTCACTCAGTTACTTGTTCATTCATTGCACTTTATAATTGACAGTAGGTATCATTTTAGGCACTGGAAGTACAGAGTTTAAAGGTAGGTGCCATGATCTTCAGCTCATAGTTCTTGGATAAGTAAAGAAACAAGAGCTGGTGTGACTGGGCTCAGAGAGATACATAATATCAAGGTGCTGGAGGAGCCTAAGTGAAAAGCCCTAACCCAACCTGGAGTAAAGGATGACAAGTTAAGGCAGATTTCTAGGATGAAATGATGTTTGAGTTGAATTTTGAAGGTTTGTATAGAAGGAAGAAAATGGTCAGACCAGGAGAGAGGACCAAACACTAGGAGAAGTGTGTAGAAGCCTGTAGGGATAGGGCTGTACATGGGATTTGCCAATTAGTTCAGGATGATTGGAGCACAAAAGGCAAGGGTGAGGGTGTGTGCACTGGAAGTAAGAAGTGGAAAAACATGAAACTGGAGAGACAAATAGAGCACATCTGAGTCTCCTATGCTTCCATGTAGGAAGTAGTACAGAAAGCTCCATGAACCACTGACGTTTTTATCAGAGAAGTTACACAGATTTGTGTTCCATCAAAAAATGCCTCTGGCTGCAGTGTTGAGGAGATGGAAGCAAGGAGACAACTTTTTTAAAATGTAAGATGCTCTTCTTATGAATTTACTTCCCCCAAGCTTGGCCATACCGTGGAGGAAGGCAACCATATGTAGCAGTTTCTGTCCATAAGACAAGGACCATTTTTTCTGTTGTCTGGACTCAAGTCATGCCTTAGCACATCATCTCTTTGGTTGCTCAGGGAAAGCAGGGATTACCAGAAGTATACATAATCTAAGAATGCTGGATAGAGTGTGTAGACTTTGACCACAATGTGGCCTTTACTGTGCCTGTGAATTGGACAATGAAGTTTCTTCTCTTAAGGTGTGCTTGAGCTAAATTATTCCTTAGGTTCCTTCCAGTTCTGATAGCAGTAAAAGAGTTCAATGAGCTGGTCATTTAGATCTATTTGAATTCTGTTTCTGTCACTGCTGGCTGTCATGTTACTTAGAGCCTTTAAGGTTAAGTTTAAAATAGGAATAAGAAAACTCTTCTAGGGTTATTGCAGGCTCTACATGTGATCCAATGAGAGCTTATCTATCCATACATGGGCAGATGACAGTTATAAAAGAACGTGAAACAAAGATGGCTAACTTGGAGAGACTATGGAACAAAGAAACTCACTCCAGATCACAGCCCATGGGGAACCAGACAAGTAAATGTACTACAGTGCTTATAAATCTGGACGCATATACACAACCTTTTTTAGTGTCAGGATAGAGATCTCCAGGCTTCTCTTATTGTGAGGGTGCACCCCCTAGTGGCTGTAAGATATGAACATTTCATTAAGATGATTGAAACAAATGTGGCTTTGTGGACAGGTAAGCAAACATGAAGTATTTGGGGTGTTGTTAATCTTTGATAAAGCTAATAAAGCTAATCTTAAAGTTAGCAGAATATCATTAATTATATTAATTTTAATAGTAGTTCTTTATTCAACTTTCCCATAAAAGTCATGTTCTGGGCATTTATAAGAAAGATCTTGCAATTCTAAAAGAGAAAATTACATTTTAAATTAAAACATAAATTATATTGAACATTGGAATTGCACATAAAACCTTTAGGGTAGTTCTTTATGTCATAAAATTGAAAATTATTTAGCACCCCCCAAAAGAAATGTGCACTAATTCTGGGGCTGAATAGCCGAACTCTTTAGATATAACCATGCTTCTAATTTGGTTATGTGACTGGAAAAGTTGCTACATTTCTGCAGATTTGTTTCCTCATGTTAAAATATAGCACTCTAAACCTGAACATTTGTAAGGTCTTTCCAGTTTTAATATTCTTTGTTTTGAGACAGGTATTATTATCAGTAGTAGTATTTGGCATATTGAACTCAGGGTCTGTGCTTGCTAGGCAAGTCTCTATCCCTTGAGCTGTGTCCCAGCCCCTTTGCCCTTTTTTTTTTTTTTTTTTGCTCAGTCATGGGGCTTGAACTCTGGGGCTGGGCACTGTCCCTTTTCAGCTCAAGGTTAGTGCTCTACCACTCAAGCCACAGTGCTACTTCTGGCTTTTTCTGTTTATGTGGTGCTAAGGAATCAAACCCAGGGCCTCATACATGCAAGGCAAGCATTCTACCACTGAGCCACCTTCCCAGCCCCGCCTTCATTATAAGTCTCACTTTTGGCTGGGCCACCCTGGACTAACATCCTATTTATACTTCCCTGGTTTGTATAACAGGTGCATGCCACCATAATTTTTTGGTTCTTTTTGCCCAAGCTGGGCTCAGGCCACGACACTCCCAACCTTCTAGCTAGAATTACAAGGCTGATTCATCACACCCAGTTTTGAGGCATGTTAACTAATACATTAGGAAACTGCCTTCACTAATTTTCCTTAAGGAACTTAGGGTCTCAAGCATCATGATTTATAAGGACATTGTGCTTATGACAGTTTTTTCCCCCCCAAATTTTAGCCATGTGGAACAGAGTGCTTGTCACTAATTCATGGGCCCCCCCTTCCATAGGGTAACATAGTTTCTCCTGGAGAGACTATGGAACAAGGAAGCTTGTTCAATAGGAGCTGCTCAATCAGGACTTGATTTAATCTCCTCTGAATCTATGTAGGACTAGTGTTGTGCAAAGAAATGTTAGCAAAAGTGATGTGTATACTTCCAAGCTAAAATAGATACGATTCTCCATTCTTTGTCACCTGTCTCCACTACAGAAGGCTGGAAATAAAAACAATTGGAAATATGCTATTTTAGAAAAGCCAACCACTCAGAAACACTGAAAATTAGGGAAGACATGTGATTAACTATAACTGTATAGAGGAATCAATGGCCAGCAAATGTCTTGGAATAAAAATTCAGAATTTCATTGTATGTTGTCACTTAAATTACTTTTACTGAGGGACCTGAGTTCAAATTTGCTATATAAACAAGAGGAACCATGCTTATGCTACTATGAAGGAAAAAAAAATAAGTCCTTTAAAGGACTTAGAAAGTTTAGTTTCTCCACAAATACTAACATCTCAAAGATGCAAAGTTCTTGACCTAGCAACTAATGCTCTACGAATCTATTCTCAAAACATTGATGATAAAAAAAATAAGAAAATAAAATCATCCTTAACTAGAAAAACAGTATCCTAAAGCTTTACTCAAATGCATCAAGTCAATGACTTCAGATGGATACTGCAGAATGCAAAGGATGACCAGCTCTTCACATGCTCATAAAAGCTGTTTCTTTCTCTTGTTGCAGAACCTTACAGTCTGAGTGAGCAACCCAGAAAGATGTTCTGAGAAACGTGTAGAAGCCAAAGATATGACCTTGTTTTTTAAATGTGTAAGTTTCTTACTCACTAGAAAAGATGAGAAAGTTAATGCTAAGTTAATGAGATTTCCACTTACTTTATATCCTTGCTATAATTTGATTTAGCTGACTGAACGCTGGCTGCTTCACAGTGAACATGTTCATATAACTATCAATGGACAAAGCATTCTCAGCACTCTCAGACTTTCACTTCTTAGTGCAACGCCTTCCCCCAAACACCAATGAACCAAACCCTGCCATGTACCTCTTCCAAAGATGGATCTGTTCTCTCTAGTCATCCTTTATCCTTAAATGTTCTCTGTAGGCATTTCAATCACAGCTTGATTCCTAGTGTCTTAGCAAATTGTGTTTCCCCCCCTCACTTGGTAAATAATAGCCTTCTTTTATGAATAAATGCTTTTCTTTTTGTAATTCAATATGCATACTGCTAATAATTTAGAGACAAAATGATCACCCATTTTATTTTCAAAAATTTATTTTCATGTAATCCTTAGCAAGTTTCTCCTTAATTTTTATAAGATAAAATCCCAAGTCTTAAAGTTAGATATATAATGGTATATCACAAGTAAGCATGGAAGAAAGACCATAATCATTTTGGGGTAAGATATTTCTTAAGTCTATAAACACTGATATTCACCATATTCTTTAACAACAGATATATACAACATGGTATACACAAATGTACAATGGTTGAAATCACTGTATTGTTATAGAATATTTTAAACTTCAAACCAAGGAAAAAACTCCAACACTGATAACATCTGGGAAAAATAACAGTAATTGGTTTATCAACAAATCATGTAGATATCTAGTAAGTTTATATATTCAAAACGTCCTGTATACATCAAATCCACAAGTTTAAAGATATTTGACAGATCTACTTATAACATGCTGAAATGTAAACAGGCTGAAACCAAAGTGTTTGGTCACCTATAAAACAGGAATCAAAAGTGTGAAAACATTTAACAGACTTCAAAAATCCCAAGACAGTTTACTAGGAAACCTCAAAGAAAACAAACCAGGCCCTCTGGAAATTAAAGCTCTCCTGAATATATTCAAAAACACCAAAGGAAGAAAATGATTAACAACCTAGATACTGAGATTAATTTACCTTCTGAATTTTAGATCTGTAGCAATTATGGCTATGGCATAATCATAGCTTCTCTGGGTTATACATGATTTAGTGGGGACACCATGTCCATAAACTCTTGATTCTAGGAACTTGATGGGGCTTAGAAGATCAATTCATAAATATCAGAAAGTGTAATTATAGGTTCAAATGGAAAACAAACAAGCAGAAAACAGAGTTTCGGGTTATATCACACATAAAACCTTAAAAAAAAAAAGGCCAACCAGGACATAATGAACTTAAGTATATTACATTATTCTTTAACGGTGATTTTCTGGTCATATTGTAAAATATATTAATTTGTAAGAACACTATTAAAATTACTGGCAAGCTGTGGATTCAGATCAAATTTGATAATTATTTTTGTGCTTCTGCAAAAGTTTCTCTTGATGCCATGTGTCATGCTAGACTGAGTCTCTAATTATTATTAGCAGAGGAAAGTGTAAGGGGAGAAAATGTGGGTACCCTGACTCAGTTCCCATGGAGAAAACCAGACCGAAGATCTGTTGTTGATGCCTTGTGAATGGGCAGCAACAAACCAGGTGGTCAGGTATAGTGGCTCTTTTGTTGGCACAGGATAGAGTACTACTCCTAGGGATCCTGATTTCAGCTTCCTCCAACTTCCCTTGTTAGGACTCAGCAAAATACATGGGAAATGAAAGAGCATGAGGCATCCGTGGGTGGTACGTTAAGCCCTACCTCTTTCTGCCCAGAATAGAGCCCTTGACAGTTTGCAGGTGACAGACCTCCCCCTACTCCTGGAGGCAGGGAATGCAGAACATAATAGAGAAGGTTGGGGAAGTACTAAACAGCTGCAGAGAAACCTCCATCTCCAGAATTCTGGTCAGAGTGCAAAGGGATGACATTGCAGTGGTCAAACTTTAACAGCGGGATGGCAATGCTCTTGCAGGGGCTGGGGTGGTAGTGGTGGTGGTGGTCAGAACACAGCAGGGACAACTTATCCATGAGGCACAGTGCCTCAGGCTTGTAGTATGAAAAGCCCATAAAAATGTTTTAATTTAACTTCATGAGAGGAAAAAATGGATCTTTAAGGGAAATGTTTCCATTTAAAACATTAATGAATTCTTTTTATACAAGCTGAATCATAGGATATAATTTAAATTCTGTATAGAATGAGTCCAAGATTTGCTTGAGGCCCACAAAAGTTGAGGCAGCTTTGAATTTATGGTCAAACCAACTACAGAAATGGAAAACACAGCTTTAAAAGACTTAAGAAGAATGATTCAGGCTAGAATGGAGGGGCATAGACAGACAGTTTAATCCTGCTTGTTTGCTTGGTGCTTGAGAGCCCATTTCTGAATGTTATTTTGAATTTGTTTGGAACTGAGCTAAATCTAATACCAGAGAAGTGCTAGAATCAATTTTCATTAGCTAAGCTGGTACAAGAAAGAAATTAAGCTCACTATTTGACAGTTGGGTGCAATAATAAAAGTCTCAGAATTAGGATAGAGCTTCGGGATTTTAAAGCCCTTTCTCCATTGGAAAAAGCCTGAGTTCAGCAATGTTCTGGACTGAATAGAGGTCACACAGCAAAGTGGGTAATGCAGTTACAATAGAGCTTAGGTTCCTTGATTTCTGGTCTAGACTCATACTCCCAGCCCTCAAAGTAATTTCATAAACTATGTTGTCATGGGAAAACGACTCATTTTCTTTAAAAAAAAAAATGTTAACATGGGAACTGCACAATCTCAAACTAAAAAATTCCATTAACAAATGGAATGAATGGTAAAATTTTAGACCTGGAAGGACAATAAAAGGTAATTTAAATCTCAGGCACACAAAAGAATTGATGCCCACAGAAAGTAAACTATTATCTCCCCAAATAACAAGGTTGAGACAAGCCCAGGTCACCTAAAACCGCAAACTCCCATACTGCCTTACTCTTCTTTGGTTACTGATTACAAACAAATAAAGCAGAAATGGAGAATAACTTCCAACTGAAATATACTGAAACTGTTCATAAGAATGCTTGGGTATAAATTAGTTTTTTGGTTAGTAGGAATAAACTAAAACTTACGGAATTTTAATAAAAGAGGTAGCATGTTTATTTCTATTTGGAAATTGGACTTAAATGTGGATCAAACTTATGATTTGTTGTCTCTTCACAATGATCCAGTACCAATTATCCTCTTAGGTTCAAAAACATACACTAAATTCTAATGTTTTCAGTTCTCTAAGATCAGTAATCTATAATTTGTAAGATATCACATAAAATGTTTTTACATTTTCAAAAGTTGTAAAACAATACAAAAATATATGAGGGGCTGAGAGGTGTGGCTCAGTTGGTAAAGCGCTAGCCCATGAACAAAGGCAGGAGGTACTGAATTTGAGTCTTAGTATCAGACCAAAAAAAAAAAAAAACCACTTGATAATGTATGTCTGAAATCGTCTAAAAGCTGGATTTTCTATAAAACAAGCACGCTTTCACTTCCTATTCATAAAGCATACAACAATGAGTTAAATATGTAGAATATTAAAAATTAAATCTCTTATTCACTTAAACTTTATTGCAGCGGATGTCTTTTTTTCTTATAGTAGATATACATATACAAGCAAGCTATTGGAGGATTAGTTACCAGGTCTAATTACTACAATACTGAGCAGATAGAAGAGCTACTATTTCATGTGTGTAAAATCAATAAAAATGTTTTTAGAGTGCTGAGAAAAATGTCATAACTTATAGTAATGTTGCTATAAAAGAACAAATATCCATGATTAAAAATTGGTAACTTAATTCTCTCCTTTAGGACACTCCCCTGGTTATTTTTAAGATTCTCTCCTGGCCCCCCTATAGTATGTTATTAGATTTATCAGTTTGTAATTATCGCAGTGACTACCAAACTATATCTCATTTGCAACCCCAAACAGCCAACACAAATCTCATCAGAACATATACAAAGATTCAAAGTCCTGCTAATGAGATCTGAGATGCCAAAATGGAAAATAATAAATGATTAGTTCAGGAAAGAAGTGAAAATTAGAGATTCTTCATTGATAAATCTGAATATAACAGTAAGGCAGACTATTTGCATAAATTTTCAGTCTACTGAGTTACTTAATAAAGGACAGGCCTTTACAGTGCACCCTAGTTTATATAGCACCTATACCCATTGTATAAAAACAAGTTTAATCCCTCCCTTTTCAAGTGATTTAGGTGGTAAATTGAGAATTTTGTGAATTAAGAGAAAAAAAACGCTATTTGTGCCACAGTCAAATTACAGTAATTTCAAGGTTATGAGCTTTGAAAATAGGATCTATCATGTCAAAATTACTTTGTTTCAGTTACATTATCAATTCCTTTGTACAGTTCTCTTCAGTTATTCCATTTTCTTGCTTGCTTTTGTAGTCAGAAATGAACAAATTTTCTATCTGAGTTAAGAATTCCTCAGCAATGAAGCAATTGGTTATGTTGCTCAGGGTTTTCCTCAGACACTCCAAAAGCTAGTAGAGAATAAAAAGTTCATAATTAAGTACCTAGAAAGTGTAAGAAGAGGGTTTTGTTTATAGCTTTCTAAACCACACATTGACAATTAAATAGGCACCAGTTAAAAATTAACTTGTGTTCAGTAATTCTATGCTGGAACAATGAAAACTCTGCTAAGGAACACAGAGTATAGTACCCTTACAATTTCACATAGAAAGACAAAAGTGGAACTGTTATGTGACATTCTCTACTCTGGACAAACTTGCAACTTTATTCACTCTACTTTTTGGGGGGATGAGGAGCAGTTACATTTACAGAAGAAAATAATCTTGAAAGATTAAAAGACACAGGTCTTCTTTTGATGATAGAGCTCCACAGTCATGGTAAATCTTCCTAAAACCCACTGGACTATCTGTAAAAAGTATGGCAGCATCAACACCCCAAAGTGACACTGGCTTGCTGGCTGTTAAGAAATGCAAACATTCTGAACTCAGAGGATATAAGAGAAAGGGCCATGTGATCCAGTCCTGTTTCATCTTTTATTCTGTTATAAAAGTAATAACATCATGAATGAAATAGAAAAAGAAGTTATGGGGCTATGGCCGAAGTAGTGAGCCTGGTCACTATGTACAAGGCCCTGGGTTCCAAGTCCCAGTAGTCAATAAATTGAAAAACAATGAACCAAACATATATTCAAAATTTTCTATTTCTAATTGCTATTAAAAACAAATCAACAAAGATAAATGCTATGATTCATTACAGAAGCAAAACGAAGTGAAATAAAAGAACTTAAACCCTTTATTTCCTGCTTTAGAAAATTTTAAATGACCATTTAAATGTTAAGATTTTTACTATCATTCTTAAGAATGATTAATTGTTAAGGCTAACAAGGAAACATGGTGCTTTTCAGTTTAATAAAATCAGAAAAATCTCCACTGTGCACAATAATAATCTGCTAAGAAATTTATCAGTCAACACTGACAAATTTATTCTAAAATAGTATTACTTCAGTGTAAGCTTCGGTAACAAAACACATTACTAATTATCTTCTAGAAATTAATTTTAGGAAGGAAAAAGCAATAAAGAGCTACCCAGAAAATGTATCCACAAAGCATAAGGCATCATGGGAAAACACATTGAGATAAATAGCTTTGGATTCTGTGAACAATGGAACCAATTATAATAAAGGCAGCTTACTTTCTGCAAACAAGTTAGGTCAGAATCCCGGCGAAAGATTTTATCCATAGGGACACTGCTGTAGGAAGAAATATGAAAACAAACTGATGAAACAAATACTATAAAGTAATCAGTTGTGTAATAAACTATCACTGGTGCCATACATCACAATTTTATATCTAACTTGGGTTTTCTCTGAAACATAATTTAATGAGAAACACTGCAGATGTGCAGCCATCTCAAACCACAACACATACCTGCGGGAGAGCCTGTATTTTTCTATTATCCATCTTGTCTTTTCAAACACTAATCCCCACTGAGGTTCTTCTAACATCTGTTGTACTTCAAATTTGTAAGGTAAACCTAGAAAAGCATAACGAAACACATTTTTTTCAACTATTTCTTAAATCTCCACTCTCCTTTTAATTACTTAAAATTCCCCTCAGTGTTTTTACAACCATAGTTTGGCAGACCCGCTGAACAGCACTTAGAACACACTGGGCATTCATTAAATATTTACTGGCTGAATGTACTTGGTCCATCAAGCATTTTAATGCTGATCTATTAATAATAATGAAGAAAAGTAAGAGTGCCACTTTCATGACAGTTCTATGCAAGGCACTATAAGAGATAGGATGATCACATAATTTATCACTTAGACCAAGAGACCTTCTGAATGGAAGAGAACACAATTAATAACCATGCCAGAACCAAAGGCTACTGTCTTAGGCAAGCCAAGACATACTGCCATCCTAGTGATAAGCACACGTTATTAAGCATATTACATTGCTGTAACATGATAGGTGGCATTATTCTTATTTTACAAATGAGAAAATGAAGCTGAAACAGCCAAGTAATGTGCAGCAAGTGAGAGTTAAAGTCTAAATCCTATTGTGTTGCCTTATTTCTGAGCCCATACTTTTTCCACCTTTCTATAGGCACCAATCTAAGTCTAGACAGCATTAACCCTGGAGAGGCAGAAACCACGCCTAAATAAAAGCTTTAAACCTAAGCTCTAGAGGAAAGAATGTCTCAAGAGGTAGATAGACATCATGTATGTAGCTAGGAAGGGAAGAGTACCACATAGTGAGCCACCTTAACTAATGCCCACATATCCTTCACATTCCCACATAAAGTTATCTGCAGAATACTAAAGAAAAAGCTTACGGTGTGTTGCATGGCTCAAGTAGTAAAATGTCAGAGGTTCAAAACCCCAGGAGAGGGAGGAGGAGGGGAAGAAGGAAGGGTAAGGGAAAGGGGAGAGGGAAGGGGAAGGGGAGGGGGGTGAGAGTGCCAGAGCACCCAAGCAAGCCACGGACTCTTCATTACTAATGAGTATATGATGCTTACCAGTACCAGGCCTGATGTACTTTACATATGTGAAATCATTTAAAGGACACAGCTACCATTATGTCCTTTTTTTTTTTTTTAAATAAGGACACCGAACCATGGAAGGGTTATAAATTTGTTCATGATTGTATATAAGAAGCAAAATTTGAACCCCAGTCAGTTGGAATTAAAGAATATGTGTTCTCAATATATTACACTGCCTCTTTAGTGGTTTGTTTTTCTTTTTTTGCTATAAGGCTTTCAAGCAAAGCCAGGAATGTGCTATAAAAGGGCTCCCTTCGATAATCATCTCTTCTTCCTCTTATTTCTCACTTCTTCCCTCCTGTTTTACTTCACCCCTTCAGAAACTTAAGAATTACAAATACATTGTAGCACAAGTGGCTACTGAGTAAACTTCTGGTGATAACAATAATGTACCTGACATGCTTTGATTACCTACTGTGCAATTACCACCTATAATCACAGCTACCTACTGAAAAACCTATTATTTACTAAATACTTCAATTCCTCACTCACAAGTTTTATAACTATATGTCCTGTAAACCAGTTTTTTTTCTCATTTTACAAAAGTAAGAAAGACATGAGAGAGGTAAATTAATCTGCCCAAGTTAAAATAACTAGAAAATGTCTCAGCTGGGATCTGAATATAGTTGAGTGACTTCCCTTCTTAATGAAAGCTGAAAATGGGAATAAAAGGAGGTAAACAACGTATTTTCAGCCAGGGTTGATGTGAAAAATATAATACATACATACATAAACTATATATAGCCCCATTTGGTATTAAGAAGCACATACTAAATTTTAAAGAGGAATTAAAGTAAAAATTTCTTTTTGTACACACTTTCTATCCACTATAGTATTAAATTAAAACCAATTCTTAAGTATGTTTCTTGGCTTATACAAGTTCAGGACACTGAACCATAAAAGATATTTTAAAGACAGAACGTGGCCTTTTGGCTAAGATCAAGTATAGTAAAAGTACTGTAACACATGCCATCTCATAGCTTGTGGAAAACCTCAATCTTTGCACCAGGTTTGGAGAAGCGAAACAAAGAACCTAAGATTAAAATTAAAAACTCAGTTTTAACAATGGACAAGTCATTTCAACACAGGCGTCCAACAGAACGTTCTACAATGATAGTAACAATGAACAGCTGTGTCCTATCCAGGAGTAGCTTATCCTTCCCCTGCCTGGGCTAGTTTCTTCACACTCATGTGCTGGTTTTAAAGGTATACTTGAAGGTGTATCTTTCACAATACACTGTTTGTTCTCTGGGAACTTAGCTGCTTTGGTCTTAACTCTGTGTCTTCAAGAGTTGGCAGGGCCCTTGTTGGGTTTCTCCTCCTTCTGCCGTATCTGAAAACTATATACACATTACTGGGGATTAAACCCTGGGCCTAGTTCACACTAGGCAAATGCTCTCATCACTTGAGCCACATTTCAGCACTCTGTTTTTGAAACAAGGTCTCCCTAATTTTATCTTGGCTGTCTTCCTTATCCTTCTGCCTCCTGAGTGTCTGGGTTATAAACATGGACTATCATGCTTACCAATCTGAAAACTCAAGACAGTATATTAGGGGTAATATGAAGCTCAACTGATTTGTCTCCCATATCTCAGTAATCACTTGCCTTTGCTGCCTAAAGTTGTATCCTAAATACCACTGTTTTATTTCCTTCGGTTCTGTGATTGCTTCAGAATGGTCTCTGTTACTTTACTTTGGTCAGAAGTTGAATCAAATAAGCTGAATGGTAAAGGTCACTTAATTCCAATGAATTTAAAGTCACATGTACCTAGTGACAACTGTATTAGATACTATCAAAATAGAGGCTTATGACCAAAACCTAAAAGACTGAGAGAAAAAAAGAATGATTTAAATAGAAAACAATTTAATTAATTAATTTATTTTTCTCCTGTAACTTTTTTGTAAAACTATAGTAATTCAAAGGGTTATGTGGTGTGCTCAGATTGGCATACTGGACTAAGGCTAATGCCACCATTACCCACACAGTAAAAACTCATGGTGGTTGACTGATCCTAGATAGAAGGCTGTGAACTAGGCACTACAAAGACTATCCGTTGTTAGTGTTTGGGTATTTAGTTTAGCAAGATTTGCTAAATATGACATGTGGGTAATGCTGAGAAGTGTTGACCAAATATGTAGCATCCAAGGAATATACTTCAAAATGAAGAGGAATTAGCTATTAAGCAAACCCACTTTATCCTAGACCCTGTGTTAAACAGAATAATAAATACAAAGATCTCATGATTTAACAGGGAGTATACTATTGTAACTGCAGTGAGGTATACAGAGGAAATCCCTACTCAAGAAATAGCATTAAGAATATCCTAGAAGTGTCAATTCTTTCTCTATCCATGCTCCATTCCTTCTTCTAGTCTGTCTCCTAGTCTGTCCAAAGTTGACTGCATCATGAGTAGATATAACCTAAGAAGAACCAAGCTGGATGATAAGCTATGCCAATCAAATTTATTCTTAAGTTAGAATGGGAATTAAGACGTAAAAGCAGACCTTAAGTGCTTGGCACCTGTGACTCATGCCGGTAATCCTATCTACTCAGGAGGCCAAGACCTGAGGATAGCAGTTCCAAGACAGCTTGTGGAGGAAAGCCCATGAGACTCTTATTTCCAATAAAATACAAAAAAAAAAAAAGAAATCTGGAAGTGGAAATGTGGCTCAAATGATAAAGCACTAGTCTTGAGTACAAAAGCTCAGGGGCAGTGCCCAGTTCCTGGGTTCAAGCCCCAGCACTGGCACCAAAAAAAATAAGCAAAAGTAGTCTCTAGTAAGCCCAATGTCACTGGGAGGTGAAGGAAAGCTAGAGTCATTTATGTTTTTTTCATTTATATGACATTGCAGAGAAAGCCAATCTACATTTACAAAAATATTTTCATTAGAACAGGAATTCTGTCTTGTTTTTACTGTAGTCTTTCCAGTGTCCAGCACACACACTGCTTGTCTACATTTTCATCCTTTGCTGATGGAGAAGTGATTGCATTAGGCATCACATCTAGTGTCACCTTCCCATCAAATGCTTTGCACAGTTGTTTCTGAGATTCAGAAATGAGGTTAGGATTGATAAGAGGTTGTTACTGTTGAAAACTTACGATAGGAGCCATCTGGGCTCATTTCCTCACTTATTACCAGGCAGGTCATCTGGGAGTATGGGAAAGGATTGTTTCGATTATACGGACTAACAATCATTCCAATGAATTTTGCACCTCCTCTGGAGAAATAACTCTATAATTAGAAGAAAAACATAGTTTTAGCATACATATTTAAATCAATTATTTATCCATATCAATATTCTAAATATCTAATAGGAAAAAAGAAAACAAAAAGGAACATTACGAACCTCATATCCCAACAACAACTAATTAATAACTACAAATAGAAACCTACAGCAAAAACACACAAGTTGCAGAATTTTTAAAAAAAGTTTTTTCTCCAAGTGCAAACTATATTGTTTCCAATTATATTAATTATTCACTCAATCAATCCCTGTCCTAGTTCTTCCTAACAGTTTTTTAAGTTCCTGTAAGAATTTATTCATGTTGCATTCATGGCTTTTCTATAATAAACAAAACTGCTGACTTTCCAAATGCTTAGATAAACATGTATCCCACCAATTGGGAAGAAAAAAAAAAGGCAAGTTAAATCAAAGTCCCAGCTGTAAAATAGTGGAAATATAAAGTTAAAAATAATCAAAGTATATTTAATAAAAAATCAGAGTGGGAATGTGATTTTGTTTTGTTTACTGGTATTGGTCCTTGAGCTTGAATTCAGAGCCTGGGCACTGAGCTTTTGTGCTCAAGGCTAGCACTCTACTACTTGAGTCACGGCTCCATTTCTGGCTTTTTGGTAGTTAGAGATAAGCGTCTCATGGACTTCTGCCCAGGATAGATTCAAACCACAATCCTCAGATCTCGGCTTCCTGGGTAGCTAGGACTACAGGTGAAAGCCACCAACACTCAGAAAGGGAAGGAGTGTACATAATAGTTTACAGAATAAAACCTATGAGCATACCTGGTATTTAGCTTGTGTGTCAATATCTCGTAAGGAAGGATTAGGGTCAAATGCAGGATGAGAATGATACCATCCAATAACGCTGTAGCCTCTTACCGCTAAGGTTTCTGAGGCTTGGGTTTGTGATACAGGGTCCATCTCACACTGCAGTCCTGTACTCAGGCTGTTACATGGTTCTGCTGCACAAACCTACAAATATTGATCCTTATATTATTACACTGAAATCCTATCAGTTTTATTTTCAAATCAACTGTATTCCGAAAGTGACTGACTATGTGCTAGTATGCATTTTCTATTCTAACTGGGTAATAGCAATTAAGAGTAACGTAAAATGGTAAAAACTGTAACGTAAAATGGTAAAAAAGGATTCTTTTAACGAATGATTCATTAATTACAACAATAATTGGTAGAATAATGCATACCAACTTCAACTGTAAGAATTAGCATGTGTTTTTGGCCTCTTAGTTGTAGTTTTATGTTGGCAAAGGTAACCAGAAGCCAAGGCCTAGTAGTATTCTATCCTTGATAGGAAAAGCCAATAGATGCTTAGTATATAGAATATTAAGAAAATATGTAACTTCAGAGAATTTTTACATTTGCATATTTTCACATATATCCTAAGTCATCTACTTTGGTAATATTCATGGAATTCTACAAAATATTTGTCATAGCAGAAGGATAATAGTAACTAAACATTTTTTAAAAAGAAAGCACCTACTTCAACCACCTTATCAGCTTCTAAGTATCTTCCTCCTAATAGGCCAATTACTTCTGCCATAGAAACATGAGCATGCTAAAAAAAAATACGAGATAGACTTAGACCAAATGAACAAACCCATCTGTCAAAAAAAAAAAAAAAAAAGAATAATGCTATCATAGGATAGACAGTCTAAGTATGGTAACCATGCTTGTCTATAATAAAGTATAATGGGAAGGGAACTAGTTGCTGGAGCAACCAGGACTTAGATTTAAAGTTTATCTTTACTGATGATTGAAATAGTTTGAACCAAATGACTCCATAGTCCTACTTTTCACTTACAAAATGAAGATACTACTTGCCTAAATCTTTTAAGTAAAAACCTTCCACAGAAAAGTACCACAAACACAACTGTTAGAGGTACTGATAGTTTAGTGCAAACAAGGAACCTCCAAATTACAAGTGTTGTGCATTGTTTCAGTAATCTAAAAGGCAGCAGACATGGGATATTAGGAAATAGAAACAGGGTTAATAATGGTAAACAGTCTGCAAAACTCACATTAATTTATTTTCTCTAAAATATGGAAACATGCAATTGTCTGGCTTTTCTCCAAAAGAAAAGACTTAGTTTAGATTCCTTGTAAAAGAGGATAGTCTTCCATACTCTTATGCCTGTAATAAAAATACACAAGAATAGAAATCAGAACAACTAAGAAAACACAATAGATTATCCTTACCAAATCCATTATTAAAAGTGCTTCTGAAGCCACTTTCACCTGAAATGGCTCCTGAAATATAAAAAAAACAAAACAAAAACAAATGGGAGCATAAAAACAGAGATTCTGTTCTCATTAAGCAGAGATCCACCCTTTCTCCTTCACCTGTCCCCAAAATCCTCACTACCACGCAAGGAACAACACAAGCAGAGTTTACTATCTTGGGGTTGTTGTTTATTCTTCAAACCCCAGCACAAAGAAATTCCTTCTTTTCCAGCTATTAATACCTATCCCTGTCTGATTTTTTTGTTTTGTACTGGGGCCAAAACCTAGGGCCTTTTCTTTTTCCGGGCTCTTATCCTTTTATATACACATGGCTTATATACCAGAAAAAAAAAAATAAGTATGCTCTGTCTGATGGAAATACTACTTATGATCATTCATTGATATATAAAGAGTACCTGCTTTTCTTCACTGAAAAAATTACAAGGTATCAGTTGGAAGGGATCAAATGAGCTGAAAAAGGGAAAAAAACCATTTTTAATATAATAAGATTAGGAAGAAAATACTGATTTGCAGATTTGAGCATGTGTTATCAACAATAAGCTTAAATTTTGTATTTGAAATTAAAAGAATTTCTCATGACATTCCATACTACCCTTCTGAAAGAAGTACTGTTCAGATTTGACACAAAAAAAGCAAGAAAGAAAGAAAAAAGGAAGACAATCTGAGAAAGAAATTCGGTTGTCTTAAATTCCTTTAACATTTTCCCAAAGAAACACGATAGTTAGTTTTGACTTATATAGAAAGCAGACTTTAAAAAAATTCATTGAATCTCAACCCAATATCTGATATGAGATCTGCAAGTTCAAGGAAGATAGTTTTCAAAAACACTCCAGTCAATATAGGCCATTGTGCCCCTCACAGAGCAAAGACTCATTAAATGCTGAATGAATAATGAAATGTTCTGCTACAGGAAATAACACAAAGTCCTATGACAAAACTCTAATTTTAAAATGTAAAGAGAAAGAAAGGAACCTAGCCAAGGTTAGATACAAAACCATGTGTAAACCCTGAAGAAACATTAGAAAGCTGTGGCTAGTAAAGAATTGAGGTTCAAAATATATTACAAATAATGCAAAGGTTTTTTTTTTTAAATGCTATATTCATTGAAAGAGAAACAAACATGTTAACAGAATATAACACAAAGAGTATGATATTTGGGTCCCATTTTACCAGAGTCTGTTAGTACTGAAGAGGATACATTTGTTTTGCTTGACAGGAACCAAAAACAGGGCTCCAAATACAATATACATTCAAACTGTATGTCAAGTGAAGCTCACAAGTTTTTAAATTAAATGAATAAAAAGAAACTAAAGGCCAAGACAGATGGGGAAAATATTAAACAGCTTTGAAAAACATGGCTGGGCACTTAGGAAGCATGAACATGACCAACATCAATGTTTGTGATGGCTGTAGAATGAGAAATTACACATGAATTTAAATAGGTTCTGACAAAGCCAGGTGCTGGTGGCATGTGTCTGTAATCCTAGCTACTCCAGGGGCTGAGTCTTCAGGACAGATGCTTGAAGCCAGCCAGGGCACACAAAGTCTGCAAGATTCTATCTCCATTAACCGGCAAATAGCCAAAAATGGAGGTGCAGCAAAAATTGTTGACCATGATCTAAAAAAGCCAAGTAAAAGCATGAAGCCTTCAGTTCAAAGCCCCAGGGCTGTCAGAAAGAAGAGGAAGGGCATGAGGAAAGGAGGCAGGAGAAGAGGTAAGAGGGAAGGAAAGAATGATGGACAGAGAAAGAAGGAATGAGAGGAGGAAAGAGAAAGAAAAGGTAAGGGAGGGAGGAAAGAAGGAAGGAAATAAAAGGAAAAGAAAGAGAAGAGAAAAGAAGAAAAGAGAAGTTGTTTCTGACAAGCTGGAATGACCTGAAATGCAAACCTCACATACAGATTGAGAAAATCAAGTATGTGGATTCCGGATGAGGAATTCAGATAAACGATGATTCATATAGATAAACTTTGTTTCTTATATATTCTACCTACTTCATTTGCATGACAGTGTAAGTTTTAATTTGTTCTGAAAAGGCAGTATATAGATATCAGATTACATATTACCGGGAATAAGGATTTTTAAGTTTTGTCTGGCTTAAATCACAACTCCAGCACTATAAACATTAATATAAACAAGTTACTATAACCTCTCTTTCTACTCAATTTTCTCACCTGTAATATGGGAATGATAATGTAAAACTACTTAAGAGGACTGAAATTAAATGGGCTACTCTAAGTGAAGCATTTAAAATTAAGCTACCACTTAATTTTATTTTATAAATGGCAACTCAAGGCTTATGCAAGAACACAGAACTGCTAGCAAAGTGTTCTATTGGCAGTATTAGACATCTGGTTTTAAAAGAAGTAAAATTATAGTCTATTTAATAGGGCAACTGCAGGAAATGAGAGATCTAGAAAACTTAGATATTTAACCTACTTGATGATCCTTAATTCTACAAATTACATTTGTAATATATATACACTCAAAAACAAGTCCTACAACTACCATGTATAATTAGCACAAAGAGAGAAGTTCAGAGGTGAATGGCCACTGGTTGTAAACAAGACTTCTTTGTAACATATTGGTTGGATCCCATGTTTACGAAACCTGAACTTTAAACTTCAGCTGGAAGGTTTCCCAAACTAATAATTAGTGAAAAAATTTTTTACCATTTTTTAAATTTTTCTAACTAGAAAATAGTAACTGATATTCCTTAATATGAATAATGTAATAAAGCTATTGGATATTTTCCCACAAATTTTCTAACCATGTGATTAAGTTAAAAACAATTACACTTGGCCAGATACTGGGTTGGCGCACACCTGTAATTCTCAGGAGGCTAAGATCTGAGGATCAAGATTTGTAATCAGCACAGGCAGGAAAGTCTGTGAGACTCTTATCTGCAATTAAACACCAAATAGCTGAAAGCAGAGCTGGGTTCAAGTGGTAGAGTGCTAGCTTTGAGCAAAAACGCTTAGAGACAGTGCCCAGGCCCTGAGTTCAAGTCCCCAGGGACCAGCACATACACACAAAAAAACAAGTACTAAGTACAAAAAAATCAAGTACCTTTATACAATGTAAAGCCATACCTTTTTGTTGGTCTTGACGCTTTTGAAGATTTAGTAGACTTACATTTTTCCTCTTCCCTTCGTTTTGCAAACTCCTCAGCAGACAGATGCTAAAAAAATAAAAGCCATCAGTTAATTAAAGAGTATATCAAATACTAAGAGTAGGAATAAATATGTCTTTAAAACCAAATTTAAGAGTGTATGAAATTAAGAAAGATTAAATTGGCACAGGGGGTTTCCTTCTTTTAACAAACAGCAAGAATTTACTGGAAATTCTGTCTGTCTGTCTGTCTAGATAACAGTCCTGGGCTTGAACTCAAGAGCCTGGGCACTGTCTCTGGGCTTTGATACTCAAGGCTAGCTCTTTGCCAGCTGAGCCACTTCTAGCCTTCTAGCTCATTTATTTATTTATTTATTTGTGGCTAATTGGAGACATGACTTTCCTGCCTGGGCTGGGCTGGCTTCAAACCTAGATCCTTACATTTCAGCCTCCTGAGTAGCTAGAATTATTGGTTTGAGCTACCCAGCACCTGGCTGGATAATGCATATCTTAACTCATTAAACTACATAGCCACATTAAAAAAGTATTGTTCCTGCTCTTGAGCTGCCCATGTCAATAAATAGGATCTATCATCCAGATTTGAAAACTCATAATCACAGAAGTATATTTTTTAACCTATTTCAAGTTACTGAGATGTTGAATTTTCTTTCACAATGGATAAACAATGTAATGGTTAAGAGCAAAATTCCACAGTAATAGAGAACCTAGCATGTGTGAGTCACTGTGCTCAATCCCTAACACCAGCAAATCCCCAGCAAAGAGGAAACACTACCATAAAGATTCTAGAGCTAGAATGCCTGGTTCTGCTCCTTATTAGCTGATGACCACAGACAAGATCTGAACTTTTAACAGTTCAGTTTCCTATCGTAATAACAATGCCATGGTGTTATAGTAGAGTTAATGAGTGAATGCTTATATCCAGTCATTTCCTTTTATCACCATTCTTATAATCTAGACAAAATCAACCATGCACCTTTTCCAGAATGTATCTAGTATTCTTCATATGTACCTCTTGGCTTGTGCCACTCTCTAAACCTGGAATGTTTCCATCTACTTTTCAATGATCTTTTTGCTGAGCTTGTGAATCAGATAACCTGTCTTTTGTGAACCTTTTCTGATCACTCTTTGAGGGGATCTTTTTTCATGTGTGTATGTGATTTAACAGTGCCTGGCCACTGTCTCTGAGCTTTTGTGCTCAAGGTTAGTGCTCTACCACTTTGAGCCACAGAGCCATTTCTACTTTTTAGTACTTAACTGGAGATAAGAGTCTTACTGACTTTCCTTCCTGGGCTGGCTTTGAATCTTGATCCTCATATCTCACTCAGCCTCCTGAGTAGCTAGGATGACAGGTATGAACCACCAGCTGGAGAATCTTTTAATTCTTGGACTAGTGTCTGGAACTTACCATAGGTTTTTTTTTTTTTTTTTATCTCCTACTAGAAATATAAATTTATTATGAACAACAGCATGTACTAATATGACTAGAAGATTGGGAATAGGAAATGGGGAAGACATTTAGAGTAACATTTATTGAGTACCTGTGCATGCAGACTTATTGAATACCTAACCGTAGGACCTTTATATATTTGGTCTTTTATTTCTTGTAAAAGGTATTTCTTTTAGGAGGTATTACCCACATTTCATAAATTAAAATATGAGATTCAAGCTAGGCACCAGTGGCTCACGCCTATAATCCTAGCTACTCAAGAGTCTGAGATCTGAGGATCGTGGTTCAAAGCCAGCCCAGCAGGAAAGTCTATGAGACTCTTATCTCCAAGAAACCACCAGAAAACCGGAAGTGGCACTGTGGCTCAAGTGGTTGAGCACTAGCTAGCCTTGAGCTGAAGAGCTGAGGGAGAGCATCCAGGACAAGTTCAAGTCCTATGACTGAGAAAAAAAAAAAAAGTTTCAGTGAGGCCAAATAGTCATCCAAAGTAACAAAGCCAGTAAACATATTCATATTCTTTCCTTTTTATTATGCTGGTTATCTACAAGTTATATATTTAGGGCTCATGTTTATATACACACAAAAGCACATTCATTGCTTGTTATGCCTATGACTTTAGGTTTTAATTTTTTTTGTAGTACTGGAGTTTGAACTCAAGGTCTCCTGATTTCTAGGCAAGTATTCCATCACTTGAACTATGTCAATTGCCCCAGGACTCCAGTTTTTATTAGCAGAAATTACATTTCAGTAGTTATAGCTCAGGATGTCAAATGTATAGAACGATCTTTTAATTGGTGTATCAACATTAGTTAATAAGTATTTAATAAAATGAACTGGGTACATTAACTTCTTGGCCTGGCATATATTATTAAGACAATCAAAGTTCAGAAAATGAGGCATGTTCCTAGTTACCTTTACTACAATGGCTTCCATTTGATTGTTTACTGATAAATTCCAGACAGACAAATTGACATGGGAATATATATGATACTAAGATATACAAATATTTTGCCAATAAACACTGACCGAACACTTTTCAATGATGGCTCATGTGAAAAGTCAAAGTTACCTCAAATGTTTGTCCTTCTAAGTCCTTTGCATCACACCAGTTTCCCCAGGGGTCCCGTACCCTACGTCTCCTTGCACGCTATAAGAGGTTTAAAATAAAGCAAAACGATTAACCTGGAGAAATCACAGCACATTAACATACAAAATTTAAAACAATGACTATCTAAAATGATTACTTTATGTAAACTTAGAAATTCATGTTCAAAATAACATTACTGATATCAGAGTAAGTTAAGAGGAAGAAGACTGCAGAAAAAAGCAGGGTATAGGCCTGGAAGTGACAGCTGGGTTTATTCTTAAAAGTTAGTGATGATTTTGTATATTTTACTTCCATTTCTTCTTTAATTTTCAGTTTCATCCATAAAATACTGTAGACCATCAGCAAAATGAATTCTCTCCAACCTTCTCTACTAAAAACTTTGTAAGGACATACAGAAAAAAGAATAATATTGAGAACCAGAAACAAAATTACTTCCTGGCTTTAAAGTAAAAAATTCACTGATTCTATTACTAATGTCTAGTTTTATAAACCTCATTATTGAATTGTTTGAAATGGACCAACTGCCAAAGGGCATTATAGTACTCATATTATCTCTACCTAGTTATTTGAAAACATTCTTAGATAAGCACATCTAGGTAGAAATGATTTATACTTTAAATACTCAGAAAAATAGCTACTCAACCATCTATACACTTTTATTCTCTTTCTCTTACACTACATGCAAAACTAACAAGATCTTTTTATAACTCATAAGAGACTTACTGGATAACTTTATTTTAAAAATATGATTCACCAATTTTTAAACATTTTAAAATTCACTGATTTCAACATATGAAACACAAAGAGCAATTATTCCAAAATGGAAGAGAAAAAGAAAACTGAACCATAAACCATATAGCTTTAAAAGACAGATTTATAAATCAAACTGAATAGCTGAAGGCCATGTCAGAAACACATTATGGTTCTAAATGGTTTGTAAGTCAATTTTGAGAGCTTGTTTCGTCTTGTATACCAAATGGAAATTGGAACAGAACACAGAAAAGTGCAAGAGAAACCAGTCCTTCTAACAAAGTCATTTGTAAGCAGATATAAAAAATAGGCAAGGGGCTGGGAAGGTGGCTCAGTTGTAGAGGGCTTGCCTTGCATGCATGAGGCCCTGGGTTCGATTCCTCAGCACCACATAAGCAAAAAGAAAAAAGCCGGAAGTGGCGCTGTGGCTCAAGTGGTAGAGCGCTAGTCTTGAGGTAAAGAGCTGAGGGACAGCCCAGGCCCAGAGTTCAGGCCCCACGACCAGACTCCCCCCCCCCCCAAAAAAAAAAACAAATAGGCAAGCTGGGCACCATTGGCTCACACCTGTAATTCTAGCTACTCAGGAGGCTGAGATCTGCGGATCATGGTTCAAAGCCAGACTGCACAGGAAAGTCTGTGACTCTTTTATCTCCAATAAAGCACTCAGAAAACCAGAAGTGGCACAGTGGCTCAAGTGGTAGAGCGCTAGTCTTAAGCTGAATTGCCGAGGGACAGGGTTCAGGCCCAGAGTTCAAACCCCATGCCCCACAAAAAAATGGCATACCTTACTAAAGTAAGGAATACAGTGAAAAGACCACTAAGCAACAAAGCTGACTGCTTACCATAGATTGCAAACGCTGGGCAAGTTGGTAAGCTTCTACTGCATCTTTTCTGTCTCTGATTCGTACTTTATCAACTGGTTGTGGCTTGTTATATACAGCTTGTTCTATTGGAATTCAGAAATTATAAAACAATGTATCATTTGTGAAATATGTTCATTAAGTAGGACAATACATTTATAGCTGAACTCCTGTGATTGTTATTTCATGATCATACATCTGGTGTGCTATCCTGCCTTTCTCAAATAAAGCATTGCTATAATTCTAAAAAAAAAAAAAATTTAATAGCCTCAATATTCAGGGCATTGGGCAAACCAGGCCACTGAAATGAAGAGCAGACCTCAAGGCAGATGTGTATTCTCTATATAATATGAAATCATTTCTATCAGCGAGTTTTGTAGTTGTTGTTTCACTTTCATAGACAAACAATCACAGAATCCTGTTCTTTAGCTATGGAAGTTTTGTAGTTGTTCCTTCGTTTTCATAGACAAACAATCACAGAATCCTGTTCTTTAACTATGGAAGTTTCGTAGTTGTTGCTTCATTTTCATAGACAAACAATCACAAAATCCTGTTCTTTAACTATGAGTGGTGAGGTTCCATTTACCTTATGACTATACACAACTATAACTATTAGCTTTCTACAAGTTCTTGTCATGTTAATTCAATGAGAGGGTAGAATACATTTTGAAATTTGCATACTAATCAACTCCAAACTTGATTAAGGTAAAAAAACTTTTTTCAATGAAAATATTTTAGTGCTTTTATTACATGTAAGACTCCTACACTATTTCCTTTTATTTAATCATTGCTAGATACCATTTCCAGTGGGAGTTCAGCACAGGTTCAGTAATCATTATGAAAAACACTTGGGACAAGAAACATTACAAATTTCAGAATTTTTTGTATTTTAGAATATTTGTATAAAATGATCCCAATATCTGAATCATTTTAAGTGCTATACTGGCCTCAAGTTGTATTTGCAAATTAGATAACTTTTCACTACTTTTCCTAAAATTATATTTCCACTTGATAAAGAACTATGTTCCCAAATTGTTTCTATTTAGATCAAACACTTTTAAAATTACACTTTCAATTTTTACTGTAGATAAAAAAGAAACAGTTCAATCAAAAAAATTTTACAGCAAAATCTTAATATAACACATCTATTCCAAAAAAACTATGGTATATTGTGAATTTTACATACTTAAATCTACTTGAATTGTAATCGCCACAGAAATTAAAAGGTGCTATCAGGATAAAAAATGTTGTTGGGTTTTTATTTTTACCACATCCAAAATTGATTGCTCCTATCAACTCGAGGTATGTATGAATCCGTCCAATACAATTAACATCCCCACAGTTCTTCAGGCCAGGACGTACTGAGGTCTTATTTAAGTATTTCGGTTTGCATATCTCCCTAATTAAGAGATGGAAGTAAAATTATTTTGGATGAATGAAAACATGCAAAAAAGATTTCTGGGGAAAACGTCTAATATATAAGAAACCTTAAGAAAACCTTATTTTACTCCTCTCAATGTGTAAATGTGTAGTAAATATAATACTAATACCCAAGTGTATTTTTTTCTGAAATAAGATATCTTTAAATGACTCAATAACTTACAAGTACATGTATTGTGCTATTTTCTCTTATAGGTATCATTCTTTTTCCAATGTTAAAATCCATAGATTCCAGTTTTCCTAGATTTTGAACTCAGAAGCTTCACAGATCTAAACTCAAATCAACATCTTTGGACAGAAGGTTTATTTGTCTGAAAGAATGTAATACTAGACATTTCCAACTGTTTTTCCCATATGGTGCAAATCTTAGGCCTCATACATGCTAAGTGTTCTATCAGTGAGCAATATAATCAGCTTCTACACGTTTCTAACTCTTAGTATTACTACTTACATATTACTCTACCTCTGCCAAACAAACATTTAGCTAGCTCATAAATGTTTGCAAGTTTTACATTCATTTTGAATCATGATACCAATAAATATTAAGTGCTCATTCTCAGTAACAAACAGAAACAGGTATACAGGAGACTCCAGTGGAATTAAGAAACTCATGAAGACTATGAAGGAAATAAAGAGGCTCATATATGAGCCTAAGACATGTATTTACTGAATGAATGTAAGGAGTTGTGCTAGGAAACATAATTAAGGTTTGAGAGTAATAAAAAAGTTAGTATTAGAAACGAGTTTGTAAGTAACTTATTGTGAGTTACACAACTACCTTCTTTACAACTTTATAAGATACATTACTCTCATTTTAGAAGTGAAAGAACCAGTGGGTTCACAAGGCATTTACTTAAGGAAATGAGTGAAACAGGATTCAAGAACAGATACTATTAATAAGTATTCAGATATATATTTTATCCTATATATATTTGTGCGTTGTATACCAAGCACTGTTTTAGAGAATAGGGCCAAGTTCCTGACTTTACAGAACTAATCTAGTGGGGGAGACCATCAAATAATCAATGAATAATGTATACTACATTGCCAGACTGAAATAGTGCTAAAATGAAAAAGAATAAGAGGACTAGAATATAAAAAACAGGCACAAATTAGGCCTTTCTTTTTTTTTAAATAAGTTTTTTTAATGTGTTTAGGCCTTTCGAAACACAGAACAAATTTAAAATCATAAATCTCATGAAGTCCAGAGAAAATAGAAACTTCCATATAAAAGTTTCAGGATGTCTTGAGAGAAAAGGAAACAAACTGTACAGACAGTAATAGGAAAGCAAGAAAGAACATGTCTACTAAACAATATCATACGAGTATACTGACTTTACCAAAAGATTATCTAAATCAAAAGGCTTTAAACAGAACCCAGTAATCTACACAATGGCAAACAAGTGATAAGTACTCTCAAGACTTCCATTCATCTAAGACAGATGATATATACATTCAATAATCTTTTCTCCATAACAGAGCGCCTTCTATATTTGAAGCACTGTCCTAGGCAGTAGAAAATTACCAATAAACAAAACAGAAATCTGTCCTCTTGTTGCCAGTATTCTCAAAATAAGAAGACAATATATTTTCAGTGGTGATAAGTTCTATGAAGAAGATGAAACAGAAAACAAGAAGAAAATACATTTTAGAGACGGTGTCCAGAGTCCTTTCATTTCTCTTGAGGAGACCTGAATGAGTTAAGAAGACAAGACTACCAAGATCTGGAAGGAAAGATGCAAGATAGAATCATCAAGGCTCTGATTTTGTGAAAACACAAAATCAAGACTGAAGTACCAAATTAAGACTGCAGACTCAGTGGCTATGGCAGTAGATGTCAGTATTCCCAGCATTTAGAAGACTCAGGCCAGAAAATCACAAGTTTGAGACCAGCCTGGATTATACAATAAATGTGAGGCCAACCAGGTTGTACAGAGAGACCTTGTCTCAAAACAAAAAACAACAAAAAAGACTCTGAAATCACCTTCACCTAGGGTGACCCGGAACAAGTTCTTTATCCTCTTATCCTGTGACTCTCATTTTCCTCATCTGTAAAATGAGGACAAAGTTGTCAAGAGGACTAGAGAAAATTTAAATATAATGCATGGCATTTGGCAAGAATTCAGTAACAGCATTGCTTACTGCTTTTTTAATTTTAAAAATTCCCCTAGACAAAGAGTCTACTGCATCTGCTTTTATGGAAGGATACTTTCATCTACAAACAAATCTGGCAGGCCTCTTTATTTTTAAAACTTAACTCCCTATCATTGCTCCTTTTTAAAAATCACCACTCTCATCCCTATTTCTTAAGAGAATAGATTTGAATTCTGTTGAAGAACACTTCTTTTGGTTTTCACACTGTTCTACTAAATCAGCATGTTTAAGTAGAAATACTGAGATGATTTCATGAATTATGGTAATGCTTTACAAAATTACTCCCAATTTCATGAATTATGGTAATGCTTTACAAAACTACTCCCATATAATTTATAGTACCTATGTAAATTATTTTGCCTGATTTAGAATCTAAAATTTAAAGTAATAAATTTAATAATCATAACATTAAATACACAGATTATACCTCAGAGGTCTCTAAGTAACCATTAGCAGTTATTCCTTTTTTATCATGATGCAATCCTTAGCCAGTAGTCAAACCTTTAGTAGTTTAACCAGTACAAGATGACCATGTATCAAGATCAAGAACAAAAGTTCTTCTTTCAGCATATGGGCATCTTTAAAAGCCAAATGTTTAAGTGATATTAACAAGTGATTGATCTAACAAGTTCTTTTCTTTTTTCTGATAACAGTCTGAGATTATAGCAGAAAGCTAATGCAACAGGACAGGAAAATTCTTTTTTCTTTTTCTTTTATTGCCTGTCTTAGGGCATGAACTCATGGCCTTAGTGCTATCCCTGAGCCTGTTTGTGCTTGTGGCTAGCACTCTACCATTTGAGCCACAGTGCCAGTTCCAGCTGTCTCTTAGTAGTTTATTGGAGATAAGAGTCTCACAGACTTTTCTGCCCAGGCTGGCTTCAAACCACGATCCCCAGATCTCAGCTTCCTGAGTAGCTAGGATCACAGGCATGCGCCACTGCACCTGGCTAGGAAGATTCTTAATATAACAGAAGAAAAAAAAACAAGAAACAAAGCAGAATCCCTGCAAAGGAAATGGGAATCCTTATGTAAAGATGGCCTTATACAATTCTTAAAAAAAAAAAAAGAGTAATAGTAATTATGAATGTTTAACGATGGTTTGATTAATAAGTTATTAAGAAAAATTCAACTTTCAGAGTATTCAGGTTAATAAGGTGAGAAGTGCCTTCTTTTGCTCCCTCTCTCATGTAGTTCCAGTAAAATATACCAACAATTTAGAGTGTAAATTTCATGCATCAGAAAATTCTTGTATCCTCATGAAGCCGAGTTCTGCAATCTAAACAAATTTCATGACACCATGCCTTAATCACCAAATGTTTCCTTCTCTTTAGTCAAGACATATGAATAAACCTGGAAAGACACTGTTGCCTAGGTACTTATTATATATTTATAGTTTCCCAACACTGTCCTAAGAAATTGCTTCTTAAAGCAATCATCAGTCACTTTTTGTTTCAAGCTCAAACACTCTAAGATGGATTATGCTAGCAGTAGCATTTTACAAAGTCCACTATGACAAACTTTAAATCTTGACTACTGAAGTGATAATAAAGATGAAAGCTCTCTGGATCATTTGCAAAATTTTAAATTCTGCATAGACCTGACTAAAATACTTGAGTGTAAGGTTTTTAAAACAGCATCTAAATAAAATGTAATACTTACCACTGATCCAAAATGTAATTTCTAATTTTCAAGTAACGTTCTGGTGTTTTAGCTTGTCGCCCCTCAAAAAACTCAGGAATTGCTTGTTTTTCTTCTTCTTGAATGACATTTCTATCTATTTCTACTTCTTGTTCTGGTGGCTTAAGCTCTTCTTCCTCATGGCTTTCTTCCATCATTTGGCAAGGAGAATGAAAAAGCATTTCATTATCACTCATATCTTTCTGCCTTTTACAAGGCTCTAGAGAAACCCACTGTCTGGCATCATCTAGCATTCCATTTTCACCTTGCCCATCAAAGCTTTTAATCTGTTTATATTTCTGATCAATTAATTCAACTGAACTTTTGTCACTGTTGCTCTGTTTTCCAGTCTGTAATGCAATTTCTGAGCCTGAAAGTAGTTCCATTTCTTCTTGTTTTACATTCTGAAGATATTCCTTGGAAGATTTAGAAAAGGGACCAGACTCTGGGTGTACAAATTCTCCATGACTGGTTTCATTTGTCTTACTATCAGCAATGTCTAGTGAGAGAACACTGCTAGAATTCTGTTGTGGTGGTAGGGAAATCAATTCATCTACCTCATCTGTGATATCTACTTCTTCATCATCAGATAATGTTTCAATTTTTATAGCATTCAAGTTGGGATCAGCACGCCCCCTGAGAGATGACAGTGTCCATTCCTTTGCCCCTTTATCTTCATTTTTAACCTGTAGATTAATGTTGCTCTTCTGAGTTGACATTTCTGTCTCCAGACCCAGTTTCACCTTCAGAATCAGAATAAAATCCCCATAATATTAAGACTTTGAAATTTAATGATCCAGCAGACATAACATATTAACAGATATAAAAATATTAAACTGACTACATGTTAATCATACTTAACCTGACATTATATTTTCAGTATGTTTTAAATTCAGAAATAAACCATACTTTTTCAGGTTCACTGAATGCAGTTTCAGCATAATAGTTTGTATTTTAAACCACAAAATTATCTTCAATATGTCCTATTACAGAAATATTTATCCTCTTATAGATAGAAATAACATTTTTCTACAGAGGCAATGAGTAGGTATGACCTTTTCCCCTTGGTTTGTGAATAGGTTGGTCGGGGTTGAAACGAAGGCCTCATCCATGTTAGAAGTGTGCTATATTACTGAGTTACATCTCTGCCCTTGAATATAACTTGAAATGAAAATTTTGAAGCTGGAGGTGTGGTTCGGTTTGTAGAGTGCCATCAGCAAATGAGCAAAAATGTCAGGTTCAAGTTCTAGTCCCAGTCTTGTACAGAAAGAAAAGAAAAAAGAAAGAAAGAAAGAAAGAAAGAAAGAAAGAGAAAGAAAGAAAGAAAGAAAGAAAGAAAGAAAGAAAGAAAGAAAGAAAGAAGAAAGAAAGAAGGAAGGAAGGAAGGAAGAAAGGAAGGAAGGAAGGAAGGAAGGAAGGAAGGCAGGCAGGCAGGCAGGCAGGCAGGCAGGCAGGCAGGCAAGCAAGCAAGCAAGAGAATCTTTATAATAAAGTTTCTGATAAGCCTTGTAAATGGTAGCAAGGGATATGGTATCTTTCAGTGAGAAACTATTTATAGATCCTTTACTGAATCAAGTTCTAAGATCCTATATTTGAGGTTAACTGGCTTACTTTGTAGAAAATACAAAGGCAGCAGGAGGACAAGAAAATTAGCACATACAACTTTACAATAGGCTTTAACAACCTTCCCATTTATGTGCAGTCTCCTGTTTACAATCTTAAAATTTCAGATGAAATTTTGCTTTGGGTTCATGAAATACTAAGTCTGTTATAATACTGAAGTATATCCTCTACCCCTAATCTTTGAATATAACTGAGGACCATGGTGATAAAATAACCAGGTAAGCTTTTATTTATTTATTTTTTATTTAATACCTCAACCTTATTTAGCTACCTTGAAACTACTTTTGGTAGTTGAAAATTGAGGTATATAATGAATCTATTCCAATACTTACCACTTATTCCTAGCTAACACTATGCCAGATCTATCTCGTATACAAGGTACAATACATTTATATTAAAACACGTTTCACTTAAGATATTCCCAAGTTTTATATAATTTTTCCTAGAACTCAAATAAAACATGCTAAAAAAAATTCCATATATCAACCAGGAGCTGGTGGCTCATGCCTATAATCCTAGCTACTCAGGAGGCTAAGTTCTGAGGATCATGGTTCAAAGCCAGCACAGGCAGAAAAGTCCTCGTGAGACTTTTATCTCCAGTTAACCACTCAAAAACTAGATGTGGAACTGTGGCACAAAGTGGTAGAGTGCTAGTTTGAGTAAAAGGGCTTGAGGTCAGCACCTAGGCCCCACAGGCCCTGAATTCAAGCCCTACAACCACAAAAAAAAAAAAAATCCATGTATCAAAATCACACAGCTGAGCCAGGTGTGGGTGGCTCACACCTGTAATCCTAGCTACTTAGGAGGCTGAGATCTGAGGATCATGGTTCAAAGCCAGCCTGGGCAGGAAAGTGTGAAACTCTTACCTCCAATAAACCACTAGAAAGCTAGAAGTGGCGCTGTGGCTCAAGCAGTAGAGCACTTGCCTTGAGCTGAAGAGTGCAGGGACAGCACCCAAACCCAGAGTTCAAGCGCCACGACCAACCCTCCCAATCACAGAGCTGCATCAGCACAAATTTCTTGAAAATTACATCTTTCTAATCAATGTAATCAGCTGTATCTAATCAATGTAATTAAAGTTTTTGATTCTTAAAAAAAATTGAAAAACTTGTGATTAAATAGATTCCATTATCATTTATATTATATTTATCATTTATATCATATTATCATTTATATATTATAATATTATATTATATCATTTATATTATCATTTATAAGCTCTAAAAAGTTTATTCTGAAGTTTCAATAATACCTATACTTAAAATTCTGAAGTTTCAATAATATATATATATACTTAAAAGAAAACATTTTCAGAGGAAACAGTAAGATAAGACTTCTAAGAGTTTCTCTTTGGAAGATTATTTGCTGTATAGGATGCCACTGACCACTTATTTGTTTGGCTGATAAAATTTCAACAATAGGATTTAAATGCTTATATTAAATAAATATTTCCACTCACCATTTTATCTTAAATATTGCTGTAATTAAGTAGGCTATTTCTATTCTGCTTACCTTATTTTTAAAGTACTGTCTGGCATAACTCTTCACTTGTAAAACAGTACGGCTTCCAATTAGCTTTGCAATTTTGGTCCACCTTCGGCCAAATTTAGCCTGTGATATCAAAATGGAAAAATACTCTTTTCAGTTAGCTCACTTATATTTCAAGCAACTGCAACATTTCAAAAAACAACAAATGAAAAATTCATCTTATCTATCTTCTAAAGCAAAAAATGAAACCCCATCAACAGATTCAGCTTTTAAAATCAAAGCTTACCTTCCTCATTGAACTTCGAATTCCAAAAATTGAACAAAATGACTCACAATACCTTTCTGTATGAATTCATACTAAACATTATAAAGTTCTAAATATAAGATATCTTCTTAAAAGAAACAAGTGCCTAAGAGAGAAGTAGATTACATTTTCCACTTGTAGGATCAACTGAATATGTGCACTAATTACAATTGTTCTACTCAGATTCTATTCATATCTCAATATTATCCACAGAATGTCCCACAGCAGATACTCCTATATACGCTAATATCACAGTGAGTTGACTCAGAAATAGAGCAGAATTGTTATCGGTATCTTCCTTTCAATGTACCTCCTAACACCTGAAACTGTTGAGGAAGAACAGAGAACATGGCAGGGGTCCCATATAAAAGTCACCTTTGCAATTTTAGAGATGACTAACTTACTGAAGAATTAATTCTCTTTATCATGAGGTAAACAAAAGTAAGTAAGAGGACAGCATGAAACACTTTTGAAGACAAGAGTAACTGGGTAAATAGATCACTTGGGATGATAGGGGTATAGTCACAAAGAAAATGGGAGGAAGAGAGTAAAAAAAAAAAAACTTTCCAAAATGTTTAACAGAGTAAAAAGATAGTCCTATGCCAAACAAAAAGAAGAAATTCCCTTCAGAAAGATTCAGTCTTTAAGCAAACTTTATCAATGGACTAAGGTAGAAGGATGTATTACCAGTAATTCAGAGGATTTTGTGTGTAAGAAAATATTTTAAAATACCTTCCTGTACATATATTTCTAATTATCTCTGTGTAAGTAAATTCCCATTTGTTTATATATGGATAACGTATCTTTGGAAGGATACAGAAAGAGGAGAGCACAGTTTACCTCAAAAGTGAGGGAGCCTTAACATCTGGTAACTTTAGGTAGTCATCTGAACTTTATTTGTTGTTGTTTTTGTCAGTCATGGACTTGAACTCTGGGCCTGGGTGCTATCCCTCAGCTCTTCAGCTCAAGGCTAGTGCTCTACCACTTGAGCCACAGCACCACTTCCTCATCTGAACTTTGAACATGTAAATTAAGTCTCTTCAACTACCACCAATATCAACAACAATCAAAAAAATAAACCCTAAATTCATAAGCCACTTGCATAAAGGACATATCTATCGAATGTCAAAATAAGACTACGGATCTCATGCAAAATTGTTAGAAACCTTAAGTAAAAGATTGGTAAAGTTAGACTACCATGCAATGTGTTAAAGTGCTGATACAAAAAGTATCAAGAGCACAGAAAAAAATTTTCAAACAGATTAAAAACTTGAAAATAGATTCTGTTTTTACATAAGAACATCATGGAGTATACATATTATAGTCTTAAAATGCATTTTATTTCTCATTCATAAAAATGTTAATATTTAGCCGGGCGCCGGTGGCTCACGCCTGTAATCCTAGCTACTGAGGAGGCTGAGATCTGAGGATCACGGTTCAAAGCCAGTCCAGGCAAGGAAAGTCCGTGAGACTCTTATCTCCAGTAAACCACCAGAAAACCAGAAGGGACACTGTGGCTCAAGCAGAGTGCTCGCCTTGAGATGAAGAGCTGAGGGACAGTGCCCAAGCCCAGAGTTCAAGCCTCATGTTCGACAAAAAAAAAAGTTAATATTTTAATTTGCATTCCAAATCTGTAATTATGCTCTCTATATAATACATAAATATAATCTCAAAATTAGCAAAATACTGAGTAACATACAGCTAAAATACACAATGCAGTCTTGATCGTTTAAAAAATACTAATGATAGTTTTAAAAAATGAAACTGGGCATGATGGCTAATAACTGTTATTCTACGTATTCAGGGAGAAAAGATCTAGAGGAACTATACTTGAGACCAATCCTGCCAAAAATTTAGCAAGATCCCATTTCAACCAACAGAGGGTGTAGTAGCACGTACTTGTCATTCAGGTGCATCAAAATAAATAAATAAATGGGAAGGTCAAGGTGCAGGCTAGCCCAGGCAAAAATGTGAGACCCTATCTCAAAAATAACTAAAGCATCAACAGCAAAGCACCTGTCTAGAAAGTACAAAGCCCTGAGTTAAAACCTCAGTATCACCAAAAAGAAAAAAAGATCTGAATATTTTGCTAAAGATTTCTTTCAGAGTCAGGAGTATTTTCAGAATTAGAACACCATGTTTTCCCCCCTTATATGACTTCTGTATATTTAAAAAGATCTCAGTGAGACACATACAGTAAAGAAAAGTTACTGGTCTTCAAACATGTGTAGTCAAATACATGGACAACATTATCCCAAACAGTCGGAGGAAAAAAGAACTCAGCTGACCACTCAGTTTCAAATACACAGGTTATTACTTGGTTTTGTTCTGTTTTCAGAGAAAACAACTAAATATTTAATAGTTTTAGTTCAGGTACTTTTATTTCAGATGTCATATAAAGAAACAGCCAATTTCTCAGATTTTTATCACTACCAAAAATATGTAACTATCCAATTTTAGTGCCTTGGAAATAGGTGAAAAAGAATTTTCTTGTACTTACACTATAATTGTGAAAAATGAAAGGTAAGAGTAATAGCAATTACAAGCTTGGTCTCTACAAATAAGTTTAATCTTACAACTGTATCAATATTTGCTTCTAGAATCATTTTACTACAAATTAAAAATTGCTCTATTTACCAGCCCTTGTTCAAACAGTTCTTTTTCTTCTATCGTCCACTTTACTGAGTAACTGGCTGGTTTTGTAGGAGAGTGTACCCTGAGGGGAAAAAGAGGAATTGCAAAAAAATTTTCTGAAATGGAACATTCCATATTTATGCAACTAAAGGTTATAGATAGCCATGGGCTAAAATCAATATTTTTTTGAGTCTGTGAATTAAAAAAAACAAAAACAAAAAAAATGCTGCAGCCTCTACCCAGGGGAATAGATTTACCCTGTTATATATCTCTACTCACAATGATAGAAACCCCCAAAATATATGATTTGAGTGAAGATAACACTAAAAACCATCTAAGGAAGTCAAGAGGTAACAGAGGCATGTAAGTTTAAAATGGTTCTACAAATAACTCTTTGGTTCATCTGTATAAATTACATAAATACTGAGCCAGAAAAGAAGTCAGAACTATGACATTACATTTATTTCTTTTTTAAGTTAGTGTTTCAAGCAATGAACAACCATTAAAAAAAAAATCACCATTTACCTTTCCATTCACTTTGTTTATTCAGCAAAATGTAAATGCCAAAGGCTGCACAGCGTTCAAACTCCTGAGCACTTAGAAATCTACCCTTAAATAGACCATAAACTTGCAAGTCTACAAACTGTAAATAATGTCAAATTTTATCCAATTATAAAGATATTTTAAAAGTTAATTTCTGTAGATAATTTTGTGCATGTGCGTGTGCTGGTCATAGGACTTAAAATCAGGACCTGAGCTCCTTTGCTCAAGACTGGCACTCTACCACTTGTGCCCCATCTCCACTTGTGGCCTTTTGGTGGTAAACTGGAGGTAAGAGTCTCACAGACTTTCCTGGCTTTGCACTGTATTCCTCAGCCTCCTGAGTAGCAAGGAATACAGGTATAAGCCACCAGCACTTGGCAACTTCTGTGGGTAACTTTTAAAAGCCACAAATCAAAGTTAATTTTGTTGAAAATTTAAAATTAGCTGATAGAGCAATAGGAATCAAGCCAATTCATATTAGGTAGGCGCTTCTAATAATGTTTCCCTATAGCTCTAGTCATCTTTTCTGTAATATGAACTCCCTATAAAAGGTCATTAAAAGAATTTGGCAAATAAACAACATAAAATTATGCATTCCAACTTCTGTACAAAACACTTTGTTTTTACATTTGTTTTTCAATCAAGAGTACCTTTCCTCTAGCCAATTATAAATTTAAAAAAATTCTCTCATAAACTCTAACCAATCAAAAAGGTTTAAAAATATAAAACAAATACATACATGATTTTTGCTGTTTTCTGCAGACTGCACATGTAAAAAGAAAAATAAGGAAGCCTGTGAAAAAGTTTCTAAAAATACAACTCATATTTTTAATAGTATTATAAATTGATTTTTTACCTGTTCATGTATTTTTTATTATCTTCCTTTTGATCAAGCCAGAATTTTCCTGGATGTGATTTTTTTGATAAATAATATCTATATAATTATTAAAGAAATTTAAAAATTGTTATTGGTGATAATGCCCTTATGTGATTTATAAAATGGGCATTCCCAGACTCAGAGTTCAGTAAAACTTAATATTTAAGTCTACCAAGAAATTTCTTCTCAAACTTCTTCAAAGGAGCCTACTATATAATACTGTTATATTCGTCTGAGACATTAATCATTTAGCAAATATTTACTGTTTATTATATTATATTATGCATTACAAGTAACTGTATTGAGGACAAAATTATAAAAAAAAAACCACCATCCTAGTCTTCTATGCTTCTACTAAGTAACTGATTATGTATCTCTTATGCTTATATGTAACTAAATATTTATATAACCCTTATTCTATTTGCTTCCATATCTGAAAAGGAACAAGTGGCTACTAGCCAGCCACATGTGTGACTTCTGAGCATTTGAAAATTGGCTTGCATGAACTAAGATGTAATATACAAATAAAATACACATTGGGTTTCAAATACTTAGTATGAAACAAAGACTGAAACATTCTGCTAATATGGACAAGTATTGAAACAAGAGTATTAAAATTAAATATGTATTATATAACTAAAATTAAGTTTGCTTATTTTAAGTGAAGCTACTAGGAAAATTTATAATACTTATGCTTCTTGTTGAAAAGCAATAATCTAGATTATAACTGCAATGTTTAGGGAAAGTTAGCAAACAAGAAAACACAAAAGGGGATAACCTACAATAATTAAAGTTACAGATTCTAAAATTTACAGTAACAAATAGGAACAGGAAGAACAGAAATTATGGCTTACTGTGTAGAAATCTATGAAATGCAAACAGAAGAGTTAAAAATAAATCTGTATTTATTAGACTATTGCCAAAAATTCAATTGTTTTGTTCATTCCTTTCATCATACTTGTAAGAAAACCAAGTCCCAAGAAGTTAATTACAAACAGCAAGCACAGATGAAGGAAATCCCAAGAGGCAGCAAAATGGCTGGACCTTAGGGAAGTATTCACAAATTTGGAAGAAAAATGTTCATTCTGCTATATATGTTTTGTGTTTTTTACATAAGTTTCTTCCCCCAAAAAAGTTATAAATTGTAAGAATTGAGAATCAGTTGAGAATTTTGCAAATTCTAATTCTGTGTCCTTGGGCAAATGGACATATTTGAGTTTTAGCTTATATAACTAAGAATGAAACTGTGGACTTAGGTTCTAACTTAAATATTCTATAATTCCTCCTCAGTATTCTTATATCATAAAGAGTTGGCTGAAAAGATGAACTGGTAGTAAAGCAGAACCTGAAGAATACAATGGTGTCTTCTGTATCAGGAGGTAATGTGATAACAGCAGTATGCAGCTAAATAAAACTCATCTAGTAATTACAGTGACCTATTTCTGTAACTTTTGCACTGCTTTTTTTTTTTTTTTTTTGGTCAGTCATGGGGCTTGAACTCTGAGTCTGGGTGCTATCCCTCTCCTCTTCAGCTCAAAGCCAGTGCTCTACCACTTGAGCCACAGCACCACTTCCTGACAGATTTTTTTTTTTAACCTTGAAACTTTTACGTTCTTCATAATCAGTAAAGGATACTCTTCTTCCAACAACATTTTCTCAATTACAGCTTTGTTCTCTTCACTGATAGTGGTATCCAGAGTCCAAGGCTATTTAAAAAAAAAGTTTTATTAAATGTATTAATTTGTTTTGTTAAGTAAAATACATAATTATATAATAACAAATATTAACAGCCTGTGCCTTTGATTCTCACAATAACATTATGACATAGGCATTAACATTTCATATACACATCCATCTCCCTGCTAGCATTTCCAATGAAAGAGATTTGACTTAGAGGCATATATTCTGGATTCCAGGGTTCATGTTCCTAACCCATGACAGGGTAAAATGGCTGATATCATGTACAAAAGAACATGATATCAGACATTCTACTAAACACTTAACCTAGTTCCAAAACTCAATACTTGTGTCCCTCAGCAACAATCTCTATAGATCATCCACAGGATGGATGGATCCTATTGATCCATCTATGGATCAATTCTCAAGGTTACATATTTTCAGCTCATAGTGCTTTTCCAGGCTCTCGACTATTTTATCAACTACTCATTTGAAATTTCCACTTAAATATATAATTGGCTTCTCAAAGTTAACATAACAGATCTCATTATCAGGTCTCCATCTACTTCTTCCCCAGCTTTTCCAATTTAGCAAAATATATTAATAGTCACTAAGTGAATCTACAAAGATAGAATTGTGTTTTTCCTTTACCTTAATTCTGATATCCAATCTAACATAAAGCTCTACTTCTAAAATATAATTCAAATCTATCCGTTTTATCTTTTCTGCTACCAACCAAGACAAAGATTACTATAAATGTTTCCTAAAGGGTACTTATAATTTTATTTCTGCTTCCCTCCCTTCTAATATTTATTCATTGAGCAAGCAAGATAAATGTTATAAAAATGAGCCTACATCTGTATTAAAAATATTTATGAAATGTATCAATGCTTTAGTTCACTTATAAACAATTAAAATGCTTTGGCATGATCTAAACCATAGGCAGAGATCTTACATTACTTTTCAACTGTGTCACTTTTTTCTACCACATTCTACACAGAGATTAGAGTTCTTTCAACCACAGCTGTTCCATTTGCTGTTTATTCTGCTTCGAATTTTACTTCTCATCCATTCACATATCTACCTAGTCTTCCCATGACTTTAAACTTAAATACTTCCTCAACATTTTCTTCATTCACAGCTTTATCTTAATTATCCTCCTACACTGAGTATTCTGTCAATACTTTGATTTTTTTTTCCTTCATAAACTGTAGTAGGGTTTTTCACTTGACTTTTCTTTAGAATAAAAGCTCCTTGAAAGAAGGGCTATGTCTATCTTGATTATAATTGTATTCCCTAAACCTGGCCCAGTGTCTGGCACATGGTAAGTATTCAGTAAATAATTGTGAAATAACAAAAACATTCTGTGGTATTACCCATTTCTTAAATTGAAGAAACCAAGACTCACAAACTTGAGAAGTGGTAACAATTTGTACCTAACTCCGCCTGACTCCAAATAGCCTCTACCAGACCATTTTTTAGTTAAGAAAGACAGTTCTCATATTTTCAAAGTGAAGTACTGCTTCTTTAATTTTTGAGAACAAGAACTTGGGCAATGAATAATATTTAACAAAATACTTACAATAAGGCCATTCTCATTTCTCCATGAATCAAGATAGTGATCAGCATGTAAAACTGATGCTTCATTTCCATCATTTCTGTAATAATTAAGGGGTAAAAAATTATAATGTCTTAGTAAATGGCTTTAACTTATATAGCAAAGAAACTAGCCAGCTGTTCATGTTAAGAAAATAGTTCCACACTCTCCTCAGCAGATTTAATACTACAGAAACACCCACTTTACTTTTACCCTCTGAGGAAAAAAATAACCTAAATGAACCAAAAATCCAGATTTATCTGTGTGGGGGGAGGTGTATGTGTGTATATAAACTCATTCAACATTATTAAATTCTTTAGTTGTATCTAAGCCATAACATCTACCATTTCCAATACCACCCCAAAATGAAGGAAAAAATGAAATTAGAAGAATCAAAATAGAAAGTAATAAAGGAAGTCTTAATACCATCTCATAAAATTTTTTAAATAATTTGGGTTATTTGGAGGATTCCTACGTTCATGGAAAAATCAATCTTAGTTATTTCTCTCATTCATTTTATTGAACTAATACATGACAATGTACACTTCATATGAAAAAAGGTTTAATAGTTAAGTTTTAGGGGTCCCTATCTATGACATAATTTAGCATTTTACTTTTGCCTGTATGAAACTACAGTTTCTGAATCAAATTACTGAGTATTTTTTCCTCAGAACTAAAATTTTGGAGTTCTAAAAGAGCAAAAACTTATCAATTAACATATATACCTTTACCTTTAATTAGACCTATAATGGTTACAACAGACTGAGGGGCTAACAGGTATTCTCTACCATCAACTGAAAGCAGTAGTGTCTTTCAACTGTTTATAGCACACAAGTTTTAACACATGTCAAATCTAATCTAGACAAGGTTAAATACAGGTTATAAGACATATTAGCAGAAGGAAAGCATTGCAGAAATAACTAAGTCTTCCAAGAGTATAGGAGGTGGGACTCGTACCATATCACATTCATTGCAGAAATCTTTTCATTACTATTCCTTAGTAAGGATCAGCAACATCCACACTCTGATATATACATATGGACACCAATCTGAATCTTTATAGGTACCACAAGTTAACAGGTTTAAACCTAAATCACCTTTCCTTCCAAATCTAGTATTCTTCCATTGTTATGAAAGTTGTCTTAGCCAATGACACTTCTATTTTTTTCATTGCCCCAGCCAGAAATACTATAAGCCTGAAATATAAGCCTCCTTCATAATCCACAGTCTGTTGCCATATTGTCACTTTTTTCCAAAACAATCCTATGGTATATCCATACTTAGCAATGAGGTCCCATAATTTCAGGTCTTAGTGTTTTCCTGGGCAAGTATAAGCAATAAAGACAAGCCATTTATCTTCCTTCCATTTACCTTCATCTGACATACATAGTTTATATGAGCTTTTTTCAACAAGAAATTACTTCTGAACATGGCTTTTTATAACTGTTATATGCTCAGGGCTTGGACTATAGAAGGTACTCCATCAACATTTGTTAAATGAGCAAAGAAGATGTATATGGACCACGAAGGTTTTCTGTAGGTAGGTAATGAAGAATTTTATGACAAAACCAATTGGAGAATGAAGGGAATATCATGATCAGATTTGCATGCAGGAAAGACTATCTTCAGGAAATAATAAAAGGGGCCAAGGAGTAATAAAGTAATAGTGATTAAGGTGAGAAAGGTGGTAGTAACCTATATCTAAAGAATAATCTTTGCCATTAGCTGCTTAAAACAGAATAATCAGCGTAACCAAGAGGAGTGAGTACATATAAGAGAATAGTTAGACAGGATGAGCAAGCCCTTAATAACTGATAAAATGCAGGAAATGGAAATTAGGAAAAAGACTGAAGTTCAGGTTTGTTCTCTGGGTGACTGAATGGATGTTGGTGCTGCTCACTGAACTAGGAACATTAGAAAGGCAGGTTGGGAATGTTTGTAAATTGAGACTCAGGTACTTGTGAGATACCCAAATGCAGATAGATTCAGAGTTAGGCAAATGAGTCTGAAGCTTAGGACAAAGATTTGGTTGATAAGAGATTTTGGAAATATCAAGTATTAGGTTGAACTTAGGTAACTGACATTTTTGTAGGTCAGAATGGTAGGATATTGGCAATACTGCAGTAGTGATAAAATATCATATAGAAATTAAGTCTGAAGAGATCCAGGGCTATGTGTACATAGTTCTATGACAAAACCTCTTCAATCTCATGACTTAAACAACAAGAAAAGATGAGATGAAATGGTAGAAGGAAAAGGTAAAATGCTATCTTTTAACTTTGTACCTTACACTTAGCAAGACCTTACAAGTAGTATGTTCTCAATTCTCAAGAGGTCCACAAATGTTCTGTTGTGCTGTATCAACACACCTCAAAGGGCATAAGTCAAACTCAATCACTTATTGTAGATCCAACACTATGACGCATCATTTGTCAGAACATAATGAAAATGCTGCTCCTTGAAATTATATAAACAAGGCTCTGACCATCAGAAACCAATATTTGTAATTTCACTTTATGACATCAACACTACCTAATGCTCAATATGAAAAAAGAAAGAAAAACTACAGTCAGAAAAGTTACAATAGACTACGGAAGCAGCATATAGTCAATGCCATCAGGTGATCATCATTGTCTCCAAGACAAATTCACTTCTTTATAGACTAAATGATACATTCCTGACTACTTTTCTCACTGACTTGTGAAAATTTTATCAAACATGCAAAAAATACTTAAAATTCAAAAGCTATTTTAAAAATATGAACATTAGGGGGCTGGGAAGGTGGCTCAGTGGTAGAGCACTTGCCTTGCATGCATGAGGCCCTGAGTTCGATTCCTCAGCACCACATAACAAGAAGGAAAAAAAAGCTGGAAGTGGCGCTATGGCTCAAGTGGTAGTGCTAGCCTTGAGCTGAAAAGCTGAGGGACAGCGCCCAGGTCCAGAGTTCAGGCCCATGACCGGACCGGAAAAAAAAAAAAAAAGAACATTATTATTATGAAAGGTTCCTTATTGATCTGCACAACTTTGGATGACTTTAGACTCAAGTGACTATGCAAATTTAATTATCCCTCACTTATTTTTTATAGTGCTTTAAATAGTTTACTTGAGCAAACCCTCCAGAATGGCTTTTTGACAGTTAACTGGAGATAAAGAGTCACAAGGCCTTTTCTGCCAAGGCTGGCATCAAACAATGACCCTCAGGTCATAGTTCCCTGAGTAGCTAGGATTACAGGTATGAGCCAGCAGGCAGAGAGAGAATTCATCGTTTTTCCTTAATGCTTCATGGTTAGGTCTGATATGTAATATATGAAACTGCCAAGTTACAGGTAAAAAATAATCTAGTATTAGGAACTCCATAAAGTTCAACTTAATGTTATTGACAGTTACAAGTCACTTTACACAACACTTAGAACTCAGGTCTTGAGAGTTCTAGACCTCTTCCAGAAGGAGACAAATTCCTTACTCAAAAAGAAAGGAGGTTCTATTTAAAATAACAGGCCCTGGAAGGAAGGGTGAGAAAATGTAGTTAATTATATTCAACGTGCATCATGTAAAAACTGAACTAGTAACTTGACGGTAAAGGTGTGTGTGTGTGGGGGGGTGTTGATGAGGAGATGGTGGAAGGAGTGACACTGATACAAATTTATCACCCACAACCTGACTTATGGAACTGAAATCTCTGTACAACTACAGTCCTGCAGGACTGTCTTCCGTGATTTCACCTGAGCTTGCCAATATCCATGCTTTTTTTCCGTTTACACCTGGGCGCTGTGGGACTCAGACAGACCGTGCGCCTGTCACTCGGGGAAGCAGTAGGGCCAGCAAAGACAGAAGGAAGACCTCCAACTGTTCCCCTCTGAAGTCTGACTCCTTTCACGTCGGTCACAACGCGCCTCCCGTGGCAGGAGCGAATGCAATGACGGGCCCGCGGGGGCCGGAGCTCGCGAGGGGCGGCAGGAGGGTCCCTGCGCTTCGGGCCCGTCGGTGAGGCGCCTGGTGCTGGTTACTGTCCGGTGGATTCTGCGATGGAGTGGACGTGAAAGGAACCGACTCGTGCTTCCACTGCAGGCGGCAAAACGCGAAAAGCCGCCCTCCAGGGCCCCGGGCCCGCGCGCCGGGCTCCGGGACGCCGGCGGCCGCGATGCGCCGGGCCACTTCCGGCCCAGGCCCAGGCCCCGCCGACGGCCCCGGGAACACCTGCGACGTTCCCAGGACCCCCGCTCACCCCTGGCGGCTCTCCCAGCCCCGCGTCCCTCCGCGCCCCGGCCAGACCCAGTCACTACGCCTCACCCGGGGTGTCCGGCTGCCACCACGTCCCCTTCGACATCCACATCCGCCTCTTCTGCCGCCATGATGGCACCTGACCCCGCCCGTGCTCCCGAGAGATCTCGCGAGAGATCAAGAGGCTGGAGGCGCGAGACCGGATGTATCTCGAGACGAGAAGCTGAGCCTGCTCCGACCCGAGCCAGGGGGGCGGGACTTCCAGTGGACACCCCGCCCCCCTCCCCCAGGGGCCAGTGTTGGTTATTTTGAATTGGTCGGCCTGGGAAAACTTAGGAAAGCGGCCCTGTCTGGACTTCTCAAGCGTATGTTGTTGAGCAAATACTTTTCTCTTGTGTAAAATGTAGAAAAACAGCAAATGGCTTTCTAGATCAAAAGTCATGCCAGATCTGCTTTCCTGAACTGTGCAGTGCAGGTGGCAGACTGAAAGTCAGTGTCTCAGCCTCCGTCTCTAACTCTGCCTCTGCCTCTCTCTCTAACTCTGGATCTCCGCCTCTTTCAACAGTTTTAAACATTGATGTGAGGATAAGAAGTTAACTTGTAATTTTTATAGAGATCCTTAGAATTTAAAAATCACTTTCATAGCTGGGCGCTAGTGGCTCACACCTGTAATCTTAGCTACTCAGGAGGCTGAGATCAGAGGATCGTGGTTCAAAGCCAGCCCAGGCAGGAAAGTCTATGAGAGTCTTTATCTCCAATTAACTACCAGAAAACTGGGAAGTGGCGCTGTGGCTCACTAGCTAGCCTTGAGCCAAAGAGCTCAAAGACAGGGCCCAGAGACCGAGTTCAAGCCCCATGGCCAACAACAAAACAAAACACAACTTTCATGACCATGAACCCTTAGAATAATGCCCTAGTAAGGTAGGTACGTATGAGTTATATTTCACAGGTAAGAAAACTGAGGCTCAGAAAGTTGACAGAGCTAAGATTGCATGCCTTTTTGACTGTTGAGTAATACCATCATATCTGCCAAAAAAATGTGTGCTTTTCAAGAAATTAGACATTGCCTTTTACTATACTTCTACCTTAGCATATGTCATTTGCATTGTTGTAATTATTGCTTCACCTGTCTGCCTCCTCCATTGAATTGGGAATGCCTGAAAGACAAACCTAGTTCTTACATGACCATTCAACATGGTGTCTAACAAATAATAAGTTCTTAATAAACACCCATCAGGTAAATGAATGCAACAATCAACAAAATGTACCTACTTCTCACAATTTCCTGTTTGTCCCAAATCACCTGTGTTCCCAGGGCAGTACTATGAATATTGTAGCAGAAGATGGAGAGCAAGATTTGAAAAGAGAGAGAGCCAGTATTCAGAAACTGAACATTGTATGAACTCCATTGTCAGACCACCTGGAGAAGCGTGCTTTCTATTGTTAAAGGGTTTATCCAACGACCACTCCCAATAGTAACCCCAAACAGCATAAAGAAGGTATTTTAAGCTGCTTGTCAAATTTAATTTAGAGCAAGGATTTATTTGTTGTGCTTGGCTAAACAGTTAAAAGAAGAGAAAAATGGATATGCCTTTCACTGACTTTATATAGCAAATAGAGATTGGGACCATGACAGGACTATCTAAATATATATCACATTAAATGAGAAGAGCACCTCCTAGAAGAATAATTCAAAATAAAATGTGTACGGTGTCTCCTGCAATGCTGTAATAAAGGTTTCTCTGTCTATCGCATCAGTAGACATTGAAATATATGTGGAAGAAAGTAAAATCCTGTGCCACGTCCAAAAAGCTAACCACTTGTGGTTTCTTAAAGTTAACAAGAGGAGTTGTGGAGTTACCAACAGACATAAATCTGGCAAGCAATGGAGCAGAAATTCAAACCAAAATTAACTTCAGTGGTGGTGTTTTTCCTATGACAAATATTTTTCCAGTGGTGAGTGTGTGTGTGTGTGTTTGTGTACGTATATGTGTATTTTTATAAAAGAATGTACCAGACACAGTAGCTCATGCCTATGATCCCAACTACTTGGTAGGCAGAGATTGGAAAACCAATTTCTTGGCTAGCCCAGCCCCAAAGTTAGGAAAATCCTACCTTAATAAGTCGGGTATAGTGGTGTGTGCTTAGCCTCCCAGCTATACTGAAGGCTGTAGGCAAGTAATTCGTAGTCTAGGCCAGGCCCAGGTAAAAATTCAAGACCTAACCTGAAAAACATCTAAGCATTAAAGCGTTGGGAATGTGGTACACATAGTAGAACTCCTGCCAACCAAGTGCAAGGCCCCAAGTTCAAAACTCAGTACTGTCGATCACACACACACACACACATACACACACACACAGGACAGATCACACTTTATAGCCAGTTGCAAATGGAAGTTTTAATTCTTTATGCAAGCAATCATTTGTCAGGCTGGTGGCCATATCATTCTTGACAAATTTTGAAGTCTGGCCACTCTGCACATTGAGGGCCCAGCCAGGCTGCAGTCTTCCCACACGTGCTTCCCACTGCTGTACATGTACCATGTCCCTTCACTTTTCATTTTTGTCCTAAAGACTAAGAGCCAAAGGACCAAACTCGAATTAAGCATCTTTCTAACTCCATACCTTGTTAAGCCCAGGAAATATTCTAATGATTGTACATTTAGCTTTTTCTCATTAAAATGTACTTTTATTTTTAGTGCTAATTCTCTTTAAATGTGTGTGTGTGTGTGTGTGTGTGTGTGTGTGTGTGTGTGTGTGTGTGTGTGTGTGTGTGTGTGTGTGTGTGTGTGTGTGTGTTGTATTGGGGATCAAACCCAGGTCCTATTTCATACTATGCTCTACCACTGGGCTGTATCCCTAAAACTATAATTATATATTTTAAAAATGAATAAAATATCTATAGTGCTGTAAAAGGGGAGGAAGATTACTTATGGACAGACAGGGCATATGAGGACCAATAGTACCAGATCTCTTTGATATGTAAGGCAGTGTCTTCTTTGAACCTACCAAGAATTCTTCCAAGAAAGCATTATCACTCCTTAATTTAAAGGGAAGGAAACTAAAAACTCAGAGAGTTATGGTTTCATGGATAATGAGTACCAGATCTGGGATTCACATGTGAGCCTTGCTGGCCCTCTATGCTTATTCCATTGTATTTTCACATTACAATGGAAAAAATAGGGTATATATATTTGCAATGCTCTGTGAGCTAATAGCATTCTATTTGGTATAAAAATAAATCACAAGTAGATGATGTTCTGGTTCTTTTGAGTTGCTGAAGTCAAGAAATGAGTAGAAAGTATATTTTAAGGATGAGAGCTTTGGCCCATGAGTTTACAAATTCCTAAATGCAGTTATCCCCTTTGCCTTGCTCTCTTCCTTTTGCTGGCCTTAAAACAAAGTTAGCAGAAGGTTCCATGCCTTTAAACCCTCACCTTTGTTGTAAGGGAACACTGAGTCAATAACATGCATGTCTCATATTTCAGCTACATTGGTCTTGAATCCTTTGGGAGACAGCTTGCTCACTTCTTGAGTCCCTCACCCCCCATTTCTAGTGAAAAAAAAAAAGATCACTGGTTTTTTATTGAAAAGACAAAGTATAATTGCAACATTAATCCATAAAAGCTGGCATGTTAGCATTCATGCTAATTAGTTCAGATTTGTAAAGTGCTTTAAAAGCAGGAAGTGTGGTACAACTGCTCCTAATGTTATCATTACTTTATGAGCTGAAACTGTCAGCTAAATGACTGCCAGGGATTCAAAAAAGTTTGCATTTTAAAAGTACAATAGCTGGTATGTAGGGAGGAAAACCGCTCTATCTATACAGAGGTGAGAGAACAGATGAATGCAGACATAGATTCATGGGCTACACTTGGCAGGAATTGGATATGGCTTGAATTGTTCCAGGAAATCAAGCTGCATTTTATTTGCCTTGCCCTCTCCAATTCCCTGAAATCACATAAGGTAGCTACTGAAAAAGCTGTCCTCAGTATGTTGTAAGGAAAGTCTGCCAAGCCACTCTTACATTTTAATTACAGTAATGCTACATCCATCTGACATTATTTGGAAGAGCAAAAAAGTGATGCCTGCATTAATGAGCTCCTACTGTGTGCCCAGGCATTTTACATATATTATTTCTTTACAGTCGGCATCAGGCCTTTGAGATGGGAATTGTTACTCTGTTTACAGATGTGCTAACAGGCTCAGAATAGTTAAGTGGGTAGCTTGGAAATATGGCTTATCTATCATTATGCTGTCTTAGCTTGGGACCAATAGCATCATTCAGACTTCTCAGCCACCAGCAGAGCTCCAGGTGGGTAGGCAGAGCCAAATGTGGGTCACATGCCCACTTTGAATCAGTGCTACCAGGACTACATGGACTAAGGAAGAATGGTGCCTTTTAACCAAAGTAAGTGTAGTGTATAGTTTCAGAAAGGACTGAAAGGATGTTGGATAGGCAAAACAACAATGCCAACTGTGTTGTCCTAAGTTCTAATTCCCTATTGTCCCTTTAATCTATTGGCTAGTTATTTTGGACCTCTCTTAGTACTACATTGGACAAGTTATTCAACTACTATAGATTCTCATTTCTCCATTTCTAAAATCAAAATGGTCAAATGGCTTATAAAATAATCTTACCCAAGAGTAAAATTCTTGAATTGATCTGCCAGACATTTATTGAACAAACAAATTGACATTTATTGATCATAACAGGGTAGGGCAGTGTTGGAGTTTGCATAGGTATGTAGTCACTGGTTATTTAAGTGTGAACCAGAGTCAAAATGCCTGGAGTCCCTACCTCTTCTCCCATTCCCAGTCCATCCACATTTGCAAGGGGATTCTGGCTCACTCACTATCTCTGATGGGCCACAATTTCTGACTCAGCCCTGATCTATTACTGACCTTCTGGAACTCTGGCTCAAAGTTGCTAGATGTTCTGATTTTCCTTGTAAGGACAGATAGAAATCAAGATTAATTGTGAAAACTAGCTCAAACCTTAAAAAACGTAACCTATTGAATCAAATACTCATGTGGGCTACGTCTGACCCACAGTTTTCATTGTTGACCTCCATTCTCTTGTTCCACATGTTAACCACTATTTTTATTGGCTGATATGCCTGTCTATCCCATTATTCTGAGAATAAGAAGTTTGGAAAACATGCCTTTGCTTCTCTGTATCTATGATCTGGCATAATGCTTGTGACATAGTAGACAACTAAGTGATTTTTGTTGAATGAGTGACTCAATAGGGAATAAGACCAGAAGTTTTAAAATTAAAAACAGAAAACTTAATTATCAGTGTACAGGTATTTGATTCTTCAAATAACAAAAAATAAATAAATTCTGAAAGCAACTGATACCTTATCTCCTTAGGATTGCCACTGTCAAAATCAGAAAATAAATACTGAGCAGGTTATGAAAACATTGGAATCTTTGTACTTTGTCAATGAGAATGTAAATTGATGCAGCCATTATGGAAAATAGCATGCCTTATCTTCAGAAAATATTAGAATATCCAGCAACACTTTATCTATGAAAAAATTAGCATTCATATTGATTCCTTTGGCTATTCTCCTCCTTCCTGTGTGACCCTACGCCACTCAACATGTGCTGTCCAGCACTCCTCACTCTGGATGGTAATTGTTTGAGGCCTTGCATGCTGGAGAGCTTTTTCAGTATAACAGGGTTGTATCTAAGTGATCCATTCCTAATCCTTAGCAAATGTCCCATCAGTTTGACTGGCTTGTCTTCTATTATGAAGTCAATTGTTGTCTCCAAGGTTCAAGATAGTCAATCAATTCCATGTAATATTTAGTATCTGCTGACGAATAAGAAAGACAAAGTCCTATATGCTGATGTGACTTCCTAATAGATGATTGAGGCAATAAACAATACACACACTAGATTAATTATACATTTGTGCAAGGGCTTAAATACTAGGAAAAAGAAAATATGCAGTAGGATAAGGAGTCTAGAAAGTATATTTTGAGGATGAGAGCCTTGTCATGAGTTTACATTTTTTAAATTTATTAATTTTTTATTGCCAAAATGATGTACAGAGGGGTTACAGTTACATAAGTAAGGTAATAAGTACATTTCTTTTTTATTTTTTATTTATTTTTTATTTTTTTATTGTGAGAATACCGTACAGAGGAGTTACAATTACATGGATAAGATAACGAGTACATTTCTTATCAAGCATTGTAGCCTCCTTGGTTTCCCCTTCCCAACCCTTCCCATACTCCCTCCACCCCCCACCAAAGTTGTAAAGTTCAATTTTCAACATAATGACTTGTATATCTCATTGTTACAATGAGATGTATCACTAGTTAAATGATTTGTTTTTTCCCTTCCCCTCCACAAATTATATCAACATCAAATACAGTGAAAGCATGGGTTATACCGTGGGGGAGGGACATATGTTAGTAACATTTGAATACTTATCTGGGGGTTCATTCCCCTAACATCAACTTATCTGACCTTTTCTGCTTGACTCAGACATATACTAGTTATTGCAAATAAGGGAAACCATGGGACCTATGTTTCTTTGGGCCTGGCTTACTTCACTTAATATAATTTTTTCCAAGTCTTTCCATTTCCTAACAAATGGGGCGATGTCATTCTTTCTGATGGAGGCATAGAATTCCATTGTGTATATATACCACATTTTCTTGATCTATTCATCTACTGAAGGGCATTTGGGTTGGTTCCATATCTTAGCTATGGTAAATAATGCTGCAATAAACATAGTCGTGCTGGTAGCTTTAGTGTGGTCTTGTTTGTGATCATTTAGGTAAATGCCCAAAAGTGGGATTGCTGGGTCATAGGGGAGCTCTATGTGGAGTCTTTTGAGGAACCTCCATACTGCTTTCCAGAGTGGTTAGCTAAAGACCTATAGCCATCTAATCTTCGATAAGGGAGCTAAAAAATAGAATGGAAGAAAGACAGCCTCTTTAGTAAATGGTGCTGGCAAAATTAGTTAAATACTTGTAGAAAACTAAAGCTAGATCCTTATATATCACCCTACACCAGAATCAACTCCAAATGGATCAAAGACCTTGGAGTCAAAGTAGACACTCTGAAAACATTACAGGATGGAATAGGAGAAACCCTAGGTCTCCTTGGCACAGGCCGAAATTTTCTTAATAGAGACACAGAAACACAACAAATCAAAGAAAGGTTAGACAAATGGGATTGCATGAAATTGCAGAGCTTCTGCATGACAAAGGACATAGCTCGCAAGAGCAATAGAAAGCCCATGGGTTGGGAGAAGATCTTCACTAGCCATACAACAGACAAGGGCCTCATATCTAAAATATACCCAGAACTTAAAAAAATTAAATCCCCCAAAAACAAATCTTCAAAGAAACAACTGCCCAATAAATAAGTGGGCTAAAGACTTAAAGAGAAACTTCTCTGAAGAGGAAAGAAGGAAGGCCAATAGACACATGAAGAAATGCTCAACCTCTCTAGCCATAAAAGAAATGCAAATCAAAACAACATTGAGATACCACCTCACCCCAGCTAGAATGGCTATAATCAAGAACTCTAATAACAACAGATACTGGAGGGGATGTGGACAGAAGGGAACCTTACTGCATTGTTGGTGGGAGTATAAACATTTCTTTTAAAACTTGTTACCCCTTTCTTCATTTTTCTACTACTTACCCTCCCCACCACAAATTTCGTTATGTAACTATCAATAACCTCTCTTCCCTAGGTCTATAAACTGCCTGTAAATCCTCGCAGTTGTTGTAAGGGAACATTCAGTCAATAAAATGCATGTCTCATATTTCAACTACATTGGTTTTGAATCCTTTGGGGCACAGCTTATTCCTTTTTTGATGTTTTCTTGATCCCCATTTCTAGTGAAAAAAGATCACTGAGTCTAGTGTTCAGACAGTGGGGGCTTTAGATATTAAACAGAGAGCCCAGATAAGTCCTCACAGGAAAGGTAACATTTGAACCATCTTGGAAAAGGTGAGAGAATTTGCCAAGCTAATATTCGAAAATCAAATTTTAGGCAGAAGTTAACAGCCTCATGCAAAGTCCCCATGCTGGAGTGTGCCTAATGAAGACCACCTAGATGGAGATAAATGAGCAAAAGGAAGTTAAATAGGAGGCATAGGTATCATAGAAGGAATATGAGCTTTAAATTCTAAATGACTCAACAAGTATTGTAAAGGAGTAGTGTGTGTGGGGGGGGGGGGGACCATGACATGTACTGTCACTGAGCTTTTAGTGTAAGGTTAGTGCTCTACCACTTAAGTCACAGCTCTACTTCCTGCTTTTCAGTGGTTAATTGGAGATAAGATTCTTGTGAACCTTTCTGCCCAGGCTGGCTTTGAACCATTATCCTTAGATCTCAGCCTCCTGAGTGGGTAGGATTACAAGCGTGGACCACCAGCTCCTGATTAAACATAGGTTTTAAGAATATGAGTTCATTGGAATGTCTTATGATTATATATTTATTAGTACTATGTATAATTATTTTTTTTGTTAGGTTTCTTTGTAAAAAAATTCAACCAGTTATTACTGATAATTTTGTTAAAATAATTCCTTTTTCCCCATGATCATAGATGATCTTTTACTATGTCAATTCTTTTAATCAATTCCTTTGCCCTGCATATCTTTATTTGTAAGATTTCCCTTGAACAATCCACGGCTTGACAAATGGAGTAGCTGTCAGTAAGTGATTCATTCATTTTAAATTTGTGGTTTCTGTCCATTGGTCCTAAGAATATATGCTAGTGCTAGTAATTGTGTTGTGTACAGTACTACTAGGGTGAACAGAATCTTATCACCACTGCTAAGAAGTTCATATCCAATATATAAATTACTGATTATTACAAAGCAACAGAACAGATGCCTGGGCACCATGAAGCTTTAACATGTCAAGTTAACTCTGTGACCTCTTGTGCACTGCCCCTCATCTTTCAATTGATCTTGTATTTTATTGCCATGACAACCAGAATCGAATAGGCAGATGTGACAGCACTAGTGCACTTTTCATTTTCTGCACTAGGACTTCTCTGACCTATATACAACTTGGAAATGCAAGGGTGTTAACATCCCAACTGTGACCAGTAGGGAGCAGGAGCTGATAAATCTCCTACCAGTAACAATTCTGAAGTGCATTTTTCACAAATCTTTAAATGGTCCCACAGAAGGGGACAATGTAATGATTTGTATTGACTTTCTCTCATACTTCTCAGTCCTCTCTCAGGATCCTTGAGGTCATTTCCAAAATAAATTACTGTCTTTAAGGACTGTCTTTCAAGCTCTACTTTCCTGCAGAGGTATAAGCACAGACACTGGTGTTGGACATAGTTTTAGAAGTTTAATGTGTGGAGAGATAAGAAAAGGGCATTCTAGGCAATGGGAGAAAGCTTGAACAATGACAAGGAGGCATGGACAGCCAATGATGTCATGAATCTGTGCTCGAGATATATGGAAGGCTTGAATAGGAGAAATTACATTATTGTTGATAGAGAAAACGTATCAGATACACTGAGCTGAGAATATTGGAGAAGCTGTTCATCCAAAGTATTGCTTTTTCTTTTCTAGGAATCAGTGGTCCATGGACTGAGTAATGATATTGAGCCAGTCAATCAAGACATGATAGAATGTTTGGGTGAAAGTTCAGGTTCTGGAAAATAAAAGTCATGTAAGGACTTCAGGTGAGTACAGTTTCACTGTGACTGAAAGAGGAGGCTTTTGAAAATTTTCAAGGAAGTAAAGATTATAGGAATCAGTTGAGTAACATCCATGGTTATCAACTGAAGTTATAAAAATTGTAATATATTTTATCATTTTATTATTGTGAACAAATTTTGCAAAATGCTTCTGTGAAATCATTCCTCACTTTACTCTCTTATTCATCTATCAGGACTTAAGTTCTTCAACTACAAATTCCTTTCTAGAGAGAGGTAGTAATTTTAGATTTGAAATAGAATATCAAACTTGTTTCTGCACTGTGTTCTTCTGTCTTGCACAATAGTACTCTTATTCCACACACATAAACTTGCTTGTAACAGATTGTAAGTTATTCTATTATTTTGTGTGCCACTAAAAAAGGAGCTCTGCCAGTCATGCTTTGACATGGTGTTAATTGTAAGATAAACCCCAATTTCAGATGAGACCAGTTGTAGCTCGAAGTTTATACCTGTAATTTCATTTCTCCCGTCTCTCCGAGTTCTGGAGGTCAGAGATCTGATTGATCCACTGACTCTAATATTTGGTGCAATGTTTGGTACATGTGCAGTTCCCATTCATGTAGATTCAAATGTTTAGTACATCAAAATGCTCAGGTCCCTTTTATCCACTTTGACAAAACTCCCAGTAACATACATTAGACACAGGACATTTCATAGGATGAAAATTTTCACCATCCAGATTAGAACTCTGTATAGTAAAATGGAATATTCCCAGTAACTGTGAGCACCAACAAAAACCTCACATTACCATCCTTTTGTTTATACAGATTTGAGAGCTTCCAATATAGAGGATTTTCCCCACAACGTGCTGTATGTATGTTTGTCTCCATGTCATGGACTATATCTATCACATTTACAAGAAAACCAAGGACTTCTCTTTTTTAAACAAATCATCGTTTTGTTAAATGTGGTAGGAAGAATAATTTTTATGTAAGGGTGTGTTTGGAAGGTCACATGCTTTTTGTAATGGCACTAACCGTTTGAAAGGATTTACACTGGAAGAAAAAAAGTGGGACATCAAGGAATAACTCATATACATTTCTGTGGTTTTCATTTAGGGTGGGAAGGGATCTTTTCAAAATTTTCCATGCCTTTATTTTATTTAATTTCACGCTCACCGAAGCTTGTTTCCATCCCAGAAACTGACACCTTGAACTCTCTGTGTTTTCTTCTGGTAAGCAGCCCAGACGATATTTGGTAAGATTCTTGGCTTCTAAGCTTTATGTCTTGGAAACAGACCTTACTGCTTTAGGGAAGCATCTCGGGCATTCTTCTTACCAATCCAACTAAGCCTTTGAAAATACACTATGACCACTAGGATTTTTCAGCTTTAGTCTGGGTCTAGCATAAAAGGAGCCAGAGACTTGGAAGGCTCCAATGCCTGTGGTGCAATGGTCACACCTCATTAGCGCCAGATCAGGGGCTCCCTTGCTTCTTCCCCTTGGGCCTCCACATCTTTCATTCTGGCCTGGAGCCAAGGCAGCCTGGGCCATGGGAAGGGGGCACAGAGCCATCAGAGATGGCTCCCAGGGGAGGTTATAGATATCTCCTTCCCTACTCTATGGCAGGAATTCCTCCTTGAGTATGAGTTTCTCTCTTTCTTATGAGACAAGGTCTCTCAAAGAAGCCAGGCTGGTCTTGAACTAACCATCTTCCTCCTGAGGCTCCTGAATGCTGAGACTCCAGACATATTCCATTATACGTAGGCTTCGTCTTCATTTTCCTTTGTCTGCTAATAGTTTGTTCTTACTTAAGGGATCGGGCAGATTCTCAGAGTGAAAAAGGTGATATTTGCTGGGGTAAAGAGTGAATGGTGGCAGAATAGAAGCAAATAACCTGTAATTCTGGCTTTATCATTTATTTTTGGTGTATCTTTGGAAATAGTGGCCCTCAATTGGTGAGAGGTGTATCCTCAGTGGATGCTCTAAGTTATGGATAGCACTGAACCTTAGACTACCCCCCTCCACACCTCTATGGTAAAGTTTCACCTTTTCTATTCAATAAAGTATTTTGTGGCCTCTCTTTAACATACCCAAATTTCCAGCTTCACTATCCTTGTGCTTTGGGTTATCATTGATTAAAATAAGAATTACTTGAACAGTCAACCTGAACCAACACAGCTACTAAGTGACTTGTCAGGGAAGTAGTATCCACAGCCTGCCATGTAGGACAAAACGAAGAATCACCCTCTAGGCACAGTAAAGCAGAAGGCACAAGAGCTTATCATGCCACACAGAACTACATGCAATTTTAAACCAATGAATTGTTTATTTCTGCATTTTTTACCTCACATTTTAGAACCTCCATTGACCACTGGAAACTGAAGCCACAGATAAGGGGGACTGTTGTTCTTGGGCTCACTGGGCCTCAGTTTTACCATCTGTCATGTGAGAAGGAGGGAGTGATATGAGATGAAATGAATGAAGATGCTACTGTTGAATGGAAAGGGCTCACCTGGGACTGGTGCTTATATCTGAGATCATCTGACTCTGTCTGCATTCTGACTATAAAAGGAACAGGGCAGAGCAGGTGCTGGTGGCTCACACCTGTAGTCCTAGCCATTCAGGAGGCTGAGATCTGAGGATCAAGGTCCAAAGGAAGCCCAGACAAGAAAGTCCATGAAATTCTTATCATTGATTAACCACCAACAAGCCAGAAGTAGGAAAGGCTCAACTGGTACAGTGCAAGATTTGAGTAAAAATTCTCGATAGGTTCCAGTCCAAGTACACCAAGACTAACATACAAAGAGAGAGAGAGAGAGAGAGAGAGAGAGAGAGAGAGAGAGAGAGAGAGAGAGAGAGAGAGAGAGAGAGAGAGAGAGAGAGAGAGAGAGAGAGAGAGCACTCACAGGGTCACAGGGTACCTGGACTCTAAAGCAGTGAAGTGACAATAATCAAATATACACAACTTTTTCTAATACTTCTTCTAATATTGTGGGAAGCCATAAAATTTAGAGACATAGAAGTAGCATCTTATTGGAAACATACAATTGTTTCTGCTTCTAACAAACACAAGCAGCTCATGCCTCGCTGATCTGGAACTCAGAAGTATCTGTGAGCCAGAGTAAGTATTGCTATCAGGATTCTTCCTGTGGTAAAAGGACTTGCAGCCATCTGGGGTTCAAGTGGCGAATGGCTCAAATGCTTGCCCTGATAGGCAGTGGATTCTGAGACCTGTACTATGTAGCTCTGCTCCACCCAGAGGCAAGGAGGCCATATCGCATGTTTCCTTCTTTTCGAACCATCTATCCCAGGAAAATGGGAGGATGGATGCTTACCATTGCTTTTCTCCTTGCTTACTTTATTCCCCTCTAGCATTATTTCCCTTTCCTCTGCCTTTGTCTTCTTTCCCCATAGTCTTGGTAAAATGTGAAGCTGTGTGTCAACTCAGAGGACATAGATTTTTTTTTCTTTATTACTTTGGAACTGTGAAATCTGGGTCAAGTCATTTAACTCTTTTGGCTTTTTGGCCTTTATAAACATTATTTTATTTAAATGTTTTTATTGTTATTAAAAGGTGGGCTACAGTAGGGTTACAGTTATGAAAGTCATATAAAGACATTTATCAATGTCACCCCTTCCCTCACTCTCTCCGTTTTTCCCTCCCATCCCCACCCATAAGTTGTATAGTTCACTTTCAACATGGTGTCCAGTGAGTCTTTTGATCTTTAAATGAAAACCCATATTTTCACTTATCCAAGAATTGGTTAATTAATTCATTTATTAATCAAGTTAACCCTCTGAAAGGGACGACAGGTCCTAAACTGAATATATAAGAGATATGGACATAAAGATTATTGAAATATGCTCACTACTCACTGAATGGTCACAGGAGAGTAGAGAATAATACTTAGCTCATCAGTGTTGTTTCAAGAATTAAATATATTGCAGTTAAAAGTGTTTCTGAACTATTAAATAGCCTATTATGAAAAGTAAGATATAAATTTTTAGGGGAAGGATTAGACAAAGTTGTGTTTGTTTTTGTTTTATCACTTTTTAATTGTCTTCTATATGGCTTAGTTTCTATATCAAAACGTTCCCCATTGGGTTTACCCAGATTGTTAGACTACAGGAATGCATGAAGTAAAGGTCATCTTATGTCCATTATCTGAGGTATGATGTAAATTTGACTTTTCTTTTCTTTTTTTTGGAGATCCGGTCATGGGGCCTGAACTCTGGGCCTGGGCTCTGTCCCTCAGCTCTTCAGCTCAAGGCTAGCACTCTACCACTTGAGCCACAGCACCTCTTCCGGCTTTTTTCATTTTGCTTACGTGGTGCTGAGGAATCGAACCCAGGGCCTCATGCATGCAAGGCAAGCGCTCTACCACTGAGCCACCTTCCCAGACCCAAATTTGACTTTTCTTACAAAGACCTCATCAGAGAAAATTGGCCTAAGTCTGGTAAAAGTGTATTTTTAAAAAAAATATATTATTAGACTAGGATTAGTGAAAGAATTCTGTGATGGGTCACTTGTTGACTCCCTGAGACATGATCCAAGGTGGCAGCCAGAGTGACAGTGAATGCCAGCCAGCAAAGCAGGAGAAAAGGCAAGTGGAAAGCCATTTCTGTTCCCTTGGAGAAGTGGTTTACCTGCTTCTGCTAATAACTCATGAGCCAAAATGTAGGGTTACATGACTCCCCTGTGCTTCAGTGAATACTGGGAGGTCTTCCTCCTGAGGATTCTGTCACAGACATAGGCAATCTGTCAAAATGTATCCAGAATCCAACCGTGACTCATCATCTTCACTTTTCACAACTGACCAAGCAATTATCACTCTAGTCTAAATGTCAGCAAATGCCACATAACCAGTTTCTTCTATTCCTATCTTCCTTCAACATACATAGGCCATAATTTAGAATTTAAGCTAGATTGTAAACTCCTTTGCTCAAAACTTCACAATGGCCTATGGAGCCATCTAGGATTGGATTTTGGCTACCTATGGCCTCTTTTCTTCCATTTCTCCTCCTTCTCTCACTTTCTCCAAGATGCTCTCTCTCTCTTGTTCCAGATGGCAGGACCACTGTTGTGTAAGCCTTTTACAGGTCATTCCTTCAGCCTGCAAGACCCTCTATCTCAGATATTCACTGAGATAACTCACCTACCTCATTCAGATCTTAGTTCATGTCACCTCATAGTTCTACCATGAGTACCTTATTTAAAATCTCAAGCTTTACTCTTCTGGCACACCTAATTTGTTTCATATGGTTCTATTTAAAAAGCATCAGATATATTTTCTAATATAGTTGTACCTCTGTGTCCATAAAAGATTAGTTCTAGGGTCCTACTAAGATACCAAAGTCTGTAGATGATGGAGTTGTTTATATACCGTGGTGTAGTATGTGCATATAACTTGTATATACACTCCTCAGCACTTTAAATCATTTTTAGATTTATTTTATAATAATGCATACCTGTTGAGTATAAGATTGAACAAACAGAGGTCACAATCCAGCTCTGACAATGTCATTTGAATACATTGCACCTGAAGCAAGACTAATTCTAGACTTTTGAGTACCATGATTCAGTAACTTTCTTTTGCTTATTTATTTGATTAGGACTAAATCAATTGGAGTGTGTTTTTTCATATCTAGAAGAAAAGAGCCCTGGCTTCCATAGGGAACTAATGCAGTTTGGGAAGACACTGAAGATCTCTGTGAGGAAGTGACATTTAAGTTGACATTTGAAGTAAGACTAGAAAGTGACCAGAGTAAAATGGCAGAGAGGAGAGACAGTGCAGGGGAAGAATATTGCAGGATGGCAGATGATGGTGTAGCAGGAGTTTTAGACCAGAGACCCAACTCTAAGGATTCCACATGACAGACCCAGCTCTTCACTCCAACATGTTAGATAAAAGGATGAACAGTGGGAAACAGGTTTATCACTGAAATATTAAAGATATTAAAGGACAGATGGAAGTATAAAAGTAAGTACAAATATTAAAGTATTAAAGGACAGATAAAGAAGATTTATTATGTGGCCTGGGTATACCATGGGAAGAATCCAAGGAAGTACTTCCATCTATCTTTGAAATATAGATCTGAGCTTTAGGTTTAAATAGAGGAAGAAGAGGGGCAAGGTCCAAGAAGTATGCAAAATTAAACATTCCAGGTTATAGGTGTAGTCTGATAGATAATCATTTCAAGATGGTTAGGCAGCATTTCGACTCTTTCTTATTAAAAACGTTTAAAAAATTATCTCTAAGTATATGTAAGAGGGGTTCCAGTTCAAGAAGTCAGTTTATGAGTGCAGTGCATCTTGATCAATGTCACTCCTTCCATTGCGCTCCCTCATCTCTCTCAACCTCACCCATGCTCTCAAGTTAAGTGCTTCTGTTTTCACATATGTGCATTGACTATAATAACTGTATTTGCCTACTCTTCCTCTCTCCATTCATCTACCTCCTTCTCATCGTCCACCCCCACGACAAAACATGTTTCATCTATCAGTGTGAGTCTTGCTAAAATATAGTTATCACTTCCATCTTTCATCAGTTTCAAGGTGACTTCAGAGAAAATGGGTCAGAGCAAAGACAGATGCAAAAGAGTTTCTAAGTTGCCTGTTATGATGGGAACCCCAGGGCAGGCAATAGTTGATTCCTGACTGTTGAGACTGAAACAAAACGAATCTGCTGAAGGCAGATCCCAGGAACCTCTGAAAGCAACAGGGAGGATATTTAACGGCATTCTGCCAGGAAGAGAAAGCCATTTATTGGTTTTAGGCAAAAAAAAAAAAAAAAAAAAAGGGCATGACCGCATGACCTAGGATAGTATCCTAAGAGATCACTTTGGGTTTTGCATAGTCGTTTGAATGGTGTGTGTGTGTGTGTGTGTGTGTGTGTGTGTGTGTGTGTGTGTGTGTGTGTGTGTGTGTGTGTGTGTGTGTGTGTGTGTGTGTGTGTGTGTGTGTGTGTGTGTGTGTGTGTGTGTGTGTATGAATGATGTATTTGTGTGTATGTGTGTTCATGTATGAAGGTATGGATGGATGATAATGTGTGTGTATTTGTGTATGTATGTACGAAGGCATGGATGGATGATGTATGTGTGTAGGAATGTATGGATGATGTATGTATGTGTGCATGTGTGTATGTGTGTATACATGTCTGTGCGAATGTATGGATGATGTTTGTGTGTGGGCATTTAGGGGAACTATTGTGTAAATGGGGGAGATCAGGGGTCCAGATGGGAAACTATAGTGTTTGTATGGCAGTGGGGAGAAGTAAGTAAAATAGAGATGTATCTTGGAGAGCTAATCAACAGGATTTGGTAACAGATTGGCTGTGGGGGTGAGAAAGAGGGAGGAAACAAGAATAACTTGTAGGTTTTTGGCTTGAGCAGTGCGAGGGATGCAGGGGATGTCTGCTGAGACACGGACGATTGGAACTGGAGCAGATTGAAGAAGGCCCTGGTCAGAGCAGCCTGGCCTAACGTAGTGTGTTTTTCTGCTGAGCCTTGATGACATTTTCTACTAGAGTTAGACACTGATATATCATGAATATGTTGGACAAGCAGTTTTATGTAGCACGTTAAAATTCTCTTTTCATGAGGAGAAAGCAAGGGTAATACACCGTTTGCTCTATTTTTCTCTGAGGATAATTTGGCTGTGTAAGCTCTTACATTTTAAATCGCAGCCCAGCTAAAAGCAATGGCTGCTGGGATTGTGGTGCTGAGTGTGCACTTACGCCTGGAGAGCTGTTCATAGACTAGACCGTGGAGATCTACAGTGGAGGGCATGTGGAAGGCTAACATTACATGGACATTTGGGATACATGAGACGTTGTAGTCCTTCAACTTTGAGTTTCTCTGTTTCAGCTAGCTGCAAGGCATGGTGAAGAGGAAATAAGAGCTAATATGCAGAAAAGCCTCTTGCATGAAACAAGTTACTAAGTGGCCCCTAAAGAATTTTGCTTATATCCTCAAGGGAAGAATTTACTTGTCTAGGGCTGAGAAGGTGGCTCAGTGGTAGAGTGCTTGCCTTGCATGCATGAGGTCCTGGGTTCAATTCCTCAGCACCATATAAGCAGAAAAAAAAAAGCTGGAAGTGGCGCTGTGGCTCAAGTAGTAGAGCGCTAACCTTGAGCTGAAGAGCTGAGGGACAGCACCCAGGCCCAAAGTTCAGGCCCCATTACCGGACCTCCCCTCCCCTCCCCCAAAAAAAGAACATACTTGTTTGGAGCTGGGTGCTGGTAGCTAAAACTTTTAATCCTCGCTTCTCAGGAGGCTGAGACGTGAATCATTGTTCAAAGCTAGCCCAGGCAAAGGAAGTCTGCTAAACTCCGTCTCCAAATCACTAGCAAAAATGCTGGACTGGTGATATGGCTCAAGTGGTAGAGAGCCAGCCATGAGCAAGAAAGCCAAGTAGGTGTAAAGTCCTGAGTTCACACCCCAGTACCAGCACACATATATGCACACACACACATACACATATATACATACAGATAATTTATGTTTCCAGGCAGCATGGACTTTTGAGGTATGTCAGTAAGCTTATGGTCTGTCCATTGATATGTGATTTGAATACAGAAATGAATTTTGTAGTAACGTAGTATTTTGTAGGAGTGGCATACTATTTTGCATGTGTACCTGTGAAGTGAGGACAAAGAATATATAAAGTTGAGCTTTTTGGCCCTTAAAAAAATTATAAAGTTGATTTGGGGTTTGAAAGTTTACTTTATCATCGTCAGCCATGTGATCATTAACCCATTAGTCACCCTTCCTGGACCCCACGCTTTCCATGTGCAAAGAACAGGAATTTATAGTTTCTGTCCCATGTGATCATTGTGGGGAACAATTGAAGTCCTGAAGCCAGTATGGAGTAAGTATCCCGTAGATATTAACCTCCATTAACTATTTTTATAAATAATTAAAAAGAAGTTGAAAGAGAGCATTTTTGATCACTTTTATCACCCTTTTCTACAGATTTTTGTTCTATACATTTGTATTACATAGTTGATTGTATTTGAATTTTGTATCCTGCCATCTTAGCCTGTGCACAGAAAGTGTGACTAAAACAACAGAAATATATTTCTCAAGCCAGGTGCCAGTGGCTCACGCCTGTAATCCTAGCTGCTCAGGAGGCTGAGAACTGAGGATCATGGTTCAAAGCTAGCCTGGGCAGGAAACTCCATGAGACTCTTATCTCCAATAAACCACTAGAAAACCGGAAGTGGTGCTGTGGCTCAAGTGGTAGAACACTCACCTTGAGCTGAAGAGCTGAGGGACAGTGCCTAGGCCCAGAGTTCAAGTCCTACAACCTATTTATGCTTCTTGTCATTGGTGAAATGACAGATATGCACCGCCATATCCAGCTTTTACTGGATGAGCTAAGTCTCTTGAACCTTTTTGCTGGGATTGGGCTTGAGCCATGATTCTCCTCATCTCCATCTCTCAGGTAGTTAGTTTTACAGATGTGTACCACTATTCCTGGCCTTGACTGTGTATAGTGTGTGTGTGTATGTGCACAAATGTGTGCGCACACGCTTCTGTGTCAGTTCCTGGCCTTGAACTCAGGGCCTGGGTGCTGTCTCTGAACTTTTTTGCTCAAGGCAAGTGTTCTAGTATTTGAGTCACATTTGTACTTCCAGCTTTTTTGGTGGTTAATTGGAGGTAAGCCCAGGCTGGCTTCATACTATGCTAGGATTAAAAGAGTGAGCCAACAGCACCTGGCTGGCCCTGACTTTTAATATCTTTAGGCCATGAGCATTCTCCTTTTTGTTTGTTGATTTTTCAATAAATATTTTTTGAATAATGATATTAAGATAATTCTCATGCCACAAATTTCTCTCTTTGAGGTATAAAATTCTAAAAACAACCCCACAAAGCATAGTCAGAGTTGTGTTACCATAAACATTAGTTAATTTGAAGGTATCGTCTCTCTGGATAGAAACCTAGCTCACCAGCAGCAACTCCCTATTTCTCCCTTCCTTCTAGGCTCTGTCAACCAGTAGTCTACCTTGGGTCTCTATAAACTTTTTTCTATTCTTTATAATTAAAATAAATAAAATAAAATAACATATGGTTCTCAGTGAGTGATTTTCTTTTCATGTAGGTAAATATTTTCAAGGTTCACCTGCATTGCAGCACGTATAAGTGCTTCATTCTCTTTTTATTGCCAAAATAATATTCAATGGCATTGTTTTGTTTACCAATCCTTTAATTCATGGACATTTAGTTTATTTCCTTTTTTGCTCTTATAAATAATGCTGCATGAATGTAGGTGTACATATTCCTTCCTGTTATTTTTAACTAACTCTGTGCAAGTATACTCTTCATAGATACCTAACACTCAGAGGCAGTGTTAGAGTTTACACACTGACTCCTAAATTGTTGGATATTTGAGTTGCTTGTAATATTTTTTTCCTCTTGTGACGCCAGCTAAGTCAAGGAAAACCTTTCTCTGGGACTTTTCTCTGTGGCAGGAGCCCCTCCAGCTCTGCTTATGCAGCTGCCAGCTCATGGGTCCACATGCAGGATGCTGGCCTGGAAGAGTGGAAGCTGAGGTGTGTGTGTGTGTGTGTGTGTGTGTGTGTGTGAGAGAGAGAGAGAGAGAGAGAGAGAGAGAGAGAGAGAGAGAGAGAGAGAGAGAGAGAGAGAGAGAGAGAGGAGATGTCACTGCTAGGGCTTGAGTCCCTCCAGCTGTCCCTGTGATCAGATGCACTCCTGTGCTCTCTGGAGTTTTGCAACAATCCTCACACTTAGCTTTCTGGTTTGATTCATTTTGAGCAGGATTTCTGAACAGAATCCTGACAGAACTTACATACTATGCTGTAATAGCCCCATTTCCCAGCAGCACTGAGATTAAACGTCAAATGGCCGTGTTCACAAGCAGCAGTCCAACGTTCGGGGTGGAGCTGCACTTTCTGTAGGAAGTTTAAGAAGTCCCAGAGAAGGGCTTTCACTGATCTGGTTGGGGCTGCTGTGATGAGGGGTTGGATTGCAATGGTGTATTCTGCTTGAACAATGGATGCGGACACATGACCATGGGTGATTTAGGTCAAGACCAAAGCACAATTTATAGAATGCAAGTCACTTTGGCAAGGAACCCTAGGGATAGTCATCAAGAAAGGGTTCTACAGCAGAATAGAGAGAAAACAAATTGGACCCAGGCAGGCCTATTTTCGTATCTTGGTTCTATTTACTGGCTGTGAGACTGGGCGTATTACTTCATCCCTTTAGACCTCAGCCTCTTTTTCTGAAACAATAGGCCCTTCTTAGGGTTGCTGTGGGATCAACCAGGATACCACATATCACAATCATGACTTGAGTCCATTTCAATAGAGGTTTATTCTTACGTTTGGCAGTTCTGTCGCCCGAGGTTTTGTCAATGAGGTGATTGAGGGATAACAGATGTAAGGTGAGCTCACCCAGTACTGAGTAGCAAGTTCACACTCAGCCTTGAATGCTCAAAGGTGGTGGGTAGCTGAAAATAACATCCTTGGTGGCTCTGCCTCCTTGATGCTGTGTGCTTCCTGGCTACAGCACTCATCTCAGCATTGCAACTGCAGGCTCCTTTTGTCTACTTCCATTCCCTGGGAGGGAAGAGGCCTGACAGTGTCTTACTTATACGCCTGTGCCCAGGACCTAGCATAGGCTCAGATTCAGAGGAGGCTCCAAATAAAAACTCATTGAATGAATGACAGGATAGTAAGATGAATGAATGCATGAAAACGATGATGAAGAATAGGCACAAAAATGCCATACGTGTTACTTTCACCAAATTTCTATTTCCTTCCACGTCCCAAGAAGGAAGAATGAGAGAAGCAGTGCAACAATAGTTAAAATAATAACGAGGGCCCAACACAATTCAATAAGCAGGTGCACAGCTGTGGTTTCCTGGTGACTGAGAGTTGTGTGTAAGACATGCTGGCAATCTCTGAGGCTTTTTACTGGTGGAAAGTTTCTGTCATGCTTTCTGCAAAAAATTAAGACAAGCGATCCATCAAAGCTGCTAGAAAGAAAGCCAGCAAACCTACTCACAAACCACGGTTACACTTACTTAGCGTATGTGTAAGTCACAAACCACAGTTACACTTACTTAGCGTATGTGTAAGTTTGAAGAAATTAAACACATGATTAGCAGTGTGGGCAAGAATGGCACATACACAGGGCACAGGGTAAGGTAAGAGCCTGCCTAATACCTGACAGTTTACTCTGCTGCATGTCAAATCTCTAAAGCAACTTAGGGGTCCGTCTGAGGTGCCATGGTCCAATGATTAATTCTGAACCCGTGGAGTTAAACAGGAGACGAAAACATCAGATCCGGACCACAGGAAGTAGCCTCAACCTGAAGCAGAATTGTCTTCCTGAGACATACCCACCAAGTCACAGGTAAGATCAGCAAGGCAAGCGTCAGGGGATGGAAGAGGATGCTCACAGCTCATGAAAGGGGAAGGGAGAGCTGGCAACCCGGGAACAGTAGTCTTGGGTATCTTAGCCAGGGCCTACACAGAATTGTAGGCTGATGGAAGATAAACCACTGCCAAGTTCTAAGGGGGAGAAAGATGTAAGGTTTTAATCTAGTAATTAGAATGCTTTGGCTATCTGCTATTGCTTCACAAACCATCCTAAAACATCATGGCTAAAACAATCTGTGTGTAAAATGCATATGGCATTGCACACATATGTTTATCTTTTGTAGAAAGTATATGCTCATATATTACATAAATAATTCAGAACCCCTATCTTTGAAGATGTGAATAAATAAGTAAACAAAATATTAAAACCACCACAATTTTACCAAGAAGAGAAGAATTATACTCTACTTTGTGATGAGGGGAAGAGGGGAAAAGTTGTGACTTATTTTTAATTTACCCTATAGAAGCTGTATCACAGAAACATAAGAATAGAGTGGCAGCTAAAAATATTTGACTAGTGTATCAAAAGCACCTTGTTAATATCTGTAGTTCTTATAAGAATTCAGAAAACTTGAGTTATATTCAGGTAAGAAATCTGACATTCAAAAATGAACTGACTTGCTGGTAAACAACAACAACAACAAAAAACGCCAAGAACCCAAAACCCTGATTCTAAAGTCTCTGTTCTTTCTGCTCATTGGAATATCATTTTTCTACTACAAGTCTTTCATTTTGTGGAAGAGAACATTAGACTCTTTAAATTCCTGTGAACCTGGACTTTGAAAATGATTTTCATGATAGTTTTACTGGTCTCATGTTTGCTCTGGGCCAATGTATAATGAGCTGATCTTTCTTAATTTTTTTTTTTTGTTGTTGTGGGACTTGAACTCTTCAGTTCAAGGCAAGCACTCTACCACTTGAGCCATAGCACCACTTCCAGTTTTCTGGTGGTTAATTGGAGATAAGAGTCTCATGGAGTTTCCTTGCCTGGGCTGGCTTTGAACCATGATACTCAGATCTCAGCCTCTTGAGTAGCTTGGATTATAGGTGTGAGCCACTGGCACCTGGCTGAAGCTGATCTTTTTTGTTTTATGGAATGTCCTTACAGAATAGCCTACCAGAAGAAAGCAGCAGGCTGCTTTTAACCATGATCCCACCAAAAACCTTCCCCTCCAGCAGTGCTCATGGCAGAGTCCTTACCTACTCTATTGCTAAAGTATGGAATTTCATAGGCTTGCATTCCCAGGGCTCCTACTTAAAATCCCAGAGCACATTCATTGTACTTCTCTCATTAGAGAGAAGTACAACCCAGTAGTGGAGCATTTGCCTAGCACACACAAGACCCTGGGTTCAGTTCCCAGTGCTGAATAAAATTTAACCGAGTGGCAACATAAATAAGCATTCTGTACTTATGATTCTCAATGGCAGGACTGACTTCTACTGATAAACATGTATATTTCCTTTAAGAATCTTGAGCCGGGCGCTGGTGGCTCACGCCTGTAATCCTAGCTACTCAGGAGTCTGAGATCTGAGGATCACGGTTCAAAGCCAGCCCGGGCAGGAGAGACCGTGAGACTCCTATCTCCAATAAACCACCAGAAAACCGGAAGTGGCGCTGTAGCTCAAGTGGTAGAGCGCTCGCCTTGAGCTGAAGAGCTGAGGGACAGCGCCCAGGCCCAGAGTTCAAGCCCCATGGCCGACAAAAAAAAAAAAAAAAAAAAAGAATCTTGAAATAAAAATCATGTGACAAAGCAACAATGCTCAAAAACAACCACAAAAGGGAAATCCAAAGAATATATTTAGAGTTTAAAAATGAAACTTTAAAATGAGCCTTTAAGCCATCTATATCTCATTCTGACTTTCTACTAGATAGATAAAAGGCCTGGGAGCCAGGAGGAATGACATTCTTCAGTCTTGATTCAATGTATAAAAGATATATACAGGCGTCTGTCTGTCTGTCTGTCTGTCTGTCTGTCTGCCTATCTATCTATCTATCCTATCTATCTTTCTATCAATCAATCAATCAATCTATCTATCTATCTATCTGTCTGTCTGTCTGTCTGTCTGTCTGTCTGTCTGTCTGTCTGTCTGTCTGTCTGTCTGTCTGTCTGTCTGTCTGTCTACTTGAAGCTCCAGTCATCTGAATATTCAGGGCCTTCCATGTGGTAATAGTGCACAGATAGCTGGCTCTGTAATGTTAGGAAGACATTTCCTTCTTGTCTGGTATCTCGTCTGAGATGACTGGCATACCTAGACGTCTCTCCCCTTGTTTGTTTGTTTGTTTTTCATTTTTAACTTGGGTATCCTCACAGCATAAGGGACTTAGAGTAATCAGTTTTTAGATGGAAACTGGCTTCTTTCATAGCTGATTTGATGAGCTGCCCGAATGAAAGCTGCAGGGTTTCAACGCCTTTGCAAGCAAAGTATATGCCCCTCCTGAAGTAGTGTGGAGAGGAGAGGATGAGAAATTAATTGGCACATCTGTTATGTCTGCTCGTGAGCAGCCTGTGATCACAAACAACCTGCATCTTCGGTCTCTCTCCAAGAGGGTTCCACCCCCACACCATTTGTGGTGTGCATGCTCTGTTGAGTCACCTAGGATGAGGGGCCGTTGACTCACAGCGTAAGAGAGCTTTCGATTAGGGCAGCTATTACCCCGAAGTCTTGGAAAGAGAACAAGACAAGATTTGCAGGAAAGGATCACTATCCCTTTGTCGACTGTGAGACAGTCACAGCTGGAAACCACCTCGCTACCCACCAGCAATAGCTTCCAAACTCCTGCAAGCTCCAGAGGCTCAGACCTACCACAGCTGGAAGGGGAACTTCGCCAGTCAGTTCTGCAGTGCGATCCAGGGCTGATGGCTCAAGCATGACATTTGTTGAGCATTTATTAAATATATTAGGCACTAAACAAAATAATCTACATATACTCTTTCATTTTATTCTCAAAACAAGCCCAATATAGTAGCTCCTCTTATCCATGGGGAATCTGTTCTCACACCCTCACGCCCTAAAACTATATAGTACTGAACCATATAGATAAATAAATAGGTAGTATATGAACCCTATGTATACACGTAAGTGTATATTTATTTATACACACTATATATACATATATCTTCTTTTTTTAAAAAAGTATGTTACTTTGGATATATGCTAGGAGTGATATAGCATCATTCTGTGGTATTTCTATTTTTAGTCTCTTGAAGAACCTCCATACTGATTTCCATAGTGGCTGCACTATGCATAGAGTTCCTTTCCTCTGAATCTTTGCTAGTATTTGGCTTATTTTCTTGATGCCTGCCTTCAGTAGTTTCTGATGTGGTTCCTGCATTCTTCATGACTTTCTTTCAGGAATCTACACCATGGTTCAGCATGTCAATGTTCAATGCTCAGGAATCTACACAATCGTTCCCCTATGGTGTGGATGGTACACAATTCAGAGAAGCCACAACTTCCCTTGTCTGACTTTGATGATGCAATTCAAGATTTTAATAATCATTGACAAAATCATTATGTTCAAAACATCTAGACATAATCTTAGGGCTTATGACTACTGTGGTCCACAGCAGCACAATAGCCCATCTTTTGATCACTGAAACCACGGCTCAGTGTAGAGGAATGGATAAGGATAAGTAGAAATCAAGAGCTCAGAATCCTGCTCTTTGTGATCGATACCAGGCTCATTCCGAGCCAAATGCTAAATGCCTTGCACATGACTTCTCATTTAATCCTTGACTCTAACACTGATTGTGTGTGTGTGTGTGTGTGTGTGTGTGTGTGTGTGTGTGTGTGTGTGTGTGTTGGTACTGTGACTTAATCTCAGGGCCTTGTGCTCTAGGTTTTTTTCCTCACAGCTGGCATTGTACCACTTGATCCAGGCTTCCAATCCAGCTTTTTGCTGGTTAATCAGAATTTTATTGGCTGGCCTGTCTTTGAGGCAAGATCTTCAGACCTTAGTCTCCTGAGTAGCTAAAATTACAGTCATGATCAATTTATCTATCAATGATAAATATGATTTAACTAGCATTCAGCTACAGTGTTTAACCATTTTTTTAACAAATAAAGAGACTGAGGCATAAAGAAGCTCATGCTATGCCTCCATCTCTAGCATTTAACTTCCAGTCAGTCTGGTCATTCAGACTCTCTTATCTGCCAAATGGAGATGATAATAATACTAACACCTGCCTTGGAGAATTATTGAGAGGACTTCCAATAATGATTTAGTGAAAGTGATCATTAAGACTTACACACTTGTAATATATTATTTTAAAGCTTCTGATTTTACAAAAGGCTTTAGGGATACTATCTGGAGATCTAGATGCCACTTTTCTCTCCTTGTCTACCTATTCCAGATTGTTTGGAGTCCACATTAAAAAAAACAAAGAATGTTCCTTTTGCAAATCCTGGACATAGATAGATAGGCAGATAGATAAAGAGCAATTGCTTCCAAAGAACAATATGAAAACACATCTTCTGCCTAACATACACAAAAAAATCCATAAATACAATTTTATTATTCTTCATTAAATCATTTTCAAGTGAAAACAAACTCCAAATACTGTTATTTCCAGGCTGGTGGCATGGTGTTGCACTTAAGTTCCAGCAGAGAGTGCTGTTTCTCTATAAAGTGGACAGCACAGATTTCAGAACGGGGCTATCAAACTTTATTTTTCCAGAGACCTCAGAGTTAGATACATTCCTAAAAGTACTAGGAATTAATAATAAAGACCATGCCATTTGGATTTACTTCCTGAAGAGAAGGTCCCTGTTTGTTCAGAAATCCTGATTTTCTTTTCTATTTTGTAGTATCCACTCAGGCATCTCCTCATATAGAAATCTCAGGAAGCCTGCAGTCCACATTCAATCTGTTTTTGCATTTTGTTTGCCCTGCATAATTTTATTATTATGCCTATGATCAGCCTAGCAGGTTAACCAAAAGATTACACATTGAATACAGATTTATTAGCATTTCTTTTAAAAGATAAAAAAGTTCTCACAGTGCTGAGTCCACCTGCCTGTGTGATACTATTCCAAAATTCAGTGAATTCCCATTCTTTTGGCTCATTTTCCAGCATTGGTCTAGCTCATTAGTGTCTATTATCTACCAGAATCAAAGAGAATTAAGCTTGTGATCTACAAATTCTAGTCCAACCCCTTCATCCTACAGATGAGACAACTGAAAACCAGAAATAGGTTACAATACAAGTGGAAGCCTTGGTTTTCTTACTAAGAAAAAAAAATATATGTAAGGGAGACCATTAATTGCCTGGCCAGCATCATTTACCTCCTCTTTCTTCCTTACAAGCAAAAAGCAGATTTGGGAAGTCTCCAGAAGTGGGTTTGTTTGGTCCTGAGTTTATTCAATCACTCTTCTTTTTCCAGTGATTGCTTAGGAATGTGACTTTGGCCCACTTCTGTTAAATAAGAGGTTAGAAGAGGCTTTGAGAAAAAAATATTAATTAATTAATTTTTTTGCTCCTGAGAGAGAGCAAGAAGGCACTCCATCGCAATTTGCTTTGGCATTTAGAACTACTGCCATCTTGTAACCAACCTGAGGATGAAGGTAGCAGAAGGACCAACACTTAAAGATGAATGTTAGTTAACTGGTGATTTTAGGTTAAAGTCACAAGGATGATAAATAGAAAATAATTAACATTTACAGTGTCCCTATCACGTACAAGGCCCTGTATTAATCTGAGTAGGAAATTTGCTATTCCATGTTAACTCTGACAACTGTAGTCTGATAGCATAATGTAGTCAATCTATAACGTTAGACTAATGATTTTAATTTTAGCTCCAACATTTAAGCAAATACTGTAATCTGTTTAATGACAAGTTTTTTTGTTAAATTTATTTTTTATCTTTAAATAGTTCTACTAAGGAGTTTCTGTTCAACCTGTAATTTATGAGTGCAAAAATGTCCCTTCTCCCATCTCTCCTAGCCCCTATGCCCTCAAGCGACCTGATTCCATTTACACTGTGCAGTAGGAATAACGATGCCTTCCTATTTGGGGTTGTTGGAAGGATTAAATGAAATAGTGCATGTAAGTAATTTAGAACATCATTAGAACTCAATGCAAATCTGATGGTCCACTTATGTAATCTTAGTGCTTGCCTCAAGAGGCTGAGAACTGGATAATCAGGGTATGAAGTGGCAAAAAAAAAAAAAAAGTCCATGAGATTCAGTCTCCAATTAACCAGCAAATAAAAACAGGCTGGAGATGTGGTTCAAGTGGTATAGAGCACCAGCCTTGGACAAGCAAAGTAAGCAAGTGTGAGGCCCTATGTTCCAGCCTTGGTAGTAGCAAAAATGGAAAAAAAAAATGTATCTTTTGATAAACTCTTCATCGCGTTATTATTATTGCTATTGTTGTTATTGTTACTACCATCTACTTTTTACATATGACCAAAATGGGAATTAAAGCCCACATGGACTTGTCTAAGATCACATTCTAATCTGCTCATGTTTACTCTCCCACTTGCCATTCTCAGTTTTGTAAATCCCAGCATTCTCCTTCGGCGAGTGGTGCATGGGGGAATTCTTCCCCAACACAGCAAGAGTAGAGAAAAGGCAAGGATGAGCCCAAGGCAGGATGTGACTCAGTGGCTGTGAAAAGACAAGAGAGCCCTTTCAGCAGGCCACATGTCAGACAGCCAGACCAAGCCTCCTAAGACCACAGAATCTCAGGATCCAGAGAATCTTTGGAGATCCCGTAGCTCAAGACATCTCATGCTAAGCCTCTACTAGCCTAACCTTTTGAGATAGGGTCTTCCAGCATTCCAGAGTGGAGCAATTTTAACGGTTAAAGAGAAGTCCTACTTTGTTTTCTTTCTTTACTTTGAGTTTTCCTTCCCTTCCCTTTGCTCCCCTCCCCTTCTCTCCCCTGCCCTCCCATTCCCTTCTTGTACTGGGGCTTGAACCCAGATATTTGCTGGTTAATCAAGTACTCTACCTCAGTCCTTATATTTTTTTTTCCTTTTTTTGCTGGTTTTTTTTTAATACTGTTTGCTCATATTTGTTTTGTTTTTATTTGGGGAGCCAGAGTCTTTCTCTATAGCCCAAGCTAACCTGGAAATTGTGATTCTCCTGTCTCACGCGCCTAAGTGTTGGAATTCCAAACAGGTGCTGCCTTGTCTAGTCTAGCTTGGAAGCCCTATTATTTATTGAAATGACATTTTCTTTGTGGAACTTCCACCCACTGGTCCTAATTCTAGCCTCCAGAGAAACTAAGCGACAAGCAGTCCTTAGCAGGCAGAGTGAGCCAGTTTCACCCCAGGCCTTCTCCTCCTCACCCCCAGCCTCTCCCCACCCTTGGATCTCTCTCTCTTTTTTTGATATAGACAAACAGAAATAGAATCAATAATTTGGATTTCCCTTCCTTTCTTCTTTTTTTCCTTCCTTCTTTTTTTCCTTCCTTCCTTCCTTCCTTCCTTCCTTCTTTCCTTCCTTCCATCTCTCCTTCCCTCCCTCCATCCTCACCTCCCTCCCTTCCTCCTTCCTTCCTTTTCTTTCTTTCCTTCCTTCCTTCCTTCCTTCCTTCCTTCCTTCCTTCCTTCCTTCCTTCCTTCCTTCCTTCCTTTCTTTCTTTCTTTCTTTCTTTCTTTCTTTCTTTCTTTCTTTCTTTCTTTCTTTCTTTCTTTCTTCTTTGGTTTACTTAGCTCGGGCTTTAATTGATGTTTTGCTTGTGCATGGTTGGGAAGGGTTTTCTAACAATCAGAGTAGTAGTCTGACACTTCATTACTTGTGTGGAAATTATTCCTAAAAACAGTTACAGGAAAAAAATGATTCCATAATGTAGTAGCAACTTTGGTTCTGATTTGCTCAGTGTCCATTCTATTTCCTTTGAGACTAAGATGAACATTCACTTTGGTAAATAAGCAGGGTGCTTCAGATACAATTTTGTCCAAGAGAGTCAGCAAGGTGATCTGGGAAGAAAGGTGATATTCACAGACTGGCCAGATTTCCCCTTCCTACATGGATGGGAATTTGGGCGCATGCATGGAGTCTGCTGATCGTCACCAGGGTGCCTGGAGGACAGTGTGTGCAGTGTGGGACCCTCTGGGGGCCCATTTGCTCTTCATATCTTCCTAAGCCTTGCTTTCTAAGCTTGTCTTCCTTCAGAAGTTTCGGATTCTCTGTACTTCTCCAACCAGTTCTTGTCTGGTTAGGTATTAGCCAGTTGCAGTTTCTGTTGTTTGCAGCTAAAGACCCCTGAGGTCTTAGGTAGCAGAATAAAGGGAACAAATAACATCATGAGATATTAATAAAAATAATCTCCAAATGAAAAGAATTTAGTCTCTATTGCCCACACTTAGCATTATAAATCTATAAACATTTATTTCGTATGACACAGATCCATGTTGAATATTTTTATTTTAATATTCTTTGTGTGTGTGTGTGTGTGTGTGTGTGTGTGTGAGAGAGAGAGAGAGAGAGAGAGAGAGACAGAGACAGAGACAGAGACAGAGACAGAGACAGAGACTGGGGCTTGAACTCAGGGCCTACGTGTTATCTCTAAGCTTTTTCACTCAAAAACTCAAAGCTAGTACTCTACCACTAGAGATATAACTCCACTTCCAGCTTTTTGATCATTAATTGGAAATATAAGTCTCACAGACTTTCCTGTCCAGGCCACCTTCGAACTGAACTCCTCAGATCTCAGACTTACAAGTAGCTAGGATTATAGGCATAAGCCACCAGTGCCTGGCTGTTTTAATAGTCTTAAAGTTAAGTTTAGTATAAATTTGCATGTATTATTAAGCAATGTGAAAATACAGAAAATCATATATGATATATTATGTATGTAAACTTATTACATATGTTAAGAATTGTGATTCTCTGCCCAGTGCAGGATTTATACCATTCTATACTGGCATCTTAGTTAACTTTTGATTTGTTTTTGTTTCACAGGGAATGTGGGCCAGTGCTTATTTTCACAGCCAAATTAACTAATGAGAAAAATCCTCAGACTTTCCATTTATCACTTCCAAACACCCACTTTTGATGAGTCAGTTGCCATTTGAACAATATAGGATGATTTTCAAAGTAATTAAAAGAGTCCTACAATACAGCCCGTTTCTTAGTCAGGTTTCTCCAAGGGATTATGACTTCATTAATCTGAGGTGGACCACCACCTCAGACAGGGTAAGACATTAATTACCTTTCTCCAATGAAAGAGAACAGAACTTAGAGCAAGTGAGTGCTGCATCAGTTATAGAGAAGAGAATGAGTAATGGAGACCATCCAACCATTTTGAAGTCTTTCTCAAAGCATTGTTGGGGGGGGTCACTATACATTAATCAACATATTTATATATTTAGTGACGAGATGGTATGTGCTATAAGGACTCTAAACATGAAATATGAATCACAATGGGATCCAATGATGTGAGACAGGTCTGTAAAGAAATGAAGTGCACAGACACAACTGTAATGTTCATGAAACATAAAGAAACTGTTGCTTCTTCTCCGAAGACAGTCTAAAATCTGATTTCCTAGCAATCTGCAAGTATTTGTGAGTGTACCTCATCTGCAAGGCAATTTGACCTCTGGCTCTTCCTGTGCTCACACCACCCCATGAGGCTGTGCTTCTGCTGCTACCACATCAGTGGGATGAGCAAGTCACCTGGCATGGAGCCTCTCTGTTCTCCCTCTCCACACACCTCCTGCTTCCTCTCCTGCACCTCCAAACTCCTCACCACTGTGCTCAGGTGCCCGTGCCTCTCTCTCACCCAGCTTCCTTTCCCTCACCTGAGCTTGAGAAACAAAACTAAGTAATATGAGACAAGCCCATCTAGATATCTCACAGGTGTATGGAACTCAATATGTTCCAGACCAAAGCCATGTCTGTTCCCACCTTCACCCCTCTCCTCCTCCTCCTCCTCCTCCTCCTCCTCCTCCTCCTCCTCCTCCTCCTCCTCCTCCTCCTCCTCCTCCTCCTTGCCCTCCTTGTCCTCCTCCTCCTTGCCCTCCTCCTCCTCCTTCTCCTCCTCCTCTTCTTCTTCTTCTTCCTCCTCCTCTTCTTCTTCTTCTTCCTCCTCTTCTTCTTCTTCTTCTTCTTCCTCCTCCTCCTCCTCCTCCTCCTCCTCCTCCTCCTCCTCCTCTTCCTCCTCCTCCTCCTCCTCCTCCTCCTCCTCCTCCTCCTCCTCCTCCTCCTCCTCCTCCTCCTCCTCCTCCTCCTCCTCCTCCTCCTTCTTCTGTTCAGAATCCTGAGACTCAGCCTAGATGCTTCTCTTTTCTACAAGCCTTTCTCTCAACCAAGCAGCTAACTGATTCCAAACCATTCCTTTTCCCTGTCTTCATGATTATGGTCCAGGCTCTTACTCTCTAGCTGCTATTTACTGCATTAGGCTTTCTCTTCTTCTCCAATATTCACCCCTCTCCAATACATTCCCTACAGTACAGCTAAAGGAGTCACCTGTAAGTGCATTTATTTTTTATTTATGCTATTTATCGGATTTCAGATTATTCAACACCTCCTCAATGCCCTGGCTATAGACCCTTTATCCATAACATCCACCTCTGGCCTTGCTTTTTCTCTAATGTTTTCTCCTCACTTCGTGGGGATATTCACTTCATTCCCTTAGTTACTTACCAAACTCCAGTCCATGTGTGAGATCCGACTCAGATACCTCCTTCCACAGCAAGTCTTCCTTCTCTTCTTCAAGATGAGAAAAAAAAACCTTAGTAGAGAAGGAATGAGGACAGTTATTTGTTTCCTTTACCCCTTCCTTATACGGTCCTCTGGTGAGACCATAGCTCTTCATGGTGGGGTCACTACTCCTTTCAGAGTGATCTTCTTGTCACAACTGTTCCTCCCCAATTTCTGCACCCAAGTCTCACCTTTGTTCTTTTGAACCTAAGGGTGGTAGCAGCCCACTGCTGCTAGCCCTAGATTTCACACTGCCCTCCCTTCATATGTAAACTATTTTTGAATTGTAATGTAGGCATCTCATCCATTAGCTTATAAGACTCTGATTATCATTTTTTATCTACCAAACTTCTATTCATCTGCCAAGACCTAGCTCAGACGCCACCTCCTACAAGAAGCTTCTTTAAGCCTAATGATGAGATGAAGGTTGGTAGAGGATAGGGATTTCTTTCCTTTTAACCTTCCCTTTCTAAGGAATTTAAAATGTTGGGAATGGAATCACAACTTTCACTGCTACTGTTTCATTTCTGACTGATCTTTCATTGTCCTTAGGCTGTAACTCCAGCTGAACTGTGTGGGAGAAATGACTCTTCTAACCCATTTACCAAGAAAGTGAATCAAAAAAAAAACCTATTGAAATCTACTGTTTGTATTTCCAGGACATGGATCTTATCACAAGAACAATTAACAATGTTTGTGTTCTGTCTCCTTCATTAGACTGCACACATACCTGGATGGCAGGAAGGCAGGACCTGAACTACCTCACCATTCATACCCAGCCTGGGCCTGAAATACAGTTGGCACATATTAAATATTTACTTAATTTAAAAAGTTGTACAATAGGGGCTGGGAAGGTGGCTCAGTGGTAGAGTGCTTGCCTTGCATGCATGAGGCCCTGAGCACCACATAAACAGAAAAACCTGGAAGTAGTGCTTAGCTCAAGTGGTAGAGTTCTAGCCTTGAACTGAGGGACAGCACCCAGGCCCAGAGTTCAGGCCCCATAACCGACAAAAAAATGTTGTACAATAAAGGAATGCGTAAATAAGAAGAGAAATAACTGATACCCTAAATCTGGAAATCTTAGGGATTACAACTGTTAACAGTTAAGTCCCCCTTTTTTGTCCCCCTATCAGGACTCTGGAATGTTATTTTGGCAGATTTGATCATTTCAGAAAAGGAGTTGGAAATAATATTTCCTAGCCCAAACACTTCTGGGCCACAAAAAGAGAAGAGAGAGCAAGGGTAGAGAAGAGCCAGGAACCCAATACTCACGCCCATCTTCTCCCTAAACCATTATCCTTCCCCTTCAGATTTGACAACTCAGTAGTAAATCAATTTGCTGTTATCCACAAGGGAGTTTTATTTACTCTGCTGAAAGAATTAGAAAGCAGTCGCTTTTTATTAGCACCACAGCTGGCTCTTGCATCGGGAGAAACACAATTACGTATCTTCCCATGGCCCAATGCCTACAGCCACAACCTCATTCATTTAGGTAGGAAGTGGCCTTTATGATAAGCAGGGGAAAATGCATCCAATGATCATTTTTAAAGGGAACAAACCTCAGTTTCTGAAGTGACACTGCCCCTGTCACCACAAGGCCTTTTTGTTGGTTACATAATAGAGCATGATAACTCTAAAAGCAGAACCAAAGGCAGTCATTAGGATGCTGTAGGGTGGTGTAGGGTATGGGTACTGGAGTCAGGCCAGCCTGGGTTCTCACTCTGATTCTTCTTCTCATCACTTGTCCATAGGATCCTGCCAATTCTTCTGAGTCTTACTTTCCTTCTTCTCCCTCCCTCTGTCAATACTTTCTTCTTTAGTTATTTTTGGGATAGGTTCTAATGTTTATACGTCAGTGGCTTACTGGACCATGATCCTCCTTGATAGCTGAAATGACATATGCATGCCACCATGACCAGTTATTGGCTTTGAAGAGGTCTTGTCTGGTCTTACTTTGAACCATGATCCTCCTAACGTCTGCCTCATGAGTATCTGGGATGATAGGCCTGAGCTTCCACATCTGGCTTAGCTGATACCTATTTTTTTGTATATTATAAAGTTATTTGGGGCTGATACATAATAATACACATGTATGGGATGTAGTATGTTTCAATAAGTATATACCTTGTGTAATGATCAAATCATACCCAGTGTTTTAAACATTTGTGTTAAGAACATTCAAAACAATGCTTGATAAGAATTATATACTCAGTACCTTGCTCATGTAACTGTAACCCCTCTGTAAAGTATTTTCACAATAAAAAACTTATTTTTTTCCTCTCTAGAGTTTTTTTTTGTTTGTTTGTTTCGTCAATTGTGGGGCTTGAACTCTGGGCCTGGCTGCTGTCCCTGAGCTCTTCAGCTCAAGGGTAGCACTCTACCACTTGAGCCACAGCACCACTTCCGGTTTTCTGGTGGTTAGCTGGAGATAAGAGTTTCATGGACCCTCTTGCTGGGGCTGGCTTTGAACCATGATCCTCAGATCTCAGCCTCCTAAGTAGCTAGGATTACAGGTGTGAGACACCAGTGCTTGGCTCTCGTAGCTTTTTTTTAAAAAAATATGCCTTTTTTGTTAGTTATGGTCTCTGAACTGTGAAACAATACACAAGAACTTTTTTCTTCTATCTAAGTATAACTTACTACCCACCAACCAACTTTCCTTATGTCTCACCATCCTTTATTTTCTCAGCATCTGATAGCCATTATTTTCTTCTGTGAGATCAAAAGTTTTTAGATTCCGCACGCGTCTGGTCACATGGTACTGTCATTCTGTGCCTGGCTTATTTGACTTGACACAGTATCTTCCAAGTTCACTCATGTTATTGAAAGTGACAGGATCTCATACAGTTTTTTGGATTCCATTGTGCATATATCACATAGCCTTCATCCATACCTCCTTTGATGGATACTTAGTGATCTTCCTGTTGACAAGTTGGAACTAGCAACAAAAAGGATTCCCAGGGTAGCAGTGAGGATTCTAGATTACATTGCTTACACATAGTGTTTGGCACCTGTTGTGGTGTGACTTGATAACTCCTGGTGTCATTGCCCGCTCCTTAAAGCTGGCATCCCTGCTGCAGCCTGACTGAACTGGAGACAGCACCCCAGAACTGGCCATCCTTTTCCATGACCCCTGACTTTGCACCTGTTAAAGTCACATGCCTTTGTCACTGCCCTTGTTCATCCCATAAAATTCTTAAAAGTGGTGGCTTCCTACTCTGGAGGCGAAGATCTGAGGATTGTGGTTCAAAGCTAGCCCAGGCAGGGAAGTCGATGAAACTCTGATCTCCAATAAACCACCAGAAAACCGGAAGTGGTGCTGTGGTTCAAGTGGTAGAGTGCTAGCCTTGAGCCAAAGAGCTCAGGGACAGCACCCAGGCCGAGTTCAAGCCTCATGACTGGGAGGCAGGGGTGGGGTGGGGGGTAAGGAGTGATGGCTTCTCTAAAGCCTAGGCAACTCCCAGGACAGGCCCTGACACCCCTGTTTCCATTAGACTTTGGAGAAATGGCCACACATGGCCACGGAGTTGTCTGCTTGTATATCTATTCCCAGTAACCAAATGTGCTTTCCCTTTTCTATGCCTACTGTGGGTCCAGTGCCAGGCATAGCTTGTGGTCAGGACCTGACATGCAGAATGAGTGGATACAAATGTTGCTGAACCAAGGACATAGCTAGCAAGATCAATAGAAAGCCCATGGATTGGGAGAAGATCTTTACTAGCCATACAATGGACAAGGGTCTCATATCTAAAATATACTTGGAACTCAAAAAATTAAATCCCCCAATAACAAATCCTCAAAGAAACAACTGCCCAATAAATAAGTGGGCGAAAGACTTAAAGAGAAACTTCTCTGAAGAAGAAAGAAGGATGGCCAATAGACACATGAAGAAATGCTCAACATCCCTAGCCATAAAAGAAATGCAAATCAAAACAACATTGAGATATCACCTCACTCCAGTTAGAATGGCAAAAATCAAGAACTCTAACAACAACAGATGCTGGAGGGGATGTGGACAGAAGGGAACCTTACTTCAATGTTGGTGGGAATGTAAACTTGTTCAACCACTTTGGAAAGCAGTATGGAGGTTCCTCAAAAGACTCCACATAGAGCTCCCCTATGACCCAGCAATCCCACTTTTGGACATTTACCAAAATGTTTACAAACAAGACCACACTAAAGCTACCAGCACAACTATGTTTATTGCAGTATTATTTACTATAGCTAAGATATGGAACCAACCCAGATGCCCCTCAGTAGATGAATGGATCAAGAAAATGTGGTATATATACACAATGGAATTCTATGCCTCCATCAGAAAGAATGACATTGCCCCATTTGTTAGAAAATGCAAAAACTTGGAAAAAATTATATTAAGTGAAGTAAGCCAGGCCCAAAGAAACATAGGTCCCATGGTTTCCCTTATTTGCAATATCTAGTATATGTCTGAGTCAAGCGGAAAAGGTCAGATAATGTGATGTCAGGAAAATGAACCCTTAGATATGTATTTTAATGTTTTTTTCTTTCATGCATGTGTTTCTAATGCATTTATAAGATTATCTCTTTGTTGCTTTGTATGTCCCTCCCCCAGTTGTTTAAGGATACAGGCAGACCTGTTGCAACAATGAGAAGTACAAGTTGTCATGCCCAAAACGAGCTTTACAACGTCGGTGCGGGGGGGGGGGGAATGGGGGGAAGGAGAAGGATTGGGATTGGGGGGGAGGGGGGAGGCTGGGAAGGGATGTGAAGGGTAAACCAAAGGAGGAGGCTGCAATGCTTGGTAAGAAATGTACGCATTATCCTGCCCATGTAATTGTAACTCCTCTGTACAGTATGTTCACAAATAAAATAAAATTAAATTAAAAAAAAACACAAATGTTGCTGAACCACTTTTTGCTCTGAGTGGATGTGGCAGACATGGGTGATTAGTCAAACTGTTCTTAATATTCTCCCTTGCAGGTACCCACAGTAGAAGCCTCTGAGAGAGCCTGGTACCCAGTTTGGGCCAATGAGAGGCACCTGGGCTTCTGTTACTAGGATACTTGAGGAAACAACTGCATCTTGGCATATACAGAGTTGTCAACTCAAAAGGCTGATTTACTTTTATCCAGCCTTGTCTCCTTGATAGCCAAGCCCGGCTTCTGGAGCTAGAGTGATGAGGGCTTGGGTTTGATCTCTGGCACCATTTTTAAAATAAGAAATGATGCAGTATGGTGACTAAGAAAATTACCTTGGGAACCAGACTGCCTGAGTTCATGCTGGCTCCATTTTGAAGTAGTTTGACCTTGAACAAAAGGCCTTATTTTCTGGTATCTTTATATCCTCTGGTATTAAAACCAGGGTAGTGAAAGGGTAAGTAGGCTAATGGATGTAAAGTACTCAAGAGAGAGTCTGATACACCATTAGGCTATGAGTGTCAGCATTGTTTTGTTCAGAGACTAGTTGTGAAATCCGGCGTTTTCATATGCTCTCTGGGTTTAGTTTGCATATTCCTAAAATGGGAGTTTGAAATGCCTGCCTTACAGGCTTGTGTTAAGAAGGTCAATTCGGGTATGTGAGGCACAAAAGACAGTTCTGGAACAAGGGCATGGCTGTGCAAAGAAGGAAGAAAGACTTGCATGAGCTTTGAGGCTTGTTGTGTCTGAGAAAATCCAGATTGCTCTCACCTTGGCTCTCTGGCTTCCCTGAGCTCCAGACCCTCCCCATACTGCCTCCTCAGGGACCTGGGGCTTTCCATTCAGCTCCTAACACTTCAGCTGTTCCCTGTCCACTTGCTTTTCCCCAAAAAAGTATTTTAATAGATTGCTGTCTCTCCTACCATAGAACAAATACCTTCTCTCAAGAACTGGAAAAAAAAAACCTGCCCATTCCAACTCTCCTTTCGTCTCCTTCTCCTTCTCTCTATCTTTCCATAGCCAAACTCAGTGTAGTACTTGTCTCTACAACCTGTTTCTACTTCCACACTTCCCACTCAAATCCTCCTGATGGTACAGCCTTTCAAAAACAGCTTGAAACTTGGAGCCTGGAGGAACGTAAGAAGGGCAGGAATTGTTTACATCCTGGAGAGGTGTCGCTGGGATTTGTTAGTGAACTAGGAATGGACTTGTTTTGGTGCATCTTGGCCTTTATTGTCTGAAGAGCAACCCAGGTTTGTATTGTGCAAAACCTCCCGTTTGCTGGATTCATGACATAGCTATGCATGCAGCTCCTTCCAAATTATCAGCCCTTTCCCTGACAGTGACTGCATTCTAATCAAACCAAATCTAGCCAGGACCAGTCCTGTTGTGCCCTTACAACAAGAAAAAAAACCTTCCTTGCAATAAGGAAGAACCCATGGGATCAGTGCAGTCTAAACAACTCCCAGACCAGAGAAAAGTCAAGATGAAACACATATGCAGGTGTGAGGTGGTTTTTTTTTTTAGTTCTTTTCCTGTATTACCCTTTCCTTCATTTTTTTTCCCTTTCTGCTGTTTGAAATACATCCATGGTACATCACAGATCTGAGGCATTTGCAATGAACTTAAGATGCAGCTCCAGAAAGTGAGTGTTGAAGTAGCCCTTTTTCTGAGATCCCTGGGAACAGCGGCAGGTGTTGCTGGGGGACATGCCCCACCGTGTACTAAACAGCTGGCTCAACCTCTCTGTAGGTGCTCCTGAAGGGCAAGCTCTTGGTCCTACTCAGTGCCATGACATCTTCGGGAGACATTCCTTCCCCATCATACCAACTGCTCTGATGGCGAGGACCCTATCTTAATCTTATTTATCTCTCTGCCCCAATATCTGTCAATAAATTGTCAATTGGTAGATGGTTATAATCAATGGATAGTGACAGAACCAAGGGGAAAAACCCTAATATTTTAAAGGTCCTGAAGGGAAATACCCTTCACTTACAAAAGAGCTTCCACAAACGAACTTACCAGTGACCCCAGAATCAAACGTTGCAACTAGAAAGGTTATGAGGAACCTGTTTACATTTGAAAGCATCAAATCTAGCACTATTCTCTTCCTTCTTGTTTTTTCTTTCACTCCGTATCCCACAGAATGGCCAGTTCCTAAATATAGGCTTGCTTTTCTGCTGTCAAATCCCTTATAAAAACTAATTGTAACAAAAATGCAATTTGTTCTGAGGGCTTTGGAGTCTGATAGCTGTTGGTTCAAACCCCACGGGGCCTCTGACTACTGGGGTGATCGACAGCAGCAACCCTCTCAGGAGCCCCATTTCCCATGTGTGAGGTGGAAGAGATAACACCTCTAACACCTCCCTCACAGGCGTCTCTGCCAGGTCATAGAAAGGCTTTGGTTAACCTAAATTAGAGGTGGGATGGAAGTTTCTAGCATGCCAGGTCTCTCATTGTTCTGTGTGATCTGTTGCTTCAGAGCAAGGAGTATTTTCCCTTCTTCATCTTTTTGAAATGTGGCTTAGAATAGCTTCCTGAATGTTCCATCTGCCTTCTTCACTGGGCTTACTCTTATGTATTTTCCAGCCTGCTGATGTAGACCTGTTTCATCTAGGACACAGATCAGTTTGTGTTGGTTTATGGGTTTTTCTTCCTCATTTTCAACTGTTAATGTCTGAGCTAAGGCTGTTTTCTCTGAGCTCTCAAACACGTGTCTGCTGCCTGCTACCACCACTGACCCTCCTTAAGACTGGCACCAATATCAGCCAAAAGAGTTCCACTCAGAGCTCATGGAAAAGGTTTCCAGTGTAGGCTTGCTGTGAGTTTCAGACAAGCATAGATGTACTGTATAGAGAGCTGGCTGATGCTATCAGCCCAGAGAAGAGTTCTGAATTATGGGACTTAAGAAGCAACATCTCTGCTTTCTGCCAAGAAAGCTGGAATGCCACAGGCCTCACCAGAATGCAGTGGCTGCATCCACCTAATGCCCCTGTCATTCATTACTCACCAGAAGTCAGTTTAGAACACAGGAAGATGACTCGCTCCTCCCAAAAGATTCAGAAAGGCTTTCCAAAGAAATGATTTGAAGTGTTTCAATACTCTGTCTGCTTTTCTCCTGGAAATCTCTTAGCTTGGTGTGGGGTTGCTGGGGGGTGGGGTGGGGATTTTATCTGCAGATTGACCTGTTTGTAGCATCTCCCCCAAACTGACATGGTTTAGCACCTCTCAATCACCCTGCTCAATTTTCAATTTGTACTTATGCCTGTTACTGTACTCGGCAATCAGTTCCCTTGATGCTCCTGCTGTACAAAGGATGGATTTGTCATAGCAATAGCAAAATAAGTGTGGCTGTTTTTATAGTTGGAAATGGCACACAATTGTGGTGATCAGGCATGAGTACAGGTCTCTAGCATGCCAGAGAAAGTGGAAAGGGGAGAAGGCAGAATGGCGATCCACTTCTTGGCCTCACATAAAGCAGTCTAGGGGCAGGGAAGCTTCCCAGCATAGTGACCAAGGGGGTGGGCTAGTCTGGTTCTCATACTCAAAGACAGATGAACCTGAAGTGGAAACTGCATTCTCTGGAATGAGGTAGGACAGACCTTTGGAAAGGTCTGTCCACCAGCAGCAGATGTCTCACCAGATGTCCTAAAAGCAAAGACAGTCTCTGGAACTCGGCCTTCATGGAAAGGAGCTAGAAAGAGTTAAACATGGACCAAGGTTATAGCCAATATACCCAAAAGAACAGTAGGCTGCAGGCTTTGGGAAGAAATACTGAGGCAGAAATTAGTCATAAGATATTGGGGAGTGTAGCACGGTATTATGGTGAAACCATGACTTTGGACTTGAGAGATATAGATTTTGATCCATTGGTATCTACCAGCTATGTGACTTGGGGGAGGAGGGGAGGAGTCACCACTTCTTGGAATGTATCTGCACAATAGAAGGACAGTACAGAGACCAAGATAGACTTAGGTTAGAGACTCTGGCCCACCATTTATTAACCATGAACTAATTTCCTTCCTTCCTTCCTTCCTTCCTTCCTTCCTTCCTTCCTTCCTTCCTTCCTTCCTTCCCTTCCCTTCCCTTCCCTTCCCTTCCCTTCCCTTCCCTTCCCTTCCCTTCCCTTCCCTTCCTTCCTTCCTTCCTTCCTTCCTTCCTTCCTTCCTTCCTTCCTTCCTTCCTTCCTTCCTTCCTTCCTGTCTCTGTCTCTCTCTTTTGGTTTTACGGACTCAGGGTCTCTTGCTTGCTGGGCAAGTGCTTTACCACTTCAGCCAAATCCATTCTTTTTTGCTTCAGTTGTTTTTATATAAAGTCTTGCATTTTTCCTGGGACCACTGTTGGACAATGATCTTCTTATCTCTATGGCTGGGAATACAGGTACGTACCAGTATAGTCAGTTTGGTTTTATTGGGATAGGGTCTCAGTAACTTTTTCCCCCCTAGGCTGGCTTCAAATGTTAGTCTCCCCAGTCTTTGCTTCTCTGGTAGCTCAGATTATAGGCATAAGAAATCATGCCCAGTTTCCTGTTAGTAAAAAGTTAACTATAGTTATCTAGAGACCTAATGTGAGGATTTGCTGAAGTAGTTCAGGTAAAAAAAATTTAAGCCCATAAGATGGGGTCTGTATGAATGGGAGCTAGTATTTTGGGCCTGGAACATTGTGTCTTGATCTGGTTGGCAGATACAGCATAAGAAGTAGGACTCTGGTGTGTTTGGGGTATGGCAGAAGTATGTAGGGCACCTAGAGAAGCCCATAGCCATCTAGTCTACTTGATTCTGGGGTCCTGCATGAGGCTGTGCTCTGCTTGGCTGGGTAAGCCACTACATTCCATATATAAGAACATCTTTGAAGTCCTGTTGTATAGGATGAAGAGGTGGCTGAGGCAACTTAAAGTGAGCTTGATAGAAAAGGCTTGACTCTAGAACTTGGTACCAGGAGGGCAGGGTTGAGCTTAACCACTTTATAATCTGATCCCATGTGACTGTTTCCTACAGCTTGCATCCTGTGAGTTCTTGGTTTATGAGGGAATAGGGTCCAGAGAGTTAGTGGTGGTGCAGGCTTTAATTGCAGATGACACTGCGAAGTCAGGCTCTACCTGTATCACTGTAATGCTAAAGTATCCATCTTTAATGCATAGGACCTGACCTATGTTTAATTCTGTCAGAGTGGCTAATAGTGTCCACCCTGTTCCTTCTCATACTCAGGTTGTAATAATTATTCTGAGGTTGTAATAATTGATACTACTGGATTGCCAACTATGTGTGCTAACTGCTTTACATAGAGAATCTTATTTTTTTCCATAGAAAAAAATGCTATAAATAGGACTTATGGTATCCTGTTTATAGATGAGGAAAGAAAGGTTTATCAAGGTTGTACAAGGATACACAGCTAGAGGAAGTGCTGGGATTTAAGGCCCTAGGAGCACTTTCCTCATTCTTGACGACATTCCATTTCCCTTCCTGCTATAGTTTATTGTGCAGTTAACCTAAGTCTAATTATATACAACACATTATGAAATATGTGCCATAGGATTCTGTTATGAATTTCCTATTCCTCTCCCACTGAGCAACTGACAAAACCCTTTATGGCTAGATGGGACTAATGAAATTATTAATGTTCTGTTGGGATTTTAATTTCTACCTTGATAATTACTGAAAGGGCCAAGTAGACAAGTATGAGTATTTTATAGCTAAGATTCGTTCTCTTTCTGTCTCTCTCCTTTTGGGCAAGGAGGTGGGGAAATGGGAGAGTAGAGGGACAGTTGTTCATGTTTTATCTCATAGAGTTATAAGAACACATTATATATCAAGGAATCTAGTTCTACTTGTTTTTCATATTTTTAAATACTTTACTCTAAGTGGCAGTGGCCTATTAACTGCATATGCAGTATTTTGGGAAACCATGCAATAGAGTTGTATTATTTTAGGAAAGCTTTTTCACGCCAAGAGAAAAAAATTATATAGGTATCTGCATCTGACAGGCTTTTTAAAAAAAAAAAAACAAACTTTATTTTCTATTTTCTTCTACTGAACTGTCAGTCTATTTCCCAGTCCCAAATTTTTGCACTATTTATAGCTTTAAAATTTGAGTTAACATTTGTCCTCTTTTAGCTATTCCCTGGCTTCTGTAGCATGTTTATATTTTTCCATTTATTTAAAAAACGTTATACAGCCAGGCACTGGTGACTCATGTCTACAATCCTAACTACTTAGGAGACTGAGATTTGAGGATCATGGTCTAAAGCCAGCCCAGGAAGAAAAGTCCATGAGACTCTTATCTCCAATTATCCACCTAAAAACTGGAAGTGGAGCTGTAGTTCAAAGTAGTCAAGAGTACTAGCTTTGAGCAAAAAAACTCAGGGACAGGGCCCAAACTCTGAATTTAAACCCTACTACCAACCAAAACAAAAAAAGCTATAAAAATGATATACCCTTGTTGTATAAAAGAGAAATATATGTAAGCATAAAATATCAATGAAAAATGAAAATAATCCAATCTAAATGTTATTCCTAACAATATTTTGAAATACCTTATCCCAATCTTTTTCCTAGATGACACACACTCTCTCTCTCTTTCTCCCTCCCTCCCTCCCTCTCTCTCTCTCTCTCTCTCTCTCTCTCTCTCTCTCTCTCTCTCTCTCTCTCTCTCTCTCTCTCTTTCTCTTCCTCTCTCTCTCTCTCTCTCTTCCCCCCTCTCTCTTTTTCATAGGAGCACATTCACATCTTCTTTCTAATAAAAATCAGGTCATGCTCTTGTAGCAAATATCCTATCTGAAATTTGAACGCTCATTACCTAATCAGGATTTCTGTTGTCTGATATGGTATGTTTTATTTATCTAGTTCTTTATTGTTGAGTTCTTTCTAGTTTTCCATTTATTTTATTTCAGCCTGGGAGTGAATAAATCCTTTTGCACATTGATCAATGTCTAGTCTACGATATTCTTTAGCACCTTGGGGTTTGTGATAGCCACATCAGCTTATCAGTGTTTCCTCCAAGACTCCTTTCTCCTCACAAAAAAAATGCCATTCAGTCTTTTTCTGAGTATAAGGGAGACTTAGTAATTATTGTGGCTAGGAAAACACACTTTAGAATCAGACAGAACTAGGTGAAGTTGACTTAAACTCTGATTCTCTTTCTTTTGCTGTAAATATTGGACACTAACAACGACTCATTTGGTGAGATTGGGTGTTAAATATGTTAAATCTATAAAGTCTTTAGCATTATATCCAGTAAGAAAAATTGTGTGTGTGTGTGGGAATGCAGTCATAATATTCAATGCATATCCTATGAAACTAGGAAAATAGAAGGGGGAGGTTGGGTTGGGAGGGTTGGGGAGAATGATGAGAGGGGTAATATTGATCAAGACACATTGTACTTATAAACTGACACATTAACCTCTCTAAAGAAGAAATATGAAGGGCCAAGAGACACATGAAGAATTGCTTAACATCTCTGGCTGTAAAAAATGCAAATCAAAACAACATTGAGATTCTACCTTACAAGTTTGAATGGCCATAATCAAGAAATCCAACAATTAGACGTTGGCAGGGATGTGGCCAAAGGTGAACAGTACTACACCACTGGTGGGAGTGCAAACTCATTCAACACTCTGGAAAGCCGTGTGGAGCTTCCTCAAAAGACTAAACACAGTGTTTCCCTAGGACCCAGAAATCCTACTTCTGGAAATTTACCCAAATGACCACAAACAAGGCCACACTAATGCTACTTGCACAACAATGTTCATTGCAGCATTATTTACCATAGCTAAGATATGAACCAACCCAAATGCCCCTCAGTAGATGAATGGATCAAGAAAATGTAGTATATATATACAATAGAATTCTATGCTTCCATCCGAAAGAATAACATTGTTCCATTTGTAAGGAAATGGAAAGACTTGGAAAAAATATATATTAAGTGAAGTAAGCCAGACCCATAGAAAAGTAGGTTGCATGATCTCCCTTATTTGTAAGAACTAGAATATCTATATAATATTCTTAACAGGGGAATCTCAATAACCCAACTGCTTAGTGCATAGGACCCATACAATGAAGTATATCAACATGAACTCCAATGTATGGAAACAAGAGGTTCCTGTTAGACCCTGTATGGAGGTTGTTCTTTTTTTCCTATTGTTTTATTTTTTTCTTCATTTCTCTTAGTTTCTTTGTACCTCGGGTTTTGTATATAAGTCAATGCAATATGTGGAAGGGAAAGGGAATCACGGAAACAGCAGGACAATGGATGAACCAAAGCAGCATTGATACTTACTTGACACTATGTTAAATATGAACATTACAACTTGGGAGAGGAAAGGAATAGGGAGGGGTAAGTGGGAGATAATGAGGGATGATTAAAAACAAATGTACTTCTTGCCTTATTTATGTAACTGTAACCCCCTGCTCATCACTTTTTCAATAAAAATAAATTAAAAAATAAATTAAATCAACTTTTTTTTAAAAAACGGACATGTTAATGGTAATTTTGTACAACTGTTTAATGAGAATATAATCAAAATAAGATGCTCAATAAGTGATAACTAAGCAAATATGTCTTTCCCACTATTCAATGATGTCTGTTTTGTTTTTTTTCTTTTCTTTTTTGTCGGTCATGGGGCTTGAACTCTGGGCCTGGGCACTGTCCCTCAGCTCTTCAGCTCAAGGCTAGCCCTCTACCACTTGAGGCACAGTGCCACTTCTGCTTTTCTAGTGTCACAGAGTTTCCTGCCCAGGCTGGCTTTAAACCATGATCCTCAGATCTCAGCCTCCTGTGTAGCTAGGATTACAAGCGTGAGTCACTGGTGCCGAGCTGAGTTCATGGTTTTGAATTCCAAGTATTATTTGCCATTGTTTATCCACTCACTAAATCTTAACTGAGTTAAGGTTTATGTACTATGAGATACACAGTGCTAGATAGAGGAGAACACAGGATCAGAGGAGGAATAAGGACAAATTAGACAATTGTAGTGTGCTATAATATATAAATACCTAAGGTTAATATTATCATAGAGACCTCAGGATGAACTGCTTTGTCTTGTTTTGCTTTTTACTTTTTCTTGATCATGGGGCTTGAACTTAGGGCCTGGGCACTGTCCTTGAACTTCTTCTCTCAAGGCTAGCACTCTACCACATTCAGCCACAGCTCTGCTTCCAGGATGACATGCTTTTAAGGAATTGGGAGATTATTTCTGGAATACTAAACATGTTAGAAATGGCTTTCTAACAGATGGAGCATCTCATTGGGCCTGAAATTATTGGGTTTTGTCCACTGATTCAATCACAGTGCCTCATAGAAGATGCACCTGAGTTGGGTATAATAAGAGTACAGTTCATCAATCGCTAATTTTCTAAGATTTTTCTCATTTTTCTCTCCCATTTGTACACTTAGTTTGTGGAAGTTCAACTTATAGTCCACATAGAGAATTATCAGAGTTGCTTCTGCTAACTACTGGTTTCTCCAAGCCTGTGTTCATTCAACAGACATTTGTAAAGTATAAACAATGTGCCAGACAACATGGTAGAAATCCTAAATAAACTAATGAGTGGAGGCATTATCTCATTCATCTCATTCCGGTACCTGTAGAATTGTAATTCTGATGATGCTCTGAGGTGCCCCAGACTTATAAGGGCAGGTATACATGTCAGGGGGTCAGAAAAGGCTCTTCTGAAGCATAATGCCTGGCTGTTGACATAGTCAAAGTGGAAATAGGAGTTATAGTTGAAGAAGGAAGGACAGTTTGGAGGAAGCAGTGGGAAAGAAAGTATGGAAGATGAAGCTGGTGGCACAGAGAGGGGTCTGATGCTACGCAAGGCTCAGGCAAGCAATGCTGTCTTTCTGCAAAGAATCTGGAAAAGCCTCTCATCATTTTAAGCAGGAGTGGACAATGGTCATAGTTACACTTTGAAAAGATTCTTTGATTTGCTAGCTCTGGCTTCAACCTAGTTGGGTTTCTATACTTTCTGACTGAGGTTGAAGGGAGGGACAAACACAAGGCAGGACGGAATAGATGGGGAGGCCATTTTGAAAGCTAGTGTTGTAGTTCAGAGGGAAGGCGATGTGCTTTTGTGGAGGCAGCTGGTGATCATGGAGAGTTGGGAGTAACCTGAGAGATGGAAAGGAGCTAAATAAACACCGTAATAGGCTGACCATGAAAAGCATCAAGTAAGTCTCCTAAGTATCCCTTTGACATGGAGCACAGTTTCTGAAGTGAATTGTCAGTCAGGCGTATCCCAGGGCTGTCTCGAGCTGTTGTATTGTCTGAATTGTGCACTGCACTAGAACATTTGGCTAAACGGCAAAGGCAGGGCTAACTATCAGCCCATGCTCTGCTTACCACCTCACATATCCCAGTGTAGGGCCATGTCTGTCCAGGTGGAAGAGCACTTTTTATTTGTGGTTAGCATTCCAGGCCACCTAGAGCTTATCTAGTTTGGGAGGAGGAGTCTAAAGGTGGTAAGGCTAGGATGAGCATATGTTGGTAGTGGAGTGGAGGGGATGATGAAGAACTATGAGGGTGAAACCAGCACTAGCTGTTTATTTATCCTGCAATGGCTGTCTCTGGCCTTTCCGGGACTCCTGACCCCAGGAAAGATCCTGTCTGTGGCTCACCCTTCCTGTTGCTTTGATTCTCTTGTTGGATGCCTTTGATGAAAGTAGACATGGAAACTCAGGTTGTCAGCAGAAGTGCCTTAACAACCATCTAGCTCTATCAGCTCAATACATGGTGCAGAATTCTAGGCCCAGGGCAATGGAATGCTTTGTCCTTGAGTTTCCACACTAGGACTAGACCCCTGGGTTCTCAGCTCCACATATCAATGCTGTCTTTTCCTCTAACAAGAAATCACAAATCCTGAAAGGCACACAATTTCCATTTTCTCTCCATTAACTTTATTCTGCTAGATTTGGATCTCAGCTTGCCATTTCTTTGCTATGGACAAGTTAATCTCTTCTTTTAAGCTCCAGAAAACACTGACCTTGAAGTGTGAGGCTTAATATGATGACACTGATCAGATTCTGACATTCTGACCCCGCCCTCCCCCCTTCCAGGCTCTAGAACTGCTCTACCCTTTGTGGGTTCCAGAGAGTTTGGCAGAGACCCGTAGAAAAATTATTTCTTTGGAAATTGTTTGAGTACTATAACATAAACTTAGCATATTAAATAAACAGTAAGGAGAAATAACCATGCCTCCCCTTAACCTTTCATTTGATGCTCTGATGTTTAAAATACAAGTGGGAATTAAGCCCAGGCTACCAAACCATCCTCCTACTCCCCCCTCTCCCCCATGACGCTACACTCATCTCAGTAAGTTTCATGTTTCTTAAATCAAAAACAAAAGAAAGACTCTTCTAGTTTTGAAGGTGGGTGTAGGGACTCAAAAAAAAAACTGCTCATAGAGAGGGTTTGTTTTTTCTTTCAAAGTCAGTTTTGATGGCACATCGTTACTTTCCCTTGTGCCTTGACTTTTGAGAGGCTGACAAATAGCAGTTTTTATTTTGAATATCTATTGTTACTCAGAGAGGTTATACAGAATAGAAAAGATTGTTTTGAACATTTCTCATGGATAAGTGGAAGCTGCACTCTTGCTACAAATGATTCATCTGGGAGAAATGATACATCAACAAGACTGCCTGCTTGGGAAATAGATGGGAGGGTGAGCTATTCCAGAAGGGCTTTTCTCTCCCATGCCAGCTAATGAGAAAGAAGAAGAGCTCTCAACATAGCAGGGTGCCATGGAGTGGAGACTTTAACAAGTTTTTGACTCTTATATCTCATGTTCAATATTGAAGCGAACATTTCTTACCCAGGCTAGTTGCTTTTCATGCTGAGGACATACCAATAGGTTATTCAGTCTTTGCCCATAGCCTGTCAGTGTGACATGGCTGAAAGAGCTGGAGTCCTACTCAGCAGAGCAGAGCAGAGATTTAAGTGTGTGCCTAGGGTACACAATTTAAGGAGGCACCTCATCTTAGTGTCATACAAACATACACAGAAATCACTTGCATGACCTTCAGAGCAAATACCTCCTTAAATTCTGCATTCTAGATGCTATCTTGTCTCACTAGTTTGGGCACTCGAATTGAGTTAGAGTTAGGGTTTCATTGATAATTGGTTATATAACCATTGGGAGTCAGAATTAAACTAGGGTGCTACAGAAAAGTTACAAATAAAAGCGGGTTAATACTCTATGACATAGAAATTCAGAATAATATACACCAAGTTTAATATAATGACCTTATATCGTAGTTACCAGTGCACTGTTCTATCATCCCTTTCATTTCAATCTTACGGTCCAAAACGGCACCATCCGTGATCTAAAATGAAGACATCCGTGTTCTAGGCAGAAAGATAAGGAAAGTAGATGAATTGTGTAAATAGATTACTGTTTTTTTTAAGAAGGCTGTTACATTTTAATTAAAATATAGATTAGATTTTAAAAATACAAAATAGAATATATGTATTAGTAGATAGTCAACCCTCCTGTAATTATTATTTCCATCAGTCCCATTTCTAACCTCAATGTGGGTATCAAACTTATTGTAGATATTAGAGCTAGAACAGCAGTCATCTTTTTCTCCAGGAGGAAGGAAAATATTCAATCTTAAATCTTGAAAGAACAAAATATTCTTGTGTTTTCTTATGAAATGATCCACAGGTTTGAAAATGAGAGTTACCTAGAGTAGAATGGCAGTCATGCCGTGTGTGTGTGTGTGTGTGTGTGTGTGTGTGTGTGTGTGTTTGTGTGTGTGTGTGTGTGTTTAAGCAAAACTACCAGGTTTCGTTACTTACATAGTATCAACTGAGCTGTGAAATTGGAGAGGTAGAAATAGAACCAACATCACAGGTCCCTCTTTTATACAAATTTCTCTGTTGAGGATAGAAAAAACAACACAAAAAATATGATCAAGGACCATTCTCTCTGACGGTCCTTTCTGAAAACTTGTATCTTGCCTCTGATGACCCATGTCAGGAAACCTCTTCTGTTTAAGTTAGAATCCAGACAAAAACAATTACTCATTTTTCTATTTCCTAACTTAGAATCATACGATTGATCTCCCTTGTTAATTTCTATTTTCTAGTAGCTTTTGAATGAAACTACTAATGGCTCAGACTTACTATGCACAGACTTAGCCATGTCTGTGCAAGATCTGAAGACTTTGGTTTTCTACTAAGTAGAACTATAGTCATCCCATATATATCTGTGTTTTTATGACTGATCCTTTTTACTGTCTTCAAGATAGCAAGCAACTTGTACACAGGCTAACAGAGAAGATGTCTGACGACCAGGCTGAGAAACTACCTAAATGGTAGCATTCCAAGAAGGGAAGTCTCCAAGTGCCATGTAGACTTTATAAAACATAGCTTGCCTGTCTTACTCTCCGCTGTATTCCTATCATGAAAAGCAACATCTGGTCTGTGGGAAGGCAGTAAATATGCACTGTGTCAAGAAATGGAAGAGCAGTAGTAGGCAGAGTACTGAGATTGGTAGCAGACACCACATAAAGAGGTCAGGTAGCACTACAGAAATGGAAAGAGTGATAGTCAGCAAAAAAGGGTCTGTAGAGCTGAAAATCCAAGAGAAATTGATTCTTTTTTATTTATTTTTATTTTTTGTAAGATTTTTAATGTGAAAATACCATGCAGAGGGGTTACAATTACATGAGCAAGGTAATGAGTACATTTCTTATCAAGCATTGTTGCCTCTCCTCCTTTGTTTCCCCTTACCATCCCTGTCCTCCCATCTCCCGCCCCCCCCCCCCCGCCAAAGTTGTAAGGTTTGTTTTTCGACATAATGTCTTGTACATCTCATTGTTACAATGTTTTTTCCCTTCCCCTCCTGAGAAATTGGATTCTTAATGGTCCAACTAGGCTTGATTATTATCCCATGGTGCAAACATATTTAATATTCCCTAAAAATCTAGGTGCCTCTCAATTCCTAGTCTCTTTTCCAGGTGGATTGGGCCATGTTTCTAATATTCATGTCCAATAGGCTCTAAGGAAACACATCAATTTTTTTTAACTGAGGCACTTGAAAGTCAACATACCATCTCCTGAGCTCTTTTCTGGCACAACTTTTCTGGAAGTCACATGATATAAAGCAATACCACAACACAGAAGGACCGGATCCTTAAGTCATTGGATGTAGAAGAGCTCCCACAGACCTGCCGTTGGATGACACTTTAGGTGAATGAGAAATTAACTTTTGTTAAATCACAGATAATTTTATGTATTTGTTTCTACAACACAGATAACTGTGCCTGAACAATAAAGTCTATTTTTAAAGAGATTATCAGCAATTACATAACTTGCCCCAATTAGAGAACTACCAAGTGATCAAGTTTCTCTAACTCATAATAGCCAAGCTCAATGGCTTCTTTACCTACCATTACTTGGCCTCTTGACCCTGTGGGGCTCTGGTCATTTGCTTCAATCCAAATCTTTCCTTCTTTTCCTCTCTTTTTTTTAAATCCTTGCCCTTCATAGATAAGAAAGCCCCAAGTTATGACACAAAAATCACAAAATTGCTTCTAATGCTGTAATTCCATCTTAGAATTTATTTAGAGTTTTGGCTGGTTGAGTGGAGCATTACTGAAAATGGCTTTTTAGCATCTGGCTCCTATTTTGTCTCTGGCTAAAACAAAACCTCAGAATTCAATTCTCCATTGGATTTGTACAGAATTATTTTCTTGTTGAGTACAGTGGAGACAAAAAGTGAGATATGTATGTCCATAATACTGTGTTTGAATCATTTGGATTATTGGATTAGAATAACTTGTTTATACGAAAAACTCATGTATTCAACAATTCTTATATTTCAGAGTGATAGGTGCAGGGGATGGGAATAAAACTTTACAAAGAACTTTTAGCTCTTACTTTAAAAGAGTATCTAATTTAATGCTTGAAAAAATAAATTGGATGCAAAAAGGGTGATAAGCCCATCAAGAATCAGTATGCAGAGACATTGTGGTGACACAGGAGAAAATGATTCTTTTTCCCATCTGGAGTGGTCCTGATTCATGCATGAATGGGTTTTAGCAACTGGATTGGAAAAGTTGCTGAAGATTCTTCTTTTCTCCATTACAACTTGTACATCTATCTCATGGATGACTCAACTGTTGTTCAAGTATGGTAAGAAACTTGCTGAAAGTCACACATCTCGGATTCTAATTCAGTTCTGCCCAAGTCTGGAACTATGCATCTTCTCCTGTACACCAAGCTGGTACCCCTGGTAAGGCAGCTGAGTTTATTGCAACAAAGCAAATCTTCCTCATCTTACTATCCAGTGAATTCCCTCAGCCAAGACCTCCTTAGAGCCATCACAGCTTGGGCTTCTTGGAAAATCAGTGCTAGTTCCCAAGGCCTCCCTACCCGCTGGATCTCATTCTCTATTCTCCGTTTCTGAAATAGGAGCTGGCTGGTAAACAGCATCTGGTACTCACTTCCTGGCCTCCTCTGGTAGAGCAAGGGCATTTCTAGTGCATACATTTTCCCATTCTGTTAAAACAACAACAAAAAATGTGTTTCTACTTGGTCAAGGCTGACACTTTGGTTGAATTGGTTGGCTGGGTTTTTTAAAATCGTTTTTTCCTGCTTTATTGTAATACTTTATTTATTTATTTATTGTATTTTAAGGGTAATGTACAGAGGCATTACAGTTACATAAGTCAGAGAGAGAGAGTACTTTTGTTTTGAACAAGGTCACCTCTTCCTTTGTTCTCTCCCAGTTTTTCCCTCCCATCTGCACATACAAGTTATATAGTTCAAGTTCAGCCTAGTGTCTAGTATTACTGCGGCATGTGTTTGCCCTTTGTCCTACCTCCTGACCATATAAAATAATACTTATTGAAATGAACTCCAGGAAATGGAAATGAGAGGGGTTCCCCCCCCCCCAATTTTGTGACTGTGTTTGTTTTCATGTCTTTCTGTCTTGTTCGTTTCTCTGTCTTTGGGAGGGTAATGGCTAGACTTTTTCTAATCCTTTACATCCTGAGAAGGAAAGCACATAATTTCTGCACTCTGGTGCCATCTCCTGGTGCTATTCACATCCAAAGAATGTGCCCCCTACTTCTGGAAGAGTTGTGATGTATTTGATAATTCATGGGTTAAACCCTGCCACACTTCATTAGCAGACTTTTTTTTTTTAACTTTAAGGAGTAGAGAGTGACCCAATGGTTAAGGAGATATGTAGACAATACATTAAAGAGACAAAAGTGTCCTCTGTTCCTCATTTTTCCACTCCACCACCAGTGACATTCCTTCAATTCCATTTCTTTCCTTCTGAAAATATTTAGTTATTTATTGTACAGAAAGGAGGGTATAGGGCACACAGACGCACACCTGAGCAAACAGATGATTCGTGGTGTAATGAAACTCATTAGTTTTGAGCTCATTACTGTGATTCCACAATGAAAAAACAAATCCCACTTAAGACTCACACATAAGTCTTCAAAAGGGTTGTTGTTCCAGGTTTGTGACTGACAAATGTGCTGCTTCTGGAAGTCCTTGCATAGGAATAACCCAGGTTTGCAGACCCAGACTCATCAGACCAAAACCAGTCCTGGCCTCCAGACCTTGAAACAATTCCTTGAAACAATCAAAAACTGCACTTTACTGGCCTATTTTCAAAATACAGGCTGTTTTACTCACAAAATATAGCTCAGCCATATGGTGGCCGCTCCTTGCCATATTCCATATATTAGAGAGAATCTTGACTTCTACGTTTTCCCCCCGACTTGGAATAGCTTGGAAAAGGTGTTTTATTGTTGAGTTTGCTTGCTGTGAAAAGCTGAAATGGAACCTGAAACACCAAGGGTGTGATGTTCAGAGGTAGATAAAAGAGACAATAAAAAGGCCTTTTATTTACCCTTCTATGTTAAAGAAAAGGAATTGACATTCACTGTAACCCTACTGTGTGTGGACGTAGCTGAGACCAGCTGAGCCACTGGAATATTACATGTCTAATGTTTTTGCTTTTCTTCTTCAGAGGTGGTTTGATATGGTGTTCAAAAGCTCCCCCTTCAGGTGGCTCTGTGGTACAGCACTTGCCTTGCATGCATGAGGCCCTGGGTTCAATTCCAATTCCTCAGCACCACATAAGCAGAAAAAGCTAGAAGTGGCACTGTGGCTCAAGTGGTAGAGCACTAACCTTGAGCTGAAGAGCTGAGGGACAGCGCCCAGGCCCAGAATTCAGGCCCCACAAACGATTAAAAAAAAAAAGCTTCCTTTTCAGGTCAAAGCCTGTTTCTGACCTTTAGAGTCTGGGACCCTTAGCTCTTTCTTTTCTGTAACCACCTCAGTTTTCTCATCTGGAACAGATCTGTGAGACTAAAGCAAGGTAATGCAAGACACTTGCCACAGGTCTGATATGCACGAGTTACATAAATAAACAGCTAATGTCATTCATCATCAGTCCCTCATGGCCAGTCATTAGATTTTATGCCCAAAGAACAAAGTGGTACGGCTTTCACAAGGGGCCTAGGTTTCCTTTGTTCCCTGCCATCTAACTTCTTGAGTTGTTGCAGACCCGAGGGTTTAGGTACTGTATTTAGATGTGGATGCCTATCATCTGGAACACCTGCCCCTGGGGCCTTCTCTCTAATGACACTGTCTCCTTCCCTCTAATACATGCCTTTGCCAAAGAGCTGAATGCTCTCCCCTCCCAACCTCCCATGCCAGATTAGTTCTTTGGATAGTAACTTTGGGCTCCTTGGGGGGCCCTTCACTAGTGACCGGGCTGTGCTGAGATTCTCACTGCCCTCACTGGATGCTCTGATAATACTGCCACAATACCTTGGTGACGCTGTCTGAAGCACTTTTGCAGAAATACTAGGTTTCATAGACTGATTGCAATAATCTGTGCCAAGTCTGTTTTCCTTAACTGGTAATACATGACCAGGAGCTCCATCCAGTTTGCCCGTGAAGAGTTGAGATTTGATTGACAGACACTCTGAATCTTGCTTATTTTAGTCCCTGATACCCTCTCTTACTTGGACACCAACACCCCATTTTACCAAACTCCTACTAATTTTTTTAAATACAATCCCAAGTAAGCCATTGTTGGACTCCTTTCAGTGGTCCTTGTTCCCAACATTTTTCTCCCACAGCAATTAGCATGTTGACTGCTACTGGTTTTTGATAGTAGCATTGATGACTAATGTATTATATCATGTCTCACCTCCAGGGTTCAGTGGATCCCTGGCAGAGAGAGAATGATATCAATTCAATCCTATATCAGTATTCTGCATTACAAAGATGGTAAGACTATGCTAGGAATTTTTCTTCCTTATTTCTCCTAAATATATCTCAAGCAGATATCCACCCAGCTGCTTGGTATTACATGCTGTAACACTGGATATCTTTTTTTTGGTCTTGGGGCTTGAACTCAGGGCCTAGATACTGTCCCTGAGCTTTTTTGCTCAAGGCTAGTGCTTACCACTCAGCCACAGCTCCACTTCTGTTTTTCTGGTGGTTAATTGAAGATAAGAGCCTCAGGAACTTTCCTGCCAGCGATGGCTTTGAACCATGATCCTCAGATCTCAGCTTCCCGAGTAGCTAGTATTACAGGAGTGAGCTACCAGTGCCTGGCCATGGTCTACTTGTTATGTTTTCATTTTCTTTTTTTCATTTTTTTGTTTTCCTTTTAAAGACATACTAGATCCCAAGTGTCAGGATCTTCGATTCATTGTGGAGATACAGAGAGACAGAGACAGAGATAAAGACACATACAGAGAAGTTGAAGCAGCAATTCATTGTACATTGGTATTTCTTAGCCTTTAATCATGACAACAGTTTATCTCTTCTCCCTCCCTCTTTTATTATTCAGCCATTGAATTGGAAATATTGATACAGACATTGATAGTGATTTGATACAATGAGCAAGGGAATAAAGAAAAACAGACTGTGGAAGTAGATTATTAAGTATGCTTTTGACATTTCAAAGTCTTGTCTAAAGAATCTTTAATTGCCTTGATAGGCCTGGATGAGTTTATATATACATATATATATATATATATATATATATATATATATATATATATAGTAAAGATACTGTACAGAGGGGTTCCAGTTACATGAGCAAGATGAGTCCATTTTTTATGATAAACTTCATAACAGTAATACAGAATTTAACATTTTATGTAAGTTCTAGCATTTAATATAACCTTCCTGGACATTTTCCATCAAGAAAGAATATACATGGATTCCTTTCAATTAATTAAAAAATGACAACAACAAAGAATAGATCATGAAGTCTGATGCAGTTTTAAAAGAGGACTAATGGCTTCTCCATCCTGATCTGTGAAGTTTGATAATGATATCAACAATAACTAACTACACAATGGATGGACCCTAGTAATTGACATTTTCTGTTTGATTCTCCAGCATCTATTTCCTTCTAAAACCTGAATTTTCTTTGAAGATCTCCCCCTCCTTCAATGTCAGCCATGTGATTTGACCTGTAGCATATCTCTCTACCCCATCCCCCAATCACTGTGATTGGTTCTAGGACATGTATAAGACCTAGCAGACCAATAAAGCACAACCTTGGAAACACATGAGAAACTGCTATCCCCATCTTATATCTGCTGATAGAGAGCTCATAGCTGCTGGGCACTACCACATGGAGACTAAAGACGAAGCTAACTCTTCCTGTAGCAAGCTGAGTAATGGCAGGATACTGATGCTAGAGCCCTATTGATAACCAGATTTAGTGCCATCTCCACCAATAGTTTTTCAATCATATGCCTAGTGAAATTCACATTTGCTAAGTTTTCCTTTCACTTGTAATCACAGAATTCCAATGGAAACATTTGTAACTTCTATGTATTAGCTTACTTAGTGATTGTATCCAAGTGTTACTACCTTCATTTCATAACTAATGAAACTAAGGTATAGAAAAATTACATATCTAGTCCCAATCCACTGTCATCTAGGAGTTTGATTAAAATGTAGATCTGTTAGAGAACATGACCTGGGGGTAGTGGAATCTTTTCTCAGAATCCTTTCCATATTCTCATTTATTATTCCCTCCCTAACACTCCTAACTCATTCTATCTCCCTGCTCTGTACCACACTTTGACTCAAGATTCCAGAGAGTAAGCATGAGCCCCTCTAACCACCAAACTCCCAGTGCTCAGGTTAATTATCTCATATCCAGAGCTGGGGCTGAATGTACCCCGTTTTGCCATCTTGCTGGTGATTACTTCTTTATTTTCTGGCACAGATCCATTCTTGGGGGCTCCTTTGACAGCACCAGGGCAACCCAGGCTGATAGGCACCCTGCTTGGGAGAAGCATTTCATTGCCTGGGCATTTGTGTGCAGCTGGCTGTGTTTGAAATCCTGCCTCCTTCTGACTTCACTTCCTGAATGTGCTGACAGGCCTGTGAGCCAAGCCAAACAGGTTCACAATGCAGTGCCTGGAGAGTGTTCCCCTGTGAGTACAGCTGGGGAAACAAAACTTTTCTCCAGCCTGCAGAGAGGACCTTCCAGCCCTTATATGTCCAAGATGCAGGCCCTGAGAGACCTTGTTGAATCTTAATGGGAAATGTTTTCATTTCTTTTGGGTGCTCTCTCTCTCTCTCTCTCTCTCTCTCTCTCTCTCTCTCTCTCTCTCTCTCTCTCTCTCTCTCTCTCTCTCCGTCATTTCTTCTTAATTGACAAGTCTACAGTGAAAAAATGACTAACAATTGCCTTCCTTTTCTATATAGGTGCTTTCCATAAAGGATCCTCTGGATAGCATCCTGTGGTAGCTATGATTGGCTTCACTTTTACAATGGAAGGATTTGAAATTTAGCAATACTAGAGACCTGCTCCATGTCCCCAGCAACAAGCAACAGAGGCAAGATTTAAATGGGAACGCTTAACTCCAAAAGCTCTGCACAACTCACTCATCACACCTCAGTTTTCTTCTCCAATTTCATCATGCTTCAATACTTGGTGTATTCTGAAAGGTAGCGAGGAATAAGGAAAACAGCAGACACTCTGGTGTCATTCTAGCACTGTAACATCTGTAAAGTTAGATTTCTTCTCTGAATCTGTGTCCTAATACACAAAATGGAATGGTAACTGTGCCTATATTGCGGACAAGTTGTGAAGGGTAACTGACATAGAAATTTACTTGGTAATGCTACTCAAGAGCAAGGTCATATGTGGATAAAGCAAGCTCTCTGCAGTTACAAAGACTTAGGTTTGGCAATAGGCTCCTACTAGTTAATTATTTCATGAACTTGAATGAGATCTGAACCTGTTTTCTCATGTATAAAAGATAGTTGTAACATTTATCTGGTAAGTCCTGGTGGAGTTCCTGCTACAATGTAGAAGTTTAGTAAATTGTACTTATTATGAGTGTTATGTGTCAGTTTCTATTAGAAAACAGGTGTGTAACAGATTAGTTCCTATTGAGGATGCTACTCTGACTTTTGGTTCTTATTTGAGTTAGGATAGTCTATGTAATGCCTTGATTACAAGCAGTCATCAAATCTCAGTATTCCAGAACAACAAATTCAGTTTTCTTGCTCATACTGAATATGCAGTAGGTACAATGAGGGGAGGGGGTAAGGGTAGAAGACTCTGATGACTATCCTTATTATTTAGTGATTCATGTTGATGAACACTGTGTTTCCAAAGTTACCAAGACATGGGAAAGGAAGCATGGTGAATCCCATACTTACTTTTAAGGCATCTACTTGAATATGATATATGTCATTATGGTTTGAATGTCATTAGCTGACAAAAATCAGAAGGCTTCACTTTCCCACTCAAGTTCGAAAAGGTAGGTGATTAGGGTAGCATGGTGGGCTTGTTCTGTTGTCAGGAATGAGCCTGGATGTAGACATCATATGACTTGTTCCTCACCAAGAGGAAGTATACTTCAGCCAAGGGCAGGAAATTACCAGGAATGGTTTATCTGGCTAATAAAAGGAAAAAAGATGAGAGTAAACATCTGAATATGGCCAGTGGCTATTTTGTTTATTTACTCATGCTGCCAGGAAGTGCTGCAGGTAACTTGAGTCCATATAAGAAATGTCCTTAACACACTAGCAATGGTGAAACAAAAAAGATAGAAGGGGGGCTGGGAAGGTGGCTCAGTGGTAGAGCGCTTGTCTTGCAAGCCTGAGGCCCTGGGTTCGATTCCTCAGCACCACATAAGCAAAAAGAAAAAAGCCGGAAGTGGCGTTGTGGCTCAAGTGGTAGAGTGCTAGCCTTGAGCTGAAGAGCTGAGGGACAGCGCCCAGGCCCAGAGTTCAGACCCCACAACCAGACTCCCCCCCCAAAAAAAGATAGAAGGCAGTTGGTGATGTTATTGAACCACTGTATTTGCCTGTTTCATATCTGGATTGCTTGTTTAAGTTGTGTCCTATGTTCTTGACTCTTGTAAGCATTCTAGCTAGTAAAATGGTCCATAATATAATAGCTCACCGGCCTGCTCACCTTCATGTAAGATTTCAAATAAAGCCAGGCAAAGTTCTTCCCCAGGAAACCTCACATGAGTCAATACATCACATCAATAGGAATGGATGAATAAACAGTCCTGATGACAGCCGAGAAATATCCAGATTCAGTCCTGGTGGCTAGTGAGTACTTACAACTCACAAAGGCAGTAACTTAATCAATGGTCTGATAACTCCATGTTCAGAAGCGATAAGGAGTCTAGTACCAAGCAATATATCTTAGTGTTCAAACGTATAGGAAGTTTATACAGCAAGAAACAGAGCTTCTCAGCTTGGTGTATTTGCTTCTCTCTAGAGTGGGGGGTGGTGTGCAGAAGGGCAAGCAGAGTTCATTAGACATTGCTGCAGCGTGGACCAGATATCCTTGGAGAATATCTGATTACCTTTGCTCAGATGCTGTGTACATCAAAGGACCTTCTGATGACTAATTCAGTTCCTCAGGGTCCTAGATGTACAAGTAGAGGAAAGGCATGTTCTGGGTGAGAGAGCCGAGGTCATCAGGGTATCTGGTTCCTGGAACAATATAGCAAAAGAATATGGTTGCTGGTTGTCTGATGGCTGAATCATGGTCCCACCAGTTATTGGATGTGTGATCTCAACAGAGGCACTTAAACTTTACTGGAAGCCTTGGCTTCCTCTACTGTAAAACATACCTCCTATTAGCAAGTATCCAGAATAGTAGTGAAAATACAGTCTAACCGAACTTTTTTTTAAATTGGTGAGTACAAATCTCATTGTTCTTAACATTCCTCTTAGAATGAGTCTGCAGGTCCTAACCAGTCTTTCCCAAGTTGACCTCTACTTGAGATTCCCTAACCCTCCTCTCATGCTGTCTACCTGAACACTTAGTCCCCCCAAGAATCTTCAGCACAAGTAGTTCCCCCTGGATGGCCTTCTCTTCTCCTCACGCTGTTTAGATTGTATCTCTGCTACTGTCCAGTTCAATATTGCACTTCTCAGTGTGCAACCATACACTTTGTATGTTTTTTCATTTGCTAGCTCTCTTTCTATATGATACACTCTATGAGGGTCTCCTGTCAATTTCACACTTGATTGTTTTATTAGTACATGGCACAAAACAGACATTTACTATTAGTTATTGGAGAAGATAAGTGGTATTACTCAATTCCACCAACATTAATAAAAAAAATCCATATCAGAATTGGTATAGTCTAGGTTAATGAATCTAACTGGGCTTAATGCATTCTGGATGACTAGACAAAATCAGATTTGGGTCTTACAGGACCAATTCTGAACTCTCACCCTCTGAGAGGCCTGGTCTAGCCAGTTATAGAGCTACTTTTCACATTTGTCTATTTGAGCTTCCTGACACTGAAATTATAAGATGGTTTTCCTTCAGAATGTCAAATTGACACAAGGGAGAGGAAAACCTAAGTGTGTGACATGTAGCATAGGTGGAAAATGCGTTTCCCTATATTCTTATTTAGGCCTAATTTTCCAGAAAGTCATGTGAGAAGAAATGCAGTATGGTATAGTTTGGAGCAAGTTATCTTTTTTCCATTTCTCCCCAAACTCTAGGACTACTTTTAAGCCATAGGCATCCTAAGTAGAATCCAAATCTCTTTTCTGTTATTACTCCCTTTATAAAGCCTTCTTCTCACCTGTCATTGCAGTACGCATCCTTCCTAAATTGAGTGTCAGTGTTCCTGCTCTTCTATGAGTCTCTCTGCATTTCTCCATCACCAATAAAATAAGAGATGAATAGATGTCACTGTACAACCTGAGCCTCAGCACTGCCTCATCATTTCTATTTTCCTCCTCATACCTTCCCAGCCTCTCCAGGCAGCTTACAAAACCATAAATATTCTTTTTTTCCCCCATGCATCTATGCTTAGCAACCAAGGTCCTGTCCCATCATTTCTGCCTGGAGAGTTCTACTGGATCAGCTCAAATACCACTCTTTCCCACAGACTTTTTCCTTTTAATGGTCTCTTCTCCACTCACCTAGCACCTCTTTCTAATAGCATGTGTTGTTTACCATTAGATGAGTGTCTGCCTCCTCTCCATACTCTCTCACACAAGACTGTGAGTTCCTTGTGTATAGAGATGATGTTTTGCTCATCATTGCATCCCTATAACCTCACAGAGGGCCTTGAAGAGACCCAGGGAAATGCCCTCTTTGGGGATGTCCACAAGCCCCAAACCAAATTAAATCTGTTTTCCAGATTGAGGACAGAACACCTCGCTTCAGCATCAGTTTCAGCATTTGATCCTCTTCCCCTCTTCCATGAGACCTTGCTTGGCTCATGTGGAAGTGAGTAGTGGAGGCCAGAACTATGGTGAGCTGGAAAGTGTTGTTTTCCCTCTTGGTGTTAACTAATGTACTTCTTCTCTAACTATAAAGGAATATACATAACAGATGGTTTAATATGAACTCTGTGTCAGCAAGCAAACCTTTAGTATAAACATCTAGATTTCTGAAATACATGTATACATATACAAACAGAAAGTGCCTTTGTCATTAACAAGGGAGCTGGTTGTTTTTAACGGTCACATCTGGAGCTACATTTTTTTGTGTGCCTACTGAACGACATGCATGTTTCCTTCCCCATCTCCACCTCCAAGCCTAATGTTTTGGGCAGACTCATTTTATATAAGATGCTCATTTGCATTAGTGGAGGCAGAAAGGGATGCTATGTGTGACTTAGAGTTATGAATGTGTTAACAGCTTAATTCCTTGAAGAATGCTCATAGAGAACTAGGTGGAAAACTTTGGTGATTGGCCAGGTGTAACTTTGAGGGGTGTATGTGTGTGCATGTGTGTTCAAGTCATCTGGAATTGTACACTAAAAAATGGATAAAGTATATGTATATTTTTTGCAATTATGTTGGAGGAGAATTTAAGTTCACTTGCTCAGTTATCAAAAATTCATTTCACGAATATCTTCTATGTATGTGCCAGGCACTATACTAGGAGTGTGAGGATCCTTTGATGAATAGCACAGGGTTCTAGCCAAATAAGTAGGCATAGATATTCACAATTTTTATTGTCGGTCATGGGGCTTGAAGTCTGGGCCTGGCACTGCCTTAGCTCTTCAGCTCAAGGCTAGTGTTCTACCACTTGAGCCACTTTCAGCTTTTTCTGTTTATGTGGTGCTGAGGACTCGAACCCAGGGCTTCATGCACGCGAGGCAAGCATTATACCACTGAGCCACCTTCCCAGCCCATATTCACAAATTTTAAAGTGCTGTCACAGAAGTTTTAAGGAAATGTTTTGATGCTCAGAGGGAAAAATTTCAGAGTAGGTACTATGCCAATCAAGCCTTAAAGAATGGGTAAAATCCATCATTTGAAGCAAAAGGAAAGATGGTCCAGGCAGAGGGATGTAAGCAGGAGCTTAGAAGAGTCAAAGGTCATGGGATTCAGATTTATACAAAAGTATAGTTATTATAAACATGTAGCCATTAAGTTCAAGGCTTATTAAACATCTCTAGTCATAGAGCTCTGGGAAGGTCAAATAAAAGTCATTCAGGAGGCTGAGATCTGAGGATTGCGATTCAAAGACATCCTGGGCAGGAAAGTCCACGAGATTCATCTCTCTAACTAACCACCAGGGGAAAAAAAGCCAGAAGTGGAACTGTGGCTCAAGTGGTGGTGTTACCTTGGGTACAAAAGCTCGGGACAGTTCAAGTCCCAGGTCTGGCACACACACACATACACAAAGCCACTATCTCTTTCCATGAAACCTCTGTCCCAAGAGTTCAAGCATTCATAATGGAGTTGGGCACTGGTGGCTCACACTAGTAATCCTATCTACTCAGGAGGCTGAGATCTGAGGATCAAGGTCAAAAAGTAGAGATGTGGCTCAAGAGGTAGAGCATCAGCCTTGAGCAAAAAAGAGCCAAGAAAGTGTGAGGCCCTGAGTTCAAACCCCAGTACAGGCAAACACATAAAAAAGAATCCATGATTGAATTATTATATGACTATATACAACAAATTGAAAGAGGATTAATAATGTTACATGCTGTGAGCCTCATCCTAACTCTGAGTGTTACTTAAGATGAATAACTCATTAGTACATAATAGATTAAGCATTGAGTCTATAAGTAAATAGTTGATTTTGTTCCCAAAGTTTATAGGATATTATAATCTCTTCCCTACTTCAATTATTTATATTTCCACCCCTCTAGGTTAGAATTTTAGATATATGCATTTAGAATGTTAGGTCAAAGATTCAAGTATAAGGATAAACCTAAATATATTTTATTTCTTCCTTTTTCTTTTTTAGGCATTGGGTGCAAACTGGGGAGTAGTATGGCTTTTCTGTGCAACTCTGTTGTCTGGGCTTAGTGTACCTTTCCAGGTAATTAATTCCCCAGCCTGCTTATTTTTTCTAGTTGGCTCTTGTTTAGCTTCCACAGAGCCCCACCCTAAAGTGCTTTATTGTCCCTCTGCTGACTTATTTCTACATATGGTCAAAATCAACTCACCTTCCCGGATTGCTGACATCAGCAAATTCACTGTTTGGCAAACTGGGCTCTGCTCCCAGTAACCCTTTGTTCAAGAAGTGTTATTACAACAGAGTGCATCTGATACCTAACAAGGCTGTCCAATCTCTTGCACTCCCAAGGAGAAACCCTTTGTGCACTTGGGTTTACAGCCACAGGCAGGATATTAGCACTCTTGGACCTGTTGGGTGCTAGAGCACTCACTGCTAATGAGCAAACAACCTTGCCTCAATTAGTGGCTTGGGAAGTATTCCTGGATATCAAATTGCTTTTGCTGCTTGATAATCACAGTAGCTCTTGGGATGAAACATCAACCAAGCAAAAATTGTTTCCCCTATTGAGTACTGCTTGTTGATCTAAGTTGTATTTGTAGATGGAATGGAAGTTTGCCATTTCCCCAGCTGAGGTTTGATTTACACATGTAATTGTTGTGCTGGTGTTCATGGTTTCTCCTGTGAATCTTTTCCAGATTGGCATCTTCCCAGACTGATTCTATAATAATTACTTAAGCCAGATTATTTTAGAAATAAATATAGATTTTCATAAAGCATAGGTCATCTAATTTAGAGGTGGAAGAGGGAACATAGATATGGATAGACATACAGACAGACAGACAGATACATAGATAGATATTGGGAGAATGTTCTAGTTCGACTCTTCATAAATTATTTGCTTCTTAATTACTGTGAAAATCCAGAGTGTGGTAATGTTAGCCCCAGAAACTGAAAAGCTTCAGTATACAGCTTGGGAAAGAAAGAGAAGTAAAGGGAAAGGAATTCAAGATTTGTTTTTCATGTTTGAATACATTTATTGTAACAAGAATGCTGTTATATTCATAAGCAAAGGTCATCATTTTTATCTAAGAATTGTCAAAGTGAAAATTCCAAATTGGAAGGATACATCTTTTGTGAAACTTGCCATGAGTCCCTGCTTTGAGAATAAGCAGCTACTGTTAAATCTCTACTAACATTACAAATGGTCACAGCACATGCCACTTGATACAATCCAAAACTTTGAAGTGTTTGATTCCCCAGCAGACTGCCCCTCACCACTGCCCCTCCCCCCTCCAGCCTACTGAAACACCATACTATCTTATGCCAAGCATTCAGTGCAGTTAACTGGGGAAGGGAGGTGGATAACCTTATGATAACATCAGATGCATTTATTTCTAAAGCCTAAGGGAGAATAGAGTTCTTACTGCATGATAGCATGAGGCACTGCCATAATTGACACTCAACCCTTGCAACTCTGTTGAAATCTAACATAATTTTATCTATAGATAATGCAGCAAAGAGGTTTTTTTTTGGGGGGGGGGTACTTTTCAATATTTTATTTTCTTAAATATCCTTTCCGGAATTCTCAGAAACAAAACATAAAAAAAATTATATACTTTATTACAAATGGTAAACTCAGAGTGCTCCAAATCTCTTATTTACAAACAACACTGGGCAGGACACCCAAACAAACAAACATGAAATAACTTACAAAGGCAGGAAGCTGTTTATTGACAGTAATCAGCTTTCATCAAATTAAAAAAAATATGTATATGTACATACACCGTTGACGAGGCAGGCCAGGAGTTCATTGGTGGGCGCAGCAGCCTCGCCCTCATACACCTCCCTCCAGCCTCCCCCTCCCCACCCTCCCCGCTTTGTGTTCTTAAGGAGTACTACAGAAGCAATCTACAGTCTCTATTGCAGTTTGAACCCCCCGCCCCCCTTTAATACTGAATGAGATCGAATGTTAGGTCCATGCAGTTCTTGGTCAATGTTAAAGTCAATCTTTCTGCTCGGGCGCCCGCGCGCCCGCGCTCGGGGGACTGCCCGTCCGCAAAGCGGGGCAGCCCGCAGGCGGCAGCTCCCTGGCCGCGTGCCCAGGCAAGGCGCGCCAAGTCCTTCCCACTCGTGCACACTGGGGGCGCCGTCAGGACGCAGCCCAGTCCAACTTGGATACCCTTGGCTTTAGTCCTCGGACACCTCTCTCTCCCTTATCTCTCTCTCACTCTCTCTCTCTGGCGCAACCTGTCAAGTTCTCAAATCTGTCTCTGTTATTACTTGCTCTCCGTTGTCTCTAAGTCCCGATAGTCTCTCCTCAAAACGTTTGCAACTGCTGCGTTAGCATGAGCTGGCACCCGCTGTTAACGTGGTTCATGACTTTCTGTTTAAGCTGTGCCACCTGTTCCCTGAGCATGTTGGCCGTGGACGCCAGCTCCGAGTTCTGCGCTTTCAAGGTTTTCACTTTTTCCTCCAGCCGGGCGATCCTCTCCAGCTTCCTTTTCCGGCACTTGGAGGCGGCGATGCGGTTCCTCATGCGTTTCCTCTCCGCTTTGATCCGCTCCTGGGACTCCATGTCGATGGGGGACAGGGGCGGCGTCTCGCCGGGCATCTCGGGCACCGTCTGCGGCTCCTCCTTCAGGGCTTGCAGCCGCGGATGCTGCACGGGGATCTGCTGGGGCAGGTGGTGCGGCTGCGGCTGCGGCGGCGGGGGCTGCTGCTGGGGCTGCGCGGGAAAGGCCAGGCCCGCCGCGCCGTAGGAGGGCGCCCCGCCGCCGCCGCTCAGCGCGCCGGGATTGAAGTTGCTGAGGTTGGCGTAGACCGGCGGCTCGCTGTGCAGGCCGGCGCCGAAAGCGCCGCTGCCGCTGCCGCCCGCCACCGAGGCCACCGCGGGGGCCACCATGCCCGCCCCGCTGACCGGCTGGGCCGCCGACGTGACGCTGGGCAGCGTGTTCTGGCTGTGCAGTTCGGCCAGCGCGCGCACGAAGCCCTCGGCGAAGCCTTCCTGCTCATCCGTCACGTTCTTGGGGCACAGGAACTGGGTGGGGGTCGGCGTGGTGGTGATGTGCCCGTTGCTGGATTGGATGATCAGGCGCTCCAGCTCGGGCGACGCCAACTTGAGCAGACCCACGTCGGGCGAGGTGAGCAGGTCCGAGTTCTTGGCCCGGAGGTGCGGCTTCAGGCTGCCCACGGGGTCGGCCAGGTTCAGGGTCATGCTCTGTTTCAGGATCTTGGGGTTACTGTAGCCGTAGGCGCCGCTCTCGGACTGGAGGAACGAGGCGTTGAGGGCATCGTCGTAGAAGGTCGTTTCCATCTTTGCAGTCATAGAACAGTCCGTGACTTCACGCGGGGTTAGCCTGGGCGGTGGGCAGAAGTTTCGGGGCCCCCACAGCGCGCTGGTCCCGGGTTCCTTCGGCAGGAAAGTTTGTCTGAGCGCGCGCGCTCCCGCGGGCTGGCCTCCCCCTTCCCGCGCCCGCCGGCCCAGCTCGCCCCGGGGAGCACAGGGTTAAGACGCCGCCCGCACTCTTACTTGTCCGCTCGCTGGCTGGCTCGCTCGCGCGCGCGCGCGGCCGGGCTTTGAAAAGTCGCGGTCACTCACTGAGCGCTCCGGGGTTCGCTCCGGATCCTCGGGAGCCCGCGGACGATCGCGCCTTCCCCGGCGACGGCGGCTCTCCCGCGGCGCTGCTGGGCGCCGAGCCCCCCGCGGTGACGGCCGGCGGCGGGTCTCGGCCGCTCCCCCCCCCCCGCCCCGGGACTCGGACGTCGGTCCCCTCCTCCGCTGCAAGGGGGAGGGGGACGCGCGGCGACCGCGGCTCGCGCTCGCCCAAGTTCAGCAACCGGTGCGCGCCACGCCGAGCTCGGGTCTCGCCTCCCCCTCGGCCGCTCGCGGCTGCCTTCTCTCGAGCGCCGCCGGAGACAAGGCGGAGCAAAAGTTCGCTCCGGGACCCGGAGCCACTTGTCCCCTCGCCCCGGTGCCTCCGGGTCGGGGAAGTTGCTGACGGCCGCAGCCGCTCGGCGGTGTCTCCGCACCGGCCCGTCGGGGGCTCTCCGCGCTGTCCGCGGGCGCTCGGCCGGCGGGGCTGTCCTCCGCGGGTCGCAGGAGCAGGGGATCCTCAGGCGCTCCCCCAAACACCAGCGCGGGAGCCAAAGGCGCCGGCTCTCAGCAGTCGAGGAGAAAAAGGCAAGGCAAGGCAGATGGGCAGGTCGGACTCCACCGCCTTCCTGGCTGAGTCTGTCTGTCTGTCTGCCTGCCTGAGTCCGCGCACCTCCACTCCCGCCTCGCCGACTCAACCACACTCAGTGCAACTCTGAGCCCTTAACCAGCCCGAGCTCAACACTTATCTGCTACCAGTCAACCCCTAAAAATAGCCCATGATGTCACCCCAAGGCCTTCCCATTGGCTCGCGTCGCTCTCTGGGGGGCGGGCCCACCCGTCGCCATGGAGACCCCACCCTAGAAGATTCTTCTCCCGGCCCGCAGAGGCTCACGGGATGAGGTAATGCTCCGCTGCCCTCCCACAGTCGGGCCCTTTTTTCTCCTCCTCGCCCTCCCCCTCCCGCGCGCCGCTCAAGCCCCTCGCACCCCCCCTCGCACCCCCCCCCCGCCACCGTCCCCTCCCCGCGCGTCTTTCCCGGCCCGCCCGGTGCATTGTGGGCTGACGTCTTGGGGTTTGTCTATCGAGTGACGGCGGCTGTCGCGAGCGATCGGCCGCTCGGCGTGTCTGCCCAGGGTGGGATCGAGTTCGAGACGCGCGGTTGCAGGGACTTGGGGACCCCCCCCCAATCCCGGGAGGCCGGGGGCAGAGGGCGCGGGCCCGGAGTGGACTCGGGGTCTTCCGCGCCTGGAGCGGGGAGGTGGGAGCTGGGTCCGCGCCCCCCCGCACTTCCGGGGGGGGGCGGGCGCACCGCGTTTAAGGTGGCTCGGGAGGTCCGGAGAAGGGGGCGGGCGCCAGAGTGAGCCCAAGTTTGGGGGACAGTCTTGGGAGACAGCCCCCCCCCCCACATGGAGGACGCGCGAAAAGTTGGTCTCTTGGTCCAGAGTCCACGCGGCCGTGTGGCCAATCCCGGAAGCCGCCGAGTGATGGGAAAATTTGGAAACTGAGGCTCAGCGGAGTCCGGGGGGGCCCCTGGCCGCGCGTTCCGAGAGCCGCTGGAGACGCGGGCAGGGCTTCACAACTTCGCCTCCGGGGGCGAGATGAGAGGGGGACTAAACGTCTAGGTGAATTGAGCGTCCAGACGTCGTGGTCTGAAACTCGGGGAACCGTGGCGATCGTCGGTGCCCCCGCACACCACCCCACGCGCGCACGCGCACGCACACACACACACACACACACACACACACACACTCACTCCCCTCCCGCCCCGGCTTGCTTCCGGGAAAACAATCCTGAGAGCAGCAGACTCTGGCCCCAAGTCACGCAGTGGAACCGGGAGTCCCGAGTCTGAGAGCCAGCTGCGCTCGCCACTCCCCGCCTGGTGGTGGGCGCACACCCCGCGCGGCCTCTAGGAAGCGCTAGACACATGGAAGTGACTTCTTCGCCGAGATCGTGTCGTTTCCTCCTCCCCAACTTCCTAGGACTAGCCTGTGTGCTCGCAAGAAGAACACTGGAGCCCGGGTGTGCGGGCGCCACGGTGCGCAGCGTGCAAATCACGAAACTTTTGGGCGCTTCATTGGCCCCATCTACGCGCAGGTGGTGCCAGCGAGAGCCATCACTTGGGACTTGAGAGGTGGTCACCAGACAATCCCCCTCCTGCCCTTCCTCAGAGTTGCCAGGGTAGGAGTGTGACTTGGCTGGGTCGGTGGTACCTCCTCTCTCAGAGGAGCAGGAGGAAAGAAGGAGAGGGAGGAAAAGGATTCAAAGTCCGCCTTTCCCCCCATCTTCTCTCTCCACCGGGGACTCAGGTTGGATCTGCAGCCATGTAAAAGTTCCCAGGTTTCAATTCAGACCTTGCTGCCTCTAAACTTGGGGGTGGGGAGTGGGGGGAATTCAGCCATGGGTCTGTAGCCTGGAGGCCTTCGGGTATTTGTGGTTTTGAGAGTTCAGAAACCGACAGCAGCTGGTATCAGTGGGACATCATCCAACTTTTCTTCACTCCAGGCACTTCGCTTGCTTTTCACTCATGCAGCAAAGAATACCTGGCTACTGCCAGCCTGGCACGGAGCAGGGGTGGGGGTGGGGTAGGGATCTAGAGATCCAGTTACTTTCCCCAAGAAGGGAACATGCCCGTATCTCTGTTCTCTGAATAATTACCTGTTGTAATCACTGAGCTGGTATTCTAAATAATGTTTTATGATAACAGTAACAAAAATAAATTTCATACATGAAACAGCTACTATCTGCCAGGTATTTTAAGCAATTTTTTTTTCTGGTTAGAAGTCTTTTAAAGTAAATATATATTGAAAAGGTGATGAACAGAGGGGTTACAGTTACATAAGTAAGGTAATAAGTATTAAGCAATTTTTAAATACTGTTTTCTCTCTTGAGAGGCATGTAGTATTGTCCAGAGTTGGCCTATAAGGAAATAGACCTAGAAAGGGCTAGTGTCCTGCTTAGGTCACACAGGCAGCTGGAAATTGACCTCAAGTTTGTGCTACATTCTCTTGTCTTTTCTCCATCCTGGCAAACTTTCTTGCAAAGTAATAGTTATCTGACCCTGGTGGCATAGAGGAAATGTTTTTGCCCAAGTATTGGTACATTTGTTTTTTTAGAGCTCCTGTATTTAGATACTTCAAGATCTAGGATTTTGTGTAAATATACATCTTTTGCCTTGGAGTTCTGTGTGCTCCTTTGCCTTGTGTGGTTTAATAGGCTGAATTTCTCCTTAGGTTGAGAAATAGCATATTTCATCCAAAACGTAACAAATCTGTTCATGTTAACGCCCCTGCTTGGAAGCCTTCACTGCTTCTCCTTACAATCGGGACAGAATTTTGATTTCTTTGCCTGGGAGAGTCTTCCTTCCTTCCTTCCCTCTTATTCCATTATTATTATTATTATTATTATTATTATTATTATTATTATTATTCCTTTTCTTCCTCCTTCTTCGTTTCTTCACAATCTAACTCCTGCTAACTCTACCCTCATATCTCACTCCCAACTCTGTCAGGAAAGGCTGTATTATGCCTCCCTAAGGAGCATCCTTAACATTGCAGTCTACGTACTGTTGTTTATTTCGTGCTCCTGTTACATGCTGTATTACATGTTCATTGTGGATCAGCAGAGAGCTCTGCTTCCGGTATTCACTTAAAGACTCTGGCTGAGGGGAGCTGGGAAGGTGGCTCAGTGGTAGAGTGCTTGCCTTGCATGCATGAGGTCCTGGGTTCGATTCCTCAGCACCACATAAACAGAAAAAAGCTGGAAGTAGTGCTCTGGCTCAAGTGGTAGTAGTGCTAGCCTTGAGCTTAAGAGCTCAAGGACAGTGTCCAGGCCTGGAGTTCACACCCCATGACCACCACTACTACCACCAACAACAAAGACTCTGGCTGAGGAGTTTCCTCTGGTCACGTGATTGTTCCAGTTATTGTGGATGGGGGACAGGTGAGGAGAACTTAGCACATCATTGCCTGGCTCACAGGCACATCCACCTGGAAGAGGTGCACACCATCTCGGCCCATAGACCACTGGCCAAAACAAGTCACAGGGCCATGCCTGAATTGAAATCTCTCTCAACTCTGCCAGATGTCTGGAAGGGCTTGCCAGGAGTATTTGGGGGAACACTGATGACTAACAGTCTCCTTTTCTGTTCACCAAATGTTTGGTTCACTGTCTTCCCATGGGCAGAATTCCCTCACCTTTTCCTCAAGGGAATCAACCTTCAAGACTCTTCTAGTCACAGCATTCATTAGAGTCAGATTCCTTATCTCTATCAGAAGAAAACCCACCTTAATCTACCATGTGGTGATGCCAGGTCATTCATTTAGAATGAAGATATGAAACAAGTCAGTATCTTTCTAGCACAATAGATGCTAATCGAGTAAGCCAAAAAATTGAGGATGCCTCTCTTCCAGTTCCCCAGTTAGACCCTGGTTCTGTTCCCTGAATGTAACTTCCCTCCATTGTTTTCCTTAACCCCTGGATTTGCCACTGAAAGAGTGAGCCCTCCTTTCATACATTAAAATAGGTCTTGGGAAATAAGCTTTTAAAATTTGTGAGAGATGCAGGATGGACTTGTACCTTGAAGATGGTCTTCTTTAAACCAGGCTGCTAATCTCTGGGAGAACAACTCTGGAATGTGGGCTTCTTGACTATTTGGCACCAGGCGAGCAGTAGCCACAGCTACAATTCTTGGCCAGGTATGCTTTTATAGTTTGCCTTGTTTCTTTGCTTTCTTTCTTGCTTTCAGCTTGGATCTGAGTGCTTTAGACCTAGTAGGTATTGGTGGCCCAGTCCTACCTCCCCTTTTCCAGAGCTAGGTATTGTCTTCATTTGTGATGAGATGTTCACAATATCTTAATATTTACCCCTTCACTTGTACTCACTTCAAGCCTGACTTTTTTTTGCAAGACTGTTTCTTGTAGAAAACATTTCTTTTGAAAAATTGCATAATGTATTAGTTGTGATTAAAGAAACTTTCACTTTTTATTTAATTTTTATTAGCATAGATTAATTGTACAAAGGGGATTTCATTGTGACATTTCCATCCATCCATCCATACCATGTAACCCATCAACCTCACCCCCTCCAACTCTCTCCCTAATTCTCCTTCCCTCTTAAAACAATTTCAAATGGTTTCATTGCTCTATATTCATACAAGATGCAAATTTTCCTCACCCTGCAAACCCCTGAGTTTGTGGGTTGTCTATTCTCTTTTGTTCCTGTTTACCAAGTGACCACATCTTTATTGAGTTAATCTTAACAGCCACTCAAGCATGCTATAGAAGTTCTGTTTGTAAGTAGATTATAATCTCTTGCTTTCCTTTATTAGGTTCATGATCTGCCTTCTAAGTCATCTCGGGTGACATGTTCATCAAGCAGATCACAGCCTTTCAGCTTCTGATCAGTAATTCCCTCAAAGCAAATGTTTAGTTGCTGTCATTTATTGTTGTTATTGCGTTATCCTGTGTCTCTAGGTGCCAGTTTTTATATCAGGACAGGCTAGGTCATGCTGCCATAACAACAATCCTAAAATCTCAGTGGCCTAACGAAGAAACTTCATTCTTACTCATACTGACATGTTCAAGGTCACAGGGGCTGCTCAGTGTGTTTGTCAGCTCCAGAGAAGGTTTCTTCTTGATTCATGCAGCCTCATTCATCCTGACCTTCTTGGTAGGGAAAGAAAGCGAGGTAAACTCACATTGGCTTTAAAAGCTCCCTCCAGAAATAGTCATATTACTGTGTTTACAGATAAGTGGCCAAGATAAGTCACATGACTATGCCTTCTTAAAAGGTACAGGGAAGTACAGCCCTACTATGTACCAGGAAATTAGAGAGCTAGAGAGACATACCTCTGTCTGGGCTACTTTATGTCTGGGCCACGGCGTTAGTTCTCACTTGTACTACATGTCCATCAAAATCACTTGAGTCTCTGCTGTGTCTCTGTTTTACGTACATCTCTGCCACAAGACCCTGGCTAAAAGATCATCTTCTTTCTACAGCATTGCTGATGGTTGTGGCAGAGAGCACAGATCTTAAGGCTTCTGCTGAGAGCAGTTCATATGGCCAAGCCTGATATCAGTGGCAAGGGACAGCAAGCATTTGTGAATAGTAATGCAGTCCACACCCTGCACTCTGCATTCCCTCCATACCTCTTCCTCTCCACCTCGCTAGACCCTTCCACTCCTCTTCACATTCTCCATCTTTCCATTTACTTCTGTTCTTAAAGCAAAATGTGAACTGGCAAACTCCTATTCATCCTTCAAGACCCAGTTCCAGACTTCACTTCCTGAAGCTTCCTCACCCTGTCTCCCACCTGTCTGTCACACAGTGTGGCTCTCATTGAGTGCATAACTGAAGGAGAGGATGTCTATCACATTATCTTGTAAATGTTTTCTTAAATCTTTGACGCCATCCCCAAACTATGTCATTTGTTTTGGATCTTCAATACTGGCACAAGGAAGGCTTAAAAGATGCTTTTTTTGGGAGGGGACGGGGCATCCTGGTCCTAGGGCTTGAACTCAGGGCCTGGGCTCTGTCCCAGAGCTTCTTTGGCTCAAGGGTAGCATTGAACCACTTGAGCCACAGTGCCACTTCTGGCTTTTTTTGAGTAGTTTATTGGAGATAGGAGTCTAATGGACTTTCCTAGCTAGGATTATAGGCATGAGCCATTGGTGCCTGGCTGGTGAATTCTTATTGATGGATTTTTGTGTTTTGAAAAAAAATTTACTTTTATTTATTTTTGGCAGTACTGAGATTTAAACTTAGGGCTTCAGGTTTGCTAGGTAGGCATGCTAATGCTTGTGCCGAGCCTCCAGCTCTTTTTACTCTAGCTATTTTGAGATAGTCTCATTTTTTTTTATTAGATCCACCTAGACCATGGTCCACCTATTTATACTTCTCATCATAACTGAAGTGACGGACACATCTACCATTCCCAGGCCCAGGCTTTGTCTGTTGAGATGAGGTCTTGCAAACTTTCCCAGGGGCTGGCCTTGAACTGTGTGATCCTCCTTATTTCTGCCTCCTGAGCAGGATTGTATCCTAGCTGTGATTACAAGGGCGAACCAGCTGTGTCCAGCCTGGATTTTGTTCTTAAGTAGGCTTCCCACAGGGAGATTAAAGGAGTGTTTGAATAGTGAGGTAGAGAGTACCTCATTTTAATATGCAATGCTGGAACCTGTCAGACGCCCCTGCTGTGATGTTAGTCTGAGGTGCTAGCATTTCTCTCCTCAGTTAGCTTTTTCCAGCCATGTTGGCTATAGTAAAGATCGTGTATTAGGCTGCAGTGAAAACACCTCAGTGACTTATGACCAAATCTTTCACTCCTTGCTCCTGCTACATGTCTGTGACGGTTGGTGGAGTATCTCATCCCATCACCTTGAGGAACCTGACAGATCTCATGGTAGAAGGAAAGAGCTTTTCAAAGAGTCTTCTCTGGGCAGTTAGATGTCTGCTTCAAAATGTCACATATTGCTGGTCTGGTGATATGGGCCTAGAAGTAGAGCATTTAATGAATTGGGAGGAGAATTGAGAGTTCCAGATCAACTGGGGGAAGATCAGGTCTATAAATAAATAAATAATTTTAAAAATCATACGTTATTTGTTACAATCATTGGCTAACATGAATCTCATAACCCCACCCAACCACCAAGGGACCAGGAAGTGCAATCCTGCTTGCCTGGAAGGCAGAGAGCTGGAATTATTTGGTGACCAGTCCTATTGACTCCCACACTGGCCTTCATGTATTGGTTCCCCAAGTAAGACGAACTGCTGCCTGAGAATCTATACAAGACCATTTTCCCTTCTCCTTAGCCAATTTCTGTCCTCTTTTGAACATTAGTGACACTAACAGAGGCTTTCTCTGATTTCCATGTTGTATCCCTCTGCTCCTACCTAAATTAGATCCCTTTATTAGCTGCCCTTCTTACATTCTCTCGAAAGTCTCTATAATTTTCCTTTATAGTCACTGGGTGAATAACGTCCTTTTCTTTGTTTCTTGGGTTCAGAGCCAGTTGAAAGTTAAACACAGGAACCAAATGAATGGGAATCAAAATCCTAACTTGTCAGGTGACACAGCCTGTCTCAGAGGGTATGGCAGACATGAAGTTTTGGTGGATTTTATGACATTTCACCTCTGGCTTAAACCCCCTACTTGTTCCTGGCAGGGATGGGCAGTCTTACACTGCTTCCGAAGGGCCACAGGCTTTCCTCCTTGGAGTCAATTGACTGAAAGAAGAGGTCAAGTTGCTGAGGTGGGAATGCTTGGGCCGTTCTCATTCTCCTGCACATGGAAGTAAATGAGACTTGAGGGAGTGAACAAGAGGAGGATCTTTTGTTATCCCATGGAAAACAGGCTAAGGAAAGGGCAATGTCCTCATACTACCATAATTTGTTGTTATGTATTTCTTTGTGTAATTTTGCAATTTTTGTTTTTCATGGTCTGTTTTACCTACTAGGGACAGTATCAGGAAAGCAACAACAAAAAAGTAACTTTTGGTGTCCACTGTTCACAGAGCATCCAGCATGGTGCGGGCCCAGAGACAGTCCTGCGCAGTCTCTGTGCAGTCCTCTAGATTAACTAGGGAGGACTGTGTCACTGACACCTACCATCTCCCTTATGGTGATGCCTTAGAACTTAGAACTTCCACAACACCTACAGAGCTGTAAAGAAGTCCAGTCCTTAGAGGTTATCTTCTAGGCCATTCTCTCCTCCCATCACAGACCTTCCTTTGCGACATCTTCATGGCTTAAATACTTCTAAGTCACAAAGTAAGCATGTAAGCATGTGATGCCTGGAGCAAGGAGCAGTCATTCTACTAAGTGCTGCTTGATGGATGCCCCTGGGAATATTGGTGGGTGGGGAACTTAGCAATTTTGGGGGGCCAATCATAGGGATCTCTGGGAAGGGTGACCATGTGGCAAAAAGTGTGAAATCATGCCCCATGCAGAAGAATGGAAGGAACTGAGATGAAGAGGGCATGGGTTGAGAATGTGGGAGGAATGCTGAGAGTACAGATAGAAGTCATTAGCCGAGCAACCATCCTTTGTGGGACTACAGGAGCAACTCTTATGGGAGAGTTAATTTATTCTATAGGCTGTGAAGTAAGAGCTCAGATAATGGTTTGAACTTAGTGAAGAAAACTCCATTTAAGATAGAGTTTTTGAAGTTAGAGTTTATTTACCTCAAGTGTAGAATTTAAACTCTCCCACTTATTGTCTACTATGTCTAAAAGACGATGTCAGTCTTATTAGTGATAATTCACAGTACCTGCAGTGATGGTCAAATTATTCATAGAAGCCATCTTAAACGAACTCATTTAGAGTTTGGGAGTACTCACCAACACCGTGGTTTCTCAGTTCTAGTGCTAACCCTATTTTACCTAAAATTTTGTAAATCTGGAATCATATTTTCTTACATCCAATGTTAGATGCACTTTCTGCTCTCAAAACAACTCTTTTCATCATCTGTAAATCAAATGACCTGTTGTTAGGCCCACTCAACAGTCTAGACATTCCTTTACCGTCTGTGGCAGAAGAACTACAAAGTATGTGCCAAAACCCTTTTCCTTTTCACATGTGTATACAGCTGGACTACATTTGGGGGCTCCTTTGTAAACAGATGTGCCTGAGTTTTTAGCCAGGCCAAAGAAGGTGAGTGTGATCTGTGTTGCTTGTAAGCCTGTTTCAGAAGCCAGCTCTTCCCATCTCCTGGTAAAATGCTAGGGACTCTAGGGATATACAGAAGGGCAAAGCCACAAATGGAAGGAGCCTTGATCCTTGAATGACCATTAATGTGGAAGGTGACCCACTGACCAGTAATAGTCTCACAGGATTTTGTCTAAAAGAGAAATCAACTTCATTGTGTTGGTCCACTAGGATTTGGGGGTATATTTGTTAAGGCTGTTAAAGTTTTCTTATCCCAGTGATTGCTGCAGGAAACACTTTATGAGAGTAAATGTAGGAATGAAGTTGAGGATTTTTGTCCTGGTTTTGTCCAGTTTGAAGAGAATTAGTAGAGGAGGCTGATGTAAAGAAGATAGGACCTGACTGATTATATACTGAGTCTTCCCATTTAAGTTATAAACTTTATGAAGCATGTTAGCACATGTCATCTTCTTTATTTAGTTTCTCAGTTTATTGAAACATAACAAATGCCTTGGATGATTTGAGGAGAAATACAAGTAATGCATATTGTTAATTTTTTAAATTATTTTAATAATTTTTGAATATTTATAATAGGCCAGTCACTGGCAATTGTTGGTGAATATAAGCTGCATGGTGTGACCACACATTGGGTATAATAAGAAAAATAGATAACAAAGAGAAAGTACTAGTCTAGTATGGTAATACTATGAGACAGAAGGAATAGGATTTTCTGGGTGCACAAAAGGGCATTGGGATACATTGGAAATTAAGAATTGTCCTTTAGTCAAATAATGTGATGTCAGGAAAATGAACCCTTAGATATGTATTTTAATGTTTTTTTCTTTTATGCATGTGTTTCTAACGCATTTATAAGATTATCTCTTTGTTGCTTTGTATGTCCCTCCCCCACAGTATAACCCCTGCTTTCACTATATTTGATGTCAGTATAACTTGTGGAGGAGATGGGGAAAAACCAGTTCTATAAGGATACAGGTGGACCTGTTGCAACAATGAGAAGTACAAGTTGTCATGTCCAAAATGAGCTTTACAACGTCTGTGCGGGGGGGGGGGGGGAAGGGGGGGATGGAGAAGGATTGGGATTGGGATTGGGGGGGAGGGGGGAGGCTGGGAAGGGATGTGAAGGGTAAACAAAGGAGGAGGCTGCAATGCTTGGTAAGAAATGTATGCATTATCCTGCCCATGTAATTGTAACTCCTCTGTACAGTATGTTCACAAATAAAATAAAATTAAATTAAAAAAAAAAAAAGAATTGTCCTTTAGGAAGGTGGTGAATAAGCCGAGAATTCCAGGTTGAGTTGAAGTAGAATGCAGCAGAGTATTCTAGAAAGTGGGATGCATGGAAGATCTAGATGTTACTGACTGTAGAAGTGTTTTTTTTTTGGTCAGTCATGAGGCTTGAACTGGGCGCTGTCCTTCAGTTTTTCAGCTCAAGGCTAGCGCTCTATCACTTGAGACACAGCGCCACCTCTGGTTTTCTGGTGGTTTATTGGAGACAAGAGTCTCACAGACATTCCTGCCTGAGATGGCTTTGAACAGTGATTCTCAGATCTCAGCCTCCTGAGTAGCTAGGATTACAAGCATGAGCCCCCAGTGCCCAACTTTGTGGAGTGTGTTTTGAGGGACAAAATGGTAAGCTGGAAAGAAGAATGGAGAGGATGAGCATAGCAGGAGAGAAGAACATGGCAATCACATGTGGAACATGCTAAACACTCAGAGAGCTGTGGACAACGCTCAAGCATCATGGGCAGTTTGTGAGTTTACCTAGGAGGAACTGGGACTGAGCCATCCAGATGTCCACAGTTGTGCTATTAGGGCAGGTTCCACTTTCTTCTTTGTGCTTTCCTCTTTGTTTTAAAATATTTACAGTGAAGCCATGTTGCACTTGCAAATTTTTGAAAACTCAAAGTAATTTCCTTTCATCTTATTTGCTGCAACTGTACCGTGGTCCTCCAGGAGGTTCTCATAGCAGTGTCTTGAGTGTTCTGAGCTCTGGAGCTGGAGTAAGACTTCCTACAGTCAGCTACCCTAGGCTTCCTTTCTCTCTATTGCCCCTGCCTTCCCTGGAGTTTTCTAAGAAGTGATGATAGCTTTTCCTGGAAGCACAAACTTTATTGAAGCATTGTATGTTTGTGTGTATGTAGCTTGCAACTTGGAGAAGTTGAGTTGAAGTTTTCATGATACTTACCTACCTGAAAAACTTCATAAACAGAAAGGATGATCCTCAACCTACTGGGTTATATAGATTTTTTTCTGTTATATTCTCATGCTGATTACCTAGTGACTTGGTGGTTAAGAAAGGGCCTTCTCATAATTTTCTAAAATGAAGTTAGGAAGGCAAATTTTGTCAATCATTCCATCAATCCATATCTAGCATGTGGATGATTGACCAACCAGTGATGAATGCATATTTGCAATGAATACTCAAACCACTCGAAAATCTGGAAAAGCTCTATTAGCATCCTATGAATTATGTTGTGGAAGTAAGCAAATCTCAGAAGCTTGAAACACCATGAGATTATTTTATTCAGGCCTGAGCGGTTTAAGACCCAGAATGAAGGAGCTCTGCTCAAGATATTACTGGAAGTATGTCACAGAAGAAAGAAAGATAACATCATTGGGTAGCTTTTAAAACGTTCCTCAGAGATCATTTCCATTGACCAAAGTGTCACAAAGTCACATTTGAGACATTCTAATGCCATGTTGAAGTATATGCAGTTGCAATCTAGAGAAATAGGGCTATGGGTCAAATTCAGAGTTGCCCTATACATATCATTCAATAACTCTTGATGAATAGGCAGACTATACGGGGGACATGTTCTTATCAGGTCATAGAATGGGATAAGTAGGAACATGGGAAGTTTTTTAAGGCCTAGTCTTGGAACTAATATGTTGTGATCTGCTCACATTCTAATAGCTGAAGCAAGTCACAAATTAAATATCAATGGAAAGTCTAGGGGGTTGTAATGAGGAGGGAGTAGAAATTTGTCTAGTAGTAAGATACTAAAATAAACATGAATTGCTTTATTAGCCAAAAAAAAGCTTTTCAATAAAGCAAGGAAATGAGATTACTTATCGTGGATAGTTTAAATTCTGTTCACTATATTGTCCTATGCATTTCTGAAAAATACAAACCCTGTATCTATAATTATACTGAGAGCAGTGTTATTAACGTGAACATTTAATTAACTAGAGTACTCATTGCCTGCTAGAGCAGATAAGAGTTTATACCAGCTTGTCTTATGCTGCCTGTGGTATGATATTAATAATAAGCATAATCTAGAGACTGTTTAATGATCCTCTGTGTATATTACTGCTACTTGTGTGGCCTTTGCAATTCCAGAATCTAAAGTCATGAAATCACAGACTTTCAGTCCCAAAAGTGGTCTAGTGCCCACAGTCAGCAGGTTCCTTCTAACTAATAGGGAAGCTGCTTTTGCTAATGTAGTTATTCTAGATTGAATGTGTCTTATATTGCTGGAAATGGTTTTAGAAATCAAAACCCTGTATTGATTTAGAAACCAGTAGGGAAAACACTGAGGTCCTTGGCTATGACTTAATTGAGTGATATAAGAAGTTAGCAGCCCATGTTTTAAGTGATCCCTAGCCTTTTACATTGTGTCTCTGAACAACTTATACAGTAAGCATTTGGAGTACTTGGGAATGCTCACTAGACTGTGAAAATTCCCACTACTTTCTTAAAAAGTGCTTAAAGTTGGGCTGGGTGCCAGCGGCTCACTCCTGTAACCATAGCTACTTAGGAGGCTGAGATCTGAGGATCACAATTCAAAGCCAGCCCCAGCAGGGAAGTCCTTGACACTCTTATCTTCAATAAACCACCAGAAAACCAGAAGTGGTGCTGTGGCTCAAGTGGTAGAGTACTAGCCTTGAGCTGAAAAGTTGAGGGACAGTGCCCAAGCCCAGAGTTCAAGCCCCATGACTGACAAAAAAAAAGTGCTTAAAGTCATCTACTTACCATATCCTAAAAGGACACACAATTTTTTTTTATAGTGGCTACCCTCAGAGTCCTGTGAACAAACAGCAAGTAACACAGAATAATGACATAAAGAGTAGCACATTAGGTTTGTTAAAGATGCTGCCCAGGGGAGCAGGGCACCAGCGGCTCATACTTATCGTCCTACTCAGGAGGCTGAGATCTGAGGATTACAGTTCAGAATCAGCCCAGATAGACAAATCTGTGAGACTACTATTTTTAAATAACCAGGAAAAAAACCTACACAAAAACCAGAAGTAGAGGTGTGGTTCAAGTGATAGAGCATCAGCTGTGAGAATTCCCCACTACCTCGTTTGCCAAGAGAGCAAGAACATGAGTTCAAGTCAGAAAAAAAAATGCTGACCAGGGTATCAGTGATTTAAGAAAATAGATAATGTGCTAAATATTTTCTGCCAATAAACCTATGAAAATCAATCATACACAAACTTGTTCGAATTAAGTCATATTTCTAAAATTTCAGTCATTTACTCATAATATCATCCATTTTCCTATACCCAAAACTGATTTGTTTAACATATTTCTTTCTATTTTTTTTGGGGGGGGTCTGGTTGTGGGGCCTGAACTCTGGGCCTGCGCGCTATCCCTCAGCTCTTCAGCTCAAGGCTAGCGCTCTACCACTTGAGCCACAGCGCCACTTTTTTCTTTTTGCTTATGTGGTGCTGAGGAATCGAACCCAGGGCCTCAGGCATGCAAGGCAAGCGCTCTACCACTGAGCCACCTTCCCAGCCCAATGTTTAACATATTTCTTTAAATCACTTGCTTTTGTAAAACATGAAGGTTTTTATGTGAGAAGATAAGTAGATAGTATTGAATTGGATTGAATACCCTTCTAAGTGAATAGCAAGTATTAATTGCCACAGACCTGTAGTCAAGATACAAATGATAAATGACTAAAACAAATAGCTTTGTCCATGTATTTCTGAAAGTTATCTCTATAAGGGGTAGGCATAGCCCATTGATCCAGTAGAGAAGCATGGACTTTGGAATCAGGTAAACTTGGGTACAAGTCTCAGCTCATTTCTTTCCCAGTAATGTAATCTTTGATAATTTCATTCAGTGATTAAGCACCAGTGTCACATCTGTAAAGTGAGTTAAAAATACTATCTCCCACCTGTGTGTGGGTATTTAAAAGTTTTCTAGTAACCTTCTTAGCTTGTAGTAGGAACTACAAAATTTTATTTTCCTTCTTCCTCTCAATGTTCTTTACTTTTAAAAACAACCCTCATGAACTATATTATTAGATAGATAAATTATCTAGATATTGTCTTATATGTCTTAGAAATTACTGATTATTTATCCACCCTGTATTGAGACATATTTTGAGTACTATAGGTGAAAGGAAGACTGTGAAAATGGAACTGAAGACTTAGATTCAAGATCTGGTTCATCTCCACTGGATAAAATCACAACAACTCTGAACCTCCATTTTTTTCCTCTGTGAAATCAATGTAGTAATTAATATTTATTTCAGAGAACTTGTATAAGGAGTATCACAATAGCTATGGGGAAGCCATTGGTGAACTGAGAGAGACATTTCTGTTTTACCGTTATATATCAGTTATATCACACATACCACACACACACGCACATACACACACACACACATTCCCCACAGTGTGTATTCTCAAAAATTGTACTCTAAAAACAACAGTGCTTAGGCAAAGATAGGTTTAGTGCAGACCATGAAAAACTGCCACACTATTGTGACTGCACTAAAATCCTAAAACTCCTAGTGAACATAAAAGGAGATGAAAAGACCTGTAAATTCAGAATAATTACACACATATATTCATGCTTCAACTGATGTGGGACTTTGCCTTAAGACTGATGGAAGTAAGGAAAGGGTGCAGCTGCGGAGTTGTGGAGTTCAGGGAACATGCTTAAAGACATGGGGACACCAGGCAGCAAGTAAATCCAAGGAAGAACATGGGAGCAAGTAGCCCAGGAGGGTGGTGGAGGTGTATATGAGTGGAGGGGAGCGGAGCATATGTAGTACCTCCAGTGCCCTATTCCTCTGGGGCAACTGCATTCAGTTGTGTTCAAGTACTTCTGCTCTGTTTCTGCTTCTTGGTTGAACAAAGTTTTAACATCTTGAGGAAAATGCAGCAACTTGCTTGTTACCCTGCTGCCATGCCTTGGGTCATTGGTCTCACCCTGTCCTGCAGTGACAGGCATTAGAGAAGAGTTGTCTACACAGGCAAGTGACAGGATGCATCTCTCTACAAAGTACCAGGCTTTGTGAGCAGAGTAAGCAATAGCTCTCACAGGCAAGAGCCTCTTCTTCTTGTCTCTCTTCTACCCTTCTTAACTTGATTAGGTTACTGGCCCCTCCCTTCATGGGTTCAGGATTTCTCTTCCTCACTAGTCTATACACTCCTTTAGAGAGAGCTCTGTTGTACTCATCTGTATGCTCCCAAGGCCTACTATAGAAGCCCTGGAGCAGAACAGTTGCATTATAGTTGAACTTCCTGGTTGGGACCTACTAAGGTAGTTCCAAAGTTCATGTAGGGTCATCATGAGCTGAGGATCAAGGTAGTCCTTCAAGACAGGGACAATCTCTCACTCAGCTCTATCTCCTGCCTCTGCGTGTCTATCAGGTATGGTGGAGCTGCTCGGTGGTCTCCATTCTTGACCCAGGAGAGGGCCACACTAGGGATAGCAGCATATCATTCTCTCCAGCCCTCCTTCTCCCTTCCTCTCTTTTTCCCTGTCTGTCTTCCTTCTCACACGTGTTTACTCAACCCCTGCTATTCACAGTCATTTTACAAGGTCCTAGGGATGAGGTAATGGGTAACAGTGCTGTCTTATAGCTCAAGTGCTAGATCAGCTGGGTCCAGAATTTACCTTCTGCCTTTTTACCCACTATACAAACTTGACCAGATTCCTCTCTCACTCTCAATTTTTCATCTATAAAGTGAGACTCATAATAGAATTTGTGATGAAGCATAAATGAGCTGATATGTAGTTACAATAGTACCAGATATAGTAAATACTCAATGAATATTAACTATAATAGTATTATAGCTACTATATAGAAATAAGAAATCAACAAAATAATATAAAATTACAGTAATCAAAATGTGTTGGAGAGAAAAGAAGCCTTTATGAACTGCTTGTAACGTGGAATTGTGTTTTTCCTATGTTGTGGCTAGATGATCTAGTTTTATATGTAAATGGTAACTTGCAGCAGAGTTGGAAACCACTGAGCCTTTGGATCCAGAAGATCTTTAAATATCCTTCTACTTTTTGGATATGAATAACAATGAGGCCCATCGTTCAGGTGATGATCAAAAATGACCTCCCTAAGGAGAAAGGACAATGACGTAAACATAAACTGGCAAGAGGATGACATGAGAGGCTATGTCAGGCAAAAGAAAGACCAAAACTATCCCAGGCAAGAGAGATTCACCAATAATGACCAGATGGTAAAGACAGAGTCTATACTTGGCCAGTTTTGCTCAGTGGACCTTTGTTCCTAGAATACCAGTTTCAAGGTCACTGTATATGGATCCTGCTGTTGTGTCTTTCAGATACTTATGTCCAGGCACCGATCCATTGGACATCCTGAGAAATCGAACTCTACCATTACCCTGACTGCTTTCCCTCACTCCTACCACTCTTTACATCCCTGCCCAGTGGGCACTAGACCACCAGGCACACTGTTGTTTTCCCTTATACTTGTGTACAGTAAAGAACAAAAACACAATTAACAAGAATTTTTATATACTGAGGTTTAAATTTATCTTCCAGGCCCTACGTTTACATCAGTATATGGTATTAGTTGTCTACAGTTCTGTTAATATTGGTGACACTGTCATATAATTAACTTGTTCCTTCATGGATATTCACCAACAGATACCAATTGAGAAAGAAGTATGTGTGCATAGGACACATTGGAGCCTCAGCTTCTCCATTCATGGAGAGTTAGGCCAGATCATTGTTTGTTAACAGTAGAATAGACTTCTAACCTCTGTTTTACTTTAAAAAAAATAGAGGGGATTCAAGGTTGTTCCTTTAATAGCTTTAGCCTCATTCTTTCTCTCAGAGAGAAAATGGTACAGTAATAGCTAGCAGCAGGGAATTATTATTATTACTATCCAGAAGTTATTTCTCATGCATCATTAAGATGCATGAGCCTTGCTTGTCACTGGTTGCCATGGAAACAAACTGAGCTTTACAAAACTGGATGCTCTCTGAGGACCTTTCTAGATCAGGGTCCTGGGACAAGTTTTCTTTCTTTTTTTCTTTCTATTTCTTTTCGTTTGCTACTGTTTCATATTCATACGTCCTAGAGTCCACCTGGCTCAGCCTCTAGTCAGCCTGAGGCTTAGTGCTTCCGTTTTGCTCAGCTCTACTTGTCAGGTCCCTTTGCTTGACTCTCCCTTTTACAGACCTTTCAATGAACCTTATTGTGCATCTATCTTCCCCCACAAATGATCTTTACCACCCAGAGGTACTCAGCAACTGCTAGTTGGATAAATTTGAAAATTCTTAATATTTTTGTCAATGATCCTAACAAGCACACACCTGTGGGTGCCCTGCTCCTCCTCCCCCATGCTTTTGGATTATTTGATTTCTTTTGTGAGGCTGTCATCATGGCACTGCTAAATCTAAAGTTCTAAGCCGGTTTCACATCATTACCAGATTGCTGTGGCACTTGTTTTGTGTAAGCAGAAATATTGCTGATAACACTTGTGATAATTATTTATAACGTTAGCTTAAATAAATCAAGGAGTACCTTCCATTGTTTTCTGAATATTGATATTTTTGCATGGCACTAGTCTTGCTAAAGATACTCAAGTTGGTCCTTTGAGCTCTGAATTCAGCCAGAGATGCTGAGCTTCTCTGAGATGCTTAGCATCTCCTTATGATGTGATCATTTTAGTATCCTGTGAGGATAGTATTAGTTCCCTTTTGCAGATGAGGAAGCCAAGGCTCAGAGAGGTGAGGTGACTTCCATCAGTCACACAGCTATGAACTAGCAAAGCCAGGATTTACATTTGGCTCCACATGACTCGAAGGCTGCTTTCTTGCCACTCAACTATAGTATACCACTCCCAAGGTGGACGCTCAGGGTCAGGAGCAGCAGGTCTGTCAGGTTGGGCAGGGCTGAGCTGTTTATCATTGCAAAGGACACTCATCACTGTGCTAATTACATTAATTGCTGCCCACTCTGTGGCTAGGTGGGTGGCTTAACAACACCTAGCAACGTGGTAATGATGCCTGAACCTGCCTTTATGCCTAAAAACATCTGACTTTTTTTTTTAAACTCCTTCCTGTGGTGGCCAAAGATAGTAATTAAAGATTCTATTGGTTGGAAGTTAGGGACTGTCCACCATGTAAGGGAAAGGTCAAGTCTCTGAACTTTGCTCTCTATCAGCCTCTTGACTAGAAAAGGGACGGAACATGCAGGTTTATTAAGAATCAACTGCGTGTTTGTGCTTGGCATTTTATTTCAGGGATTTTTTTTCCTAATCCTTACAATTACGGTTATTATCCTTATTTTGTTTATAAGAGAACCTTGCCACCTGCTTGGTTCACATGGCCAAGGAGGGGTGGGAACAGGCTTGGGAACTAAGGACTACCTGAACACACGTTTGTCTGTACTTATTTCCCTACGTCATAGTGCCTCTGACTTTTGGCTGTTCTTTCTGATACTTGGACCTGAATTACAGACCAGGAGAGTTGAGTCTGTATTTTTCAGCGAGGCATTAAAATTGGTATTCTGTGAATTCTGTATTCCTAAAGGATAACTATTTGGATCTTCACCCCTTTCCCTGAACTTGTGAAGGAATTGAGATGTAAAAGTAATAAATGTACGTATGCTTTCAGTTGACTTTTTTAAAGAGATAATTAGAAGACTGCATCTGTACACTGGTTAGAAAGAGTCAAGATGGCTGTGGAAATTCATTGTAATTGAATAAATGACTTAACTTCCAGACACTCAGATAGCTGAGGCTAATTTAGGAAGCAATTGACTTTGGAATGCTGCGTATTCCTGTATTTTATGGGTGTGACCACATCCATATATGTAGGTACATATGTCAACAATTGCATTGTGGGCATGTTCTTTGGACAGTCTTAGAGTAGTAGTAGACTTGATGCTTCTACCTTACCTACTGTATAGTTTGAATATTGAAAAGTTTCCCAGAGACCCATGTCTGAAAGGCTTTGTCTTCAGCTTGATGATTTTGGAAGGGGATAGTGTCTTTAAAGGGTGGAGTCTTGTAGGGAATTAGATGACTGGGACTGGGGGACATTGGTTTCACTCTCTCTTTTTGGCTCAAGAGGTTAATGAGCTTCTCCTTTTGGCATATACTCTGGCCATGATGTTCTGGGCCACAACAGGCCTAAAGCAATGGGACCAATTGGTTATGGACTGAAACCTCCAAAACTGAGCAAAATAAACCTTTCCTCTTTTAAAATTGATTTATCACAGGTATTTACTACAACACTGGAAAGCTGACTACCTTCCATCTATAAATATATATATATATATATATGTATCCATGTACATATATAAATACTTTACAATATACTTTACTAAAGCCTAAAAGAACCATGTTATATAATGATGAAGTGTAGTAGTTAAGATTTTTGAAGCTCGACTAGAGTTTGAATGTTGGCAGTGCCTCCTTACAAGCTGCTGTAACTAAGGCAAGTTGCTTAGCCTCTCTAAGTATCAATTTTCTCATTTCTGAAAGTGGGGATAACTGTTCCGAGCTCATGAGGGCTTTTTTTTTTTTTTTTTTTTTTGGTGCAGAAACATTGTCTATACACTGCTCTGAACTCAGCCAGAATGAGATTGGGGCAGAGCAGGCTTTGGACTTAGAAATGCCTGGATTCTCACCTTCGTATTCCCAGGTTGGCTGTCCCACCTTGAGAACTTACTTCACTTTTCTGAGCCTCAAGTTCGTCATCTATACAAAAGAGGCTTGTTCCTCCCTCTGACGATGGTGAGGTGATAAGGTGGGACATGTGAAGACCTGTGTACCGTTAGCACCTGGGAGGTAGCCAGCAACGGCTGGTTATTCCTCCTTTTCTTCCATTCTAGATTCTTCCATTCAACAATAGATACTTAGGTACCGTCGGATAGATAAAACACATTATTTTCTCTCACCCTCCATTTCCCTTCCCATCATGTTGTCATCTTTTTCTGGCTTCTTCTACCCTTCCTACACTTTCCTTTCTTTTCCTCTCCTGGTCGGTTCTGCTGTGCTGTGATGTGATTGAATCCTTCCGTTAAGGCTGCTACATCTGTCCCTGGATCACCTGCCTCCTTACTTCCATGAGTCTGTCCTTCCACAACCCTAAGCAGATCTTTCTTCCTTTCCTTGTTGCTCCCTCCAGTGGCTCCTCCCATGCTCAGAGCTTTCTGTGTCCCTCATGCTGGCCTAATAGGACTCCGTATGAATGCTCTGGTCAATTCTCTGACCCAACTTCCTAGCACTCAATGGACTCCAGCTCCCTAGCACTAGTTAACTCCAGCATCGCAGGGCTCCGGGCTGTGAGTAGAACTTACCAAACAGATACTTGCTTTAGATCTTTTCCATTTCCAATTCTCTCTTTCTCCAGATCCTCTTCTTTGCCTAGGCCTCTGCCCACTGGTCACCTTCTCAAAGCCTCTGTGATGACCTTAGGTAAACTAGCATCCTAACTACTCTAAGTGTCCTTCCATCTTCATCCTCATCTTCTCACTTAGTGACATTTTTATTATGCATTTCTTCTCTTCTCTTGTTTTGGTTGAGCTTGAAACTTGAACTCAGGGCCTTATATTTGTTAGGCTGCTGTTCTATATATTGGGCCATGGTACTAACCCTTTTTGCTTTCATTATTTTTAGAATCAAGTCTCAGTTTTATGTCTAAGCCAGGTGGAATTGTGACCCTCTTATTTATTCTTTCTATAACTAGGATGATAGGCATTTACCACTACACCAAGCTTTTTATTGGTCAAGAGAGAGATCACATGATTTTTTTGCCCAGGCTGGCCTCCAACTATGATCTTCCTGATCTCTGCCTCCTAAGTAGACAGGATTATAGTCATGGGCTACTGTGCTAGCCTCACTTACTTTTTGATTTTCTGCCTTCCCTGAAAAGAATATGAACTTATTAGACTAGACTTAAGCTGTTCTGTTTTTTTGCAGGTAGCACATAGTAGGTGCTACATAAATATTTGCTGTATTGATGAGTGTAGTGTGCCCTTTCATGAAGTGGCAAGGAGAACCTTCATGGATAATCCAGGTGATGTTAGGCCAACCTTTACCTCAACAAACCCAGGCAATAGGGAAGGAAGTAGGCAGGGCTTAGGGGCCACGCCTCTGTACTTAGGTGTCCTGGGACCAGCATGCTTTGTCTGTGACTGTGACGTTGGTCCCTGCCTTCATGCGGTTATACATAGCTGCAGTGTTGCCTAAAATTCCCCTGGCAGCTTCACAGTATGATTCATGCTGTTCATAGAGTTGTGTGTTGATCACAGATAAACATCACTCAAATTTGGCACCACTATAACAAACTGAAAGTTAGAGGTATGCTACCTACCCGAGCACCATGTCTCCTCACACCAATTCATTCCTCTCTACCTTTCCTTGCTCTTTCTTTTGCTTCCCTGTCCAGATTCTGTGCAAGTTATAAACTGTGAGCCTTAGGAAGTGACAACACTGAGAGTCCAGAGTTCCAGCACCAACATCACCCACGCATTCACTCTCAAATCTCAAGATCTCTGGGTCTCAGTTTCTTCATCTGTACAGTCAATCTTCTTGAGGAAAAAAAAAAAGGTTTATTTTAGCACCTGCTGCATGAAAGGTACTGTTGAGATATCACAGGTGGTGAGGCAGCCCTAGCAAGCACTAGCTTCATGCCAGTCTCCTTGCTGCTGGCTATATACACCACCGTGGTGTTTTCATAACATTTAGCTTTGGTCAATTACCAGAAAAGACAACCCAGCTAGAAACAGCTCAGCGTAAGACCTTTGTCAATCCTCACAGGCCTCCATGGAGGTCCTACTGTGTTTACAGGGAAGGTTGAGGATTCGAGGGGTTTTTATTGGCAATAGTTTTTGTTGGCAATAGTGTCCTATGGTTGCTATAGCAAACTACCTTAAGCTTAGTAGCTTAAAGCAAGAGAAAATTACTCTCTTACAGCTCTTGAATGCAAACATCTGAAATCAAGGTATTGGTAGGGCTGCATTTCCTCAGGAGGGCCTGTCTAAGATTCCAGGGACGCTGACCTTGCCTGGCTTGCTTCATCATTACTCCAAATTCTGTCTTTACATGTCCTGCCTCTTGGTGTGTCTCTGTGCCTGAAATATTCCTCATTTCCCTTGGTAAAACCACACATCACTGGATGGAGGGTGCGCTCCAACCCCGTTTATCCTCATACTGTCCATAGAAGGAGTACATAGGATCTGCTTCACCGAGAGTATGCGGTAACAGAATATTCTGTGCATTATTTGAGAGTTACTTACCTGCTTCTCAGACTTTTACCTGCCTTATATGTGGATGCTTCCCTTTGCCTTTCTCCTGCTCCCATGTTTTGAAGTGAGGGACAGAGGTGTGTTTCTTATTTGCTTCCCACCCCAAAATGTCTAGACCAAATTTGGGGTGTTCTTCCTGTGTCTTTCTTTGCTCCCATTCTGCCTGCTCAGTGCTGTGTGTGTGTGTGTGTGTGTGTGTGTGTGTGTGTGTGTGTGTGTGTGTGTGTGTGTGTGTGTGTGTGTGTGTGTGTGTGTGTGTGTGTGTGTGTGTGTGTGTGTGTGTGTGTGTGTGTGTGTGTGTGTGTGTGTGTGTGTGTGTGTGTGTGTCTTCCAATCAGGCTTAAAGAGGCCAGGGAAGGAGGGCAGGGGTTAGGAGCAAGGAATGAGGATCAGGGTCTTCTCAGCCTTTGGGGCAGCAGCACATTGGGCATTTGGGATGCAGGTGTGGGAACACAGTAGGGAAATGTGGCCTCATGCTTGGTCTGCTGTAAAGATTCTTAGAGCAGAAGCAGGCCAAGAACACACTAAAGACCCACTAAGGTCAAGGCCTTGCCGTCAGAAGCAAATACCTTAAACATAGATAGAAGACACAACATCTTTGAGTAAAACACATAAAGGAAGTGACCTTAGGACTAGGCTCTTCCCTCTCAAATTTGTGGGTTTGTGAAATCATTAACCTCAAGCATCTACAGCATAGGGGACCATTATTTTATTTTATAGACTTTATTTCAACCTTACAACACCACCCAAAAGTAAGCAGGATAATGTTCATCGTTTGGATTCAGGAACACACATGTACGGTAAGTAACCTGCTTAAAGTTGTACCACTATTCAAAGAAGAAAAAGCTTTGGATCCACCTCCTCTCCTCTCCAGGCTCCTGCCCCATCTGCTCATTATCTGATTTTATCGGCATGACGTAGAAGGGAGCCATGCATTTTATCAGGTTGCATCACATTGCACACGTTTTTAGTATGTGTGTGAGCTCATGCCAGGAGGCATGTGGGTGAGTCGCAGTGATTGCAGTGATTGACTGGCAAGGCCTGGCACAAAGAGACAAGACAAGCAAAGCCTACAAATCCCTATACAGGTAGCTGGTTACACTGCGTGAAGGCTGGTCTTGAACCAACTATGGGAAAATGGGTCTGTTTTACCTTGGTGGAACTGCACTTCATTGGGTACTCCTGTGTTTGGTCCATGACCATTTGATTTCCAAAGCAGAGGGTTCTCCCCACCCCATCTTTGTTAATTTAAGGGAAGGAGCTATTAATTGTTTAGCATCCACTATTTGTAAGGAACTAAGGCATGCTTGGTGCTTAATGCCATGTGTGATGTCACTTAGTTCTTATAAGCCCATGTCCAGGGGCTCCATTAGCACCTGCGTGCAGCCCAGGCCACTGGCTGGAAGAGCAGAGCCAGATTCCTGCCCAGCACTATCCTGGCAACAGCCACATTGGCATTTAAAGTTATGGAGGGGATGCTGTGTTTCAATGAAGTTGTAGATTAGTTTCAGTCTTTGAAATCGGATGCTGCTAACATACTGATCTGGCTCCTCCTGTTTAGAAAAAGAAATACTTTTATCTCTTTTTTCCTGGGTAACTGAGCTGCTGTGCTTGACTGAGTCTTCTCTCCACATCACAGGAGCATGGCTGCTCTTGCTCCAGTGGCTTTTTATTTTTTTAAGGTACCTGATCTCATTCAAGTATGTCCCACCCTCATCCCTTAATTATCTCCATTATCAGAGTATGTAGTTGCTGGGATGGCCCCACCGCCCCTACCAAGGCAGGGACCTGTGGCCTGGATGAACCTGTGGTCTGGGACTTGTTGAACATGATGTGCAGAGTGACTTCAGCATGATGTGCAGAGGAACTTGAGATGTCTCCCAAAGACCCTCCTGCTCCTTCTGCACAATGCTACCACCTAAAGCAAAGGATTTTCTCAGTGTCATTTGAGAACACTTGGCCTTTGAAACAAGCATTTGGGCTACTGGCCCCCTTAAAAAGTAGATCACAAGATGATGTTAAGCGAAATGAACCCCAAGATAAGGTCACAAAAGGTTTTTTCTTTCTTGCTATTGCTTCTAACGTATTTATAAGGTACCACATGATTTTTTTTTTTGTTGCTTTGTATGTCCCTCCCCGACATGGTATAACCCCTGTTTTCATTGTATTTGATGTTGGTATACTTTGGGGAGGGAAAGGGAAAAGACAAATCGTTTAAACAGGGATATAGGTGGACCCATTGCAACAATGAGATGTACAAAATGCTATGTTGAAAAACCAACTTTACAGTTTAGGTGGGGGAAGGCGGAGAGTATAGTTGTGGAGATGGGAGGGCAGGGATGGTAGGGGAAAAACAAAGGAGGAGGCAACAATGCTTGATAAGAAATGTACTCATTACCTTGCTCATGTAACAGGAACCCCTCCTCTGTACAGTAGTCTCACAATAAAAAAACTTATTAAAAAGTATAGATCACATTGTATTTGAATGTTCTTAATTTCTTACACCTGGCAGAGGAATTGGCTTTTAAAAAGTGCAGAGGTTTTTACAACCCTGAGCAGAAAGCAGTGAGGAAGGGGACTGGGGGCTGGGGCCTGAGCATTCAGCATAGAGTGAAGTGGGGGAAATCCCAGGAATTTGTCCTTGTGACCTAGTCATGGTCCTCCACTGAGTTTCTCTCAACTCTTGATTTCCTCTTTCAACATGGGAAGGCTAACTTCTCCTCGCTCACGTCCCCAAGACCCACATGGCTGCTGAGAGAATGAAATGACCATATGTTTATGTTTTGTTTTGGAGCAGAGTCCCAGCTAAGGGAAGTTGCTTAGGCCAAAGTTTAGAAACATGAAGTCTGCTCTAGACTCTGCCCTGAACTCTCTCCTCTCTCTATGCTCTGTTTCCCTTCCTAGGAAAGGGAGGGACTGTTAGAGGAACTTACTTATCTCAGATGGCTGAAGAAGTTCCAAGGCTCCAAAGGGAACATTATTAGCTAATAAAACAATGTCGGGCATATTATTTTAGGTGAATAAATCAATGTAAATACCTTAAGAAAGTCCTCTGGGTGACCCTAGAGTTAGGAGCAGTTCCTTGGAGTCCAAAAAGACTGTGGGAGCTGTGGCCCAGGGTGTGTGTAATTGCCTAAGAGTTTGTTTGTTGAGACACCTGTGGATAGGTAGATCTGCCCCTACCTGCCCAGTTCTCCAGGGGGTCATTTACTGGGAGCAAGGAAAGCTTCCTATGTCAGATTCTTTTCCCAGAGATAGGGCCAGTGCAGATGCTGGAATAAGGGGAAAGACAAGGAAGCATAGCTAGAGAAAGAGGTATGGTAGTATGACATTTGGACTGAACTCAGAAGGGCCTTAGATATTGTGGTCTCTCATCTGCATCCTGCTGGAGAGGGGCCTGGGGCCTAGTGGGATATGTAGCCACACATAGTCAGGAGGCTGTGTGGGGCGGGGAGGACAGGAGGAGAACTTGGAGGCTGATTTGAGTTTGAAGGCTAAGGAACACCACTGGGAAAATCATGTAACTTCCCTGAAACATTTTCCTTGTCTGTGAGACATTAGAGTGGGAATCTCTTTTTTTTTTTTTTGCCTGTTGTGGGGCCTGAACTCTGGGCCTGAGTGCTGTCCCTCAGCTCTTCAGCTCAAGGCTAGCACTCTACCACTTGAGCCACAGCGCCACTTGTGGCTTTTTCTGCATATGTGGTGCTGAGGAATCGAACCTAGGGCCTCATGCATGTAAGGCAAGCACTCTACCACTGAGCCACCTTCCCAGCCCCAGAGTGGGAACCTCTCTAAGTGGTCATGAGGTATCAGGTGTCTCAGGTACATACAACCAGCACCTGGAACCAACTGTGGACCTGGTTATAGGGATCTGTAATTCTGACAGTGTTAGGACCAGCCTCTTAGTGTGTGTGCAATACTGATAGAAAGCCCTAAGAACACTCTGATGAGGGAACTTAGAATGAGGTTGAGAATATTATCTGTTCACATCATTCCTGCAATACTGAACAGGACTGAGTGAATTCAGAAGACTTAGCTCACCCTCTCTCACCCACTAACCAGCTGACTGACCATAGGTAGGCATTTCTGCCCTCTTTGAGACTTGAGTTTCTCCTCATTAGTAAGTGGGGAATTTGTGTGCTGTTTTAGTTTTGTTGTTCATATCAATCCATTAAACATTTGTTGAATTCCTACTGTTATCCACAATATGCTGGCTGGGTACTAAGGATATGGGGCTCTGACATAGGCCCTGTCCCTAAGAAGGTCACTGTTCAGTGAGCACACCATGGAGCAGGTACTTAGAAGAATATAGATAGTACAAAGCACAGCCAGGACCCAGACTTGCACAAGGAAGACTTCCTGAGGAGATGGCATCTAAATCCAAGAGCTGAAGGATGAATAGGATTGAACCATGTACAAGTGGGACAGGAAGGGCATCCTAGATAGAAGTAATTGCATGTACAAAGGCTAGGAGGTAAGAAGGCCTAGCGGATGAATGTGTTAAGTATCCCTTTGCTTCTGCAGTGATTCCTTTGTGAAGGCTGTGGTGGTGGTGGGGGGTTAGGGTGACACTTTAAGAAGGGTGTTGGAGTAACGATCACATTTGTATTGTAGAAACTACTTAGGCTTTTTATTTGCTTTTTGTGGGGGAGGTGTGTGTGTGTGTGTGTGTGTGTGTGTGTGTGTGTGTGTGTGTGTATGTGTGTGTGTGTGCTCGCCCGCATGTGTTGGTCCTAGGCCTTGAACTCAGATCCTGGATGCAACCCTTACCTTTTTTGTTCAAAGCTGCTGCTCCATCACTTGAGCCACAGCACTGCTTCTGGTTTTTGGTAGTTAATTGGAGATAAGAGTCTCATGGAAGGGATGGGAAGGGGAAACAAAGAGAAGGCAACAATGCTTGATAAGAAATGTACTCGTTATCTTGCCCATGTAATTGTAACATCTCTGTATGGTATTCTCACAATTAAAAAAATAGATACATAAAAAGTTAATCTAAATTTAATTTAATTAAAAAAAAAGAGTCTCATGGACTTTCCTGCTGAGGCTGGCTTTGAATCATTGTCCTCAGATCTCAGCTTCTTGAACAGCTAGCACTACAGGTGTGAGCCACCAGTATCTGGCCTACTCAGAGTTTTGTGTGTGTGTGTATGTGTGTGTGTGTGTGTGTGTATGTGTGTGTGTGTGTATGTGTGTGTGTGTGTGTGTGTGTGTGTGTGTGTGCGTGCTTTTATCATTTTTATTATTATTTTCCTGATCATGGAATGTTCCATAAAACATCAAATAACCCACAAAAGCAGCCCTTGTTTAGTGCCTGGAACATAGGTGATCTCCTTGTTTTTTTTTTGTTTTTGGTCCGGTCGTGGGGCCTGAACTCTGGGCCTGGGCACTATCCCTCAGCTCTTCAGCTCAAGGCTAGCACTCTACCACTTGAGCCACAGCGCCACTTCCGGCTTTTTTTTTTCTTTTTGCTTATGTGGTGCTGAGGAATCGAACCCAGGGCCTCACGCATGCAAGGCAAGTGCTTTACCACTGAGCCACCTTCCCAGCCCTCCTTGTTTTTTTAAAGATAGCTCTTGATAGAGAAATCCCTTGGCAGGACATACAAGTTGGGACTGAAATGGTAAGGGTGTGGCTGTATGTATCTTCTGGCTAGTGTGTGGGTATAGCCCACAGGATTTAGGTCAGGAAGTTCTCCAGACACTTCAGCCTCAACCAGTTATCTGGGGTTTCAGAGAAAACAGGGGAAGGTCACTGAATTCTCCTCCACCCCCATTTCAGGGGGCCATCCCTCCTCAGGAGTCTGTAAAATCTACCAAACCTGAGGGCATTCAGTTGGTTAATTTACAACAAATGAACATGATAGAATGCATTCATTATTGCTTACTTTGGGTCTGGTCTTGAACTACTAAGCAGATATTATTTCTGTTTTACATAGAGAGAAACAAGATTGGAGAGAGTATCTCCCAGAGGCGCAGAATAAGTGGCTGTAGCAAGAAGTCTTGCCCCACTCCACCCTTCCTGTGCTGGAGACTGACATGTCCAAGGATCTAGCTACCACTTGAATCATGTCCCAGCTCTTTCACTTTTAGTTCTTCCAGTAGGGTCTTGCTTTTTCCACTAACCTCAACCACCATCCTGACTCTGCTTCCCTATTAGCTAGGATTACAGATGTGTGCCACCACAGCCTACCTGATCTCTGGCTTCTCAATAACCACACCATGATACATTAACTTGCTTTCTTTTGAGCCACCAAGTACTTCCTGGGCTCAGAAAGATAGAAGGGGAAAAAAAGAAGACGGTTTGGAGACTGGGAAAGGCTTTCCTGAGGGTCCCCTGTGTTTGCCTGCCTCCCCTCCTTAGGGTCTTCTCCCAGATGCATTGTGGGAGACCTACGCCCTAGCTGTTTGACTCCTGGCTGGGCTGAGATGTCTGAGGTCAAGGATGTGTCTGGTTTGTGCTGGGCTGGATCCCAGGTGCTGAGTACAGTGGCTGACAATAAATGTTTAGAAATGCATTCTTTCTGCCACTTGCCTTGATTTTTCTATCCAAGTTGTCATCTTGGCCTAGCCCTCTGAAGCAAGGGATCTGGAGCTTCCTGGAAAGTCTGCCAACTTGGTAGCACAGATGGGTCATAAAGGTTCATGTAGCCGCCCTGGGACAAGCTGACACTGGCCTCTGGCCCCCTGTACATGGCCTGATTGATACGGAGGACTGGAGTGACCCATTGCATCCAGCCCTCATTCCCCACTGTGGGCCTGTAGCTGGGCACAGATGTGGCTCAGCACCCCTGAGGATTCATTGGTGGTCCTAGGAGTGCTAGCCAGTGTTTCTGCAGATAGCTTGAGTTGGCTCCACCGGCTGGCTGATTGACTGGTTGATGGTTCACTTGGGAACCAGAACGATCTTCCAGGCAGGTTGAGCAACAAGCTTCCCTTCCTGGCCCCCAGGCAGAAGTCGGGCCAGGGAAAGTGAAGAAACCCGTTTGGGGTTGCAGTGAGGTGGGTGTGGGTGCAGACCCTGCTGGGAACGCTGGACCTGTTTCTATTGCTCCAGGACCGGATGTGTGCAGTGTGGGGATCTGGGCACACCTGCCTGCCCGCTCAAGGGGGCACACTGGTTTTGACAATGACACGACCAGGGCCTCTCTCTGGGTCAGTGATCACTGGCTGTGTGACTTCCGGTTGCCAAATAAGGCAAGCAGGTGAGGTGGCAGCAAATCAGCTGATAGATGGCACTGGAGAAGCCCACTGGTGAAGGATATGGGGGTGGGGGTGGGGCGGGGCAGCATCCACAAACACCTAGGAACACGTGAAATGCTTCTCTGCAGCACCCACACTGCACATTTTCTGCCTGGCCGCCACACCCCCCATGGACAATACGGTGAGATGGAAGGTGCCAGGGGCAGAGTTAAGTAAGGGAGGTGGGCTAGCACATAGTAGGTGCACAATAAAGCGAGACTCCCTTGCCCTCCCCACGTTCGGCCCTCAGATCTCACTACCAGCCCTCCAGTTGCATCACACAGGCAGGCAGACCTGGGGGTGGGGTGGGGGGAAGGGAGAGGCGACCAGTGCAGGGGGGTGGGGGTCTGGGAGGCCCCTCCGCCTTAGCCTGGCAGTCACTCAGGATCATTTAAGACTCAGCTTGTTTTTGAAATGGGATGGGAGGATCGGAAAGGGTCTCACTGCAAGGGATCTCCGGAGGGAATCTCAATGCAATCTTTCATCCACATAATTTATTCACAGATTCTTATCTGGCTGCCTCTCCTTCCCTCCTCCAGTGGCCGGCCCACATTTTCCTCCATACAAGGGCAGCCTCCACCAGCTGCTCCTTGTGTAAATAAAGCCCTGGCCTTCCGCCTGGCCTGCAGGTAGCCGCAGGTCCAGCTCACAGTAGTGCCAGGCCCTTCGGTGGGGGAGGCGGGAAGTCGTGCCACTGTTACTGCGCATGCCCTGGGGATTGGTGTGTTTTAGCGTCGGCCACACCCCCTTTCCAGGGCCGCCCCACCCCCCCTCCCAGGCTCTGGGCACAGGCTTGGAGAAAGTCCAGGCTCAGGCCATCCAAGTGCCTGGTCAGTTCCCTTGGTGTCCAGGAGATTTAAATGGCTTGACCATGGCCTCCCCGGCAATAAACAAAAACAAGGCACACACAATTCTAACGGGATCCACACGGCTGCGAAACTCCAGTCTTCCAGCCACCTGTCATTAGTGAGACTGCACAAAAGATGTCCACAGCCAGAGAATCACAGCCACAGGGGGGTGGCAGCAGAGAGGGATGGTCCCCAATCTCTCCTCCCTCCTCTCTTCCCCTCTACCCGTCCCCTCCTCTCCCAGGAGGGAGGATGTCAAAAGGGGGAAACTGAGCCATGGTGTGAGCCTCAGGTTGATTTTCCTGTGTAGCAGTTTAAAATCCTTTTTTTTTTTTTCCATGAAGAGGCATAAATCCTTATTAAAAACAGCACAAGACGATGGGACTCTCCGAATTATTTCAACTGAAAACAGGGACTTTGAAGACCCATCCGGCTGTCCCCACACCCTTTCCTGGGTTGGGGGTCAAGGACCTGATTTCCATATCTCAGCCAGGGCAGAGATGGCAAACCAAGGAAGAGAACAGGGAGAGATCCCCAGGCTTTCACCTTGAGTTGGGTAGGTGCTGTTTGTAAACAGGAGTCTCTCCAGACAGGGTCTCTAGCTTTCTCAGGCTTCCAACCGAGATCCTCCTACTTCTGAATGTTCTAAGTGATTGGGACCATGTCCTGCTTGCTTATTGAAATATGGTCTAGCTCACTTTTGCCTGGACTTGCCTCAAACAGTGATTTTCCTATCTCTACCTCCCACCTAGTAGCTGGGATTATAGATGTGCATACCACCTCAGGAAGGGAATCCTTTCTAAGCTTACTGGAATCCTTTCCCTGTGCTTCAACATGGCATGTACTCTGTTATATTTTACATAATAAGGCACCTTGCACACAGCAGGTATCCCATGCTGTGAGTGTTCTTCTAGATAGAATTTTGGGTCCAATTGCAAGGGTCATGGAGTGTGCAGGTGAGGTTTAGGGGTCAGAGCACTTGGCATCTAGTAGGTACTCTCTCCTCCTTGAACTTAAGAGAGTTTGTTGCAAAGTAGACTGAGACAGCACTGCCTAGATTTAGACTTTTAATAATAATAATTGCTTCTGCCTCTAAGAATTACTGTCTGGACTGTGGGGTTCCCAGAACTGATGGTGAATTTACTGTATTTATCACTTAATCATTTCCAAAACAGCTTATGACTACACATCAGAGGTCCAGAATTCTCCTTCCCCTCCCCTCTCTCTTTGGAGTCCTGTGATAATTCTTGTTCTAAGTGGTTAAAGGTATGAGACAGAGCCTGTACAGCATCCTGCAATGCTGTCCTTAGATTCATTGCTTAAATGTCAGGATCATTTCAAGTGTGGCTTTTACATTGGAAGCTTTGAGTTACATGTGGAAAATAAGGGAAGAACACGCACATTGTTTGGAAATCAAAACAGACTGTGGCTAGGTTTCCAGATAATTTAAAAATTAGTTTTAAATTGTCCAAGATGCAAAACCTGGTGTCACCCCAACCAGTGTCCTAGGATCCCATCACTGATGGTGGATCTATTCTGAGGGTCCCAAGTACTGTGAGACAATCCAATGAACCCCATGGATGATAATGTGTTGAACTGTTAGTGTCTCCTTATGAGGGAGACAGACCAGCTTGTGGGAAACATCCCAGAGCAAGCTAATGTGACTAGGGAGCATTGGAAGACAACTGCTATATGCCAGGTGGGCTTATAAGTTGAGTAAAACTACAACAACAAAAACACCACACAAGAAGCCTGTGTGGAGACTATTAGGTTGTAGAAGGAGCATCTGATACTCCAAAAAAGTTCATTAATGGGCTGGGAATATGGCTCAGTGGAAGAGTGCTTGCCTCGAATGCATGAGACCCTGGGTTCAATTCCTCAGCACTGCATAAGCCGAAAAAGCCAGAAATGGTGCAGTGGCTCAAATGGTGGAGCGCTACCCTTGAGCTGAAGAGCTGAGGGACAGCGCCCAGGCCCAGAGTTCAGGCCCCATGATAAACAATAACAACAACAAAAAGTTCATTAACTTGCCAGGAGGAAGTGGCACAGGCTGGACTAAAATTTGGTTGATTCATCCTTATACCTCGCTTTTCCTGGGGCCCAGATGTTGGTCCTCTGAGAGCTGGAGCTAACAACACTGAGAGGGGATATGAAGATTCCCTCTTTTGATGAGCTTCACATTCTAAATAAATACCACAATTCAGAGCAAATCAAAGACAGGGTACAAGGTTTTCATATTTTCTCTTTAAAGAACACAAGCCTTCTTGGGGCCCCACCTCAGGCCTCCACCATTCCCGCTGGAGTGCCCCCAATTTTTTCCTCTTCCTCCTGGTCATTAATTTCTCAGGAGACTGAACCCTGAGAGGACCAACTAGCTAGTGGCCAGGTCCACCCTTGAACTCGGGTCCCAGTGATTCCACCTGGAATAGCTTTTGTCAAAACAGCCTGTTCACCACTCAGCCTGGTTCTCTCATCACGCCCTAGCTCAGGGCTCACCCTTCAGACTGATTTGACCACTCTGGATTTCCAGAATGTGTCTCCTTCCATGCCTTTCCCAGCTTGTTGTTCTACCTGCTTCGCTGAATAGGTGCTCCTTCACCACAGTCAGACAAAACACAGCTTCCTTCAGGAAGCTTTAGGGGTCTCCCTCCTATGTCCAATAAACTAGACTGGTCTCTATTGAACACTGGCCTCTGGGGAAGTATTTCCTGGCATCTGCTGACACACTGGACTAGACAGACAAAATAGCTTCTCTCATAGTTTACTTTCTCTTGAGAGAGAGAGAGAGAGACAATAAATAAATAGCAAACATATCCATTTAGATAGTAAGAAATGTTCTGAAGACCAAACAAGACTATAAAAGGTAGCATGAGAGATCTTTTAGATGACAGTCTGTGAAGGCTCTGTGAACGAGTGCCATGTAGAAAAGCCCCAGATGCAGCTCAGAATACTAGGAGGCAGTGAATCCTAGGATGGAGTGTATCCTAAGCAGATGGTACAGCATATGCAAAGGCCCTGAGATAGGAAATCCTGCATAGTAGAATGGCTGAAGTGATGACACAAGCAAGACTAGGCTAGATCCAGATTATTCTCTATGGTAGCTGCTCAGGTAGGTGAGATAAGATTAATCATGGCCACTTGGTCTAAGTTCAACCCAACTGTGAATGAACGAATTCATGGAGGGATGATTGAGTGAACAGAGCATGGACTATCAGCCAAGAAACGGATACGTTGATCAGAGTTCTTACTGTGCATAGTCAGCTACAAAATGAGGACTTTTGGATCAAAAGACAACAACATTTTGATCTTTAAAATGAATTAGATGATTAAAATAGAAGACAGAGTTAGTTTGAGCGTAAAATGAGTGGTATTTTACTGCTTCTTCTTTTACAAAAGTGTTAAGTCTATCCCACGATTGTTTTCAATGGGAACACTCATAAAATCTCTTTTCAAGGTAACTTGAGGATCCACTGAAATGCAGGGGTCAGCTTCAGCTCCATCCTGCTGGGAGACTAGAGTAAGCTGATACGGAGTCTGTCTCCCCCTCTGCCCCCCCACCCATGGCTCAGGGTCCTCCAAGAACAACCATTAGGGTACACCAGTGCCAGCAGGAACCCCTCACAGCAACAAGGAAGAGTGAATGGCAGGAAAGAGAAGCATGGAGGGGTCTGATGGGATCAGGCAGAAGTGACAGGGACCATCTGGAAAATTCTATGCCCCGAGGCTACCTCATAGCAATGATTACATTATGGTAGTTGGGGGATCAAAGGCAGGTGGGCACTTTATAAACTGTAGTGCACCAGGAGAAAAGGAAGGCATGACTGTTTCTTTGCCTTGGTCATTACTATCTCCACAGTCCCTGAGAAAGCCTCAGCAGACATGCTACTCCTCCCCTCTTCCAGCAGTGGTAGGGGCACAGAGCATGAGCTTGCTTCTAAGTCAGATGGGCCTCCACTCCAATCCCTGCTCTACTGACTACTAGCTGTCCCCTGACCCTGGGTGAGAGGCTTCATTTCTCTGAGCACCCTCTGAGAATTCAGAATAATGAGACCCACCTCCGAGACACTTTTGATAAGACACAAACAGGAGAGCAAACAGAATCTAGTGTAACCTCACCAGTGCTAAGTACTTCTATAGCCAACCTTCCTCCCTCCTTGGATCTTTAAGGTGCTGTTGCTGGGTGTTGGTCTGTTTTATTCCTAAAGCTGCTTGTCACATGCTAAGCTGAGTCATCCTGAATTGTAGGAGTTCCTTGTTTCCTGAAGCTGTTCCCTCCTAGAAGGAAGGATGTGTGTTCCAACCTCTGGTATGTTCTAGGTACAGGACTGAGGGCTCATGGGAAAGGTGGTATAGGACAATTTGAGGAAACTCTAGAGCCAGGCCCTGGTGGTTCATGCCTGTAATCCTAGCTATTTAGGAGGCTGAGATCTGAGGATTGTGGTTCAGCAAGTTCATGAGACTGAGTAACCACCCACCACAAAGCTAGAAGTGGAGTTGTGGATCAAGTGGTAGAACACTGGTCTTGAGCAAAAAGTATCCCTCATGACAGTGTCCAGGTCCTGAGTTCAAGGTCCAAGGAAACTCTACCTGAAAATACAGATCTGGCTTCAAATGTCCTCCTCCTACTCTGGACAGATCATTTAGTGACTTTGAAACTCAGTTTCCTCTTCTGACACATAACTCAATAGGACTGCGTAGATGTACATGGTCCAGTGCTGCCAGGAACACTGGAGACAATGCTTGGGAAATGGCCAGCATGCTACCTGGCATACACTTAGACGTTGTGAGTAACTGGGGGCCAACTGCAGCTCCTCCCAGTGTTCATTCCATCCTTACAGCGTGATCTTTTCCTGGATAGAGGAACTCTGGAATGGCGTACCCAGTGGATGGGGGAGTGTTTCTTCTCGACATTGTTCAAAATTGCCTGCGTGTGGTGCATTTCTGTTTTTAAAGGGCTGACTCATTACGCTTTGCTTATTTGAGTTTGCAACAGCCAATCAATGCCTCCAATGGACCTTGACCTGCCACCTGGTGGGCTACGCCTTTCTTCTTGCTCTTGCTTTTCCACTGATCCAAATAGGGGCAAAGGTGGCACAGACAGCTGGGGGGGGATACAAGTGGGACAAAGGATGCTGCCATTACAAGGCAGAGCAATGGCTGTCACTAGAGAGGGTTCCTTGGCTCTGTTGGGCACTGAAGTTAAAGCTACCACTCACATTGGCCTTGGAGTTATGGGGTCATGGGATGGAGACACCACGGGCACAGAACACTCACAAGGAGGAATCTAGGCTGGCTTTGTAGAAAGCTCAGGACTAGGAAAAACATGAAAGAAGAGGAAGGTACCATATCAGGTGCCATGTTGTGGGAGCTTACATGGGGTTTTGTTGGGCAGAATCCACAGGCACATTCCTTGTATCTAACACTCCTCTAGGGAATGATTTTCAGTTCTTACTGAAGAAGGTTCCAGCCTCCTGCTCTGTTGTCCTCTGAGTCCAGTCTTGGTGGGACCTTGGGTTGGCCCATAGCCATGAGGCTATTTCTCAGGGAAAACCCTTGGCCCAGTAAGTCTGTGTTTTCTTTTCTTTGGAAACTATGGTGCTGTCTATGAAAACAAAGGGATTTGGATCTTGTTCAGGAAAAATATTAACTTACAAACAAATAGCCTTGGAAAATCTGTGGCTTGCCCTCCATGCAGGGTCAGGCACACAGGGAGCCCTGCCCCTCTGTGGTTCCCTAGCTGGAGGCTACCCCTTTGTCCTGTTCTGGGTGCTCCAACTGGCTGCCCCATAGGCAATGCCTGCCCATCTTGCGTCTCTTTCCTGTGTTGCTCAGGCCCAAAGTCTTTGCATTAGCCTAGAACGTATTTCCTTCCCTGTCTGTGAGCCCCTGATCATTTTCTAAGAACCAGCTTTACATTTCCCTTTGGTTCTTATTTTCACAGATGATTATTAGTTGAGCCTCTTCTTTGTTAGTGTGGATAATTTCAATTTTCAACATTCTTCATTTCCATTGCAGTGAATAATCCCTGGTTTTATTTTTGAAAATCTTATCACTAAGTAGCTCATGCCTGTAATCCTAGCTAGTCAGAGGCTGAGATTTAAGGATCATAGAGTGAAGCTAGCCTGGGCAGATAAATCTGAGCGACTTTATTTCCAATTAACGACCAAAAAGCCAGAAGTAGAGCTGTGACTCAAGTGGTTAGAGCACAAACCTTGAGTGACAAAGGTAAAGAACAGCATGAGTTCAAGGCCCAGTAACCCCCCAACCCCCACCACATATATTGTCAAAATAACTGCTCTGAGTATGAGCCAAGCATCATGGTATATGATAGTAGCCCATGTGTAAAGCATTTAAGACAGAAACTGGTATGAAGTCAAGGCTCAATAAACATTCTTATCATTATCCTCATTATGTTTATTCTCCCACAGCACTTGAAGTGGAGATGGTTTGATTCATGCACTGGGATTGTTAAGTGTCATGGTTATAGTCCCCCCCCAGCCCCACCCAGAACAGGCATTGTGTCTGTTTCTCTCTGGTATCCCCAAGTACCTACATGTCCAAAGAAAGTTCCATGGCCTTAAAGCTGGTGACTGAGGACAGAGATTTATTTCAAGAATTCTCTAATGAGCTGGGCACCAGTGGCTTACTCCTGCAGTCCTAGCAACTCAGGAAGCTGAGATCTGAGGATTGCAGTTCAAAGCAGGAAAGTGCATGAAACTCTTTATCTGTAATTAAACATCAGAAAGCTGGAAGTGGCACTGTAGCTCAAAGTGATAGAGCACTAGTCTTGAGTAGAAGCAGCTCAGGGACAGCACCCAGGCCCTGAGTTCAAGACCTGTGATAAAAAAAAAATGAACTTGGAGTCACTACAAAAAACAAAACATAGTACTGGGAAGCCAAAAATCTTGGCTTGGTGCTCTTCCAATGATCTACTAGTTTTGTGACCACGGGAAAATGTTTTCTGAATCCTAAAAACCTGCTTCCCCAAAAGGAGATAATATTCCCCACTTCACCTTTTCACACAGGTTTGACTTGCCCATCCTAGCTCACACATGAAACTGTAAAAATGCCTTACAGGAAATGCCCTTACTGTTGGAATCATTCTAGGCTCTTTGCAATTACCACCACAGTTGGCAGAATATGAACCCCTAGATAGCTTTGGTTGGATAAAAAAATGATACATTATTTTTCACTTCTTTATAAAAATATACTGCTTTCATGTTTTGAAATATTCTTTCTCTTTAAAGCAAGAATCCAAGCATTAGCCTCGATCTTTTAAAGGGATTTTTTTCTTTTAAAAAAGTCTTTTTCATTTTATCACTTGTGTGCTTTAAAAATCTCTGACTTTGGACTTCAGAGTCACACTTGCTCAGAAAATATGTCATCAGAAGTGCACTCAAACAACCATAGTATTTATTGTGTGATTTTATTGAATTAAAGACATGAGAAGCTAGGGGATTTAAGGGAAGGTAGAAAGAAGTTAAGACATGGGTTTACTCTGAAGAGGCTTATAATTTGACTTGGAAGCCAGAGCTAAATTCTAGACCTGTGGGTAAAGACCTAGAAAAGGAGAGATTTGTCTGTCTTGTGGTTTATAGGAGTTTTAGAGAAATTGGTCCTTGGACTAAGCTTTAACGAAAAGATTCATGTTTACACTATAACCTTTGGGACACAATTCATAAGCATAGAGGAATTTACAGTCCAAGGATGGGGCCACTAAGTAGTGCTATACAGCTAATACAGCAGCATTATTGACTCTTTCAGCTCTTGGTGAACTAGCAGAAGGATCTAGGAGCATTTTAATGGTTTGTCCATTGACAAATGTCTGAATCGAAAAAGCTGCCAATATTTGTGGATGATGCTTTCATAAGGAGAAGATAAAAATCTCTACTGTTCATCAGTCATGATATACTATCTTGAAAGACATCAGAAAGTTGTTTGTAGAACATTTTAATTTTCTTGCTTCAGCATAATAATCAGTAATAACAGGTACTCCTGGATCTGTAAGGCCAAAATACAATGTTTAGGCTGTAGGAAAATTCTAATATCAATTCAAAAAAAGTTAAATATGCAATTTAAAACCCTTTGACCACAAAAAGGAAAAGAAAAGAAAAAGAAAAAAATTAGATATGAAAATAGAGATGATGTAGCCAAAGCTATAATCAGAAGTAAATTCTTAGCCTTTACATTTGCATTTTAAAATAAATGAAAAAATTGACCTAGCAAGTTAGGCAGTGAGAAGCAAAGCAAACCAAGAAAAGTGAGACAAAAAATTCAAAGATAAAAAGTGAATGAGAAACTCAACAAAATATTAGAAATCTTTCCCAAATAAATGTGAACTCATCCTTGGGAGAAGAGTAGTAAAATAGAAAAAAATTCCTCTAAAACTTCCTCTCAAGAAGAACAGGGAAAATTCAAGTAATTGGTAACTCTAAAGATTGTATAATCTATAGAACTTCCCCATTATCACTCCTAGTCACTAAACTAATCTCCTATGTTAAATAATTAAACTGCAATTTCGATAATGATTAAACAGGATCAAAGACATGAGATTAGTTTTTCACATCGTATTACTTGTAAGTAATAAAATTATTGTAATTTTTGTTGAATGTTTCTCTAAAATAATCTCCTGGCATTCTTTCAGCATCAGCATAAAAACTGAAAAATGAAAATGTATTAAGTATATATTGGTTTCCTGGAGTTTCTAGAACAAATTACCACAAACTAGGTGGCTTAGAACAAGAATATATTCTCTCATGGCTCTGGAGGCTAGAAGTCTGAAATCAAGGTATCAGGCTCTACTGTCTCTATACTCTCTCTAAAGGTTGTGGGGGACTCTATTCTTGCTTCTTTCCAGGTTCTGGTGGTTTTGGCAGTCTTGAGCATTCATTGGCATTAGCCAAGCACTCTAATCTCGGACTCCATCTTTATACAATATTCTCCTTGCATGTCTTCCTTGGTTTCTTCCACTTATTGGAACACCAGTTATTATGAGGGCCCACCCAAAATGTGGTAGAAACATTTAATTACATATGCACTAACTCTATTTCCAATAAAAATTTCATTCTGAAGTTCTAGTCAGAAGTTTGGGAAGGACACTATTCAACCATTCGATGTGTGTATTTATTGTGCCTTCAACACAACCTAGAACATCTGTATATGTGTCCATCCATGGATCAACCTCTATTCAGTCAGCCAGCCAGGAGCCAGTCGGCCAGCAATAGTTTACTCAGTGCTTAAAACGAGCCAAGTACAGTCCACAACACACACACATACACACACACACACACACACACACACGAACATAAAGATAGAGATCTTAGAACATATTATTAGGAGTTTACTACAACAGGGGTATAGTGAAAATTATAGTCTTACTGTACTAGTCAGTCTTAATCAGAGAACTGTCAGATTAGGATATCTTGTGATGGTGGAAATGTGATTAGAAATAAGAGGACAGTGACCAGGATCCTAAAATCTTATGACTCTGGATACAGTTAAGAGAATGGTTAGAATGAGGAAGGTAATCTCAGGAGTGGTTATTGGTGGCAGAGTAAGTAGAAGAGTCTGTAAATGCCCTTTGATCCTTTGATTCTTGAAGAGCTACCAGGTATAGGAGCTTGATACACACACACACACACACACACACACACACACACACACACACACACACACACGCATGTATTTGTGCCAATCTTGGAAGGGCTTGAACTCAGGGCCTTAGCACTGTCCCTGAGATTATTTGCTCAAAGCTAGTGCTCTACCGCTTGAGCCACAGCTCCACTTCTGGCTTTTTGATAGTTAATTGGAGATAAGAGTTTCATGGGATTTTTTTGCCCAGGCTGGCTTTGAACCAGAATCCTTAGACTTCAGCTTCTTGAGTAGCTAGGATTACAGGTGTGAGCTACCAGCACCCAGCTAGGTGTGATTTTTATATCTCTGGTAGGGTGACCATAACCAATTGTTGAAAGTGACAGAGATTTACATTTCAACTCTGAGTAGAAAATCTTGAATAAATCTGAATATTTAAAGACTTGACTAGGATTGATGATCCTGCCTGGTGCCCACACACTTGTAATTACCATCCTTAAAACTATTATAGCTGTCTCATGCTGGAGGAGTGGAGGGCAGTGGAAGAGAAAGAGGAGAATTACTAATAGATTGTATTAGCTGCTGACCACTTCAAATTAGTCACGAGATTTATATTTAAAAATTGATAAGATGCACACTTTAACATGTACCAATTTACAGTATTTCACAAGATAAACAGAGTGGTTTTCATAAACTACCATTACCTCTATGAACAGGTATTGTACTTGGTCCTAGAATGCAAAATTAGAAAAGATACAGGCCCCAACCCTAAGGGCTTACAAGATAGCAAAAGAGACACAACTTCATTGTGTAATATTGTTACAGATCTAACAATGTGAGAATTAGGTGCCATGGATATTTAAGGAATGAATCATTGAATGAATGTCTTGAAAGAATATATTTTTGTTGCCCTTATTCTAGCATTGACATTCTAGTTAGGCAAGCAGCTATCCCAATGTCTAGGATGGTGTGTTTTCTCAGCCTGTAGTACTTTTAGTACTAGGATGAGACAAGTTCAGAACAAACTGAGACAAGCTGGTCACACTGATTTACAGGCGTTCAGAAAAACATGACAAGCTTAAAAATAATTATGGCAACAGTATCCACAGTAGTTTTGGTGCAAACCTCTTACCATTGTGTTTCTAGCATCTAGCACAGTGTTTAGCACCTAGTTGGAATTCAGTCTGTATTGGGCAAATACACGAAGTAATTAATATCAGCCAAAATGTATTTCAGCTTCTCTGTAGCATTTTTTTTTGTTCATAGAAGAAAGAGGTGGGTGTGGGATGATTGCAAAAATAGAGAACCTGGGTATAGTAATTGGTAAATATGATGTTTAGTGGAGTCTAGTCTTTTCCAGTGGCTATTAATATATTCTTGGGGAAAGCCCTTGAAACAATAAGTCTATTATATTTCCTTTATTCGTTTTTTCCATGCTGAAGACCTGTCCCCACCCTCCCTTTTGGCTTCCTTCCCTTTTCTCTGCTGGAAGAGATAACAGACAACAGTTTCACTAGATGGATAGGATAGGTCAAGAGGTGTGCCAACACTTCCTTCTAGCAGGCTCCCAATAAGCACCTACCCTCCTTAGAAGCAAGTCAAGACTTTGACATTTCTTGACATCTCTGCATTAGTTTGGGTTTTAAATTCTCCCTCCACTCCACAGCCCATGTGTTGAAGGTCTGGGGTACTACTGGGAAGTAATGGACTTTTTAGGAAGTAGGGCCTAGCAGAAGGAAGTTAGGTCACGGGGATGTACCTTGTAGATTGGGGCAGATACGTGCTCTTCCAGTCTTCTTGCTCCCTATTTTCATTGAGGTGAATAGACCTCTTTCACCCAGCACTCCCACTATGATGTGCTGTGCTTACATAGGCCCAAAGGGGCCAATCGACTATGAACTGTAATATCTGAGAACATGAGCCAGATAAACATTTCTTTTTCTCATAAGTTGATTGTCTCAGGCATTTGCTGCAGAAATGGAAAGCTGACTCATGCATCATACTAAGAAATCGTGCAAATTAGAAGGCCTTCGTTACCGGCAGAAGAAAAGTCAAAAGATCTCAGGAACCCAACTAGCCAAACTGCCTCTGTCACTCAAGGCTTATAGCCATGATTGATTAGCAGAACAGAGAGGAAATATAGAGAAACCTAGACTAGGCCTCAGCTGCCATTTCCACTCTAGCTGTGTGGCCCTTGTCCCTTTACTACTTCGGGCTTCAATTACATTATCTCTACAATTGGTGAATTATATTTTCTTTGTCTAAGTCAGAAAACCATTCTAAGAGATTACCTTGAGTGTTGTAATAAATCATAAATCAGAGTATAAGACAAAAAATGAAAGACATTAGCTTTCGGTCCTTTGTGGAACAACGTGGGCATAAATAAAATAAGGAATAACATTGTTATTTCTCAATGGCTAATCAGTTCAAGTAAAAGAAACACTAACACAATCTAGCTTAAGCCAGAAAGGGATTTTATGTGATCAGATAAATCATGAGAGAGGCAGAGATGGAGTCAGACTTATACATGGCTAGCTGATTCTATATCCACTACCACTTCTTTCTGTTCTTCCCCACTGTTCTTCATGAGCTTCCTATATACAATGGGCATATGTGTGAATGGTAACTCTTCAAGCGTGCTTTCTAATTTCTCGTGGATTTTTAACTTGTATTTGTGTGCAAAATGTAATACATTCGGAAAAGTGTACAGTAATAGAGACACAGTTTCACTTCCATTTTTACAGTTCATGATTAGAGAGAAGAAAGTTTGTCCCTACAGCTTGAAGTAGGACAGTCTTATAGAAGTCTGTGTTTGGTCTGGCTAGGGTTGTAAGTGCCTTGGTCTGCCTTGAGTCTCTGCTTATCTTGCGGCCACGAGGAAGAGAAAGCATGGAGGAGCCGTAGCGACCATGACTTATGTTCTCAACAATGGAGTTCTAACGGTAAAAAAGATGCATGACACCCATGCAGACGCCTGGTTTCTCAGCGATGCTCTGGCTCTGGCTCTGGTGTGCAGGCTTACTGGATGTGTAGGAGGGATTTTAGTACTGACAGGAAAATCTTGCAGTCCTTGCTCAGCGTAAGTTTGGCTAGGTGTAAATACAGGATACGTGTCTACTAGCTTTGTCAAATTCAGTACAGAGAATGGAGTGAAATGAACCTGCCTGGGAATGAACTTTGACCCATGCCTGCAGAACTCAACCCATATCTTTCCAAGGGTAGCCAGAGGACAGAAATGGACTATTTGCTACAAAAGAGAGGTATGGAGCACTCAACAGCATATATCAGATACCAAGGGTGCCTCAACATCAACTCTGATCAGGGAAGTGCCACAGTGGGAGGAAAGCCTTCTAGATGGAGAAACGAGTAGATGCAACAATCCTGGGATTAGAAAGAACATGGAGGAAATAAAAGAGGGTCAGTGTTATCTTAGTATGGAGTACTGCGGTGGGGGAGCTGCTTGGAGTGGGAGAGGCAGAGTCAGTTCAGGCATTTGAGAAATACTCACATTTGAAGCCCACAGTGAGCACTTACTAGAGCTCTCTCTCTCCCTCCATCTTCTGCCAGCACTGTCCTATGACCTTTACAGGAAACCAGTGGCACAACTCCCAACCCTACCACCTCCTTTCCAGGTGTTGTCCCCTTTGAGAATGAAACTTAACAGTGGAGGGAGCCTGGGCAGATGACAAATCATTGCAGGGCTATTTTCCTCTTTCAAGAGATCTAAGCCCCACTGCTGCTCATAATAATTAATAATACTAATTGCTAACCATCGCATTTCATGCCTGCATTGCCACAGAGCATGTGAACGATCAAAGTTTCCAGGAGCCATAATTACTCCTCCTCGTAGCCCCTCCCCCACCATGCACCAGGTAACGAGGTGGTCTGAGAACAGGGTGAGGAACGAGAAAAACAGATTCCTTCCTGGCCTGGAGCAGGAAAAAGAAAACATACCAGCAAGGCCCCTGTGGTTCCTGTTGTCAAAAGGAGAGGAGAAGGGGAAAGAGGTGACCGGGGCCTCACAGGTGCACTGCACAGCTTAATTAGAAGGTTCAGAGTGCACTCTCATGAGGAAAAGGGGCTGAGGACTTGCAGATGTCAAATGTCCCTCCAGGCTGACATCACAGCAGGAGGAGATCGTGAAGGAAGGGAATAGGGACACCAGATGTCCCTCAAGATGCAGTTTTCTGCCTTATAGAAGTCCCAAACTAGCCCCAGCGTGCCACTGAGACCCAAGGGACCACGCCCAGATGGTCTTCAGCCCTATTTCTTCCTGTGATAAAATGGGGCCAAGTGCCGCTAGGTGTTTGGTGCCTCAGCAAACCTTCCCAGGGGTTTGCTTTGGTTCAAATAGGACTTTATCTCAGATGTACTTACACAGCTGAGGTGACACAAGGCAATGTGGGAAAGTGATGGAGAAACGTGGTTTGCAGGAAAATGAAAGCATAGCTAGCTAGCTACCGTTCAAGGTGTGTTTGAGAGCAGGAGGAGTGGGGACTGTGGGACACTCTGAAGTAGGGCATCACCCAGATTAGGGGAGCCAGGGAATGGAGTGAGGGCTGAGGCAGCCTATCCATGCTCTTCCCATGGGTCAAGATCTCTGGGAAAGAAGCCTTTTCCAACATCCCTAGACAGGGTGTTCCATGGCCTCTTCTCATGGAATCTTGAAGCTCTGAATGTCTCTCTTATACATTCTTCTTTAGGCCTGAATAACAGAACTAACAACAACAACAACAATAATGATCACTCTCATTTAGGTTTGTTGAGTATTTTTCAATACTGGGCACATTCAGAGCCATCACCTAGCGGAGCTCAGACTTCAAGGAATGGAGAGGTGACCTGCTCATTACACCCACTCATCTGCTTTGCCATCAGGTGCTTCTTCTCATACTTTGGCTTTAGATGGACGAAGGAAAATGCTGAACAGCTACACAAGCTTGCTACTGACCTACTAAGCACTTCACACAAGGCATCTTGTTTAATTCTATCAAGTCTACCAAGGAAATTGAAGTTCTTAGAGGTGTAGTCATTTGGCCAATGTCCCACAGTTCATAGGAAACATTTCTTCAGAGGCTTATCTCCCAGCTATCTATACTTAGACACATAATGCTATTTGGGACTTAGCATTTAATGACAAGGGTGTAATAGTTTAGGGGGAAAAAAAAGGTTGGAGGTTGGATTTGTACATTTGTTTTCTCCCTAACTTTCTTGTTCTTGAAGTTGACATGTGGAAGGAAGGGCAGGAAGTTACGTCCTTGGTAAGCTGTCCCTAGGCACCAAAAAAACACCAGTTTCTTCCTAGGTACCTTTTCTTTTCCCACCTGGAAGGTCTCCAGTGAGGAGTGGAAAGTTAAGACGTTGGAATGCAGACTGCCCGAGGTGGATGGTTTCTTCCCATCCTCAGTCCCCTGAGTCTGAATATCAGTCAAGGCAGCTGCCCAACCTGCTGAGAATAGCTCTGTCCTCCACAATGTCCTTGTCAGTCACCAGGACCAGGGACTCACTGCCCAGGCCTTTCTCTGAGGACTGTTTTCCCAGCCTCTTCAAAAGTCAGTGCTCCTGGATCCATTTCACGACATGTGTCTCTTAGAATTATGGCATGCATTCTCATTTACCAATGGATCCTCTGGTTGTCTTTATCCAGCAACCTAGGTACCCCTGGGTCTTTGGGATGTTGAGAACAGCTTCTGCCTGAGGCATTCCCAGGGGAGGCTTTGAACACTGTAGCCAGACAGAAAGGGTCAGTGGAAGGAAGTTCAAGGGTTCATAGGGTCATGAAGGAGGAGTACCCACATAGTGAAAGAAGGCTTTTGGGGTGGTTTGGTCTTAAACTGTGCTTCTGGCAGGGGCTTGGTCTTAAACCATGCACCAGGATTATCCAGGCAGAGTCAAAGGGAGGTAATTCTATGCACAGAAGAGTTTTCTGCTCACAGTCCTTGTGGTTTGGAGGAGTCACACCAGTGTACACATGCTGTGTTTATGGCTTGGATCCTCATCCTCATTGGTTAGCATCTCTACCTCTAGAATACTGTCCCCATTCCTAGTTCTTCGCTTCCTTCTCATCTGTGAGGTGAACTTGTTCCATTTCCTTCGCAGTATTCAGAAAGTTGCAGGCGGCATGGAGCTCAGGAATGCTTCTACATCATCAGGGCTACACCGGGATTCAATTTGAATCCTGGTTTTGCTTCTTATTAGCTGGGAGAGCTTAGGCAAGTTTCTTTGTTTCTTCATTTCCTTATCTATGAAACAGGAAGGTCATGATGCCTACTGAATTTGTTGGGAATTTTAGATTAGAACACCAATGTAAAATTCTGACCCCGAGCTTGCCGCAAGACAGTGTTTAGTGTTCAGTAAATGTTAGATATGGTCATATTCAAGGTGTGGGGCCCAGAACTGAACACAACTTGACCTGGGAGAGCTGGCCCAGAGCTGGACTCCAGCCTTGTGTCTGACTTTGGCCTTCATACACAGCCAAGGATTATTGGCCCTTCTGGCAGACACAGTCTCTGCTGACTCACCCCAGGCTGCCTGGCCTCTTCACTTCTTTCTCAAGGGCTGCACTGCTAAGTCATGTCTCCCAACCATTTCCCAGAGCCGTTGGTGTGGTGGAGTCTTGTCCAGAGCCTGACATTTAGGCCTGTGAAATTCCACTGTGGGTACATTTAGCCCATCCTTCAAACCTGTCCTGAACTTTGGTTTTGCCTCCTAATATTTGCTAGTCTGTTTCCTAACAGGATTTCCTCCCATCCCAATCCATTTAACAGACTGCAGCCACGAAAATGTTTTGAAAATTCTGTTTTCTTCATGTTCCTGTCCTGTGAAAATACTTCCATGCCTGCTGAATGCATAACATTCGAACTCCTTAGCCAGCAAACAAGACACGTTCTGATCTAATACCAACCAGATTTTTGGACTGCTTTATTTTCTTTGTCGGGCCCAAGTAGGGATGGCAAGCATTTTCATATCACATGATTTTTGAGAGGATTAAAATGAGATCATGCCGGAAAAGCATTTAAAACATGACTTTTAGGAACAGTGAGGGGTCTGAGGTCTTAAAACCGTGTGCAAACTAATAGATTAGCTTAGTGTCGTGGCTGTGTGGCCAGAGACCAAGAGTTTTGTCCCATGTGGCACTGGCAGAGGCTGCGGCAGCGGCAGTATTTTCTTAACGTCTGTCCATGAGCCCCAATTCCCATGGTGCTCTGTGAAGAGGAACAGATGAGAGTCTGATAGTAAATTTTGGTGATTAAATTGACTGGATTGGAGAATGCTGTTATACTTTGGGTTTTGACTGTTCCTTAAAGCTGGGGCCCAATGATCCATGTGTTTAAGACTTAGCCGTTTGGAAGTAGTGAACTTTTAAAAGGTAAGGCCTAGTAGATGTTCAGGTCATCAGAGCTATGCCTTCAAAGGTGATAGTAGGGCCAGATGCTAGTGGATCATGCCTGTAATCTTAGCTACTCAGGAGGCTGAGATCTGAGAACTGCAGTCTAAAGCTAGCCCACTTAGTCCATGAGATCTTACCTCCAATTAACCACCAGAAAACTGGAAGTGGAGCTGTGGCTCAAGGTGGTAGCCTTGAGTGAAAGAGCTCAGGGACAGCAGCCAGGCCCCACCCCCACTAAAAAGAAAAAGGTGAGAATGGGAACTATAAAAAAAACTTCATAATCATCTCTTTGCTTTTTTTTTTACTTCCCAGTCATGAGGTTTTGCCTCATCTTCACTCCCTGCTACTACTACTTGCATCTCTACCAGAGCTCTGAAAGCACTGGATCTGTCAGTCATGGATTAGGAACCCAAATACCCCTTTTCTCTTTTAAAGTTGATTCTCTCTGGTATTTTGTTATAGTGATGTAAAGCTGACCATTACAGATGCCTAGAAAATTGGTAAAGCATACTTCTGTGTCTGTGAGGATGTTTCCAGAGATGCTTGGTGTGTGGGCAGCAAACTCAGTGAGGAAGACCTTCCCAAATGTGATTGACACCATCCAGTAGGCTAAGTCTGGAGGGAATGAAAACCAGAAGTGGTAAAGTAGCTCTAACTTTCCCCTAACCACTTATTGGCTCTTTGAAGAATTCCAGGTTCTTCAGCCTTAGACTATAGACTTCAATGCATTACTGGCCACTCTCTTGTTTGGTGCTTCTGGTTTCTTAGACTAAACATCTGGTTTCTTAGGCTCTCCAGCCTGAAGAGACTCTGTAGCCTGTGATCATGTGATCCACTTGAATAAACTCTCTCATATATAATCTATTGGTTCTATTTGTCTGAGGAAACATGAGTATATAAGGGAACCCTGAGCTCAAGAAACCTGATTGTGCTGTGTGTTTGTGTGTTGTAAGTGAGCGTGTCCTCTGCTCTACAGGGAGACAGTATCTGCCTCTTCCTGTGCAAACACCCTGGAAAAGAAAGTCTGGAGGGTATGCAGTCAGACTGTTGGATCACAAAATGTGCCAAAGTGCGACATCCATTGAGCATTGCCTTCCAGCAAGGACAGAGTGCGTTGTAGGTGCCCTTCAAGCATGAGTGATGGTCAGGATGATCGAGCTGGTATCCTCTGTTTTGCTTCTCCCAGCCTGGGAGCTTCTTGTTTTCAGCATGAGCCTCACACTCCAGGCTTTCCTCAATATCCCCATTCTCAAGCTCCATCAGTAATCTTTGAATACCAGCTCCATTTGTCCAGCAAATCTCTCCCAACCAACCTCAACTCAAATAGAACTCCCCTCTCAGAACTCTAAGGGTATCTTGTCCTGTTTTCTCAGCACTTAGCAAATGCTGCTTTCCTCTCTTCAAGCTTTTACAATGTCTTCACCTAGAAAGTCTGATTACCTCACCACATCCTTTGCTGATTGGCCCAAATGACATTTACTCCAGAAAGCTTTCCTGATCTCTCCCATAGCCTAGATCAGGGGATGGCAGTGGCTCCTGTAGTATCAGGGGTGAACTCCTCCTCCCTCTCCCCATCCCTGATCCCCTCTTTGGGGGCTTGAATTCAAGGCCTCAAGCTCTCTCTTGGCTTTTTTCACTTTTTTCACTCAAGGCTGGTGCTCTATCACTTGAGTCACAGATATATCTACATTTGTCTTTTTGCTGGTTAATTGGAGGTAAAAGTCTCATGCACTTTCCTGCCTGGGCTGGCTTCAAATTGCAACCCTGGGATCTCAGCCTCCTGAGTAGTTAGGATTATAGAGGTGAGCTACCAGTGCCTAGCTTTTCTTGCCTTGATTCTCCTCTAGAATTAGAGACCCTAGAAGATCCTTGTGTGCCCAGTGCCTGCGTGGCACTGAGATACCTAATTATATTTATAAGTGAATGATCATATGAATGTAAGAATGCTTGAACCACATATTCGTGTAAATTTAACACCTCTATCTGTATTGGAAGCTCCTGCAGAGTGACTGGTGGACAGTGATACTTGAGCAAGTGTTTAGATCTGTAGACTGGTTGACAAGCTATGCAATTAGTCCTTATATTCCCCCATAGGACTGTCAAGTCCTTCTTACTTTAGAGGGTATCTGTGGACCTGTGTGTAAGAATATCAAGATTGTCAAAGGTACTATTCATTCTAACTTTATATAAGGGGAAAATTCTAGTCAGCCTCTTCATAGCAATTTAAAATCCATAAACTTCATGTTCCTTTAACTTAGTAAATATCAAACTCATTTCATCCTTAATGATCTACAAAATCAACACTAGTTTTAAATTAATGGTCTGTTTGTAGCTTACATGGCAAGTTTCAATTGCAAATGTGTTTTTACAGCACCTTTTGAAGGTTAATGTTGGAAAGAATGACAGAGAAGTCCCCACCAAACCTGGAGTCCAGTTGGAGGCTGGCTCTTGGGTTTCCATCATATGATAAAATCACACCAAAGAATAGAAAATAGAGAAACTCAAACCAAATGGTATGAGCCCTCATGACACTTGGGAGGTGGAGAGCTTGGTAGAAGAAAATCTAGTCCTTTAGGGTCAACTGATCAACATGAGTTCTGCTTTTCTTTTTCTTTTAAAGATTACTGAACCTTTCTTTCTTGTAAAATCAGGAACATAAAACACAGAATATACAATTGCCATGGGAAATCCAACAAGGTAGCATATGGTTTTTGTTGTTGTTGTGTTTTGTTTTTTGCTTTTTAATTTAGTCTGATCCAGGTGTCGGTGGCTCACACTTGTAAGCCTGGCTACTAGGAGGCTGAGGCCAGAGAATCATGTTTCAAAGCCAGCCCAGACAGGAAAGTCCGTGAGACTCTTATTTCCAATAAACCACCAGAAAACCAGAAGCAGCGCTGTGGCTCAAGTAGTAGAGTGCTAGCCTTGAGCTGAAGAGCTGAGGGACAGTGCCCAGGCATGGAGTTCAAGCCCCACGACTGCACCCCCCGAAAAAAAAACTTTATATGGATGCTGGTAACTCCTAGCTGCTTGGGAGGCTGAACTGAGGATCATAGTTTAAGGCCAGCATGGCATATACACAAAGATTCCTTGACCAATGGCTGGGCATGGTGGTACAAACCTGACATTCCAACTATGATGGGAAGTTGTAAAATAGTTCATGGTACAGGCATGCATGCATGCATGCTTGGGGAGGTTGAGGATCTGAAAAATAAACAGGGCTGGAGGTTTGGCTCATCAGCAGAATACCTGCCTACCAAGCTGTAGGCTTTGAGTTCAAATCCTAATATCTAGAAATCTAGTGCCTAAAAAAGAATTAGGATAGTATCTGGCATATAGTAAGCTCTCAACAAATGGTAGCTGTTACTATTACTAATTTTATAATCAGAAAACCTGGATCTGTATGCTGGTTCAGATACTAATAGCTGCATGCTAAGCCTCCAAAGTTGAGAGACACTGAGAAATTTCTCAACAGACTTCAGCCTCAGTGTTATCAGCTATTAAATGGGGCCTGTAACACCTGGTTCCTAGGGATGAAGTGATGATAAAATTGGAAAATGATCTGTCATGTGCCTAAACAATATGCAGCAGATGGTAAACACTTAACATCAGGTAAAATAATAACAATAGTTATTGCTTGAAGCTCTTTTTTCCCAATTGTAAAGTTGTGTCTATATGAATTTTAGCACTAGAAACAATATTTATAAAGCACCTAAGTATCTGAGTACTGGTAGCTCATGTCTGTAATTCTATTGACACAGGAGGCTGAGGTCTGAAGATCCCACGAAGTAAAGTTCAGGAGACATTTCCCCAAATAAACAACAACAAAAAGCTTCAAGTGGACATGTGGCTCAGGTGGTAGAGTGACAATCCTGAGTCTGTCTGTCTCTCCCTCTCCCTCTCTCTCTCTCTCTCTCTCTCTCTCTCTCTCTCTCTCTCTCTCTCTCTCTCTCTCTCTCACACACACACACACACACACACACACACACACACACACACACGAGATTTTGTTTTTTAAAGCAACTAACTCAAGGTTAGGCACGTACCAAATAGGTATTTGAGATAAAAGCTGCTGTTTGAAGACCCATTTCCTGCCTCTGTCTGGTTTCAGCTCTGGATGAATGAATGCAGCTCTTTCAATTTTGGGGGGCTACCCTGACAGCACTGAGTGGGGGCGAGGGGCAAGAGGGGTTCCATCAAGTGGAAACCGCAACCTGGAAGTGAACTTCCCTAATCAGCGATGCTGAATTCCAACAGCTGGTTCTACTTTGGGATCAATTGGATCCTCCTGTGCCCTCCCGCACTTTTTCGTAGGAGGAGGCAAATGCCATCCCACAGCTAAGATTTAGAAATTTGTCACACCGCATCAGAAACAGATCCCTCCGCCACGAGGTCAAGGTTTCCAGGCCAAGGTCCTGGATCCAGCAACCTCCAGCCCGGGAACCTCTTAGCTTGCTGGGTAGCCTTCAGCCATGGGTCAAGGTTGCCTGTGGCTCTACCACCAAGCGCTGTCCTGGCCTGTCGTTGGCTGGGTTACCCTCCAGAATTCCATCACAGCGGGTGAGTCACGTTCGGATGTGGAGAACACGTTAAATAACCATTTTTAGGATGTGACTGTTGGAGTGCGGAACAAGAATGTGTTTGATTTGGGGGAAAATTGCTTTCTAAATGCCTGCCTCATAATTTCTTCCATCCACCCACATTTCTGGTGGGTTCTTCCGAGGCCCGAGGGCCATCTGAGTGGCCAGGCTGTCCTGGTGCAGCAAGTTCTGGAGGAAGGTGGCTGAATGGCTGTTCTTACCCAGTGCCAGAAGCTGGGTAAGCAGAGGCATCCTGACTCTGAGCTTACTTCTGTGTGGCCTCGGGCAAATCCTTTGCCTTCTCTGAACTCCTGTTCTTCATTTCAAGAGTGAAGAGTTTGGGGTATAGTCTCTAGAATGTTCCCTTACAGCTCTTTGATTTTTCGGCTCCCAAGTGATCACAGATGCTATGCTATAATTGCCCAGTGGGTGAAAAATAGCAGCCTGCCACTCATTAACACTTAACTGGTCTCAGCCCAGAGTTAGGCGCTTTAGAATGCCATCTAATTAACTGAATGAATAAGTGCAAACACCTACGATCTTTTCTGCAAGAGAGAATAGTAAAGGAAGGAAAAGAGGCATTCAGAGCGCTTAGTACTTAGGCGCTTCCCTAGATGTGGTTATACCCATAGGTCTTCTTTTTCTGCTTTTCAGGTTCTAACTCTAATCACTGCAGTGTGTTGAGAAGAAAACTTCACTTAAAGAGAAGATGTAACTTACCATCTAACTGTAAGTATACAGTCAAGGATTCCAATCCAACTAGAAAGGGTCTATCTGTGTGTCTGTTTCTCTAGTGGACATTGAGGCCCTTCCTCAGTGTATAGGAAGTGCTCAGGCCAGTGCAGGTCCTGAGCAAAGATGGACTAAATGGATGGAGGAGTCTTGGGGATGAGCAGGCAGAAGGCCAGGGCTTTTCCCAGGCACCTGTGGTATGATGTAAGGTAAGGACCCCATGAACCCCATTTCATATACTAGAGACCCTCACTGATGGGTAAAGATAGTGACAGCCCCAGAAGCTTCCTAGAGGAGGATGTCCTCCTGCCCATCTAATAAACAGTAAGATGGGCATCCTTACATGCTCCCCCCGCCCCAGCTCTCCCCCTTTCCCCAGAGCCTCCAGAAACAAAAAAGACTTCACGAAAAGCTGTGATGCTAATCCAGAGACCTGATCCTAGTGAGGATAGAAGAACTCAGAGCTCAGGAGTCATGGTTCCCATCAGGAGCCTTTCTGAGATAGGAGGATGTGAAATTTGAGTAGTTGTACTTTTAATCAACAAATCTTTGTCAAGTTCCTACTTCAATCCTGGCACTTCTAGGGACCAGTTGTAAAACAGTGAGCAAAAAAGAATGTGTTACTTACTACCCATGTGGTACTTGTCTTCTAGTGGGGGGTGGGGAGTTGGATGGAGCAGGAGGTATATTGGTTTCCTTTGACTGTTGTTACAGATGGCCACAAAGGGGGTGGCTTAAACTGATAGGAATTTATGATCTCACAGTTCTGGAGTTGTGTGTGTATGTGAAAGTATCTGAGGAGTTAGTTCTTTGGGGAGGCTCTGAGGGAGGATCTGTTGCACGCTTCTCTCCCACCTTTGTGTGGCTACAACACTCATTGGTCTTCCTGGGCTTCCAAGAAACATCACTCCAATCTCTGGCTCCGTCTATGTATCACCTCCTTCGTGTGTCTTCTTCCTTTCTCTTATAAGGATATTTGTCATTGGATTTAGGGCCCACTCGGATCTTCCAAGATTTCACAAATAGATTTATTTTCATATGTTTCATATACATTAGTTTCTCTCTATGTACGTATATCCTGCTAGTTCTGTGTCTCTGGAGAGCCCTGGCTAACAAAATCTTTATAATCGCCTTGGTCCCCTTTATATTTGTTCCATACCTTCTTCATTTTTTAGCTGTTTCTATCCACAGTCAGCGATATGAAAAAGGCAATATAAGCACTGAAAATCTCCACATTTTATTACAGAGGGGGAAACTGAGGCACACGGAGGAGTCCTTTTATCTTTGATGTCCAGTAACAGACCCCTTTCCTGAGAGTAACAACCTTAGTCCCAACAGCTGGGTCCCCTATAGAAAGCTGAGTGAAAAGGCTGAATGTTTTAATAGGAGAGAAATGTTTTGATTAGCATTGTCATTTTTCTTTGCCTGGCCAGAGTAGAGAAACAGTTACTTTCCTCTTTGATTTTTAATATAGCATTGGTCATCAATTAGAAACCTCTTAAGATTCCCTTGGGGAGAAATGCGAGACTATTAAAATGTGGATGAGGCAAGTCTTGTAAAATAATACATAAGCAAGATCTTCTAGAAAAACCTAACTAGACTTAACAAAAAGAAAGAAGTCTAGATGAGTCATGGAGACTCGGGTTTAAAATGACCTTAGAATTTATGAATTCCTTCTACTGTAAGAACACTGAGTGCCTGGCTTGTCACAATGCACAGCGTAAGGGGACACTATTGACATTAATGTCCAGACAGCTTGACTACCACTATTTGATGCTGAGATAGTAAATTCAGGATCCCCACCCTCCATCCCAGGGCTTTCAGACAATTTCAGGCCCACTCACTCCATAGAGTGGAAATGAAATGGCGCTGAAAAAAAAAAGATGTTTTGTTCTTCTATCTTCCTATACTCGTGGATGGCCATTTGAAATATAGGTCATTATCCGTGGCCCTGTGTTTGTAAGAAAAATATTTTGGAGTCAAACATATCCTGGTTTCAGTCCTGGCTTCCTGCTTACGAGTTGTGGAAACATGGTCAAGTTACATAACCTCTCAGATCTCTGTTTCATTAACCATTGTATAGGTGCCCAGTGTTTACCATTCTCATTTTCATGTGAAGATTGTAAGCTAAGTATATGAAGAGCTCCACACTGTGCTGACATAGTGAGCACCGATAACAGATCTTATTCTAATAATAATATGAGGGAGCTGTTCTCTTTTCCTTTGAATCCCACAGTAGTCATGGGCTCTTACGTGTTCTTACATTGTCTCATTCCATCATGGGAAATCACTTTTGTCTCTGGTTCAAGACTGTTTCTCTCTCTTTCCCCCTCCCTTCCTGCTTCCCTCCTGCTCTCCCTCCTGCTCTCCCTCCCTCCCTCCCTCCCTTCCTTCCTCCCTTCCTTCTTTCTTTCCTTCCTTCCTTCCCTCCTTCCCCTCTTGCTCTCTCTCTCTCTCTCTCTTGAGACAATGTTGCTCAGTAGCTTAGGCTGGTCTTGAACCATGATCCTCCTACCTCTGCACCCCAGATGCTAGGATTACCGGCCTGTATCACTACATCCAACCTCAAGTGTTTCTATGTACAAAGTAGACCATGGCAAGTGAGCAACATGTACTTCACAGGAGTTTAGAGTGATTTAAAGGAAGGTAAAAGTGCCACCCAAACACTGGAAACAAATAATCATTTCCTTTCTTGTGCATGCTTATCGATGACAAGCTGCTGTGTACTTCATGTACTTGACACTGAGAAATAAGGCCTGCCTTTCTCTTCTGGGAACTTTGGAGTTTAGAAGTAGTTTTAATATAACTATAAAGTGAAATTGTTATTATTTTAATAATTGTTCTTGCGGAATTTTCTGGGGTGGATAGAAGCTGGTGCACGGCAAGGACCCTCATGAGTGTGAGTGATAAAACACATCAGAGGTCAAACTGGTACATGGTATAAATGGAACTATAGAGTCTGACCCCACTACTCCCTTGGTTAAGGGTCTTCAGGGGTTCCAAGGATAAGATCTGACTCTGAGCAGGGCATTTTCAGAGTCCTGTGTTTGAAAACTCTTTATCTGTGTCACCAGTCCTCTGCAAATATCACTTTATTCTCTAGCTATACAAGGCTGTCTGTTTAGATTCCTTATACCATCATGCCCTTCCACACACTGTTCCCTTTGCTAGGGATGCGGCTCCTCCTTTTTCTCCATGCCTGGCAAACCTTATAGTCTTGTGGGACACTGCTTCCTCACCGGAGCCTGCTCACCGCTCCTCTAAGGAGGACAGGACACCTACCTGTGAGCTCTTCCATCAAGTGTAAACTCTGACTTTCTATACCTTTGTCTGTCTACCTGTTAGAGCAATTTTCATGCCAGTGGCTGAAGCCTAGAGACTGGGATGGAGGAGAGAGGACTGTGTTTATGAAGTGAATGCCTGAATGCACGAGCAAGTATCAGTCATTCTTAACCACCTTCTTAATCGTGGGGTGAATTTATTCATCAGGCACCCGAAGTGCATTTGGAAACAGAAACTGTTTCTTTACCACTTCTAAGAGGGGATGTTTGAATCTCCCCTTCGCCCCGTTCAGTGCATCTCAGAGCTGTTTGAATCTATTACTTCCATCAAAATGAGTGCGGGCCCCATGGGTAAAGGAGGAAGTTGGAGTCCACTAGGGAAGAGAATCTTGTGAGTCCTTTCTCTTCCAAGAGGGCTCAGAAGTGGTCATGAAAGATGTCAACATCAGGAAAGGAGAGCCAACCATTTTACTAAACATTTGTCACCCTTTTGTTCAAGAAGTACCCTTTTTAATTCATTTTCTCCCAAGATCTCAGTGATATGATTCAAAGGAGTCTGTGATATGGGGGGAACCTGGGTTCTTCTGCTTGCTAGTCTAACAGGGTCCCTGTGGCTGTGGCCCCTCCTTTACCCAGTACTCACTTCCATCATGATGGATGAGATCTAGTGAGATCCTCCAGTGTTCAGGACCTCATGGTCAGCCATATATGAATTTCCTTCCTTCTCTGACATCGTAACTCACTTTGAACTTTCTTTCAGTAATATCACAGGAAAGCCATGTAGGTGTCTGTCTGGGACCATGGAAATTGAGTTCACCGTAGGGAGTGATTACCATGGACCAGGAACTAAGTGCTTTCTACCTATGACTCTTTATAGCAGTTCTGTGGGCAGATTGTTAATCCCAGTTTGCCAATGAGAGGAGTGAGGCACATAGAGCCTGCTGATCTTGCCTAAGGTCACAAAGCTGATAACCATGAAACTAGTAGATACAGCCATCTGCAGATTTTTTTTTTTTTTTTTGATTGGTCGTGGGGCTTGAACTCTGGGTCTGAACGCTGTCCCTCAGCTCTTCAGCTCAAGGCTAGTGCTCTACCACTTGAGCTACAGCGCCACTTCTGGTTTTCTGGTGGTTTATTGGAGATAAGAGTTTCATGGATTTTCCTGGCCGGGCTGGCTTTGAACTGCGATCCTCAGATCTCAGCCTCCTGATAGCTAGGATGACAGGTGTGAGCCACCAGTGCCTGGCATATTTTTGTGAACAGTAGTAAGTAGTGGGACCATACCAAGCCACCATATTCAACCTGAATAACCCGGTCTTTCATGAAGGTAGTAGAGGCTGCATTATTGACAATATGCAATTTCCCACCCTTTTCAAAGATGACTTTTGACCTTTAAGTCCATAGGTATGAGGTTGAAAGTCTCAATATAAACAAAAGAACTCAGAGGAAGCAAATGTTATTTTTCACTCTTTTACCCTAACCTAAGATTCTAGTAAAAGAGAAAAACAGCAATTAGAGTCAAAATATTAATTATCACACTTAAAGCCTTGTTTAAGTATAATGTATTATACATTTATCAAACACAGTAGCTTCAAATTTACCAGAAACTTTCTATGTAATGATTCATTTGCTGAAACTATTTATTTATTTATTTATTTATTTTTTTACTATTAGTAGTAGTTGCACAAAGAGCTTTCAAATCCAACATATCAATTTATAAGTACAATACATCTTGATCAATATTAGCCCTTCCATTGTTCTTGCCCATCTCCCTCAATCCCGTCCATCCCCTCAAATTACCTGGTTCCATTTTGATGACAATATTAATGGTAATAACAAACAGTCATTGGGAATCTACTGTGCACGAGAACCTTTATTAGGCCATATAAGAAGGGCTGGCCTAATAAATGTATGCTTCAACATTGAGAAAGATGTATGTTTTCTATGGAGTAAGTGTATTTGTTATGTCATGGAATCTGTGAAGTTGGTTCATTTCTTATCCCCATGACAGATGAAGCACAGAGAGGTTAAGAAATGGAGCCAAGTCTCAGGTCGAAATTTTCTGAATAGAGACCCGGAAGCACAACAAATCAAAGAAAGGTTGGACAAATGGGATTGCATAAGATTGCAGAGCTTCTGCAGGGCAAATGACATAGCTGGCAAGATCAATAGAAAGCCCACCGATTGGGAGAAGATCTTTACTAGCCATACAACGGACAAGGGTCTCATATCTAAAATATACTTGGAACTCAAAAAATTAAACCACCCAACAACAAATCCTCAAAGAAACAACTGCCCAATAAATAAGTGGGCGAAAGATTTAAAGAGAAGCTTCTCTGAAGAAGAAAGAAGGATGGCCAATAGACACATGAAGAAATGTTCAACATCCCTAGCCATAAAAGAAATGCAAATCAAAACAACATTGAGATATCACCTCACTCCAGTTAGAACAGCAAAAATCAAGAACTCTAACAACAACAGATGCTGGAGGGGATGTGGACAGAAAGGAACCTTACTTCATTGTTGGTGGGAATGTAAACTTGTTCAACCACTTTGGAAAGCAGTATGGAGGTTCCTCAAAAGACTTCACATAGATCTCCCCTATGATCCAGCAATCCCACTTTTGGGCATTTACCCAAATGTTTACAAACAAGACCACACTAAAGCTACCAGCACAACTATGTTTATTGCAGCATTATTTACCATAGCTAAGACATGGAACCAACCCAGATGCCCCTCAGTAGATGAATGGATCAAGAAAATGTGGTATATATACACAATGGAATTCTATGCCTCCATCAGAAAGAATGACATTTCCCCATTTGTTAGGAAATGGAAAAACTTGGAAAAAATTATATTAAGTGAAGTAAGCCAGGCCCAAAGAAGCATAGGTCCCATGGTTTCCCTTATTTGCAATATCTAGTATAGGTATGAGTCAAGCGGAAAAGGTCAGATAATGTGATGTTAGGAAAATGAACCCTTAAATATGTATTTTAATGTTTTCGTTTCTTTCATGCATGTGTTTCTAACGCATTTATAAGATTATTTCTTTGTTGCTTTGTATGTCCCTCCCCCACAGTGTAACCCCTGCTTTCACTATATTTGATGTCAGTATAACATGTGGAAGAGATGGGGACAAACAAGTCGTTTAAGGATTCAGGTGGACCTGTTGCAACAATGAGAAGTACAAAATGTCATGTCAAAACCAGCTTTACAATGTCGGTGTGGGGGGGGGGGAGGGGGGTATAATTGGGTGGGGGGAGGGGGGTAAAATTGGGTGGGGGGAGGGGGGAGGCGGGGAAGGGAAGTGAAGGGTAAACAAAGGAGGAGGCTGCAATGCTTGGTAAGAAATGTATGCATTATCCTGCCCATGTAATTGTAGCCCCTCTGTACAGTATGTTCTCAAATAAAATAAAATACAATTAAAGAAAATATGCCATTAGCCATGAATGGTAGATTATAAGAAAAAAAAAAAAAAAAGAAATGGAGCCAAGTTTACACAGTGAATCAGTGGAACTTAAACCAGGGATTTTGGACTTAAATTCATTTTGATCTGCTCCAGAATTTTGCTGCAGTCACTGAATACCCATCGCGTAGGCAGACATCAGACAAACTCTGCAGTGGGAAGTGGAGAGTAGGAGAGGGGAAATGGCTAATCTAATATGCTCCCAGCTTTACTGTTCTCTCCAGAGAGCATGGAGCTTAATAGCTGCACATGGGGCCTTTAGATCCAGCTCACATGTAGCCCAGTGATGGGACTTGTGAGCTCTCAGTGATGGAGAGTCCCTGTCGGTTCAGCCATCCACAGCCCTGAGTGCAGGTTTGGTGTCTATGTCCTTGACTGTATTCTGCCTTGTACATCTGGTCCAGAGCGTGCCCTATCATCTCCACACGCTCCTCACAGATGACACACCACCCTTTCACTGGGGGCCACTGGAGTCTCTGCAGGGAAAACTCACTTTGTGGGAAGCTTCTGTGAATGGAGGCAGCCCACAGAGACCCCTTCCAGCAGACCAGGCCCTGACTCACACTGAGCTGTCTCCCACCAGGCTGAACCCGGCCCAAGAGCCACCCACCTCTCTTGCACCACCGCCTTCTTGGCATAGAACTCTGGCCGTAGCCTCTGGTCTCTGGGCTGCAGAATTACTCACTCACAGATTCTTTCTTTGGCATCTGCCAGGATCCAGGAAGAGGGCTTTGTCGTCTCTCTTTCTCACTTAGCTCTTTCCCTGCCTCCTTTATTGGCTGAATTGCTGCAGCCAAAGCTAAAATTTATTCCCACTTCCTCCAAAGACCAGAATCCGGCAAGAATCATCCAAGCATTTGAGAGACAGGGAGAGGGAGAACGCCAGGTCTGGCTTCTTGCCGCTGGAGGAAGAGTTAGTCACTTGGCTACTGCCGGCCGAGAGCTATGGGAGGTATTAGGGGGAGGAAATGCATTTCGGATGAGTTAGTGGAGCATGGTCTCACAAAAATTGCCTTTTTATTAAGAAGAGAAAGTGACATGCTGATTTCCTCCTCCAAGATTGCTAACTTGCATGCCGCTCCAAACCCCCACGCTGCCCTTAGTAATTCCTTCCTACCCAGAGGACAGAAATCACAGGAAGCTGGTGATAAGAGGTGGAGTCAGGAGAATCGGACATTTTGCACATTGAGTGACATCTTTATCCCCACAAATACCTTATTGTCCATGATCCATGATTTTCAAAGGTGAAACTTACTAGCCAATGCTTGTCCAAGATCACATATGCATCTTAGTCTGGTTAATGTCAAAGCTACATCAGGGGAATGGGTCTCCTGTCTCTTTGCCTCAGTTTCCTCTTTGCCTCTCTGCTCCATTTGTCACCTCCCCCTCCAAGGAGTCAGAGATTTTCCAAAGCATGATATACCAGATGTACAATGCATAGTCTGGTGTGTATGAATTACAGGCTCAATAATTGCATATTGAGACTGGATGTTGTATACCATGCCTTTTGGCAGTGTTTGCAGTTTTGTAAAAGAGTCTTGGAAAAATATAGTCCCTAACACCCAAGACTAAAAGGTGACTTTCTAGCACCATTTCTAGACCCCTAGTGGAGATTTCACCCTCCTCTTTTCCCCTGTTCACTCCCTTTTCTTCCCCTTCCTCCCCCCTTCTGTTTTCACTCCCACAGTTTCTTTCAAAACAAACACTGGCACTATCCTAGGAACTTTGTAAATATTTACTGACTTCATCCTCATAACCACTATCCAGTGTAGGTACTATTATTAGCCATATTCCCTTCTGCAAGTAAGGAAATGGGTACAGAGTGGCTAAGTTACCTTCCCAGGATACACAGCTTACCCTGGGCAGAGCAGGAGTTGAAAGCCTAGCAGTCAGGGTCTTTAAGGACTACCATTGCCCCTCTAGAGGTAGCTTCCTGGGGCCACTCTACGCCCTTGCATGCACCTGACATTATATGCTTGGCAAGGCATGATCACATGTCTTACTCCACTGATCCTCCCCAGTGGCTGTGACATATGGATGGTTGTTCTTCGTAAGACAGAGCACACCCCAGCGCAGAGATTTAAGAGACTTGCAGGGGCATGTACTTAATCCCAATGGGTGAGCAGAGTCTGAGAGTCAAACCAACTGGGGCTCTACTAATTTGTATAAATGAGACTGGTACTGAAAGACTAGCTGGCCAGAGCTTTGCTCAAGAAAAAAAAATGATCAGAGTGCTCATTCTCCCCTACCCCAGCATAACAGAGTGTGTGTGTGTGTGTGTGTGTGTGTGTGTGTGTGTGTGTGTGTGTGTAAGTGTGTGTAATTATGAAAGTATTCTTCAAACCTTGAGGTTTTAATAAAACGTAAAAAAAACATTTTCCCCAGCACTCTCCTTCACCTCCCAGACTTTAGGTGCTGCTACATCTAAGGAAATGTAATCCATATGTTTGATTATTCATACTTCCATCATCAAAAAATATTGTTGATTCTTTGAGAAGCATTTGATGTTCTGGAAGCTAGGGTTTTTTTTCCTTTTGGTGCGTTAGGGCAAGGAGGAAGAGAGAGGAAGTTTTTACTTTTATTTTTATAGCAGCCTCCTCTTTCCTGCTATTTTACTATTTTATTTCTCTTGAAAAGCACGTTCTGTCATTTGACTAGGAGATGAACAAGTAATCATTAGGATCATTAGACTATCCCACAGGATATTGCTGTGTCTTTTATAAATAGTTGATAAGTCTCAAAAGGCAGTTTTCAACCCCAGGGCTTCAGGTGTGCTGAGGAGGTACAATTTGTAGAATTCTTATCTGAAATAGGACTTTACCTTCTGTATGATTGTTTATGACACACACCCCCTGCCAGGAAGAGGAGTCAATGGCTTTATTTTATAGAGGAATGAGGAAAATAGGAAAATGAGTTCAGAGGCCAGAAAGTGGGCATTTGATGGGACATAGTAACCCACAAAGTCCAGGTTACTAGCTTTATGTTACAGGCGACCCTGGCTGTTCTCAGAGTTGAATTTTCCTAAGTTTGATGTTAGGAATTCAATTCCTCTGAGTCCATGTCTTTTCCACTACCAGCTAAAGATGCCCACAGCTCTAGAGAGGGGAGAAAGGAATGGTGCTTTTCTACCCATCTTGGTACCCAAGGCTGAGGGAGATCCTTTCCTATCTGAGAAGTAAGAAAAATCCACGAGTGATTCCAGACATTGCTCATTATTGTCCACATTACAGCCATCACTGCCAATAGTAGAAAGAAAATTCCCAGCAGCCAGAAAAACAGACAGTTTAGAGTTTGAAGTCATGGAGCACACTGAGCAACACCGAGGGTCAAGGGCAATAGTAACTGTCACAAAGCTCTGAACCATAGGCAGGCCCAGGCAGGGCCCCCTTCCCACTTCTCTTCTCCCCACCAAGCCCCTCCAGCTTTCACTCGTTGACATTATTTTCTGGGCCTCTTTAATTTGGAGGCTTTTAGGGCCATATCCTGCCATCAATTTGGAGCCTGACTTCAATGAACATTTTGTGCAGGGCCAGAGCGGCAGGATGCAGCTTTCTCCTGGCTGCCCTGATACAATAGGGTTTTCTACTGAGATCAATGGATTAATTGCAAATGCTCCATTCAGGGCCATAAGGAGATGCTTTGTTTTCACACAGCCCTGCTGTCCGGCCATCAGGGCTAGGCTTGCCAAACTTCATTTTTGAAAAGTCAGGGGAAATAATTTTGCAAAAAGGGGTGGGGGTGGAAGAGTATGGGAGAGTAATTTTGCTCATCTCACTAAAGGTCAATAACAATTATAGTGAAAATTCAGAAGGCACGTTTGTTCTCTGACTGGGGCCTTGTCTGGAAAATTCCATCCAGAAACAATTCTCTGTTTCTCTTTTAGCACTCGCCTCTTCCCCAGGCTCTTTCTCCCTTGGCCATCATCTTACCCTGCCTTCTCCCTCCACATCAGACATTGTCCCCTGGAAACAAGCTTTACACATCTGGTCCAATGAGTGGTTGTTCAGTTCATTATTGGCATCACGGAAATTTGATACATGGAAGAGCTCTGCTGAGACAGAGCATTAGACATGGCTGGAAGAAAGGGTTTGGTAAATTACTTGTACTGAGGAATGAGCCCCACTGATGGCCTCCATGGAAGATACATTGAGATGATTACAGGACTTGGATCTGTGGACACCCTGTTGGCCATACTTCAGATAATGCTCTGTGGTACATCTATATGCCGCCTGTCCCCTTTGGGTCTTTTCTCATCCAGTACATGTTCTTTGTTTTAAAGAAACATTAAACTAATATTCCAGGAGTTAATATATGCTGTTGAGGAAATGGAAGCCCTATGAAGCCGTGTGACATGCTTGATGATATACAATTATTAATTAGGTAGTGATTCCAGACCAACAGAAGAAGCTCTGGAAAAATGTGGGATCCTTTGAGCATCATTATAGATATAGCTCTAATGTGTACACACCAGCTCCCTCTAGTCTGATATCTGACAGACAGACTGTGCCTAAAAAGTGTTATACAAGCTGGTTGTTCACACCCGTAATCCTAGCTACACAAGAGGCTGAGATCTGAGGGTCCAGGTTGGAAGCCAGCCCAGGCAAGAAAATCTGTGAGACTCTTAACTACTCAGAAAAAGCTAGAAATGGAGCAGTGGCTCAAGTGGCAGAACACTAGCTTGAGAAAAAGAATCTCAGCAACAGCACCTAGGCCCTGATTCAAGCTCTATGACTGGCACCAAAGAGGGGGATGGGGAGGCATGGGGGAGTATTACCCAGGTGTGTAATACCAGCTACTTTGGAGAAGATGTGGGAGAATCTTGAGTTTGAGCCCAGCCCAAGCAACAAGGGATGAAACGGACACAGAAACAAACAATAAAACCAAAGGGAGTTGGGTATAGCCTAAGTGCTAGATGGTTGCCTAGCATGTATAACATTCTGGGTTCAATCTCTAATATCACCAAAAAAAAGTTACATAAATGAGAAAAAATTGTTTTTTGCTTTCTTTCTCTTTTTCTCTTTCTTTCTTCCTTCCTTCCTTCCTTTTTTTTTTTTTTTTTAAAGAATGTATGGGGTCCAGATTCTCGTTTGTTTCTATGTAGCTAGTGATTGGCTTCTTCTGTTGTTCAATTACCTTGTAGAAGGTTCTTTGAAAAGATTAGCTCCTTCAGCAAGACTGGCTCCTTTCCTTCCCTTTGGCCCATGCCTGACTTGTGGCAACTCTCTTTACCAAGACCAAACAATAAGTAAAAAATAGAAAAGAGTGATGAATCCACTGAACTGGTGAGGACGTTTTGTAGACTACATTGTGGAACTTCAATGTCTGAGTAAGCTGTGGGCCCCAATGGTTCAATGTGAGAGGACCAGAGCCATCTGTTTCAAAGTGCTCACCCCTAAGGCTGCTTCTTCCTTTTAGAAGGAAGGGTGAGGATGCGGTGCTGTATGTATGAATACCAGCCCACATTCCAGAAGAGACCAGCTCTGGATGCTAAATCACAGGACAGAGTGCTTTTATAGTCCTCACAACAACTCTGAGGTGGTAGCTATTGCTTTCTCCTTTGCATTGCCAAAGAGTCTGAGAATCAGACAGGTCGAGTCACTTGGCTGATCAATGCTGGAGCCAGGAATCAAAGCAGGACTTTCTGCACAGAACCATTCTTCACGGTTGCCTCATTTTCTCGGCACAGCTGAGATTCCCTGGCCAGCCCAGATCAGAGTCTCTGTCCTATTTTCCCTTCAAGCTGGCTCTCGCTGAGTTGCCCTGGAGATGAAACAGAACCAGAACAGAGATATGTGTTTTGTTCTGTCACACCTCCTTTTCCCAGGATTTCAAAGGCCTGGCTCCTTTATCCAGATACTCAAATTCTCACCAGGGGTGCTGAGAGTTAGACAGGCCTGGAGCATGGAATGCTGTTGTTTTCTAAGGATGGAACAACACTGGCGGTGTTTATATTTAATTCTGGAGACCTGGTTAGAAAAATATTTTTAAAGAACGGAAGGAAGAGTAACTCTGCACTCACAAAATGTAAGCGCTCTGTCATGTTGTGGGGAACATTTGCCCTTGGACTGTGTTCCCAGGAGTAGACATGTGCAGACCCTAACTGCATTAGAGATGAAAGGGAACCTTTCACCATTTCCTCCCATTGTCTGCCCTTTCTCCCTGCTTTGTCAGTGTCATATCAGTTTGTTTCTGGAATTCCACTAATGTGGGGTTTTCCCTGTCCCCAGGAACAATTAGAAGAGCTGGCAAAGCCAAGCAGGAAAGGTCTGTGGCTTGTTCCTAAGTGAGTGACAGTCAGATGTCTTCTGATCATTTGATGTTCCCGAGTGAAAATATTTGAGTCCCAGAAAGGAAAACACACAGGCACTGGGTGAAGTGAAAGGTGGGCTGTGTACCTGGCAGCAGGAAGTGGCTTAGACTATAGCCAGACACTGGGAGGGTGGAGTCCGACTTAGGAGCCAAAAGATCTGAACTCTAATCTTGCTTATACTTTGACTATTTCATGACCTTCCAAAACACACTTGTCTCTGACCTTCACCAAGTTCATCCATGAGAATAGGAATCCTGCCTGTGATTTATGTGCCCAGACTCACAGGGTTAATGAAAGTGCCTGGTTCATGGGAACTTTTAAATATGTCTTTCTCCTTTATTCTTCCTCTTGGCACCTCCCTCCCACCAGCACAGTCTCCAAAGCAGAGCTTCTGAGATGGCCAACGGAATGACACAGAGACAGTCTCTCTCACTAGGAAGCTTCCGGCACTGGCAGCTTAATGGATTGTATACATGTTTATTTGCATGTATGCTTTGAAGCAGTCATCTGTAAGAAAAGAAGGGACTACTGCCCATGGGAATTTTCAAGCAGGCTCCAGATACTTATCAGAGCGTACATAAAGTAAATCTGTCTTATCCTGGGTGCTATGTGAATATTATCTTCTTCTCGCCCCACAGCCATCTTAGAAATTAGGGATTGATATTCAAATTTCTGTGCAAGGAGTTAAAGCTCAGGGAACTGGTCAATAGAGGAGTTAGGAGAAGTTTTAATTCTTCTTTTTCAAAAGGACTCTAAAGCCACTCCTATTACCATAGACTTAGAAAAGCACTATGCCCTCTGATTCTTGTATCAGTGTTTAATACATAGAACTTGTAATGCACCAACTATTCAGTTAAGGATGGATCATAGACTGGGGACTCTTCTAAATGGAGGGATTTAAAATTTTAAATTCCAGATATCTTCTCAATCTGTAAATAGAAATAGTAATATTTATGTGAAACTTTGGGAAGATTATATGAAAAATGTCTGAAAAGTACCCGAGAATATACTTGGCATATGGGAGAAGGGAATATGAGACTCTTAGGACACTCAAACTGGGTAATTGGAAGAGAGTAATTATTGGATCGCGGAAGCAGTGATGGACAGATCTGGGTCCTAGGGCTAGCAGTGTAAGGTGACTGTTACTATTCCCTGACCTTTGGGAAAAAGGGAGAGCAGTCATGGAACCTGAAGCAGTGATCCATAGAGAGAGCCTGTGGGCTTTCAGGAGCTACAGTCTTTGGTGGAACCAGAATTCCTTGACAGAGAAGGAACCTGGAACTGTTTCTGATCTGCTGATAGTTTCTATTCCACTAGGGACGAGTAGCAAGGGCATTCATTGATGTTCCCTCTAAGGTTGGCAAGTGGGTATAGGGAGGGCTGGTACAGATGGGTAGGGAGTGGGTATGGATGGGCCATTCCATAAATGCTGAAGCCAAATTCCCACTATGGATTTGTTGATGGTCAAGCAAGGCAGATCAGACCTTCATTCAGTGTTCATAGAATGTGACAAGTACAGTATATTGAGTTTGAGCTGAATTGGGTGCTACTTTATATAACAGGTTGCAAAGGTTCTCCAATTCCCCACTTCCCCCCCCCCCCCCACCGAATTGAAGACCTTACATAAAGCTAGAATCATGTCTTCTCATCTGTGGCTAAATTAGAATGCTCAGGTTAACCGTTATTCCATAAGCATGTTGTACCTCTGTGCTTTAGAGAAAGTGCTTTCTCCCTCCTAGCAGGCTCTCCCCTCATCTCCTCATTCATCCCAGCATTCATTGCACATCCTACCTCCTCGCTGAACCCTTCTCTGATCACTTCCATTCAGAGCTTTGTTTCACTTCCCCTGCACTTGTACGTCATGATGCTTGCTTTTGTAAGGCATGTGCCCTTACCAACATCTCATATAATAGCATGTACTGAATGTCTATCCAGTTCTTGTGATCCTGCAAGGAAGGGCCTATCAATCAAATTAGAACTAGATCTCAGTCTTAGAAAACTCCTGTTTTCCCTTTTAGTTGACCCTCTCCTCTCCAGACCTAGTGTCCTGAGGACAGGGAAATCAGTTCCATTATCTTTGTTTTCTCAGTGCCTAGGTACAGAAGCCTTTCAGAAAACATGGGGCTATACAAGAAACATATGGAAGGAAAAAAAAAAGAAATGAATTAATGATCCACAATTATTTGCTAAGTGACTAAAATAGGCTAGGCTCTGATGGACGATGAATAGCACAAGCTATACTGGTGCAGGGTGTGTGTGTGTGTGTGGGGAGGGTGTGTGAGGACTGGGTACTGATGGTGAATGTCTGCAGAACTTGAAGGACAAATGTAAGGCTGTCCATCTTGGTTAGCTTTTTGAACAGAACCATTCTGAACTTGAGGAGAGTTGAGAAGGGCCCTATTTAGGGTAGTGGTTAGAGGGTCTCTTCAAATAATTTTTGAAAGCAGGTGATTTTTGCAATGGAGGGCTTGTAGGCATATGGTATTTGGATGATATAATTTCTTTAATTGAACGTGTTATCTTAACCAGAGAGTTTTTCAAAACCTCAAAACAAAGACATCTGTTGCTGTTTTTGTTCTTTTCCCCAGCAAACAATCTGGTGGTGAAAAATAGGAATGACTAAGTGGAACGCCAGGAAAAATTGTAGATTTGAAAAACAAACCCCTATGTCTTTAAGAGAGGGACACTTAGTCAGGGCACAAGGCAGGAAGCTTCTAACTAGACTTTTATGAGGCCGTGGGTCATTATAACCCAACTTTTTATTTATGTGAGTTTGTGGCAATTTTAGTGCACGTCTCTGTAGTCCATGAACTGTAATTATCAGCTTTGTATACTTGACTACATCTCTGGGCAGATCTTTTGATTCACTTGTCTTCTGGGTATCTCCCAGCATCCCAAAGACACCAAAAACTGAGCTGATCCAAATTGGTGTGCCTTCATTCCACATTTGCATTGCTGCTTGCTCCCAAGTAGTGGATGTCTACTGTAATTTTTAAGCATGTACTTACTTGATTTTTTAACGTGCTCTTTTTCTTATCTTGCCAATCAGACTGCTTAGGGGTGTGTGTGTGTGTGTGTGTGTGTGTGTGTGTGTGTGTGTGTGCGTGCGTGCGTGTGTGTGTGTACAGGGGCTTGAACTTGAGGCCTTGAACTCCTACCTGGCTGTTTTGCTCAAGGCAGGTGCTGTACCACTTGAGCTGCACCTCCACTTCTGGCTTTTTGCTGGTTTACTGGAGATGAGAGTCTTAGATTTGTCTGCCTGGGCTTGGAACTTTGATTCTCAGATCTGCTTCGGCTGGTTCTGAACCTAGTTACTTAGCTTCCTGAGTAGCTAAAATTACTAGCATGAGCCCCCTGTGCTCAGACTGATACTTAGTTTTGAAGGGTAGATTTCATACCTTAGGTCATTAGTTCTCAAATTCAAAGACTTTTTCAAATTTAATTTTCTTGCAATCAATATAGAGCTTACAAGTGCTATGTGCATATAGTGTAATCTCTCCTGTTCAACCTAAAAGTGGTCAATTCAGTGGTGTTTCTTCTAATGAATGGCATTTAAGAATTTAAGAAATTATATAGTTTTAAAATACTCAAATCATTCTCAACATTCTGTAGAACATATATAATATTTGAAAACTTTTCCCTGGTTGAATTATTGCATTTAGTTTTCAGAAACATAATTTGGTCTTACTCAGGAATAAGAGTATCAGGTATTTTTGTGTCTACAGTTGAAACAAAGGTTGAAAACATTAATGCTTTCTGGTTGGTAGCTTTGTGGTGCTTTACATGGATGAATTTGGCCAAGATCAAACTTGCTGAGCTGCAAGTTCATGTTCTTTCTACTGTACTGAACTGGTCCACTGAACCCACTGGAAAGGCCAAGTCAAAAGTTACTATTTCAGGAAAAAGTTTCTGATGCTCATCTCGAAATAATGGTATTCTTTGTCTTTTTCACACAACCCTAACATACTACCTGTGACAAGCTAATGTTTATGCCTGAAATGATGGTGTTTTATGCCTGGCTTGACTCCTACCATTAGATTCCAGTTCCTTGGGAAGCAATTAAGGGACCAGACTCTACCAGAAGACACTTGGGGTATTTTCTTTGTGAAACAATTTAGGCTTTGGCTATGGGTATATGTAGTTTTCATCTATGATGGAGGATTAATAGGATCCCAGCTAATGTCTTACTAATCTACAGGCCCTAGGGTAATTGACTTTTAAATCCAACCTATCTTAATTTGATTGTTCTTTTGACTACAACTAATGTGACCCCACATAGGTAATGAGGATTTGAGGCTATAATTACAGTGATATACAAATTTTCCCTGAGAAAAATAGAGTAATACACTAAGCGTAATACAAGTATTTCTGTAGCATTAAGATTATTTCTTTGTTGCTTTGTATGTCTTTCCCCCACAGTGTAACCCCTGCTTTCACTGTATTTGAAGTCGGTATAATTTGTGGAGGGGAAGGGGAAAAACAAGTCGTTTAAATAAGGATACAGGTGGACCCGCTGCAACAATGAGAAGTACAAGTTGTCATGTTGAAAATGAACTTTACAACTTTGGTGGGGGGGGGGTGGGGAGGATTGGGTGGGGGAGTGGGGGTAGACTGGGAAGGGATGGGAAGTGTAAACAAAGGAGGAGGCTACAATGCTTGATAAGAAATGTACTCACTATCTTGCCCATGTAATTGTAACTCCTCTGTACAGTATTTTCACAATAAAAAAAGTATTTTCACATTCATTATGCTGTTTCATTCTTATACAGATTCTATAAGGTAGATAACCTTATGTCTTGAGACACAGAAAGAAACCGAGGCTGAGTCACTTATGACATTCATTGTCACCAGTGAGTGGCAGAGCCAAAGCTACAATGCTATTATATCTCTACTTCATAACCATGCTGACTTTAGCAATGCAATAAATGCTATTGTGGCTCCTTTTATTATTCTTAGAACACTGTTGTATCTGATGTGATTCATTATAGCAATGAGCTTCTTTTTGGTTAAGTATTTGATAGAAATCTGTTACGGAACTAGAGCTCTCCAGGTAGCATCTCAGGTAAGTAATTATTATAAATAGGCAGGCAGCAGATACCATTAGTTGTACTTGCCCTAGAGATAAACTAAACCATGAAGATGAAAAGTTACCCAAGGTAAGACCCTTGTTATTACACAGGGGCAAAGGACAGAGCTCTTCCTGGGTATTAAGTAAGTCAAATATATTCTAATCTGGGTCTGGACACTTGCCGGTGGTACAGCCAAGCTCGTTGGCACTGGACATGTTCAAGACTTAGGATGTGTTTTTAATGGAGGAAACACTTCTATGGTATGGATTATTCCCTGGCTTTTTGGCTGTTTTCATGTCCTGGCCCCTTCCTAACTTTGTCTTCTAGGTTTCCATTAAGAAAAATGGTCTCTGAAAATGGTTCCCTAAAGCACCAAATTCTTATTGGTTGGACTATATCACCTGGGTGTGGGTTTTTCAGCCAGTTAAATTACCCTGAAAACCCCAGGGGGAAAATTCTACCTGTCTTTATGTCTATTCAATTCAGCTGTGTAATGAAGGACATCTAGTTTCACCCTTGAAAGTACACTAAATAGTTTTCTTCATGAACCTTACCTTGATCCCTTTAGATAGATTTCCGCATTCTGGACTATTGCTGTTCTTTGGGTTTACTTACATTGTTTTGCTCATCTTGGGGTATGGTGGAACTTGTTTACTTGGCAGTCTTCCTCTCTTAAGATGTGAGTGCCTCAAGCCAGAAGCTGTGAAATCCCCAGGATCTCGCAGGGGGTTTTGAACAGAGTAATTCACAGAGATGGAAGGATGTATGAGTAAATAACTGAATAAATTAGTGTGAGAGAATATGTGAGTTTGAGTTCCACATGGTTAGTTGTCCAGCTGTGTGCCTTGGACATACTGGTATTTATCTGGCCTAACCTTTCTTTCCAATAATGTGGGCAAAATAATGCTGTCTATATGGTCAAAAGAAGCAACATGTATGGAAATGCTTTGCAATGGTGAAGTTATAGAATGCAAGGCAACATTTTGTACTTTTGCAACAAATAATATATATAGCTGGTATATTTCTAGGAATTCAGTGGAGAGCAAGCAAACCTGTAGGTGTGTCTATGTTTTACCTCTTAATTTTGATGAGGCTGTGGGAGTAGGGGGGGAATGGGGGAAATCTCACTTCTCAAAGCTTCTTGTCAATGTTCCTTCAAGTTCCGTTTTTCATGATAGAACTTTGCATCCAGGTGCAACTTGGGCAGTCACAATTGCATATATATCTGGTGTAATCTTTGGTTGTTGCCTTCTTGAAACGGTTAACGGTTTTGAACACAAAGTCCTACATTTTCATTTTGTACTAGTTTCTGCAAATTGATTTTAAGGTCTTGTTCATACTCCTTTGAGGTAGCTGCTTGGTTTTCTCCTTCCTAAGCAGATATTTTCCTGTTTGGCTCCCTTTTTTTTTCTGACTTTGTCTTTTCTTTCTTTCTCTGGTGGTACTGGGGATTGAACTCAAGGCAATAAACTTCCTAATCAGGTAGGTGTTCTACCATTTGATTCATGTCTTTAGCTCCTTTTTGTTTTGGTTATTTTTGAGGTAGGATTTTGTCTGTTAGGCTCTGGTTGGCCTGGGCTATGATCTCCCTACTTGTGCAGACAGCACCAATGTGCCCAATCATTGGTTGAGATGTAATCTTGTGCGCTTTTAGGCTTGGGATGGCCTGGAATCATGATCCTCAGATCTCCATCTCCCAAGTAGCTAAGATTATAGGCTTATGCTATCATGATCTGGCTTATTTTGCCTTTGAAAGCCTAAATGGAGAGGATTTCTCTTGAGCCAGTCAGCCTAAGATATTTATGGACAGCTATATTCTAATTCCCGTAATTCCTTTCTGCTCATTTCCTACCCATGAATTTGTGATGTTACTATTAGTAATCACTGCATTGAATATAAAATGTGGTCCATTTCTTGAGTATATAACATTCCATTTATCTCCTTGCGTTTCATTCATCTGCTTGCATTTTCTAGTACTAATAGTACACAATTTTAATAGCTATAATCATGTGATATGATCTAAAATTTATAAAGAGTAGTTCTCCATTGTTGTTATTTGTTCTAAGTCAACCTTGTATTTATCTGCTCTTTATTAATCAAGATGTTTATTGCATCCTTAGGATAAACTCTATTTAGTTATGGTGGATTATTCTTTTTAATATACTATACAATTCAAGTCACTGACATTTTGTTTAGAATTTTCACAAACATGCTTCTGAGCTATAATTACCCCTTTTGGTTTTCTCAGATTTTAATATTAAAATTTATAATGGTTGTATAAAATAAATAAGAAAATTCTTTGTCTGTTGTAGGATACTTTGCATAGTATAGGAATCTCTTAAAGTATTAAGTAATTCACTCAATAAGGCTTTAGACTTTAAAAAGTGAGGGTAATATTGAAGTTTCATATTTTTAAGTGTCCTTTAACCATTGTTATATTTTTCTTGAGTTAATTTTATCATTTGTATTTTCTTAAACTTAAAACTTTTTTTTCTTTCTTTGATGCTGGTTCTTGGGTTTGACTCGGGGCCTGCATGCTGTCCTTGACCTCATTTTTGCTCAAGGTTACTGTGCTCTACCCCTTGTACCACAGCTTTACTTTTGGCTTTTTAGTTGTTAATTTGAGATGAGAATCTCATGGACTTTCTTCCCCAGGCTGGCTTTGAATGGCAATCCTCAGATCTTAGCCTCCTGAGAAACTAGGATTTAGATATGAGCCACCAGCAGCCAGCCTCACATTTTTTTAAAAGTATTAACACACAGCTATATGTAGCATTGTATAGCCATTTATCTTTTCTATGTGTATCATATTTATTCTACAGTAAAATTTTTCTTTTTCTTAAGTTTGTCTCAAGTTTAGGAAAATACAATAATTTTACCTCAAGCAGTCTTTAGATTTATATGAGAGGTCACTCCATACTCTATGTCTACTCTAAAATTGGTTAATTTTAATTTTTTTCTGGTCCTGAGACTTGAACTCTGGGCCTTGGTACGATCCTTGAGCTTCTTTATGCTCAAGGCTGGTACTCTACCATTTGAGCCACAGTGCCACTTCTGGCCTTTTCTTTTCTTTTTTCTTTTTTTAGTTTATTGAGGGAAGAGTCTCATGGACTTTCCTGTTGGGGCTGGCTTCAAACTACCACCCTCACATTTCAGCCTGCTGAGTAGCTAGAATTACAGGCATGAGCCACTGGCACCTGGCTAATGTTAATTTTTATGATCCTTTTCTCTTTCTCATCACTTTGGTACAGAGGTAGTTCTATTCATTATTTTTTCTATTCAGAAAATTATTCAATTTTTATTTGAAAATAATAAGTTATCTAAGAGGAGAGGGGAACATTGAGATGGCCATTTTCTTTCTTTTTTGGGGGGGGGGGTCCAGTCGTGGGGCCTGAACTCTGGGCCTGGGCGCTGTCCCTCAGCTCTTCAGCTCAAGGCTAGCACTCTACCACTTGAGCCACAGCGCCACTTCTGGCTTTTTTTTTCTTTTTGCTTATGTGGTGCTCAGGAATCGAACCCAGGGCCTCAGGCATGCAAGGCAAGCACTCTACCACTAAGCCACCTTCCCAGCCCCAGAAATGGCCATTTTCTTATTATTTTTCAGTTATTGTGTTTTAAATCAAAAGAGCTTATTGTGATTCTGTTATCCTTGGGCTTATAAATTTTATCAATATAAAGTTACTATTGTTATGTTTTCCCTTTGAAATCTGGCATTGACTAATACTTCACTTCTTTTGCTTTTCTTTTATATATGTCTAACATATAAAACTGAATTTTATTATTTTAAACTTTCTGTGACATTTCATGTGTCTGTCTTCCAGAGGAACAAATCATTGGCTTCCATTTTTTGAAATTTAACCCAAGTTTTAAACCCTTATTTCTGTTTATCCATGAATATTTTACAGCTCTCATGCCAACCTGGCTAATACTATTTTAATGGTGGGTTTGTTATAGCTCCATATCTTTTAAAATCTTAAGTAGTATGGATTCTCATTTTGCCTTCTGTAATTCCTGTCTACCCTTCCCTCTACTTGCCAAATCTGTCTGCCTCTCCCTGGAAATTAGAAAGTTGCAGCCAGAATAATCACTTCAATAATTGCTTACATAATGCCATTACTTCTCAGACTTATTTATCTAAGAAACCTAAGAAAGCAGTATATTGGTAAAATACCAAAAGAAATTTACAAGTAGAGTGTACATGTGGATTAAAGTAAGATTCTTAGATGATGTGAATGTTGCAAGGAATAATCATTTTGATTCATTCTAAAGCACAACAGATACTGGATAACATAAATACATGAAGCTTGAGAATATTATACGGAATATATGCCAATGATCAGCCAAGTAAAACAAAATCTATGACTTAGTTGGAGGTAAGAATTCATCATTTTTTTCGTGGAATGTTGTAGGTTTATAAACCCAGGAATCTCTCATGAGACCCTCAGGCATTCTAATGCTGGGTATATCATTTCTCCATAGATATTGTTTGACTAGAGTAACCTGCATCATATGCTAATATATATGTGTTAAAATATGTTTTAGAGCCAGACGTAGGCAGCTCACGCCTCTAATCCTAGCCACTTAGGAGGCTGAGATCTGAGGATTGAGGTTCAAAGCCAGCCGGAGCAGGAAACTCTGTGAGACTTATCTCCAATAAACCACTAAGAAAACCAGAAGTGGTGCTGTGGCTCAAGTGGTAGAGCACTCACCTTGAGCTGAAGAGCTGAGGGATAGCACCCAGGCCCAGAGTTCAAGCCCCACGAACAACAACAAAAAGATGTTTTAGAAAAAGTATACCAATTATAGACTGGTAGAATTTTGCAGAACATGATTTAGGGAAATCTACCTTACTAGGAAGTAGGTAATAATGTTTTTGAGAAAGATAAAAACACAGTGTACTGATAAACTTAAAGATGATATTATTCATCCATTCAGTCATTTGTTCATACAATAAATACTTATAAAGCATTTACTTTGAGCTGGATAGTATACTTACCTACTAGAGCTATAAGACTGAATATACTGGGTTCCCTGTGAAAACATCCTCACTAGGGGGTGGTCATAACAAGGTAGTATCATGGTTGAGTGACTCACTGTGAATTAAGGAAGCATGGGAAAGGCTCCTTGATAGTTGAAGTGTGGAAGAGTAGTCTCAGAGAGAACCTTAATAATTAGGGAAGAGAACATTAGAGCCAACACTCACGCCTAGAGAGATAAGATCTCTAGCTGGGCATGGTCTGTGAGGGCCATACTAGCTGGTCAGGGACCAGAGCGCATACAGCATCAACATTAGAGAATCCCATGTCCTCACTGGTGGTCATCATGCAACTGATATCCATGGAGGAATTTCAAGAGATTGAAGCATGGTGAATCCCCATGGCCTCCAATGTGTTAGCGTAAGATATTCCTATTCTTTGAAGTTCAAATAGGGCTAACAAGGATTGTCTGGTGGGTGTTAACATTTCTATTTAATGAGCGTCTATTTCTCCAATGCTACACGGATTGATACTGGTGAGATATGGAACTGGTTGCCTGAGGCTGGAGTGCTTTCCTAAATCCTATAGATTGAATAGTATATTAGCAGTTTTATAGCTTATAAATATGTCCCAGTAATCGTGTAGACAATTTTAATCCCTTTGAGATGAAATCCACTCTCTGGTCTTAGACTGTTCAGTTCAACTCTTTGGGTCTCAGTTTCATCATGTAGAGCTCAAATCTTCTGAACAGGATCAAGGACAGCAGCTATGAAGTGACCAGCTTCCAGTCTATTATGACATGTAGCTCATATAGTAATTCTCAAATGAATGTCAGTCTATCAAATCTGACAAGTGCTTTCAGAATTTCTTCCTTGCACCCCTTACTTCTATCATCATGGTTTGGTCAACAACCAGCACCAAATTCATGCCTTTGTAAATGCTAGGTACTTGATTTACAACTTGGTCTTGTAACCAATTTGATAATTTTCCAAGGTTACTTAATTTTTTTCAAAGATCCCAATTTTACCCAGTTCAAAATTAGGATAGAACTGTTTTACGTTCTTGCTACGTTCTTGCTATGAAGATTTCTAATTGTTTCAATCAAGGAAGAGGTCTAAGCTTTGCAGTATGTAAAAGTCAGGATTGCCATGCTAATTACTTTTGTGTTGCTATGTCAGAATATCTGACATGATCAATTTTGGGAGGAATGATTTATTTTGGCTCACAGTTTCAGAAGTTTCAGTTCCAGCTTGCCTGGATCCTTTGCTTTGGGCCTGAGGCAAGGCAGATTAACATGACGTCAGGAGCTGTGGCAGAGGCTGGTTACTTCAGGGCAGCCAGGAAGCAAAGAGAGTAACAGCTGTCACGGTCAAGGCTAAACTATACCCTTCAAAGGTGCCCCTTTCCCCAGGGATCCACTTCCTCTATATAACCACCACTTTCTATAGCTATACCACTTCCCAATAGTCTGTTCAAATTTTGACTTCATCAGTGAATTAAACCATTGATCAAGTTGTGGAGTGGTCTCCCAAATGTCCTTACAGACCGAACCAGAGCTGTGCTTTACTAATTTCCTAGGAAGCTTTCAATCTAATCAAGCACCATCAGATCCATGAGTACTCATTCCACATATGCTCTGAAGCATCATCATTTATCAAGGGTCCCCATATGTAGTGAAGGCCTACAAGTGTGAGATTCTCTGTGAGATTCATTATTGCCATTACTTGTTTTCTTCATGTCCCTAACCCACTGATAGAAGATAGTGATGAAAGGTGACTCTATGGTAGATGTTTACCTTTTTTTTTTTTACTTTTCTTTTTAAATTGTGAAAATATGTACGGAGGGGTTACAATTACATGAGCAAGGTAATGAGCACATTTCTTATCAAGCATTATTGCCTCCTCCTTTGTTTCCCCTTACCATACCTTCCCATCTCTCCCCCCACCTCCCCGGCCCCACGACAAAGTTGTAAAGTTCATTTTTGACATAATATCTTGTACATCTCATTGTTGCAATGGGTCCACCCATATCCCTATTTAAACAGTTTGTTTTTTCCCTTGCCCTCCTCAAATTATACCAACATCAAATACAGTGAAAACAGGGGTTATACCGTGGGGGAGAGATGTTTACCTTAAGTGATGTTTACCTTAAGCTTTTACTTCTGGCAAGGAGGTTTCTTGTACCAACAGTAAGAGTTGAGTGTAAATGACTTCAAGATCAGCCAAGGAGAAGTAAGCAGCCATAGATCTTTGGATTTAGGAACACTGTATCACTTAATGTTCACAGAATTACCATTTTAGAGACGGAGAAACTGGGTTTCAATGAGATTGGGCAAAACCCAGAGTTATAATGCTTCAGAAAGATAGGGCATTGGTTAAGATCCTTTCCCTACCTTCCACCATGGCAATGGAGAGGCTGGGGGTTTAGCCCAGCAGAAGGGCGCCCGCCCGGTGCGCGCAAGGCCCTGGGTTCGGTCCTCAGCCCTGGAAAAAAAAAAGCTACAAAAGACCACCGTGGCAATGGAGTGGTCCACAGACCTCTTTCTGGGTGAAGCCATGTCCCCTGTATTCACTGTGTCAGATCCTGAAAGACATCTTGGCCAACATGTGCCTAAATCTCCTTTGTTTTGCCTAGTGAAGTGGAGATGATCATACCTAAGCCTGGCACCTCTGGCTCTGCATTCAGTAACTGTTTGGCCTTGAGAAAGTCATTTAGCACTGATCTGGGTAGCTTCCCCATGAAAGAGAAGCAATGGTGCCTCCCCTCCAGTCTTGGCATATCACCTGATGGCAGTCTTTCTTTAGGCTTCAATTTCCTTGTTTGTGAAATAGAGCAAAACCATACTGGTTGGGAGAAATGAGCAAAGGTGTATGAGAGTAACCTATCTAAATCCTGGCATAGATTTGGAACTCATTAGCTATCCTTTCTTGCATTCCTCTTTTAAGCTACCAGGCCTTCCAAGAAGAACACACCAGAGCTTTGAGGAAATGTTTGGGCTAAGGTTATCTTTTTGTTGTTGTTGTTGTTAATTTATGCCATCCCATCCAGTTCCATCTCTAACCACTTCATTCTGGATGTCTTTGTCTCTTATCTTTGTTATAGACCTAACATTGATCAGGCCAAGACGTGAGAGAGGCAATTGGACCCCTGGGAGGAAGGGGGTAGGCAGGTCTCATTTTATTTGTACAGGTGCATTGTAATGCTGCCTGTGGTGTGAACATTTTCCACTTCATTACTCCTGGCTGTGGCCCAGGCCCTGTCTGCTCCCCTGGCCCCTTCCTTGGTTTAATTTCAGCAGTTCCTGGCCTTTGGAAGGCAGAAGTAACAGAAAAGAAAACAAATGAGGTCGTCATAAACATTTTTGCACATCACCCAGCCAGGGCAGATGGGTGTACTTGTGGAGCAGAAAGAGGGCCAGTCTGGCTGGAGCTGCTGGTCACCCCATCAAAGCAACTCAGTCCCCATAGGCACTTGTCTACTAAACACAGTCATTCTAGTGAGACTCAACTCTGGATTAACATGTTGAGAATGAACCAAAACAAATACCCGTGGATGGCAGGGTGGCAGTCTGAAGAGTTGGCTGAACTGAATACATAATGGCCAATATTTGTTAAGCACTTTCCATGTGCGATATGCTTGTTTCAAACACATTAGATGGGCATTAGAGTGAACATATCTTGTTGTTATTCTCACAGATGAGGAAACTAGGCCCTGTAGGATAGTAGCAGAGCCAGATTTTATCCCCAGCAGTCAGGACTCAGCACATGTACGTATAAATGCTGACCTTTCACACCTTCCGATGTCCCCTGTTCATGGACTTAGATTTTGGTGAGAAACTTCAGGGTATGTAACTATCAAGCAAATCTACAATGGTACAATTTGGATTTATTAAATCCCAGGATTACTTGGGACCATAGGGTAATAAAGTCCCATGACCTCGGATGCTGATTATCTAGATAATGTTTATACATTCCTTGATGGGAAGCTGACTCCAGTATGAGGCATTCCATTCCATTATGTGATGATTTAAATTAAAGGTAGGGTGGCTAACTCTCAGTATGTTGAATGATACCTTTTCTCAGTTGATTAACTGTAAAAGAGAGAATTCAGGTGACTCTGCGTAGCAGAATCCACCGAATCCATCTTCAGTTTCCTTCCATCCCCCTTCATAAATTAAAAGAAAATGTTTACTCACCCAACTGTTGAAAGGTCTTTTACAAAATCACATTAGGTCAGTGTCCTGTTTAAAAAGGAAGGGATTCTGTAGTGTAGGTAGATCTGATTCACCTTCATTCTTTCTATTCTTACCTTTCCCAAATGGTTTATGCAGAACCAGGTGTCTGACATTGGCTAGGCACAGGCTGAAGAAAGGAATGGAGCAGCATTCCCTACCTGTGGGGTGTTCTGGTGTGTCCAGAGACACCTGAACTAAGATGTGGGTGTGGAAAAGATAGGGGAACCTAGCAGGAGTGACTCCTTCCTGGTCACTAAGATGGATTTTTCAAGACCCCTTGGGAAATATTTTTGTCATCTCCTAGCACATTTACTCTTGTAATTGAAAGTAGTGTTCACACTTCAAAAAAGTGTAAAATTACCCTTATATGTATGGTTTTATGAACAGATGGGCCATGTCATTATTGTAAAGACACACCAGGGATTAAAATAGATCCCATCTTTCTCACATGCTCAAGGGCAGTGTCCTGTTCTAGGCCCTCCCTCTCCTGCCTCATCAATGTATTCCTCTGTAGTAGGTCATACCCAGCAGCCACAGTGTGCAACGTCAACCATACTAGAAGAGGAGGCCTCCTGTAGGTCTCTGGTTTGTCATTTCTCTGTTCCCTTTTTTTTAATCGAAGAACTCTTCGAAGAGTTGAACCTACTTGTAGTTTCTACTTTTTTTCCTCCTATTCTCTCTTGAACCTACTCAACCAGGTAGTTTTCCCTCAGGATTCACCAAAAGAGACACTGTCAAAGGCAAGAAAGAGCATGCTTTGCTGACTCTGAAGGTAATTTCTTGGTTCTCGCCTTAACCCATACGGCTTGGACCTTCCCAGTCACTCTCTTCTTAAAACTCTCCCTTCATTCGGCTCTAGCACAGGAGTTTTCAAGTTTTCTTCCTACTTTGTTTGATCCTCTTTATCTTATTACCTCATTGGAATGGACCAAGCACTGGTATTCCTTCCTCTGTGACTTCCAATAACATGTGTTCTGAAGAATGATGAATGAGTATATCTGGGCTGCCCCTCTTTGTCCTTTCCTATAGGGCATCCAACATACATCTCAAATGTATCATGCTTAAAATACGATGCTTTTCCCTTCCTAACCCAATCCCATCTCTGGAAATGGTAACTCCACGTTCTCAGCCCTGGAGTCATCTTCAATTTTTCTAGCTCCTTTGCACCCATCATCAAATCCTGAAATCTCTTCCTGAGAAAGAGGTCTGGATCACACCCCTCATTTCCCAGTGTACCTTCCCTTCTTGTCTGGCTTGTTGCAGCAGCCTCCTTCCTAGTCTCTCTATTTCCAGCCCTGTTGTCCTTCAGATTACCATCCATATGGGAGCCAGGGGATCTTTTAACATGCTAAGTCACAGATAGTCACTCCTCTGCCCCAATCTGGCCTATGGCTCTCATTTTACTTAGGGGTAAAATCCAACCTTCATTTCACCTTCTAGGAGGTTTTTATGAGTTGGGATGTGACTACTTCTTGCTTTGTCTCTTGTCAATGTCCCCATTCCTCTTGTGCTAGCCACACTAGCCTTCTGGCTGTTCTCCAACTTGTCAACCCATTCCCACCTCAGAGCTCAACCCTTTGCCTTTGCTTCTACCCACACCCATCAAAGCCTTCACATCTCTTAAATTGTCAGCAAGGACTTCAGACAAAATAGTCCAGCATCATTTTTTTCCACTCTAATTCCTACTCTCAGTACTTCTTGAGTATTAAATACATGTTCTGTGTTTATATCTTATATATATTTACAATCTGCTTCCTTCCCCTAGGGTTCAGCTTTCTTCACACAAATGTACTTACTATCTTTATCCTGAGTGTCTTAGACAATGTCAGTGTCTAGTATCTGCCCAAGACATCTTTGCTGAAAGAGTAAATTGGCAAATACATGTTTGAGCCCCAGCATTGCCTATAATTCCTCTGTGACCTGGCCAAGCACCTCCCCGTGTGCATCAGCATCTCCAGTCTGCTCTGGGGACAGCCACCGCTGTGCCTCCAAGTCCAGCAGCCAGTTAAGAGTCCAGTAAGCTTCAGACAGGAGCAGCTTGCTGTAACAAAGATGTGATGGATAAAATGAGCAACAGGCCAGTCCCTCCCGGGTATACCCAAATTGGCAAACTCATCTTGGTTGCAAGTATGTTATAAAAGTAGTGGATTCTTGTTCATAATTCAGCTTGAAGAAGGAGGGAAATGTATGGTACAGCTAATCCCACTGGGTACCAGACAGGGGCACATGGCATGATCCGGCCTCTGCAGGGTAGGTACATGATCTTCCTGAGGGCAGTAGCTTGGTGCTTTCAGCTTTGTAAGCCTACTGTCTAGCTCAGAGTGGGCATACCTAAACGTTCACCAGTGTGGGCTTTATTGATGTTTTTTGGTGATACTGAGACTTGAACTCAGGACCTCATGCTTTCTGGGCAAACACTTTGCCACTTGTTTGCTGGGAAAATGGCTCAGTGGCATGAAATGACTTACTCAAAGTTGTCCAGCTCATAGACAGTACTCCTGGCACAGTCCCGTGTCAGGACCAGCCAGTACATGGGGCTACATTGCTATGCATTCAGCAAACAAAGTCCCCATTGGTTTTAAGTCCCTTAAAACATATGGAGGGCAGTGGGTACATTCCTGCACGTGTCTTTACTGTCAAAGCAGCAGTATATTGACCATGCCTGACCTGAAGAATAGCTTTAAGTACCCTTTGAAAGGACTCTGTGAAACTCTTCAGTGTGTGGAAAGGGCTCCTCCCGGTTAGGCTTTGCATGGCCGCACCTCCCCGTTTTGATGTGCAGTTTCAGGGTTTTGCTATGGCCACTGTGGTTGCTGTGGAAACAAAGCAACAAATATTTGGAGGCCGGCAACACCTTCCCCCTAGAAGCCCTGTCAAGAATGCTTGGGACAGGGCTCCCATCAGGCTGCTGGAGTTGCTGCTGAATGCAGCCTTTGTGACTAGCCTCCTGGCTTGCCACCAGCCTCCAAAGAAATGACTTGGCCCAGAACTCTCTAAATAGTGTTTGTGTTTCCTTTGTCCACAGAGGAGAGGGATAGGCAGGAGGCACGACACAATGCTAAGAAACTCCTCCAGCCTATGGCTGGATGTCAAGACATAAATGATGCTTTATGTCACTTTGTGAAGATTGTTCAGGATAGCTGTACTGGCTGGTGTAGGAAGGATGAACGTCACTCCTCACTGGGTATGACATGTATGGGAGCTCTCTTCTCATAGGTGGTTCACAACAGCATGGCTGGGTACTGCCATCCTGCAGGCAAGAGGATGGATGCTGTCAGCAAGACTTGAGTTACTTCAAGTTATGAGACTAGCAAGGGGCGGTGCTGAGGTTGAGCTGTCTGTTACAGCTCCATTGTAAAGCTCCCTCTGTCTCACTGGGATGGGTGAGGGGCTGGCACCTCTTTAGAGTTTCTCACCTTGCATTATGTTGGTTCAGTCCCAGGAGAGAAGGAATGCTGTGAAATGGAAAGCTTGAGCTTTCCCCGGGAGTTGTTTATGGGCCCTTGATTTGCTTGCTTATCATTGCACCAGGCATTGTGTGATTTTAGCAGCATGAGAAAGCCTGTGGTTTTCACATCTACCTCTAGCTCTGCTTGGGGGAAAAGGAGGCTTTGAAGGAAATTTGACTTAATGGCAGGTGTTACTGGAAGGGCTAGAAAGGTACCATTGTCTTCTCTGTCATAAACTGCCAGGTTTTCACCTGCTGTCAAATAGCAAATTCACTCACCATTAAAACATTGGGTCATTACTTCATTCGTTTAGTAAGGCTTTATGAAGGTCAAGCATTGGGGGTGTAGAAATGAATAATATTTGTTTAACAAGTCTTTATTGAGTGTCTGCTGCATGCCAGGTATGTTAGACCTTGAGGGTGTCACTTTGAGGATTGCTTGTGGGTAAGCCAAGGAAACAAGACACTTGCCATAGCAAAGATTACTTTGCAAATATAGACTGCTACACGCACTTAGCAAGGACACTGAAATGAGTCCTACCTACCCTGTCCAAATCAATAGCTACCTGTGGCTATTGAACACATGAAATGTGACTGCTTCCAGTTGAGATATGTTATTAGTGTCAAACACACACTGCTTTTCAAAGTTACAGTATAAAAAATACAGAATGTAGGGCTGGGCCTGGGGAAACATACCTGAATTCCCAGCTACATGTGGGACAGAGATGGGAGGATTGAAATTTGAGGCAAGAAGACAACAGATAATTCAGATACGATGTACATCCGAAGTCCCAACTACCTGGGAGATAATAGTAGGATGTTCATGGTCAGAGGTCAGCCCTTGGCAGAAAGCGTTATTCCCTATCTGAAAAGTAACTGAAGTACAAATGGCTGGTGGTGTGGCTCAAGTGGTAGAGTAGTTGCCTAGCAAGCTTGAAGTCTTGAGGTCAAAACCCAGTATTCCAAAAAGAGAGGATTGAGCACAAACTATCTCATTCGTTATTTAAATTGATTGCCATATTGAAATGATATTTTAGATATATAAAGTTAAAATATTTTATCAAAATCAAGCCCTTGCATCTCTCATAATGCCAGGTAAGACACCCAACAACTCTGCAAGGCTAATATTAGTTTTAGTGTCATCTAGCTGATAAAAAAAAGCATATTATAGCCATAGCCAAGTACCAGTGGCTCACACCTATAATCCTAGGTACTCAGGAGGCTGAGATTTGAGGATCAGTGAGTTCAAAGCCAGTTCAGACAGGAAAGTGTGAGTCTCTAAATTAACCACCAAAAAGCCAAAAGTAGAACTATGGATCAAAGTGGTAGAGCACTAGCCTTGAGAAAGAAAGCTCAGGGATAACACTCAGGCTCTAAGTTCAAGTTCCAGGACCTATGTGCAATGCATTCTCTCTCTGTCTCTGTCTCTGTCTCTGTCTCTGTCTCTGTCTCTGTCTCTCTGTCTCTGTCTCTGTCTCTGTCTCTCTGTCTCTGTCTCTGCCTCTGTCTCTGTTTCTCTCTCTCTCTCTCTCTCTCTCTCTCTCTCTCTCTCTCTCTCTCTCTCTCTCTCTCTCTCTCACACACACACACACACACACACACACACACACACAATGGATTATAGTGAAGAAATGCTTTAAATTCATTTGTCCAACACTACATAACTGGATCTCCCCACACAGAATTCCCATTGAGGATTTGGTTTAGAAGTTGCCTTTTTCTGAGCATACAGAGTATGTTAGAAATCAGACACATATCCAGATATGAGTCTATTTTTCAGAGCAGGGCAGATAAATTCTGAAAGCAAAGCATTCATAGCTTTGGCCTCCTTAAAATGGAACTCTGGATTTTTAGCTGGGCTTGTGGCTTTGGGAAATAAAGTCTGTAATACTTGTTCAAGAATGATATAACATACTAACACCCATGAGGGTGTGAGCATGGCAACTTCTGTGAAGAGTTCTCACATGCAATAGTCATGCCCCTCCATCTGTTATTCCCTTGTATGCATTGGGGATGGTAGAGAAACACATCAGAAAGAGTCCGCTACCATAGAATGCTATTTCAGCTCAGGATCACCACCCTATGGGTTGCTGTTATATATGAGAGAAGTAAACTTCATGACTATACTGAGTTTTCTTTCAATGACAACTGACCACAATCCTCATAATATCACTACTAAGGCTTGGATGTGGTTTTCTCCCTGGGTTCATTTGTTGGAAGTTTGGTCCTCAGTGTAGTATGTTGAGAGGTGGTATTCCACCTTTAAGAGGAGTAATCTATGGGATATGCTTAGATCATTGTGTGTGGGGGGGAGTGCCTTTGGAAGAGATGGATGCAGTTTTCATATGAACAAGCTTGGCTCCTTCCTCTTCTTTGGCTTCCTGTGTTTCCATGTATCTCTTCCCCTACCACACACTCCTGCCATGAAAGCTGCTGCCCCATGTGGCAATGACAAATGTATCATTTTCCCGAGAAGGAAGGTTCACAGTGAAGAGGCTGCAGTCTCAGTCATGACAGAAGAGGATCAGGACCAACAATGGAGCATCACTAGTGAGAAGTATAAAGAGCTGACTCTGAGTTAGTTCACCGGGCATGGTGACTGATAGGTGTCATCCTTTGGGCCTCTTGTGAGAGAGGGGAGTGGATCCCCATATGACGTTTTTCTACCTACCCAATCTCTTCCATATGCCCAAAGGATCCCTGGGCATACCTGTACAACAGGATGGCTCTTTGCTCTGCTCAAGTCTAGAGTTCTCCTCATCTATGACTCAGTGTGAGAAACTAATGGGTTGGTTTGGTGACACCCGGGTAGAAGGTAAGGCGTGTCTAGCAGTGCAGTGTCACCCTGCCCCAGCCACAATGGCCTGTGTTGTGAAATCTAGCAGAAAGGTCATTACAACAGGTCTGAGGATGTCTTGCTTGGCTGAGGATTGTCAGGTAACTCAGTGAACTCTGTTTTTTCTTTTCTTCTATCAAATGGAACTCTGTCTGGACTCTTAAGAGGATGAGATTAAACAGTAAGTCGTCCATCAATGTGCTCCACTGATGTTGACTGTACCATGCTAAAGTGCTGGGGACTGAGTAACGAAGAACATGTAGGCCCTCCTTCAAAGAGATTAGGGTTTTACGGGGAAACAGATAACGAAGCTCTGGCTGAGAACTAAACTTTCCCGCACATTCACTTGAGTCATGTGTGGTAGTAACCAGTTACCCATCAGGAACAGATGAGGAAACTGAGACAACCTAGAAAAGCGATTTTCCCTTCCTGGTGTTCTGCAACCCTTTAGACATAAATCCACCATAGCCATTAGTACTCTTGAGTCTGGATAGAGGCTCAAATGCTTATTTTCCTCACAAACTTGAAACTCCTTTCAGAAGCTCTCGCTTGGGAAAATCTTTTGGCCACCAGTATCTTGGCCTAAGCATGGCACATAGTGATAGAAGGCTGGAAAGATAGGAGAGGGGAATGAGGTAGAAGGTATGCAACATCTGCCACATGCCAGTCTTGGCTGGGGCCACACATTTGTCTCTGGTTGATCTACTGGGAGCAACTTGACAGGATGGGTATGATGATTCCGTTGTAAAGGAAATGTGCCAGGGGCTTAAATGAGTTAGGACATTTGCCCAAGGTCACTTTGAGAGTAATCTGAGAAGCTTGAAACTCAGAAGTAGCCCTGGGGATATGTGTATTCTGACAGTAGGAGACGGACGGTGGGGAGCCCTGGAGTCCCAATCGCAGCAGAGTCCTCGTAGGGCATTTTGTCAGGGTTCTGAAGGATCTTTATCCATACCAGCCTGATCTTATATTCAGGCTGTTAGCACCTGTGTTTTCTCTGCTTCCAGTTGCCCTGCAGACTCTCAGTAAGTGCTGGCTGGAGAAATGATTGCCTGAGAGAACTTAGGCCTAAAGGAACCATCACAATGCTCAAAACTATCACTACATGCCAAGGCACTGGGGTTAGCCACTGCCTTTCTCCTTCTCCTTTTACCCTCTCTTCAACATGATGAAGTAAGTGTCATTGTGGCCTAGCTTTCATTGAAGAGAAACTGAGGCTTAAAGATGTTAGGATTTGGCTTGAACTTACAAGTAAAGAGGAATTCAGGCCTCTCTGGCTTTAAAGCCCGAACTACAAATGATGCTTTGAAAACTAGTGCATGTATGAATTGATGTGGGCTCCCAAACTCTTCTGGAAGTGAGCCTTGGTCAACCGTGGTGGCAAGTACTCCCAGGAAGGGGTATTTTTCAGTCCTTATGGATCATCTGGTCGGATACTAAGAGGAATCTTCTGTGGCTTCCTTGTCGAGGTCAAAAGGTGTTCCCAGCATCCCATTGGATCTTGTTGTGTTTGGGTGTTTCAAAGGCCATACCTAAATGGTTTCCCCAAGGTATCTGCTGTGGGAACTGCTCAGGACTCTCAGCATCATGGGACTGAGTCTGGCCTTGAGCAACCAGTGCACGTAAAGGAAAGGACAGTGGACAGGAAATTGGGACATGAGAGAGTCATGAGTCAGCAGTGTGGTAGCAGCTGCCAGAAGAGTTTCGGAAGTAGTGCAAGGAGCACTGAGTGTCAGAAGGCTACAGGGACCATTGCACTTCCTCTGTGTTAGAGATGGAGCCCAGCTATGAGGGTAAGGGCTGGTTTTACATTTTCAGATTGTTATAGTCAAGCCAGAACTCAGCTAAAAGAGCAGAACCAGAACATCAAAGGCAATACAGTCTTGCTTTCAAATGCCAGTGGGCCCGAATGTCCCAAGGAGGAGCAGAGATGAGAAGCTGGGAGAAGGAGCCTTGAGAATCTCCGAGGTCTCGCTATGAATTAGACAGTAGACCTCTTCTGGTTGATCCTAAGGGAGAAATGGGACTTAAGTGAGAAATAAGAGGAATCTAGCTTTAGACTCAAGCTCAGCAAGGCCTCTGTTTCAGGCAAACAGGTAACCAAAGAAGAAAATGCTTTATAAAAGAAAACAAAAAAATCTATGTGATCCTTTACAGGTAACCTAATCGTTCAGAGCCTTTTCAATTTCCTTTCTGAAAGACACAGGTGTGTTCCCATGAGCATCAGTAGTGTGCAAACTCTGGAGGTAGTATAGAGGTTTTATACATGCTCCTGGGACTCTTGATTGCTGGGACATAAACCTAGTTAGCATGACGTCAGTGATTTCTTTTAACTTCATAGTGCTTCAGTTTCCTCATCTGTAAAATGGGGATGATGTATGGAAAACATTCAGAATTATACCTGTTACATAGGGAGTGCCCTCCTCCTCCCCTGCATATCTGAAGTGATTATCACAATCTATTCCCCTTCCCTCCATCCTTTCCTTCCTCCTCCCCTTCCCAGGGGGTTCTAGGATACCAGATTCTTCTCATCTCCAGACTTGTGAAGAATGTTTCCAGATAATGCAACATCTTTGTCCATAGACCCGAAGGCAGCAGCTTGCCTGCATCTGAATTCCCATTTAGTGAACAAGGTTCATGGAGGAGAACGTCAGCTCCCTACTCATAGAAGTTTCTGTTTCTTCCAGATCTGGAGCATTCTGAACTCTGTTGTCTCAGTATCCCTTCAGCATGTGCCTTTAGAGCACAGGTATGGTAACTGAAACTTAAACCCAGTGGGTCATGAACTCCTAAGTTGAGGTGTCAGGACTCCAATCCAGGGCTTTAAGCTTTGAGCACCAGCATTTATCTGAGGCATTTCCCAGCGTATTTAAGCCCACATATCTTCCTGCCCTGGGATTCAGCTCAGGAAAGCAGAGATCCTTAGCCAGGCTCCTAATCTAGAGGCCAAATCCTTGTAGCATTAGAGAGAAGACAAGGGAAAAGAGAAGAGGACCAGGAATGCTGGATGTTTCTGCTTCAAATAAGAGCCCTTACACCTGAAAATCTCACTAGAACCAGTCACCTTTTTCCTTGTACCTATCACGGGTGATAGGTAGAATGGATGTCAGAAGCCCAGTACCCCTACCCTCCAATACTCAACAAGATTTCCCTCCCTCCCTCCCTCCCTCCCTCCTCTCCCTCCCTCCCTCCCTCCACTCCCTCCCTCCCTCCTTTCCTTCCTTCCTTCCTTCCTTCCTTCCTTCCTTCCTTCCTTCCTTCCTTCCTTCCTTCCATCCTTCTTTCCTTCCTTCTATTCTTCTGTTCTCCTTTCCTTCAATCCTTCTTCCTTCTTTCTATCCTTCCTTCCTCTCTCTTTTTTCTTTCTTTCTCTGCCTTTCTTTTTCCCTTCCCTTTTGTGCCAGTACTGGGGCTTGAACTCAGAGCCTGGGCACTGTCCTTCAGCTTTTTTACTTAAGACTGACATTCTATGACTTCCAATTTGTTGGTGCTTAAATGGAAATTAGTTCCATGGACTTTCCTTGCTTTGGTTTGCTTAAAACCATGTTTCTCAGATATCAACCTTCTGTGTAGCTAGGGTTACAGGTGTGAGCCCCCAGTTCCTGGAAATCTTTTCGGTGATGCCTCTATTTGTACTAGATCCTAGCTAGCCACATGTGATTACCAAGTACACAAAATGTGGGCATATGATGGAACTGTCATCATCCCTATTTTGTAACTGAGGAAACTAAGGCTCAACCAAAGAGCTTGTGAGGTTTGGCAAATAGAGTTCCTAGGACTAAAGTTGCTTGTCTGGACCCATAGACAAGTTCTTTACCACCACAGTAGCTTCTTGTCCTACTCTCCAAGGAGGGTCTTTGAACCTTTTGAAACCCAGACAGGTGGTCAGATTGTCTGCCTGGGTGAAAGGGTCTCACTTCCTGCCTGGCTCCACCTGGACCCAGCCATCTGAGGCACCTGTGTTGTTCTACTGATAACAGTGTTTGCCCTTCCAAACCCAGGGCTATAAAAGGCAGTTTTCAAAGTCATTGCCGCACAAATGTCAACAAGAGAGGGAGTCCAGTTGTGATTTCTGAGGTGAAATGTCACCACTGGGCTGCCTCAAAGACTACTAGAGATACCTTTAGAGTCCAAGGTCCTGGGGTATAGCCTTGCTTCTGTCACTGCATGCTGTTACTTTTTCTCTGGACTAGGCATTGTTATTAATTATTATTATTGTTATGATCATCATCCTCATCATCAATGTGAAGAAAGTGTGGGACTTAGAGATCTCAAAGAGCTCTTCAACCTCTAAGATATATTGTGTCCTCTTGCTTTACATCCCAGGTTAATGACTCTGAACTGTTTTATAAAGCAACCTTCAAAATAAAATCACCCCCAAACCTGAAACTATTTTTAAGAAGTTTTTTTCCTCTAAAATCTTCAACAATGTCACCATTGAAGCAGTAGAGGTACTCATTAATATCTTGTAAAAAATGATTTTTGTGACTTTTCTAAATGTATGAAAAAAAAAATCTTCCATGCTCAAGCTGAGCCCAGAGCTCCAGAAACATAAAACCACCAGTCAGACCCTAGGATTCTACAACTCTCAGGTGCTTGGACAAATTGCCTGTGCTTAAGAATGCAAGGCAATTTTCTCAACTTTAAGTTTTCTCCCTCCCCTCCCCTCTTTCTGGGGCTTTTGCCCTGGCTTGTAACTCACACCACAAATAAAACCTTAAGCCTCTGGCTGTGAGGTATAGAGCAGAGACTGCCAAGATCAGCATGGCTCACGTGGACTCTTTCTCTGCTGCTTTGAATGCCAGATCCCCAGAGGACAGCACACAACACAAGATTTTCTTTTTCTTTACTAATCACATCATCAACAACAAAAATATTGCCTTTTATAGGCTGGGGAAGGGGCAGGCTGTGCTGATTGATAGTAGTTGGCAGAGAGAATAAGGCTGTTTGAGATAAGTCAGAACAAGCCACTGAAGCCAGAAATGTTCCCAGATTTTTCACAGTTCTCCTGCTAGCTTGCACTTGTGACTATTATTTTAGAACCCGGAGCCACAAACATGGTTGTCTGGGACCCATTTGTGGTCCAATGAATGCATTTCTACAAGCATCATTTCTTGTGTGTGTGTTGGTCCTGGGGCTTAAACTGAGGGCTTGGGTGCTATCCCTTAGCTTGCTTACTTTCTTTTCTTTTCTTTCTTTTCCTTCCTTCCTCCTTCCCTCCCTCCTCCCCTTCCCACCTCTCTTTCTCTTTCTTTCTTTCTTTTCTTTCTTTTTTTCTCCCTCCCTCCCTCCCTCCCTCCTTTCCTTCCTTCCTTCCTTCCTTCCTTCCTTCCTTCCTTCCTTCCTTCCTTCCTTCCTTCCTTCCTTCCTTCCTTCCTTCTTTCCTTCTTCCTTTGTCCTGTGGCTTGAACTCCAAGCCTGGGCGTTGTCCTGTGCTTCTTTTGCTCAAGGCTAGCACTCTACTATTTGAGCCACATGGTCACTTATGGCTTTTTCTGAGTAGTTTGCTGGAGATAAGGGTCTCATGATCTGGGCACTGGTGGCTCACGCCTGTAATATCCTAGCTACTCAGGAGGCTGAGATCTAAGGATCTTGGTTCAAAGCCAGCCTGGGCACCAAAGTCTGTGAGACTCTTCTCTCCAATAAACCACTCAGAAAACCAGAAGTGGTACAGTGGCTCAAGTGGTAGAGTTCTAGCCTTGAGCTGAAGAGCTGAGGGACAGTGTTCAGGCCCAGAGTTCAAGCTCCATGACCAACGCGCCCCCCCTCCCCCCCAAAAAAAAGTCTCATGGACTTTCCTGCCTGGGCTGGCTTCAAATCTCACCCTCTTGAGGAGCCAAGATTCCAGGAGTGAATCACTAGCACCAGCTCCCTTAGGTTTTTTGTTTTGTTTTGTTTTGTTTTAAATCAAGGCTACCATTCTACCTCTTGAGCTACAGTTTCACTTCCCATTTTTTTGCTATTCAATTGGCGAAAAGAGTCTCATAGACTTTCCTGTCTGGACTGGCATCAAACCGTGATCCTCAGGCCTCAGCTTCCTGAGTACAGACATCAGCAACAAATGCCTGGCTTTTTTCTTGTCCTTAACACTGGTATCTTACATTTTCACTCTGTAGCCAAGGAAACAGAGGCTGGCCTACTTAACTTAGGGTCAGGGTCGTACAGTGGCCTGGTAGAGCTGGAGTGGGAAGCCAGGCTTGTCCCATACTAGTTTCTAAAGCCATGTACAGAATTTTCCTCACTTGCCTGTCAGCCTGATAAGCCAAAGAAACATAGTGTTTACAGCCCTGGAGGAAGCCAAGGCTTGCCATGTGAAATGAGACTTCTTTCAGGGCTTCTTCTTTTCCAAAATTTCCAGAATTACCCCTCTGGAGATAATGCCGACCACTGACATGTCAGTTTAGCTCTCTTCAGCTACCTGATGAACACCAATGCCCAGGTCTATGTGTAGTGCTGTGTACAGTGCCTGGGCCAAGTGGGTATCTATAGTCAAGTACATCAGTCAGCAATATGCAGACATTATCCAAATCTTGACTCACTTGCTCCACTGAGGCCTCGGTGCCCAGACAGAGATCAACAGATAATTACTCAATGCATTATTGGATAAATGGAAGGATGTATTTTTCCCTTCCTTCACCCTCAAAAAGTTTATCTCCAATTGCCTACTTCTGCCAAAGATACCACCATCTGTCTCCAGCCCCTGAAGCCAAAAGCCTCGGACTTCTCCCAGAATTCTCCCTTCTCACCTGACCCATCAAATTGGTCACCATATTTTTTCCAGCTTAGCCTCTGGTCTGTCTTTTCTACCCATTCCCTCTTCTCCATATCTGAATGCATGAACTTTTTCCTTTATTGTTTAAGACTTTCCTGGTTACAAAGAGCCAAAACCCAACTTGATTTAAATCAGAAGAATGCAGAGACAACCACAGAACTGAAGGAATCGTACTTCTAAGCCCCAGGAAAAGGCGGGGTTGGCAAAAACAGTGGGCTGTGGTTCTGGCCACCACTTTTCTCTTCTGTTCCCTCTGTGAGTTTGCTGGTATACCAGCTCCACTCTCTCTCAGAAGCTTCCTCCATATCATGCCTCCAGATGCATACCTGTATAGTGTTAGGATTGGAGAGGAAAATTTTCTAAGTTCAGCTTACCTAATGTGGCTGGCGCCAATAATTTGGCTGTCAGCACCCTGTGGGATTTGAAGAATGCACCATCTTCTGGGTGTCTGCAGCTCCACAGACGTATAGCTTGCCCTGTGGAACATGAGCTGGATTCTAATTCTCACATCGCTGCCAGGCAAGCTTATAGAGAGAACAACCTGTACGAGTGGACCTGGCTGGCAGAGGGTTTGGACTGGGAGCTCTCTCCTTAACCAGTTTGGATCAGATGTCCATACTTGGCCAATCACTAGGAAAGTAGGGTCATGCAAGCCATCTCACTTTCCATTTAGACCATTTGGTCCAAGTGGAGAAAGGATTACCGAAGAGAACGTTTTCTCCAAGAAAGGAAAGTAGCACATTCTGGAATCCCAGGGGGATCATCTGAACTAGAATGTGTTTACTCCCAAACCTGTGGCTCCCATTGGTTTTCTACATTGGTACAAGGAAACATCTGCCCAGTTACTCTGGCCAAAACCCTGGGAGGTATCCTGAATTCTTTCCTTTCCCTCATAATAATCACCTAAACATGTCTCAAATATACTCTGATGTCTTTCCATTGATTCTGCCATCTTCCAGGTTAAGTAACAATTATTTCTTGCTTGGCATGTTACAAAAAATGGCTTCCTAGCAAAAAAAAAATAACCCCAAATTATGCGCACTACTTGATTATGTGACTTCACTATTCTGGCTGTCAAAAAATGGTATCTAGAGTTGAAAGTAGATGACTCAACTTATAATTCTTGCTACTTGGGAGGCTATTTGAGGATCATGGGTTTGAAGCCAGCTTGGGTAGAAAAGTCCATGAGAGTCTTATCTCCATTTAACCATCAAAAAGCCAGAAGTAGAGTTGTGGCTAAAGTTGTAGAGTGTTGAGCACAAAAGCTCAGGGACAGTACCCAAGTTCAAGTCCCAAGACTAGCACCAAACAACAACAACAACAACAACAAATTAGTGTCTATTACTTCAACTTTGGAAGCTGTGCTTGGTCATGAGACATAACACAAGCAAGGCTTGAAAAGGGCTTGCAGTTGGGCCTTACTCTCTTCTGCTGTTCTTGATCAGTACTACTATAAGAACCCCAACATAATATAAGCCATGTGACCAAGTGCCCCATGGCCACAGAGAATGGCTAGTGCTCCCCTCCCCACATACCATTTATTGACCAGTCACTGTTGACTGCAGAGCTGTCCATGGACTCACAGACTTGTGAATTATGAACCGATTATTGTTTAAGCTTCTAAGTTATAAAGTGGTTCATTATACACCTGTCTTCCTTTATTCAGTCTCTCCTTCTCTATGGTGTCTACATAGATAACCTATTAGCATCCTAAAATGCAGGCCAGACAGTGTTACTCTCTTCTTCACCAACCTCTGATTGGTCAGTCTCTACTAAAAAAACAAACAAATCCATTTCACCTAACAATCTAAGTTCTCTAGGATCCAGGTCCCAGTTCTTCATAGACTTGTTCCTGTCTTCAACCCATAACCATTTGATTTGATATTCTAGGGTTTAGTCCTATGCACGGATGAGATGGGACATGCTGTGGTCTTTTCCTGAAGACTCTTCTGCCTTTTAACTGCCACAAGGCCAGCTCAAATGTCTGTAAACTTCCATTTGACTTCATGTTTGTGTTTATTTTGAGGAAGAGTCTTGCTGTATAATCAAGGCTGGCCTAGAACTCTCAATCCTCATTCAGTCTCCCAAATTTTGGAATTATAGGTGTATATTATGCTGCTCAGATTGTACTTCATATTTTGGTTCAATTTGTTTCTTACCCACCTTCCTCCTGGAAGAAGGTTTTAGGAGTCTTGCTTGCTTGTTTTTTTTTGTGTGGTACTGGATATTAAACCTAGAGCCTCTTGTATGCTAGGCCAGCACTCTGCTGCTTGAGCCATACCACAGCTCTTAGAACTTACTTCTTCATATCTTTCTCATGTAGCCCTTGGCATAGTGTCTAGAAAATGAGCAGTGTTCACCTTGGGAAGTTTCTAATAACCTTCCACATTAAGACAAGGTTACTGTGGTCTATAGTGGCAAATGCCAAGACAGTTTAGGGTAAAAGATTAGTCCATATGGGTCTGAACCCTGGATATTTCCCATAGTGCCAATGTTATTGAAGAAAATCACAGTGATTCAGTTTCCTCACAGAGAACAATATTTGAGCCTAGACCATAAAGAAGTTATGAAGAGTGAGGTAACACATAGAATTCTTAGAAAGATATCTGCCTAGAGGAAGCACTTGTTAAAAATCCAGTTACCATTGACATGATGATGGTGGTGGTGGGTGGTAATGATGGTTGTAGTGAGGATGGCACTTTCTTCCATGGATCCAGTTCTTCCTGAATGGTGCTCAGCCTGCAGGCCGGGGGTTACCATTTCTCATTCATTGACTTATCAGTGCATTGGCAGGAGGCAAAATAGTGTGTAGAGAAGTCACAGGCTTTCAACTCGGGATAATGGGCTCAAACCTTTTATCTGCTAGCTGAATGATCTTTACCAAAGTTCTTCCATTTCTTGATTCAGCCATCATTCATCAAGAAGGTGTGGCCTCTCTGATTTGTAGGGAAGTCCTAAAAGAGGCATAAGCTTTGGAACATCCTGTTTTATTCAATGCCTCATCCTTCTAGAAGGTGTCTGTGATTCCTACACATGGACTGGGTTAGATCTGCCCCCCTCTTTGTATTTCTGTAAGCCTCGCACCTATTCACAGTTATGTCTTGAGCTTACACTAGAGAAACTTTGAGATTTCCTGATTATGCATCTACTAAGTACTGGGAGTAGAACACTAACAGGGCACAGCCTTTCTTGGACCATTTGTTTTTGTAAGAAGTTAGACTAAGTCATTTAATAGTAATGTGGTTTCAGTTTGCTAAGCACCAGAAAAGTGGGAGGTGGCCCCTTAGTCTTTGGCAGCCCGTGTTGTCATCATCCATTTTTGTTTATCAGTTACCTCCTCAGCTATGAGTTCCTGAAGGTCAAATGTTCCTTTCATCAGTCTCTGTCACTCGGGTACCCAGTACAGTACCCGATCTGCAGTAGGAGCTTTGTCAAGTTCATTGTTTTTCTCTAGGGTACCCCTTCCCCATTAGAAAGCTTTTGAGTGAGTACTTATTATCTGCTATTTCAGGTGCTAAGGATACAGAATGAATAAATTATTCGAGTGAGTGAGGGAGGTGGAAAATAGACTGTCAGAGACACAAAATATATTGGATGGTGATAGTGTTAAGAAGAAAAGCCAGAGAAGGGAGCCATGGCCTGCCAAGGGTGGCAGAGCTAGAACTAGAATTTTAAATCTAGTGCCGTGGAAGGTCTCATGGAGATGTTATTAAAGCAGAAAGTTCAGACAATGAAGGCAAGTCACAGGAGGCATGGAGGTATATCAGAAGAGAATGTCCTAGACAGGGGCAGAACAGAAAACCTTTGAAGATCTAATTCATTCCCTTCTTCCTCCATTCTTCTCTTCCTTTTTTCTTCATTTATTCTAAAACTATTCATAGAGCTTGTTGTGGTGGTATAGGTCTTACAGTACTTGAGGGGCAGAGATGTGACGATCGTGAGTTGGGTGCTGGTCTGGGCTTACATAGTGAAACCAGGTCTCAAAAAACCCATATGTATATATCTATATGTATACATTAGATATATGTGTGTGTGTGTATATGTGTGTATATATGTGTATGTATATATATGTGTGTAGTTGGGTGCTGGTCTGGGCTTACATAGTGAAACCAGGTCTCAAAAAACCATATGTATACATGTATTATATGTGAACATATATATGTGTGTATATATATATCTTAGGATTAGGCTAGTTGCTATGCACTATATTCATAAAAAGAGAGCCCCTCACTTTCACTATTTACAAAAATCTACTGAGATGTGTCTAAAATAAACCCCACCATTGATATTTTTACCAGAGAAGGGGCAATATTCTAATTATAGGAAACTTTTGAGTGTTCTGGTGGAATACATACATCTCTTCTTAAAATGCATATGCTTCTATGATCAAGCTGCAGCTCAGATAATCATCTGTTATCATCATGGCTTCCCAGTAAGATGAAGGAAAGAAATTGGTCAGATGACCTAGGACCCAGGAAAGAGGAAGCAACAAGGAAGAGAGGGAATCTCAGAAAGACAGACATAGCGTCTGTAAAGGTGTGAACAAGTGAGACACGTTTGCAGTGCAAGATAGCTCCTGTTTTGAACACAGGCTACCTGCTCATGAGTGGCACTTTTGCTTTGATCCTTTCCTCTCAGACCCATCCTCTGTGCAAAACACATATGACTGTAAAGGGAGCCAATATTTCAAGTAACCAAACATATAGAAAAAGCAGATTGGCAGTAATGTATGTACTTAAAAATTATTCATTACATAACCAGATATACAGATCTATTAACCATTGTGATTGTCTCAAAACCTTACCAGTTTTCTTACATTTTACAATCTATAACAACTATAAACTGAATGAAAAGAACTGATTTCCCCTAGTGCTAGACCTCAGTTACTATTGATCCCACTGAGTTGAGCCTGCATTTGTAATAGAAGGAAATGTTAAATTTTAGGTAGAGATGAATGAATGAATGTTAAGACTGCATTCTCCCCATACAAACTCACAAAGCTAAGTTCTGGCTCTAGAATCTTAATCCTGAACTATGCATACCTGAGCTCTGAGAACGTAGAGGAGTCAGAAAAGTCTTTGCGGGGTTGCTGACATCTTTGCTGGGAAGACTAAGCCAAGATGACAAGGTGGAGGGCTTCCGCGTAGAAGGAAGAGCAATAGGCAGCAGGGAACAGCGTGCCTTAAAGTTATTGCGGTTTTCATAGGTTGTAGTGGAAATGAGGAGGGGTAACAATGAGGAGTCAGAAGATAGAAATTTGTAGGCCTAGAATTGATCTGGAAGGTGGTGGGGAACCCTTGAGGAGTAAAGGACTCATATGTCAGAAAGGTCCTATGGACAACTGAGGTGATAGAGTACAAAGAGGGGAAAGCAGAGGCAAAGAGACCCACTAGGCATTAGCCCAGGCCAGATCAGCTACATATTCTAGGACTGACCCCAGATATGGAGGAGAGGAGACAGACCCCTAACTCATAAGGGTATTTCAGTCTTCACAGAGGATGGGTCAGAGAGAAGGAGGGATCAAAGCAAAAGTGCCACTTATGAGCAAGTAGCCTGTGTTCAGGGTAGTGGTAGCTATCCTGAATGGCAAACCTGTCCTGCTTGTTCAGACCTTTACAGACACTATGTCTGTCTTTCTGGGATTCCCTCTTCTCTTGTTGCTTCCTCTTTCCTGGTTCCCAGGCTATCTGACCAATTTCTTTCCTTCATCTTACTGGGAAGCCATGCTGATGATAGATGGTTATCTAAGCTTCAGCCTGATCATAAGAAGCCAGATCATAAGAAGTCTTTATCTGTCTTTGTCCCGCTCTGTGCCCCTTTCCTTGGCCAGGGACTCCTTGGGCTCCTCTGGGTCATGGACATCAGGCTCATAGCCCAAGTAGGGGCTCTCTGTTCCCCCAGGAAACTGAAGGTGGGAAGACATCAACCTGATAGTTGGCAAGACATAGAGAACCGTGTGTTCGTCTAAGAGCCAATAACAGTCACACTGGAAGTCAACAAGGGAAATGGAAAGGGAGAGCCTGCATGGGGTTCACGCCCTGGGACCTGTGCCAATGTGAACAAGGTTTTCCGGGTGAGGATTTCCCCTTGTAGAATGAGAACAGCAGCTGACAGCTAGGAGAGATTAATTATTTGTGCTTTTCAAAAAATTTTCCTCCTATATTGTCTTAATTATTAAAACATTGTACAACTCCTGTGTGCTGTACGTGTGTCCTCATGCACACACAGGTACACTAACACATTGGAAATGAACTCTACAACTTGCGGGGCAGTTATTGGGGAGGAGGGAAAGTGGGAAAAAATGAGGTCTTACCTTATTATGTAACTGTAACCTCTCTGTACATCACCTGGACAATAAAATTAAATTAAAAAAACTGAAGCCAGAAGCCAGGCACCAGTGGCTCATGTTTGTAATTGTAGCTACTCAGGAGGATGAGATCTGAGGATCATGGTTCAAAGCTAGCCTGGGCAGGAAAGTCCGTGAGACTCTTCTCTCCAATTAACTATCAGAAAACCAGAAGTGATGCTGTGGCTCAAGTGGTAGAGCACTTGCCTTGAGCTGAAGAGCTGAGTGATAGCGTCCAGGTCCTGAAGTTCAAGCCCTATGACCAACCCCCCTCTAACCCCCTCCCCCAAAAAATGAAGCCAGAGAAACTAAAAGGCTTCTATAAAATCACCCAACTAGGAAAGCACACAAAGTGAATTAGAGATGAACCCATAAGAACCCTTGAGGTCTGTAAAGTCAGGAGAGACTTGAAAGGAAGAATTTAAAAAAAAATTTTTTTTTTTTTGTCAGTCATGGGGCCTGAACTCTGGGCCTGGGCGCTGTCTCTCAGCTCTTCAGCTCAAGGCTAGTGCTCTACCACTTGAGCCACAGCGCCACTTCCAGCTTTTTCTGCTTATGTGGGGCTGAGGAATCGAACCCAGGGCCTCATGCATGTGAGGCAAGCGCCCTACCAACTGAGCCACCTTCCCAGCCCAAAAGGAAGACTTTGAGATTAAAATTTTCTTTGGGGAAAGAGAATCATCACTGTGTTCTGTGAGGTGTGGCTACTGCTCTTCTCTTCCTCACAATCCAACCTCCACATCCTTGCTGGAGACAGTCCTGATGCAGAGCAGACAGGGAAACAGCTCTTCTTTTGGTTCTTACTGGCATGATTTGTCCCGTGCTGTGTCTCTAGCCTCCTCTTCTGACATTCTTCCTAGCTTTCTTCTATACATAGCACATCTATGTTAGTGGCTTTATGTATGTCTCACTCAAGATGTTTGTACTAGTCAGCATGATGCTTCTCCTTCCTGGTGGGCAGGTGATGGAAGGAAAGAGGGCGGGCCTCTACTCGTATGGAAAGGCATCCCTTTCCATAATCCCATATTCCAAAAGCAGCACTTGAGTCTCAAGATAATACATTGTTAAACAGTTATTGAAAAACAGTGAAATGATACAGGAAGGAATGTAACTTGGAGACAAGTAGAGGAAGTGGTCAAAGGGGAAACCTTTATCAGATACAACTTCCCAACCAAAAAAGCGTGTCACCTGGCTCAGTACGGCTAGCACATGGTCAAGCCCCTGAGTTGCTAGCCTAGGGGTTGACATGCATATCAGAGGCCACCAGAATGCCTATTTGGAAGGACAAGGGAAAGACACACAGAGACAAGTCTGACTTTCCTTGGCTGGGACTCTTAAGAATACAAGCAGACTTTCCAGCAGGTCAAAAACAGCTGTGAAGAGAGGAGGAGGCGTGGCCTGTATGAGGAAGTGGGGGAGGGGAAGGTACTAGGGCTGAGGAAGGAAGCAGGAAACAGAAGGGGGAGGATAGAACGGGTAGCCAGGAGAAAGAGGACATGGGATGGGAATTGAGTCATCTGTACTAACAACTCTCATGACTACTAGAGATTCTGTGAGAGGAGAAGGCATTGAAAACTCTGCATCCAGGGTAAAAGAGAGAGGGCACTTCCTTTGACAGCTGGAGGTCTTGTAATATTAGAAAGTGCGGGTGATGCTGGGCTACCTGAGTTGCCAGGGTCCATTTCCCACTTAGCACTGCTCTCTTGGTATCAAACCTTGGGAAGCCTGATCCTCTAGGGCAGGTACAACAACACTAGATCTGGATGATGCTCTCTGAATCCAGTGGTTTGGGGGTGAGAGTGTGCATCCTGCCCTGGACTCCATATGGGCTGTGATTCCAAGAAGGCTGTTCAACGTCTTCTGCCACACTCTGGGGGAACAGGTGCAAGATTTAGGGAGAAAGAATAAATTAATACCTAATATCTAAAAGTATGTAAGCTGAAGGAGGGTTTTTATGTAGACTTAGAGATTAGGGAACTCTGAACTGTAAGAATAAAGAAAAAGCAATCTTCATTGCAGGCCTACATTAGCTAGACACTGGGAGAAGTGCAGGAGATAGAGAAAAAATTTTCATATGCCTATGCATTTTGTCCCTGGCACATACCAGGACTTCGTACCACTATCCTATTCATTGCTCACCTCTGCCTGCAAGAGATAGGCCTAAGTGCTCTGGTGCAATTGAGAAAGCTGAGACATCCGGCTGGGGGACCGTATTGTACCTGCTGCGTTGAGGGCTTACTCAGTAGTTAAAGTTGGGAGAGCTAAGCCTACTGGCCCTGGTCTATGGTCCCTTAATACCTGCATCCAAGCTCTCCAAAGTGCTTAGGAATTCACTTTCAGAAGGTTCAGAATAATGAGCTCTGCAGCCATTTCAGGGGAGATACACCCGTCTGTAGGATTCCCAGACGGTTGCCCAAGGCTATCTTTTCAACAGATGGCAGCTTCTTACGTTTCCAGTGCCAGGACATACTTTTTCCTCACTGAGAGGCTCTGGGGGCCACTTAACTGTGCTCTCTGGATAGTAATGACAACACAGGCACAAGCTGATAGAGCCCACGTGCTGATGGAGGGAATAGGAAAGGGGAAAGGATAGCAGGGGGACAGGAGGGCCAGGTGGCAAAGCTGGGCTGGGTGTGGCTGGCAGCCAGTGATCCCTGGAGGAAGAGAACAGGCTCAGGGGACTGGCTTCCTTGTAAACAGTGTGCAGCCAGCGCTAAAAATACTCCTGCCCTAGACAGGGCATGCTCAGCTTCTGGGGCCTCCTCCAGAGCCTTCCCAGGGGGCTTCGCTCCTTTCCTGAAAGGTCAAGGGGATAGGAAGAAAATCCACTTGTCAAGAGTACAATTTCCTTCACAAGTAAAGTCTAACAATATTTCCTTCCTTTGCAAAACAAGAGGATGCTCCACAGGTTTTCACAACAACAATGAAAGACAAAACCCTGCTTCTCCCCAGGCCCCTAGGTTCTGACTTCTGTAATCTGAAGCCTGGGCTTCACCTAGGTCCAATGACTGATTCATCAGAATTAGGGCACTGGGAGAAGACCCCTGGGCAGGCATCAACAGCTGTTGCCTTTGTAAAGCCTGTGGCCTATGTATGACTCAACTACTCAATGCCTCAGTTTCCACAATGATACAAGGGGATAATAATATCTTTCGTTTACTGGCATGTGGAGAAGACTAAATAAGATGCTATGTATAAGGGTTGCCACACAGTGCCTGTCCCATGGTAAGCACTCAGATAGGCTTATTATGGTCTAGGGGAGGAATCAACGAAGACTTTAGTGGGAAGTCTACTGAGCAGGTAGAGCGACATGGGTAAGAGGAGGCTGCGTCATAGAAATCATATTCAAAAAACCAAATCTGTTAAGTGATCGGTGAGGGAACTGATCCTGGGTAACAGAAAATAGTTTTCCCAGCCCAAACACTGTTAGCAGCTGCCTCCAGTCCAATGTAAGATGACAATGTGTTAAGACCACTAAAAATCCCAGATGATTCTAGGTCTGCTGCCCTAGGAGTTAGAAGGATGCTCTTCATTTACACAGCAACATTAAAGTTCTCTCCAGGGGGAGACAGACTGGACAGTCTGGACACTGAATGGCGTATACAAGAACACAGCAGTTCAGGCCTTGACCTTGGGTTGCTGGCATCTGTAGACCACGTCTTTGAACCCAAAGACCCTGGAGGAGGAGAGTTTAACTACCAGGCCTATGCTAGCCAAGTGGGGCTTTTGAGAACTTGGAACATGGCTTAGCTCTCAAAGACTTCATTAAGAGAAAGATGTCAACTATCTCAACAACTTTTATCTGTTAACTTGTTGATATACTATTTTTTTAGATCCATTGAGTTAGTTAACCATACAGATTAAAATAAATTTCACTTATTACTTTTTCTCTGCCCTCTCCCACCCTCAGTGGCTCCTAAAATATTCACAATCATGCATATGGCTTGCACACAGCTTTCTGTTGGACAGTGCTGCTGTAAGCACTGCAGTCATGTGACAACAGACGAGGCTTGTTCACCACATAATGTCTGGCCTCTCCTCATTGGAGGTGCCTGAAGAAAGCCTCGCGAGGGGCATTGTCACAGCTAGATGGAGAAACTGTGAATCTTACAACCCTGTATTCCCAGAAGATGCTCTGAGGAGTAACTGGTCATTGGAATATGAGTCATTTAAGAGAAAAAAAAAGATTGGCAATCAGTTTTAAATGGGAACTTCTTGCTTGGGAAGACACGAACATCCTTTCTAAGAGTTCAAGACCTGGCAATATACTTGTATGTAACGTTTCCACAGCAAATCATGGTACTTTATCTGTGCTGTCTGCACTATTCCCCCATGTTAAGTTAGACACAGAGCCAGGGCTGGTGGTACATGCCTGCAATTCTAGCTACTCAGGAGGCTAAGATCTGATGATTGGGATTCAAAGCCAGCCTGGGCAGGAAAATCTGAGTCTTAAATCCACTTAACTACCAGAAACATGGAAGTGGAACTGTGGCTCAAGTGGGAGATGGCTAGCATTGAGAAGAAGAGCTCAGGAATAGTGCTAAGGACATGAGTTCAAGCCCTACAGCCAACAAAAAATAAAAACAAATAAGTCAGACACAGGCCATGAACTGGGAATGTATTATTATGTTCATTTCTAGAGAATTGCTGTCTTCAAGTTCCTAAAGGATTCTGTTGCCACACAGCATTGAGTTCAGAGTTTTGTGAACTTGGAAATGTATCCCTTCTGGATCAACTGTAGAATAAATGAGAGGAAGAAATTTCACCTCTAAGGATATCTTTGAGGAATATATATATATATATATATATATATTTTTTTTTTTTCTTTTTTATTTGGGATCTTTTTTTATTTTTATACACATGACAAGATTTTACACCAAGAATATTTTTTAGTCCTACTTAACAAATGCCCAGAGAGGGAAAGCAACTGTGCCAAGCTCATGGAAGAAACTAATGACAGTGGGAAGCTTGGAATCTGCTTCTATGGGCCTCCAGTTCATCTCATTTCTTTAATTTAGCAGGGATATTTAAGAAGCTCTCTGACAGGGAAAACAAGAAGTCTCCCCTTACAGGTCAAGTTGACACAAATATTTCCTTCTTTTCCTTTTCTTGTTGTCCCTAATCCTGGCCAGAGGAAGCCACAGTCAGGCCTAACAAGCCCTCCCCCTTTCCCCTCTGCAGGCCCTGTTCCTGTTCCTGCTGGTCCTTGGAGCCCCCAGCAGATGGACTGCCCTTATCAGCAGGCTCCAGGCCAGAGGAGGAATCCCCCGGTCACATGTATGTGTCTCCCTGGAGGGAGGGAGACCTTGTAAATAAACACATCCCACACAGAGGAAGGGGGGAGGGTCAGGGGAAAAGAATCCTTGACATTTTGGTGACTGGGCCAGGATTAAAGGCCACCAGGCATAGCCCTTATTGGCTGTTTCTGAGAGGAATGACAACTCCATGTAATGTCCCTGGATGACAAGCCTGTCTTTAAATAGCCCTGGATGCTGGGGCATTCCCAGTGTGCTGTTGGCTTGATCCAGGCCTAATCCCTGTCCAGGACTGACCTTTCACAGTTTACAGAGCACTTTATCTCCTGGCTCTGTGGAGTTTCACAGAACCCTGTGAGAAAAAGGAGGTTTATTATCACCCCAATTTACAGATGAGATCAGGAGGTTCCCAGAGTCAGTAACTGACTTCTGGCTACACAATTAGAAGTGCTAGCCATGTGTATGTACCCTGATATCAAGTCCAAAGGGCTTTCCATCCCACTGTAGTCTCCTCCTCCATGAGTTTTCTTTCTGCCCAGTACTGGGCTCCAGGCCCTGGCTGAGTCACCATCCCTGCCTCAGTGAAATCTCCAATCCAGGGACAAGTAAGAATCCCAGGGGTGAATCTGACTACAATCATGTTCAGTCAAAGACAATAGTCCTCAAAGAGTCTTTACTATATAATTTTATTTTTGGAAAACTCCAGACAATGCAAGCTGATCTCTAGTGACAGAAAGCAGGCCAATAGTTATTCAGGGGCAGGGAGACCGGAAGAGAGGACACAGGGGCATGAGGAAACATTGGGGGTGATAAACACATTTGCTGTCTGAGTGGGGGTGGGGGTGGGGAGGTCTTAGGTCTGTACATATCAAACTATCTACTGCAAATACATGAAGTTTATTGTATTTCAATTATACTTCCTTTAAGCTATTTAAAAGAGGAAAATGGGGGGGGGGAGGATGAAGGAAGTTGGCAAGGGTGTATCATTGAGTCACTTAGCAAACTTCAGTGGAGATATCTAGTACTGTGTGCATATGAGAAACTTGTTTCCAGAAGGGAGAAATCAGGGAAGCTTTGGAATCAGAATTTGACAAGGCTCAAGGAATGGATAGATAGGTGTGTAGTTTAGAAAGATAAAGGTGGAGGATACAGGTTGTTTTTGGCAATTGAGAGATTGGAGTGTTTCACATACACATACAAGCCCTCTTTCTTCCTAAGTTTTGGAGGCCTGACGTTGAAAGCAGCAGCTATAATCTCTTTTCTTTGGAAATTCAGACATACACCCTACTTGGCAGGCAGCTGGTTTTTGCTAACAGTTCTGCCCTTCTCTTTCCCTTTCTGCAGCTCATCCCTTCAGGTCCTGCTGAGTCCCCAGCCCTCTCGGATTTCCTCTTTGAACTGAGCTGCCAAGTGCTTGCTGTCTGAGCCACCAACAAGCTCAGCTCTCAGAGCCCTGGGTGCCCCCATTTTGGCCTCTTCCAAATTCCACCGAAGATTTGGGAAGAGAGATTCATGTGCACTGTGTTGGGATTCTAGATTCAAAATAGAAACCGTTTATTGACTTTTCTATACTTTATGGCTGAGACCATCAGAGAATCCCGAATACTGACTTTAGCATATATGACAGCAATGCACTAGGAATTTAAGAATCATTAAGATACTGTACACTGAGTAATTGGCTAATCCATTCCAAAAGCAATTTTGACTACTGCTCTCACAGTGTGTATAGTTCTAATGGATTTAGATGATCCTATTAGTCATACCTTTATACAAGAGCTCTCTCGGTGACATGTGAAACCCACATATGAAATTGTAGATTAGCTCTTGCTTTTCAATTTCCTTGGCATGTTTATTGATTTTTAAACTGCCCCCTTTTCAAAAGTTTCCTACTAATTAAATCAACCAGTCAGCCATGGTCCCTGCACCTAACTCAACACTCAAGAATAACTCCGTTCTGGAGTCAGCTTTCTGCCCTTGGCTTATGGGGCATTAGTCACTAGGAGCAAAATGTGGCATTTGAACAGCCGTTCTGAGTATTGGGAGTCCAAGGCCTATGGGTCTGGAGAAGGGAGAAGGGAGAAGGTGAGGCCTGGGGGAAGGGAAGGGGTATTGTTTACTAAAAACCCACCCTGTAACAGGCACTGGAGACTTAATGATCTGTACAGTCCACTTTAATGTTCTGCCTTCTCCAGGCACAGCAAGGTCAAAGATTACACAATTTGGGACTGGTGTTGGTGGCTCACATCTGTAATCCTCACAACCTGAGAGACTGAGATCTGAAAATTGAGGTTTGAAGCAGCTTAGAGCCTGGGAGACTCTTCATCTCCAATCTACCACCCCAAAGCCAGAAGTGGAGCTGGACTCAAGTGGTAGAGCACCAGTCTTAAGTGGTAAAGCTAAGAGATAATGCTCAGACTCTGAGTTCAAGCCCTTCCCCCCACCCCAAGTCCCCCAAGTTTATAGGTGGTATAGGGGCTGGAATCTACATGATCTGACTCTAGGGCTCATGCTTCTTTCTATTTCCTAGATGTATCTATTTGCCTCTCCCAGCCCCCAAATATAGGTACCATTATTATCAGATTTTTTCCTAGATAAGAAACCAGAGGATTGAAGAAGTAATATTCAGCGTAGTATAAATGTATGTTCTGGATTTGAACTCTGTGAACCTGGGATGATTACTTTGCCCATCATCCACCTATCATCAACCATCCATCCACCCACCCACCTATTAATTTAATAGCTAGTGTCAAGTGAGTATTCTGCTCTAGGGACCATTGTATCCCTAGAGATAAAAAGATGTATAAAATCAATTCTCTCCAAGAACTCATTGTTCAGTGAAGAAGGCAAACACCTAAACAACAGTAAGAAAAATGATTATGCCTGGAAGGTACTATTATGTAGTATTAAGAGCTACAGGAAGGCCCAGGCACAGTGGTTTGTGCCTATAATTCCGTATACTTGGATGATGGAGACCATGGTCCTGACCTAGCTCAGACAAAACAGTAGGCTCATGGGGCTCACACCTGTAATCCTAGCTGCTTAGGAGGTGGAGACCTGGAAGATTTCAGTTTGAAGCCAGCTTAGACAGAAAAATCATTGAGATTCCATTTCCAAAAAACCAGCAAAATGCTGGACTGGAGGTGAGACTCAAGTGTTAGATTACTAGCCACCACTAAGAAAGTTGAGGATGAGTTGTACCAACTCAAAAACAAGTTAGTGAGACCCCTCCTCAGTAAGTTTAGTTACATAGGTCTGTAACCCCAGCTACTCAGGAGGCATAGTTGGAGGATCTTGTGGTCTGAAGCCAGCCCTAGGCAAAAATACAAGAGCATACCTGAAAAATAATTAAAGCAAAAAAAAAAAAAAACAGAAAAAAAAAAAAAACTATAGGCCCATAGCAGGAAAAGCATCAAATTACCTGGTGAATAAAGCAAGGAAGGTTCTCGAGAGCAAGGACATTAAACTTTAATTATATACTTTCTAGGAAGAGTAAAGAGAAGGGGGTTCCTTTAGGCAGAGGGCGCATCAAGGCAGAAAGGGATGCCTTGTGGTTTTTTGGCACCCATATTGAGTGCCTATCACCTGCTCTAAGCACCATCTCTAATTCCCATCACAGTTCTGTGAAGTAGGGATCATTCAGACCACTTTGCAGAAGAGGAAACACGGGTACAGAGGTCAAGTACCTTGCCCATGATCACACAGAGACTAAGGAAGAGCTAGAATTCATCCCTGGCAGCCTGATTCATAGCTCATATGCAGCCACTCAGGTCTGAGTATTTGGAGGCACAAAATGGGAACTCCTTATGAGTGAGTTTGGATGCACAGGAAGGAATCAGGGCCAGAGGGGCTTCCTGTATGCCCTCTTTTTGCTGTTTTTCTCATGAGGCCTTATATGTTCCTGATACAAGGGCCTTAGACTTCGGAGGATTCCATAAAAACCTGAAACTATAGTGTACGGATGTATGCTTCTGTGTGGAAAGACAGCATTTTTCTCTAAAATGAAGGAATAGAGGAAGGTTTATTAATTTTTTTACTTTTGGCTGAAACCATATAGACTGATGTGCCTTGGGCTCAGCTAGCTTCTCCTGGCCCAAATGTTAATATTTGAGTTGTGCATTTTCCACAGTACTTTATGAGTCTAGAACTTCTACAAGAACACCCCACTACTCAACAAAATACCTGGCCAGAGTAGATACCCAATAAATATTTGCTGAATAAATGTTTACTAAAATCTTGTTGAGTGAACTCTGGGTCTCTGATTAATAATTTATTTGGAAGACAAATTGTGATGTAATAAATCCAGTTTGGCCAACAAGATATTTCACACTGTGTGCATTTAAGGGTATGAGAAGAGACAGCCAGTGGCTGTAATCCTAGCTACTCAGGAGGCTGAGATCTGAGGATCTTGATTCGAAGCCAGCTTGGGCAAATAACTCTGAGAGACTCTTATCTTCAATTAACCACCAAAAAGCCTGAAGTGGAGCTGTAACATTAGTGGTAGAATGCCAGCCTTGAGCAAAAAAGCTAAGAGACAGAAGCCAGACTGAGTTCAGCCCTAGGACTGGCATTTAAAAAAAAAAATCTTCGAAGATGAATCAGTGATTTGTAAACCAAAATATGTGATTTACAAAAGAAGCGGGGCTTGTAAAACAGCTTGCTGTCAAGGATTCCATTTCTGCCACTCTCAGGCGGTCCGCAAGCTTTCCAGGTGTCTGGGATGGCCAGGTTAATATCTGGGGATGGTAAGTTAGGACCCTTTCTGTTGAAGTTGCTCCTTCACTTTGTACTTAGAACACTGGGAGGTGCGATTTCAGGAAAGTTCCAGACAGACTACCCTGCCCCCGCTGGAATAAGGACAGGGACCACAGAGCAGAGGCCTTGTCCTGAACCCTTCCTAGGTCCCAGACAAGGGCCAGGGCGCGCTGAGGCCAAAGGCGAGACATGATTTGCATCTGACACTAAACGCAAACCCCAGCACCGGGGCTCAGCTGCTTGAAAGAGCCCCGGGGACCCCACGTCCCCATGCCCGGTGGCCCGGGGCGCCCCAGTGCTGGGCTGGCTGTGGAGGCGGCGGGGCGCCCCGGGCCAGGGCAGGGTGGCCACGTCAGCGGCTCCCCACTCGCCCCGCCCAGCCGCCAGCCTCCCCATAGAAGGTAAAACCCGGGCGGGCAGCGTCCCGCGGGGGCCGGCGAGGCCGGGCGGCTGGTTTCAGTTTCTAAAGGGCTGGGCCCTGAGCAAACAGGGGTGAGAGGAGAGGAGGGTTCTGGAAACCATCCCAACAGATAGCACGTTTAACTCCCCTGGTGCCAGCGAGCCACCCACGGTGGGAAAGCCGCGCGCTGCCCAGGCCTGCGACCAGGCCTGCGAGTGCATGCAGAGGGGGAGAGGGAGGCCCCTCTCCTGGGGTCCCCTCCCCTCCCTCCGGCTTCCCTCAACTCTCAGGGACACCCAGGTCCGGATGGAGCGGAGTTCTTTCCAAGACATCTGGGTTCAGGGCGGCCACCCAGCCCCACCCTTCAGATGGGGACCACCTCCTCTTCCTCCCCCTCCCCCTCCCCCTCCTCCTCCTCCTCCTCCTCCTCCACCCCTCCCTCCTCCTGGGTTGCCACCAACTCCGGTCCCTCCCAGGGCCTTCGTGTTCCAGTGTGTGTGTGTGTTAGCAAACCTCTTCAAATGTTTGTTTTCTTTCTGAGAAAGAAGCAGAGGGGCATGGCCAAGACCAACATGAACTCCGAGTCAGGGCATTCCCCGTGTCCAGCATTTTTTCTGGATAGACCAGGGTGTGAGGGCCCAGTCTGGTGACCTTAGGGTCTATTCCTTAACCTCACTCTGCCTCATTATCCTCACCCATAAAAATGGAGTGAACGATAACTATCTTTAAGATACTTTTGAGGATTAGATTAGATAAATAGAGATTATACACATTAAGCACTTAGTGCCTTCAATAATGGCAATTAACATTATTATTAATTATATTGTTATTCCGAATGACTAATCGTGACATTCAGGATTATGAATGCGATTGTAAGCTGAAATTAAACATATGCTCAATTAAATTTATTTATTTATTTATTTTTACTGAGGGGAATGGTTTTATGAGAGAGAGGTAAATAAAGAGGAATGAATAGTACTGAGTCAGGAAGTGTATATACATACATATTTAGCAGACAGTTTCATAAAGCAGGAGTTAGCCTTTTCTACAGATCAGGAAGTTAAGGCTTCCAGAGATTTGCTCAGATCACAGTGCATTGACTTAGGGCCTGGTATCCCAGCCCATCTCTGTCTGTCTGTCTGTCTGTCTGTCTTAGTCTCTGTCTTTGTCTCTGGATTGATTGTACCTTTCCAAGACAGACACTACATAACTTTTGAGAGGCTTCAGTGCCCGACTCCTCAGGTTCATATCTTGGCTTTACTACTTGGTTAGGACACCTGAGTAATTGATTTTACCTCCATTATTCACAAAATTTATTAACAATAGGATCAACCTTGGGGTTGCTGTAAGGATTGAATAAGTGAATATGTAGAAAGTACTTTGAACCTTTAAGTGACAGAGAAGACAGGATTCCTGAGGTCTCAAATGTTGCTTAGTAACTGAAAGTGGAAGGAAATGCCCCTTGTGGAGTTCAGTGTCAGGCTGCCGCTCTCATCCTGTCTGTGTCTAGCTTCATGTGTAGACCAGCCCAAGCTGGTTACTTCCTCTCTCTTCCTTCTGCAAATAAGGGACAGTCTAGCAGTGAGAACTGCTAGATTTTCAGACGGGTGTATTGAGTGATATTTATCATCAGGTCTCAGTCTCTAGGACTTAATGCTGGTGTGATCAGTTCCTTGTTAGGGTTACAGAAGGGACTCAGACTTTCACAGAACTAACTGGAAGCATGAATCTTAGCCATTGGCCACCATGAACACATAGATAGATGACTATACTAACTGTAACAAATGTCAGCTTTCCCAAGTAGGTCCCCATCCCTGCCATTTGGCCAAGTTCCATCATTGTCTTGTTACTTATTTATTTTCCAATAACTTAGCAGAGATGGCACTGCAATTGAAACTGAGTTTTTAGACCTCAGACCCAAAGTTCAGAAGTCCCAAGTTTGGCCTGGCTACTTCCTCCTATGCCAAATTTAAAAAGACACACGGGGAAAGGCAGAGAAAGGAGATTTATTACATGGCAGCCATGGGAAGACAGCATTTCAACATATCTTCCACTGTCTTCTGGGATACAGACAGTGGCTTTGAATTACACAGGGAGAATTGGGAACTGGAGTGTGAGAAAGGTATGCATGGTTACGTGATCCTAAGTTGAGGGTATGGCCTGGTTGACTCAACTCAATATTTGTCTCTGGAGGAATTCAGGGAAGTTATCACTTTATTACTGGGCTAGAACATGAACAAGGTTGTCTCTAGAGTTTGGGGCTGTTTTCTTTAAAATAAGAGGAGTAGACTGCTTTCTATACAAGATGCTCGTTTGAATATTCTCTTTCTTCCTGCAAACAAGATGATTGCAAAGGGATTACAGCAGAGAATAGCTCAGTTTGAAGAACACAGGGAGAAAGTTGGGGAACTGTTAAATTTCAGTACTCAGAAAAAAGCATCTTTTGTGTTGCTTGTTATATTATGACCCCAGTCTAAAGCTGAGAAAACAGAGGTTCTGAGATGAAAAATCTTTGGATTATTAGATAGATTAGGCGCTCCATTTGCCAGATTCCAATTCCCAGCCACCTTCAGGAATCCTCCCAGTACATGTTTGTTCAAGCACCTCTGGGGATAAGGAGTCCCTTGTCTTTCAAGCCTGTTCATTAATATCCCAAAGAGCTGAAAAGGGAAGAGCCATTTTTATACTAGCTTTATGACTTTGAATTTGGGATCCATTCAGACATGGTTTGGCTTAGAGGAGGATTAAGGAAAGGCAGAGAACAAACCAAAGAGAAATGTCTGTGGGCCTGGCCCTAGGTTCCTGACTGGGACAGAGCTGGGGCTCTATTAAAGGATAGACTCAAAGCAGAAGAACTATTATTCCTCTGTAGTCACCAGTCCATTTACACACAGCTCCTTGGCAGAAGGTGTTTTGGGTGTGGTGAGGTAGAAACACATTGACAAGAAGAGCAAGGCAGGCATCAGTACCTATCATCCTAGCTACTCAGCAGGCTGAGATCTGAAGATCTTAGTTCAAAGCTGGCCTAGGAAGAGACATTCACAAGATTCTTCTCTTCAATTAACCAGCAAAGAGCTGAAAGTGAATCTATGGAAAGCACTCATGCCCTGAGTTCAAGCCGCAGTACCAGCAGACACACATCACACACACATCACACACACACACACACACACACACACACACACACGCAAAATCAGGACTAAAGAGAGAAATGAGCACTAGGAAGATTGGCATTGTTTGGTTTGTTTACCTTGTGATTTTTCAAAACTAACCAACCAACAATAAAATAACAACAATAACAACAAAAATAACCTTATGAATAGTTCTAGAGGCTCATCATTGTGGTGTCATTCAAGGCCCTTGACAACCTAATCACAAGCTAACCCCTCTCAACCACTGCTCCTTCCATATACCGAGTACTGGTTCCAGCTAGAGAATTCTGCAGGTTCCCCTCAATGCTCCAGGCTCACTCCATTCCTCTGTGAATTGCACATGCTATTCTTTTCACTCAGGGCAGGGCACTACCAAGTCACATGTACATGGAAGCAACCATCACCCTCTTTTCTTTTCTGTTCTTTTTTTGGGGTCATATTTTGTTCATTTTTTGTTTTTGTTTTTAAAATTTCATTTTATTGTAAAGATGCTGTACAGGAGGTTACAGTTACATGAATAAGGTAATGAGTATATGTCTTCTTAAGCATTGTTACCCACTCCTTTGTTTTTCTCCTATTATCCCTTCCTTCCCCTCCCCACCTCCCCCACAAAGTTGTAAAGTTCAGTTCCAATGTAGTGTCTTGTGAGTATCATTGTTGCAATGGGTCATCCTGTGTCCTTGTTTCAGTTTGTTATTCAAATGGTTGGAATTATTAGTAAGTTAAGACTTACTAATAATTTCTGCAAAGAGAGAATCTTTCCTGCCTTTTGGGAATGGGATTACAAACCAAAACAGAACCAAACAAACCAAGGAGGATCAAGAATAAAACATGAGAAGGTATTGAATGGTTCCCCAGGCAGGGAAGCAAAAATCCATGAGGATGAATGTGATTGTGGCTTGGAAAGTCTTGTGTTACTTCCAGACTCATTTATGGATAATTATGGGGATGTGTGCCTCTGTGTGAACACTTTGTTTGCTACAAGGGTGCTATGTTACAGTCAACAAGAAGTCTGAGAAGCTTTGATAAGGAAAGCTCATACTTGTTCAGGAAGTTTTCCAGGTGAAGTCTCTCTCGGTATTATTGCATGGACCATCTTTTCATGGGTCTTAATGCATATGGAATGGTATTCATAATTCTATTTTTTCCTAATCTTAGCATGGGAGAAGGTGATGTGATTTGTTTTGCTCAGGAAGTTCTGGTTTGTGTCCATTTGTCCTGACATAGTTACCATTAGTTTTCTCTTATTGCGAAATAACCTAGATTGTAACATGGCATGACCAAACAAAAGCTTATTGAGATGATTGCTTTTAGCATCTTTTTAAAAATTTGTTCTTCTTGTGCCAGTACTGGGGTTGAACTCAAGACCTGGGTGCCATCCACAACTGCACTTCCAGCGTTTTGATGATTAATTGGTGAAAGCAAGGATGCTCTCCTTTTTTGTTCAAAGCTAGTGTTCTACCACTGGAACCACATCTCCACTTCTGGCTTTTTGCTGGTTAACTGGAGATTTTAGACTCTCATGGGGTTTTCTGCTCTAGTGGGCTTCAACCTGCAAACCTCACTTCTCAACCTCTTGAGTAGCTAGGATTACAGGTGTGAGCTGCAAGCACTGGACACGATCTTTCAAACTCCAGTTAATGTTTCATGACCAGACCAAGTTAACAGCTCCTTCTGTGCAGTCCCACATTATTGGGTGCACTCACCTATCCAGTCTTGATCATTCAGATTCTCCTAGGCTTTTTCTCTGATTGGACACTGGTGCCCCTCACGAAGTACCATGTTGTGTTCTGTACATCACCCACAGTGCTGGGTATGGTAGGTTCTTAGCTGCGGATTGTGGAGTAAATTATTTGGCTGGGGGTGAGAGGTGGGGAGAAATCCCTAGAAGGGTTTTATTTTTATTTATTTTATTTCCAGTCTTCAAAAGAATATAAAGCCTTGCAAGAACTTAGGTCTTTATGCCTGATCACTCTAAAGAAGATCTAAAATACCAATACCTTCTAAAGGAAAGCCAAGAAATGTCTAGGAAAGTGACAAGAGGGCCCGAACATGTTTGCTGCTGTTGTGAAAGATTTAAAACTTTATCAAGCTTCTCAGGTGTTTAAATTCAAAATTTCAACAGTAACTCTTGTGTATTCAAAAAAAAAAAAAACTTACTTTTTCTTTCTGCTCCTTTGTAACCTTCTCGAGCAACTCTGCACTTTAACACGTTTTCCTCCCCTTTAATAACTATGTATTGCTTTTTAACTAGAAGATTTTTATGTGTATTAGAAAACACAAATTTTTAAACAAAAAGTTTTCTATGAGCATTTTAAAGTCATTTAGATAAACCCTTTTATATTCCAAACACTATGTTGGGCTTCCAGGGCCAAGTAAACTAAACCAGGAGCCCATGAACTTAAGTGATTCAACAGAAATCTAACAGTCATGAAGTAGCTGAGTAGATGATTGAACCCAGTTCGTTAGGTCCCGGCCTGCTGGTTTGTGCGAAGCATTTTTCGGATTCTTTTGGACAAGGAAAAGGCACTTGAACAGGAGATTCTTTTCTTCTCACTTCTGGAGTTGAAAGGTGAGCTCCATGCCTTTGCTAGGGTTATTTGGCTGAAGTTAAACTATGCCCAGCCCCGACTGTAACGCAGTCAAGGAGGAAATTGTATGTGGATTCATGTTGATAAGCGTCAGAAATGCAGGAGTTCAGATCCTGGTTCCCACTCTCTTAGTTTGCTAAATGATTTTGGTTAAGTTACTTAACTTCCATGAAGCGTTCTTTCTGTCTTTTGCAAATAGAGATAATTACGTTTTTAAATTTTTTTTTAAATCTTTTTAAGCATTGGGGAAATTGAAACAAAATAGCAGATGTAAAGCACTAGTCTTTGAAGTCGTAAACATTCAATAATTTGTAGGCATTTTTATTACAATCATCATCACTACTTTTGTCCCCAGACTGGAACTGAAGCCAAATCATCAATTTTAAATGGTAACAAAAGACAAATTCTTTCACCCTAGCCCAGTGATAGGTTATTTAATGACAGGTATGTTCTAAGAAGTATGTCATGAGAGGAACTGGTTGTTGTGTGAGCATCAGAGAGTAAATGTAATACAACTAAGATAGCTTCAGTGACAGTAGATGATATAACCTATGGGAGCACCACCTTACATGCGGCTCATCATTGACCAAAATGTCATTCAGGGACACACAGATGTCAACACTGCAAGTGACTTGAATGTGGAGAGATCCTCATGACTGAACCCCCTGTCGCCAGGCAATTTCCCTGTTTCCTTGACTTCTGGACACCACTTGTTTTTAAAGTATGCTTTGCAAAGTAGGCTATGTTGGGAGTTTTACTCATCCTGCTTATCAGTATATTCTGAAGCTGGGAAAAATGTCAAATGTCCTGATGTGTCAGCAAAGGGACCACAAAGGAAGATGCTCTTCCTGTTCATTCTCTTAGAATATTGGTTAATAATTCTTTTTTTCTTTAATTTTTAATGATAAATTCCTTCCCCCCTCCTCCTTCTTACCACTGAAGGTAACTAGTTATCACTGAAAAGAAAAAAAATAATCAGAATAGTTTGACTTGTGCCTACTGTCCAGGTCCTGTGTGTAAGGCGTTTAGACATGGAGGCTACTTGAACTGTGGATGGAACTTTCACTCTGACTAGTGTAGTTCAGACCCTTGCTTCTTCAGTTGCTATAGGTTTGATCTTGGGCCACAGTAGCTACTTACCTCTGAATCAGTTTCTTCTTTCATTCCCTGTCTGAGCCATGGAGTCACTGTCCCTGTTCACCAACCTCAGAGCCATTTTATTCTCCTCTTCAACCCTTCACCTCATGTATAAAACAGTCATCCAGTGATGTATGGTTTGATTTCTGTATCTCTGGATACACCGTCATCTCTAATTTATTCCACAAATATCAATGAAAGCCGGTTCTGTCTCCAGCCCTCTGTAGACATAGGGTTTCTGTCTCCAAAGAGCTTCCTGACTGGCCAGGTACACTCATAAACATACAGTTCTCCCTATAGCAAATGAGCATAAAGATAATAAAAGCCTACTTTTATTGTGTCCTTAATCACAGCCAGACTTTGTTTGAAGTACTTTATGTATACCAAATCATTTAATCCATAACCCAAGGGGAGAGGTACTGTTATCTTAATTTACTAGATAAGGAAACTGAGGCATAGACTAACTAAGCCCAAGGCCACACAGCTGGTGAGCCTGGAGGAAGAAAGCAATAGCTTAACATGCCAGCTTTAAACCTGAGTCTATTAACTATTAGGTCTCTATCACTGCAGTAGAGGAAAAGTTTCTAATCAGACTGAAGCCCCTTCCTTGAGTTACTGTCTAAGCCTGAGTAATCTACCAATTTCCCCCAACCCCACTCTGTGTGGACCTTGTCTAGCCTTGGATGGATGGTCCTGCTTCTGCTACTATTTTCTTACCTCCTAGGCCACAGTGAGGTTTCTCATCAACTTCATTATTCTTCTATATGTAATAAGAATATCTTTCTATCATCCTCAGGAAGAAATAAACATCCCTAAGCATGGGTACCAGGTTTCCACAGTGTGTTTTCAGCACTCCCTGCCATATGGTCTGCAGCCATATGGGTCCACTCATGATCCTCCGGTCGCAAGATACTGACCTTTCCCTTGGTTGTGCCCAATTCCACGGTCTCAGAATCTACCAGTCCTTCCATACTCAGCTTCTTTCCCCTACTCCACAGGCATAACAGCTGGCAATAGCATGTCCATTGCATCCAAAATACTTTTATTTTAGCTCTTCTCCTTCTGACTTGAATAAGCTAAGTTTGGAGTCTCTCTCATCCATCACACAATGCATATTTCTTAGCTCCTACCAGGATGGAATGAATGAATGAATAAATGAGTAGATGACGACAGAACCAAGACAAGGTTTTATTTATTTTTACCTGTTGAAAATCACATCACAGTGCTGAGAACATGTAGCATCCAGTTAAATATTGACTCTGCTATTATGGTGCAGACATGGCCCCAACAGAATGATGAAAAGGTGAATAGCAGACATGAAGTCAAGATCATATCCTGAGGAAAATCCTGGATAAGTGTCAAGATTGTATCCTGAGGAAAGCCCTGGATAAATGTCAAGATTGTATCCTGAGGAAAGCCCTGGATAAATGGTTAGAAGACCTGGGATTGCTGTCCAGGACCTATCACCAATTGGATGTGTGACCTTAGGTGAGAGATATTAACCTCCCTGCGTCACCATTTCTGCAATACTGTTGTGCAAAGCCTAAGAGGGCACAGATGCTGAAGAACTGTAAATCAGGAAGGGCGAAGTGAGCTCCAGGTCTTAGTGCCATGATTCCTTGCTCCAATCTCCAAGTAGCCGTCTGAGCCGGGAGAAGTGGGTGCTACTGCAGGCTAAGGGCAAGCCTTTTCTACCCTTTCTTCTTTTCTTGGCCTGAGTCCAGGAATATTTCCATCTGTACCCTGTCTGCAAGCCAGACTCTAAACCTAGGATTTGGAAAAACAGGCAAGTTATGTTCGTCCAGGTGTATCCTGTCTATATACAGAGCTGTAAGGCCAAGTTTGTTCTCAGTGAGCACATATGTGCACCCGTGTATGCGTGAGTGTGCACATTCTCATTACCCAGGCAGGCAGGGTTTCACATAATGAGGGCAGCTGTGGAGCATTGGCAAGCCCTCTAAACTTGGCATCCTTTGGGTCTGAAGTTCACCCTGTCATTTAAATGCTGGGTGACTTTGCTTGTACTCTTCACCTCTTAGAGCCTCTCTCCTCCTATCTAAAGTGAAGCAATGAATTTGCTGTCAATTCATCCTAACAAATCAATGAAAGAAGGACTATAAGTCAGCTATCACAAGGTCTGGTGGGTGGAACATTACTGCACAGATGTTTGTTTTTAACTTTTATCAATGATAACAAACATTGGCTAAGTACTTTCTATGTTCTATTCATACTATTTACCAAGCATTTTACATGTGTTTGGAGTTTTTAAGTTTCGTAACAATCTTAAAAGATAGATTGTGCTATCCCATCTCATAGACTAGGAGATTGACTATGATAGATTAAGCAGCTACCCCAAGATGAGATTAGAACTTGTTAGAGAACCAGGGCTTGGATATGTATTCCTATATTCTGAAATGACACTCTGGGGACTTCCAGTGTAATAATACCTGTTTAAAGCTATCATCACTCTCCTGCTCCTACCCAGAAATTATACTATAGAGCCAATAAGAATTAGGGGAAAATGCAGGAGACTGAAATGAAGGAGGATATAGGTGTAACTCTGATCAAGATGCATTGAATTCATAAACTGCTTGGTTATACGGCACCTCCTTTGTACAAGTACTTAAAGATAATTTTTAAAATAAATAAGTGGAATAGAAAAAAGTGAAAAAAAGAAAAAAGTGAAGAAGGATATATAAGCCTGACTACATAAGTGTTTATATAAACAAGTACACCAAGTATGTTAATTGTAATTTATTTGTAAACAAGAGGAAAAAGAGAAAGATAAACGTAGTAGACTATTTCATGGTTTATAATAATGAATTGGTAAATATTATACAACAACAACAACATCAAAATAAGGATACAGCTGGGTGCTGGTGACTCATACCTGTAATCTTAGCCACTCAGGAAGCTGAGATCTGAGGATTATGGTTCAAAGCCAGCCTGGGCAGGCAAGTCCATGAGACTCTTACTACCAATTAACCACCAGAGAACTGGAAGAGGTGCTGTATCAAAGTGGTAACATGCTAGCTTTGAGCAAAAGAGCTCAGGGATAGTGCCCAGGCCCCGAATTCAAGCCACATATATAATGATATCATCCAAGTGGTAACCACTAGACCACTAAGCTATCCCAAGTAGCAGAAAAACTATAGATACAAACAAAAAATTAGAGTAGTTTTAAGTTAAGCTGGCTTAACTTCTGGTTCCAGCCACAATGCAAAAGAGGGAACCCAATTTATTTTCATACTTGAAGCAAGCAAAAAGACTGAACAAAATAAGATATAATGGTTTCCAAGACACTGGACATCAGGCAATATAAGATAGTGATCTCTGAAAGACAGAAGAAAAATAGGCTAAGACCTAAGCCTGTCCTCAGTTTACACCCTGGTTTCCAGGCTGTAGCCCTAGGCAGGATCCTGGACAGATCCCCAGAAACTCCCTGAGGTTCAGCCAAACAACGCTCAGAGAGATGAACTCTCAGCATTCACAGATCAAAAACCCAGACCAAACAGAGTCACACAGGTGGAAGAATTTGGAGTCCCAAAGAGTTTTTTTTTTAATTTATTTTATTGTAAAGATGCTCCAAAGAGGTTTTTGATCAGAGCACGTGTGAGAAAACTCTACAGCTGGAGGTTGGGGGCCAAAAATTGTTTTAGAAGGAACATACTGAGTTTCACACTTGTAAATCAAAGGGAAATTCTAAACTATTTCTATTGAATGAAAACAAAAATGCCCTATTTGAAATTTATGGTATGGCACTAAAGTTGTGCCAACTCTATAAATCTGTAGCACTGAGCACATATAGAATGTGTATATAGAAAAATCTCAAAGAACTCTCAGACCCCTATGGTGGGAATCTCTATTTTGGAGAATAGTTTGCTTCTTAGGATGAAGAATTTGCACTTACCACATGAATTGTTCCACTTCTGGGTGTTCTCTAAGAGAAAAGGAAGTATGTATCCATATAGAGGCTTACTTATATAGGATGGTTTCTCACAGATTTATTTATAATAACTAAAAGCTGGAAACAACACAGGTGCTCATCAGTAGGAGAATGGATAATGCAATTGTGATATGTCAGTACAATAGAATACTACTAAATAATATAAAGAGAGCCAAGTGCCATGCTAGAAGCAATATAGATGACTCTCAGAATTGTGCCATGAGAAAGAAAGACAAAAAAGAGTACATATATAATTCTATTAAGAGAAAAATCAGGAGAGTGAAAACAACAGCAACTTTGTAGTGATAGAAAACAGATCTGTTGTTGCTGTTGATAAAGATGGAATAGGGAATTGATTATAATGCAATGGATGTTTACTAGTAGTGCACATCTGTAATCCCAGCTACTCAGCAGGCTGAGATCTGAGATTGAAGCAAGCCAGGAAGGAAAGCCCATGATACCCTTATCTCCAGTTAATCATCAAAAAGCTGGAAGTAGAGTTGTGGCTCAAGCGATAGAGTATTAGCCTTGAGTGAAGAAGACTAAGTGATAGTGCTTAGGCCTGAGTTCAAGCCCTAGTACTGACAGAATAAAAAGAAAAAAGGATAGAAGAGAGAGGTTGCAAAAGGCATGAGGGAAACATTAGGAACAATGCAAATGTTGGCTATGTAGATTATATTGATGGCTGAAATACACATTTGCCAAAGCTTAATAAAATGCACATTTTAAATAAGTTCACTTACTTATAAATTAAATGTAATAAAGTTATTATAAAACCTAGTTCTTAAAAATAAAACATTAAAATGTAGAAATATAACAAAATTAGATTATAGAAATAAGAGCCATATTATATATATATATATATATATATATATATATGATATTAGCAAGTATAAACAGGCTTTAATTTACCTATAAAGGGAAACAGACTATCAGACTGGGTCATACAGCAAAACCTAGAATTTTAATATTCTGTTTTCTCTATCTGCTTTTGTCTTCTGATCATCTGGAGGACCTTCTGAAATGAATGATTTCTACCTCCTTCTTCTTAGCTCTTTTTTCCCCAGTGCGTAGATATTGCTTCATCCTTGCTTTGAGCTAAATTGATTGAGGTAAGGAAGTGGCCACTTTTTGCAGAGTTGCATCTGTAACTTTGCTGTTTGGTTCCTAGTTCACGTCAGTCCCTAACGAGGCCTTGTCTCTGGACTAGGGAATCCAGAAATGGAGACAGCTGGAAAAAAGTGATCTCAGAGCCATGTTCTGGGACAGAGATCTTGGATTATGCCCACAGTGTGCTCAGCAAGCTGGTGCTGCCATGGTGGTCAGTACCTTCATAGCCACAGATGGCTGAGGTCCGTAACCTTTAGAAATTACCCCAACCATCTCTGGTTTTCATTGTAAGGCCTCTTGGCTAAGTGTAGTAAGGTATTGGTGATACTTATTACCATGAAAGGATCCTGTTCTGAAGGGCACGAATTCTCAATCTGCCAAGGAATTCCTCAGTCTGACAAGATGCTATGCCTGGCTCTGTTTTTTTTTTTTTTTTTGTTGTTGTTATTTTCTCTTGCTTCTTTTGGTCTATGCCCCCTCCTTGGCATTGCTATTTCTCCATGTATCCAATAAATATTTACCAAGTTCCTACTGTGCGCTCTCTTGGAACTCATCAACCAAGCAGGAGAAAGGGGCAATGCGCAGATCATGGCACCTGCAAAGCTAAGGTGATTCAGCGGCTCATGGTCAATTGAGATCAGGACTGTGGAAAAAGAAACAAGAGGCATTAACAAACACTCTTCACATGGCCACCAAATTGGGACCAAAGAGGACAGGAGCTTCTCTGGGAAAGTAACAGTTGCACTGAGCTTTGGATGAGTGGAAGGAGATGAAGAGGCTGAGCTGAGAGGACAGCAAATACAAACCCCTGAAGCCCAGGAGGTCAGAATGGCTTAGCTCAGAGGCTGAGGGTGAGGGTAGAGAAAAAAAGTGAAGAGGGCGACTACATAGGCCACAGAGGTCACAGGGAGCACACAGTCTGTCCTGCCTGCCCAGGGACACATGGGCAGGATTTATGCAGATGAGCTACATGATCAGATTGATTCAGTGGGATCGTCTGGGCTGCAGGGTAGAGGGCAGATGGACGGAAGCATAGGAGGCAGAAGAAGACCACAGAGTGGGAAGAGGAGACCTGCAGGGGTTCACAGGAACCCTTCCTCCAGCATTCACAGCTCAAACCAATCTTGTAGAATTGGGTTCAGGTGCCAGGTGCTCACACTTATGACCCCAACAACTCAAGAGGCTGAGGTCTGAGAATCATGGTTCAGAGTCAGCCTGGGAAGATAAATCTGAGATACTCTTCTCTCCAGATGAGCAGCAAAACCCCCAAACAAACAAACAAAAATGGACCTGAACTGGGTGCCATTGGCTTATGCCTGTAATCCTAGCCAATCAGTAGGCTGAGATCTAAGAATTATTGTTTGAAGCTAGCCCAGGCAGGAATGTCTGTGAGACTCATCTCCAATTAACAATAATTGGAGATTATTAGAGATGATTATAAACCAGAAGTGGAGCTGTGGTTCAAGCAGTAGGGTGCTAGCCTTGAACATGAAAGCTCAGGGACAGCAGCTGGACCCTGAATTCAAGCCCCAACCTGGCAAATAAACAAAACAAAACAGAATTGGAAGTGTTGCATAAGTGGTAGAATGCCAACAGTAAGTGAGAAAGCTGAATAAGAATAGGAGGCCCTGAGTTCAAGCCCCAATACTGGTGTACACACTCACTCACACACACACACACACACACACACACACGCACACACACACACACACACACACACACACACACACACACACACACACACGAACTGAATTCAAGTCTGGATGTGATCATTCCTGAAAACCAGCAGCATACTTGAGACTAACGAACTCACTACAGTCCAGGGATCCTGGACTGTCAAGCTTATAGATGTGGATGTCTGAAATCACCACAGCTGCACTTCTGTGCAGGGTGAACATTATGTCTCCAGAGGCACCGGAGATTACACAGGACGGCCAAGTAGTAGAGGCTAAAGGTTTGTGGGCTTTTCTGAGGAGCTAGTAAGACTGATTTCTTTTGAATAGTACAGAGCTTCCTCCCTCCCCCCTTTTTTTTATAAAGACATCCATATTTGAGTCACTTGGGAATAAACCTGTTTTCATCAAGAAGATTTCTGTGGGTGCCCGAGTAGGAGTTGGGATGGCTGCTGTCAGAGAACAGGGGGGGAAACATATGGTGGTCTGTTGTGAATGTGATCTGTTTTTTGTGTTGTTGTTAAACTTCCTCTCGTTAGCATTGGGCCCGTTATGTAAGAGCTTGAAGGTCCATATGGTTTGTTGCATAAGACGCCAAAGAAGAACACGATTTTTGGTTGCCCTGCAGCTAGTCCAATTGTGAGTTTGGAAAACATGTGTGACCACAGTGTTACATTTGGGCAATAAAGTTGAATAGTCTGGCTTGAATGCTGATTCTAGCACTGGTTAGCTGTGTGCTCTCAGAAACTGATCTACCTTCTCTGAGATTTAAATTCTGATATTCCATTTCCTTCTATGCCAATGAGCAAAGTAGTATTCATGTGAGTTTGTTCATAGAAGTGCTTGAGAATCCAGAATTGATGCAACTTATGACAGACTTGTAAGGGAATACAGAACTAATAATATGACTTATGATTTACTATTTATAAAAGTTGTGGCACTGTGTATTATTTCACTTAAACTACACAGGGACTTTTTGGAAGTAGCAGTTACCATCTTTATAATTCAGATGAGGAAACAGAGAAGCAAAGTGACAGAGTAGTGTTCCCTCACCTGATAAGGAACCAAAGAGCTAAGACCCTACATAGGTCCTGTCTGATTGCCTGTGGTGCTGACAAAGCACCCCACATACAATATTACATGGGACTGTGTTTTGATTACTATGACCAATAGGCAAGGGAAACAATTTAAAAAACCTCATGGTTCCAGAGGTTTCAATCCATGCTGGCTCTATTGCTGTTGGCCTATGGGAAGGCAGAGCATCATAGGAGAGGAGGATGTGGTAGAGCAAAACCTCTTACTTCATGGTGGCCAGGAAGAGGTGAGAGGAAAGGGAAGAGGACCAGGTATAATCTTCAAAAGCACATGCCCTACTGGCCTACTTCCTCCAGATATGCCCTGCCCCCTAAAGTTTCTGCCCCTTCCTAAAGTACACTGTCATCTGTTGGCCTAAAGTCACACCATCATCTGTCCAACACAGGAGCCTGTGGGGGACATTTCAGAATCAAACTGTAGCAGTGACCCTGCTCTATTCAGTTCCACAAGGGCAAGGCATGTGAGCAGCTTTGTGTACTACTGCATTCCCAACCCTCAGAGTACCCTGGTACAGAGTAGCGATTCAGTAATTACCTTTTAGATTCAAGAAATAGGTTTTGCATCTGTGACGCAGATTGTCAGCTGGAGGTGAACCCGCTTGAGTGGGAATCTCAGCGCAGCCATGTTCTAGCTGTGAACATAGGCAAGTTCCTTGGCTGGTTTGTTTCCCAGCCAGTGTTAGTGCTTGTATATTGAAGTGAAAGCTAATTCCCTCACACTAACTACCCCTTTTCCTGCTGTACTCTCTCTGCCCCAGGCTTAGTCATCATCCCCCCTTCTGCCTAAAACAGAAAAATAAACCCAAACACAAAAGGAGAATGAACTTACCTGTGCTTACCTTACTCTTATAAGCATTGTGAAAAATGGAGCGGGGAAGGTGGCTCAGTGATAGAGTGTTTGTCTTGCATGCATGAGGCCCTGGGTTCAATTCCTCAGCACCACATAAACAGAAAAGGCCAGAAGTGGCGCTGTGGCTCAGGTGGTAGAGTGCTAGCTGAAGTGCTAAAGAATAGCGCTCAGGCCCAGAGTTCAGGCCCCATGACTGACAAAAAAAAATGTGACAAATATTCCTTGGAAATACAAGCATATGCTACAATCGATCTGTTGTCTTTATCAGACACTTTACACCTCAGCAAGTACATTCTTGATTCATGGTGGTTTAACCCATGGCATATTTGCCTACTGCGGAATCACACCCTATAGTTCTCAGACACTACAGGAGCAGTTCTCAGGTGTGGCCCTGACTTGGAAGAAAGGTCATCACTCTGCTTATGAGATAAAGGGATCTTTGGGGTCCCAGGGCTGTCCTAAACTAAACTGATTTTCTCTTATTTTAGACTTGAGCAAGACTTCAGTCTTGCTTCACTGGACGTTAGGTTTTTTCATACTTAAATAAGGAACAAGCAGCACACATTCCTTACAGAACTCTGTGAGGGTGAAATAAAGTCAACGACATAAAATGATGAATAGAGCCAGGCAGATAGTGAGGGCTTGTTGTTAATATTAGTGAAGAACAAACAAATCCTACACATGCCGTCTTTCTTCCTTCTCCTCCCTTAGGCAGGGGGACTGGCGTGGCCCACACGGGGCCCAAAGAGTCTGCAGCCAGACCCAGCCTCCTGGCGTCTTTGCTCCGTGTTCTGGCATGAGGCCCAGGACTAAGGAGTCCCCATTTCTCTCTCCTGTCAACTCAGCAGAACAAGCTGTTTCAAGGCAAGGTAGATCCCCTTGAGAAAATGTTCTCGTACTCCCTGGAGTCTCTTACCCTGCACGTCCCAGTGATTAGCTTGGACAGGGCCTGGCCCCACCCTGCACAACCATTCTTTTCAGTCTGTATCCTTCCTAGTCATAAAAGGTAATGTGTAGTCTGAGCAGTTGTTGTCTTCTAGCACGGCCCCTTTGGGCTGGGTGATGACTTAGAACCAGATTTGTCTCTCTGCACCTCAGTTTCAAGTCCTTTAGCATGGCCTGGCCATGAACTGCCAACTGTATGGAAGGAAAATTAGGAGAGGCTGATAGGGACACTGTGTCCCCTACTCCACTTCCCAGGCCTGCCCCCCAAATATCTGTAGTCTAGACCCCACAAGGAAGCCATGCTGGTCAAGATCAAGGTTGTAAGCTTAAATGCAAGGGGCCTTGGCAGTAGTAGGAACACTGGCTAGTCAGGCCTCCTGCTGCTGTGTTCTTCTCCTCTTCTTCCTTTGGGCATTCCCTCTCAGCCTCCTTTCAGCGTTCCTCTCCCTGTTCATAATTTCTCAAACATCCATTGGCGACCTCCTGCTTCCTCGCTCACATTCTCGAGTTTGACATCACAGTTGGCTACAGGTATTTAACACTTATTACTCAGTTTTTACCTACAAATTTCCTACAGTGCCCAGATCATCTCCCAGCCATAGATCCCTTGACCTGGTTTTCTCCATGGCTCTTTGAACCTAACATACCCCAAATTACAACTGTATATCCCACCTGGTGACTACTCAAGCAGTTTCAAGAAACTGCACCACATTCATCTAATCGATTTTTTCAGGGGAAGTGTCAGCCATGGTTCTAGGTGCAAGAAACAGAACACAACAGACTCTGTTCTCTTCACGCTTACTATCCACAAGATATTCATGGACCTGGGGCCCACCTTACACATGCATCTGGACACCAAGACTTACCAATACTGCTCTGATAATATCACCTGAATTGTTCCCCTTCCTTCCAGGCCATTCCCATTGCTGGGACTTAGTCCAGACAATGGCTTTTCACCTGGTCTACCTCAGCTAGAGCCATTCTTGACTCTTGCTTTTCTCTTTCCTTCCTCCCTTTCTCCCTTCCTTTCTTCCTTTCTTCCTTTTTGAGTCTCACTATGTAACTCAGGCTGGCCTCAAACTCATGACTGCCTCAGCCTCTCCATTACCAAGACGACAGACTCATGTCCAGCCACAGGCTTTCTTTAACAATGCAGATCTAGTTAAGCTACTCCTTTGCTTAAACCCTCCATAGCTTCTTCCCTGCACTGAAGGATGAAGTTCAAGCTGAGTGGATATATATCAGGCAGGCAGGAGTCTATTAGAGAAATAGAACCAATAAGCAATTAAAAGACTGTGTCTATCTTATCTATCCTATCTATCCTATCTATCTATCTATCTATCTATCTATCTATCTATCTATCTATCTATCTATCTATCTATCTATCTATCTATCTATCTATCTACCCATCCATCTGTCTGTCAATCTACTACTCGCTTTTCTAAAAATCAAAGCACTTTCTTCAAGGAACTCGCTTTCCACCACGTGGAATCTGGCTAGGCAAGACTGAAATCAGCATGGCAGGCTGACAAATTGGAGACCTAGAGCTGAAGCTACAGTTTACAGATAGACTATCTTCTCTCTCAGGGACAAGACTTACTGGCCAATTGGATGAGACCCATCAGATGAGTGCAGATAATCAAATTTCCTTAAGAGTCAACACGTAGCAGATGCTCACAGCCAGTTGTCACATCTCCAGGAAGTCTTCGTCGTATCACCTAACTTCTCATTTGACCCCTATAGCCTGGGAGCTAACCAACCCGGCATGTAAAACTAACCACACTGATGTGGCTCTCTGTGATGCAGGCCATAGCTCTCCCTGTCCCTTCTCTTTCTCCCCTCATTCCATACCCTGAGATCAGTCACCCCTGGCACTTTGCTAGCTGGCTCCTTGCCGCCAGCCCTGCCACAGACCTGTAATCTTCCCCACTACTTTCCTAGGTAACTTTTGTCTTAAAAAGTACACAGGTGCTGTCTCCTTGGCGCACCCCTTATCTCCACCCAAGGCTACTCCCATCCCAGATGAAGTGCACTAAGAGTTGGAAACTTGTCCAGGTCAGCCCCTTCTGTTATGTGAACAGCCTAAGACAAGAACTTTTGGTCCTATCACTCTGTGAAGTCCCACATGCCACAAATCCTAATGAGCAATGATCCTATCTCCTGATCTATCAATGCTTCCATTGGAATGAAAGCTCTGTGTGGCTAGAAACCCTGTCTGTCTGGTTCACAGCAGTGTGGTTCAGACGTAACTATACCTGGCACATAGTAGATGTTTAATCAATGTTTATGAAGTGATTGAGTTAATATTTAGCTGAATGCATTCTCAACAGTAATTCCAGTTAAGACCCTCTCAGATTCTAAGTGCTATTTTGAAGCATGGAAATATAAACATCAACAGGGAAAAGATCCTGCTTGCACAAAGCTTCTCCATCCCCAGGAGGAGGCACGATCTGAGTAAACGTATAAATAACATACTTATGGAAACAAAATGTCATGAGACTGACTGACTGACTGACTGACTGACTGAATGAATGAATGTAAAACACATATGCCTTTCTGTCTTCCTCAAGGGGAAGCTACACACTTGGAGAGAGGGGGAGCAGAAGAATGAGTACTAGATTTGAAGTAGGAGCCAGAAAGATGCACAAATAGGTCAATAGTCTAGCCTTTTATTTTTATCGTATTTATTTGTGTCAGTCCTAAGGCTTGAACTCAGGTCCTAGGTGATGTCCCTTAGTATTTACATTCAAGTCTGGTACAGGGCCACTTGAGCAACAACTCAACTTCTAGCTTTTTGGTGGTTAACTGGGGATAAGAGTCTCAAGGACTTTCCTGCCTGAACTGGCTTCAAACTGCAATCCTCACGTCTCAGCTTTCCTGAGAGGCTAGGATTGCAGGTAGGAGCCAACAGTGCCTGGCTGGTCCAGCTTTTTAGTACCTTCTTTCTCTCTGTTGTTGTATGGGGTTGTGGTAGCTGCTTGTTTATCTCACTGGGTTATCATATCACAAGACAGCCACTGTTAAAAGAATTTAATGACTATGAAATTCTGTGCAAATGTGAGGGGTCATTGTTGTTGTTGATGTTGCAATTGTTATAAACAGAACATTTTGGACCTACAAGTCCATTGGATGGTTTAGTTGGAAAGAAGCAAAAACAGAACTTTAGCACAAGACATATGTGGGTTTCGGTTCCATTTTGGTTACTTAATGGTGACTAGATCTTGAGCCTCAGTGTTCTAATCTAAAAAAGTGGGGAGAATATTAATGCCCACCTCATAATGCAAATTTACAGCAGGTAACCCATGTCAAGAGTTTACCATACGATTAAGTTCATACAAAGAGCTCAGCTAATATTAGCTACTAATAGCAGTTCTGTCAATCATGGATGGCTGTTCATAAATGGAGCCATTCATGGCTCCATTTCTCAAGTTTCACATTTCTGCCAGGAAATGTCTCGAGTCTTTATGCACTAACACCTGCAATTATGCAAAACTACAATCAACCTTCATATTCAGGACCCAAACAAATGAGAATTTGCTGCTCAGTTCTCTCTTTCCCAGCTTTTCAAAATATTTTCTGGAACAGAGAGGCGGGGAGCGGGAGAGAGAGATGCACTCTTCATTTGGGTAGAAAAATAAGCATTCCTGGATTTATGGTGATATAACTGAAATGGTTATGCTTTTTTTTTTCATGTAATGCATTTTAGAAGTCCCATAAAGGAGTCCTTGTCAAGAGAAAACACAGCTGGTGCCCAATTAGAGAGGTGATTGAGACTAATTGACTGGCAGAGCTCTTAATTAAGCTGGACCACAAACTGCAGGAGAGATGGGGGCTGGGGAACTCAGGGCCAGGGTAGGGGGCGGGGTGGGCTCTGATATATTCATGTGAAAGCAATGGCTGAGAAGATATTTTCTTCAGGAGACAAGAAGTCGGTCATTTTGATTATGCATAATTTTTCACTTTTAAAAGCTAGCACACCACTGATCTGGCTCACTCTGAACGTCTCTGTCTTTTCTGTTCCTTATGAAGCTCAAACTCTTTGATTTCTATTCAGGTATCAGATTCTATTTTACTGCCACCATTGTTACCTGGAAGGTTCTAGAAGTGGAAGAAAAACATCATTTTTAAGAAGGCCTCCAAGAATCAGTCTGAATTTCAATCTTCAGACAACTACTGCCTTCCTTACCAATAGCCAACTAATATCATCTTTGGCATATTCTTGCCCACTGCTGCCATCTTCTTTCTTTTCTACTATGCCCCTCGGGACTCTTGAATTGTGCCAAATATACTACAGCTACCAGTCGATCACTGAATGGACCTTGAGTGGAATCTGTCTTCCTGTTCTCCGAGGATGCTTCTATTTTGTTTCCAAGTGATATCTAAACCCCAATCCTCCATCATCCCTAACTCTTTGTATCTCTCTCTCTCTTACACACACACACACACACACACACACACACACACACACACACACACACACACACACACACACACACACACACACACACACACACACACCCCTGTTGCAGACATCTAGAAATCACAATTACAAAGTGATGCCGTGTACTGAATAGATGCTGTGTGTGTCTGTACGGTACCATAGCATAGAGCAGAGGTTCTCTAAGTATAGTCGCGGGACCAGCGGAAACTCAAGGATCACCAGGGAACGTCTTAGAAAAGGACATTTTTAGGGCTACCACAGAACAAGTGAGTCAAAATTCTAGGGTAGGGACCCGACATTTTGCTCTCCCTCCCCAGGCAATTCGGATGCTCACTCATGTTGGAAAGCAGTGGAGATGCATTGAAGTGTGGGATCGGGGATTAGAACTCAAATTAGATTAGAACTCAAATCCCAGGTTGCTTCTTTCTATCATCTGAAAGATAGGAATAAAAAAAAATAGTATGTCCTTGTGGGACATCAAGTACTTGACCATGTTAAGTGTTTAAAATGGTGTATGGCATATGCTAGCATCTCATGCACTGGTGTGACCACCATCATCATCATCATTACTATTATCACCGTATGAAAATGAACCCAGTCCTGCCTTGTTGTGACTCTTGTCTCCTGGTTGCTGCCTTCAGTATCTCTAGTGCTTCTCCACCTTTTCCAAGGAGTGTAGCCTTCACAAATGCTTCTCTTGTGGTTTATATTTTATGTTTCACCATTTCCAAATCTTATCTCCTCATAAAATATATATACTGGAAAGCTACAACAAGTTTAACTAGGGGCTTACTATATCCTCCCACAGACCTTTTTTTCTCCCCATGAAGAATAACTTGGCTCCAACTAATGTCTCTTTGACCTCAGCGTCAGGGACCTTTGCCCCCACTTGGGCTACAGCTACCTACACTTAGAGCCACACCTGGCTTTTATCTTGGCTGACTACTGGTCCACCCCTGAAATCTCAAATAGCAGAGTCCCATTCATTGACTCCTGCTTCTTATCATTCCAGAACTCTCACTGGACTGGCTCTTTGACCTCCTCATTCCAGTGTGGACTCATGTTTCCTTTCTTTCTCAGTCTTTTGGACCCTGGCTTCTTAAAATTGCAAATCACCATAGTTCTTCCAGGGGGGTACTCATAGTAAACAGCTAGCAAGAACAAGAAATAAGCTTGTGTGTCTATAAGCCATTTAAGTTTAGCGATCTCTGCAGCATGGTCCTGCTCATCCTGAATACGGCACCTGCTCCCAAGTTGATGCAACATGAACGTAGTTGTATAAATATGTATAGGCCCCAGGGCCTGGGCCCTAGTAATTGTGCCAGGAACATTAGCTGTGAGTCTCATCACCTGAAGATCACAGGAGCCTTTCACTACCTTGTACAGTATCTGCAAATCTCCCTTTTGTGCAAGAGTGATTCCAATACCACCTTCATCTCAAAAAACCCTCAGCTTCCTAGAGAAAAGAGACAATCAATAGGACATTCTGAATAAGTTGTTATCCAGATGTACCTGCAGGTTTCCTTTCAGTCTTCCTGCCTGTTTTAGAAGTAGTTGGGTCCCATCATCTCCCGATAATGGGAATCAGAAGGCAGGAGCAGGAGTCACTTCTAAGACCAGCAGAAGGTGATATTCATTTATTTCTAGTAGGAAAGCATCTGAGGCCCAAAGAAAAAGGTATTCTAAAGATGGACTCCTAAAGAGTCAGGTAGGTCAGACCTATTTTTCTGCCCCAAATAGCCCTCCATGTACCCTCACTCCTTGTGTTCTTAGCCACTAAAACCCACAAAGTAGAAGTGTGGGGCTGACTCAGGCCCTCTGTCACCATCCTGGCCTATCTGGAGGAACACAAGGGGAAAACAGTGAGTCACTAGGGAAAGCCTTCAAAAGGAGACTAGGTAAGGACACAACCCTTCCAGAGCCTTCATCCATCCATCCTCCTGGCCAGATGAGCAGCTGACAGGCAACTTCTCCCACCTGCAGGCGGTTTTGCCTGGAACTCCAGACAGACAGACAGACAGACAGAAGTTGATGTCTCCTCTCTCCAGACAGCATCCTCAGCAGCCGCCTCTGACTCAGCCTCCCCACCCACCTCTGGGTGGGGTAGGCAGGCAGCCCAGTCCCTAGGATCGAAGTGTCAGGGTGGCACCAGGGATAAAAGTTGCAGACATCTGCAGATACCAGACCTTGGCTTTTTGTTCCCCACCCTCTAAACCCTAATTTATCTGTAATGCCCTCTTCCTTGCCTATCAACCAACCCCACATTATTTCAGCATCCCTCACAAACAGCAGTCAGTTACCCCCATGGGAAAGTGTGATGCAGAGTCTTGGAGGTACAGCAAGTCCCTGTTGAAAGGACTAGCACTCACTTTGAGACGAGACAGACGATTCACCCATCCCAGGATGCACCAGGAGTCCTAACCGTGACATCTGCCTCCCTGAACAAGCTACTCCAGACGTGACTGTTAGGCACAAACAGCAGGCCCAGCACCTGGGATCCATCAGGAGGAAGAAAAGGTTCTACAGCATGATACTAATATATTTGCCACTAATGAAGCCATAAAAGATAATGTTCTATGTTTGCTGTCTTGGAGAAGGGAGTTTACAATGGCAAAAGTAAAATCCATATTGCAGCCCAGTCTTACTCTTTGGGCCTCAGTTTTCTTAACTGAAGTGCAGATCTTAATGCTTCACACACTCTGCTTCCTCCAGGCCTCTGTGGGAGTCCTCAAGGTTGCATTTGCGGATGTCTGTTGTTCTCTGCCTGAACTTCCAACTGTGGCTCACAGAGACTGTTCCTTAGACAGGCAGGCTACTGCTCATGTGCTACCGGGCCTTTGCCCAGTTGAGATCCCTTTAGCTCCAAAAGTACCCTTTCCATTTTCAAGCAGATGATCTTTCAGTTACAGTGTGGCTATCTAACTGGTATTGTTCAGGGCAAAGTCAGAATATATGGTCCCCTTGTTCAAACATGGTTAGGAAACTGAGGGTGGCAAAGCAAAGCACTGTAATACATGTAGAACTCTTCTGAGCTCAGGGCTGCACAGGCTTCATACCCTTGAAGTCAGCCCTGTCCACTCCTCTTCCCAGGTCAGCTCAGTGTTCCTACAACTATCCAGTGAGGAAGGTGCTATTATGCTACCCAGTTTTCAGATGGGGAATACTGAGGCTGGACAAGCAGGTGGCAGAACTGATATTTAAAACAGAGTCCAGAACTCATTCTTACCCACCAGGTGGTGGCAGCTGGTAATTGCCTCTCCTCTTAGATCCTGGAGTGCTTTGGTGCTGGCTCTACCACCAGGCTCTGGGCATTTATTCTCTAAGCACCTCTGATCTCCCATGACCCAAGAGGCCTGTGGCTTCTTCCAGCCCAGAATAGCTTTGAGTTTCCCAAGAGACTGTTGAATTGAAACACCTTTCTCCTTGAAAATCTGAGAACTCCCAATTAACTGCTTCACCTTCTCTGTGTCCTCAAGTTCAATCAGTTTGGTCTTAAGGTCTTTTCAGCCCCAGGCCTTACCCCAGTATCAGCATTTTTCTTTATTTTCTGGTTGGCCTCAGTATCCCCCCCACCATCTCTACTTGTATATGACATCCTGTAAGCCTGACCAGGTTATTCCTCCTTAAACTCCTACTGTGGCTCCTCATTACCCCAGTCTCTTAGTCTGACACTCAAAACCTTCCCACCCCTTTCCTGGAATCCTCCCAGATAAGCAGCACTCATTAATTACCATAAACTCCCAGAGTGAGCCATGCTTTCTCCTGCTCTCTGAGTTGTGCACATGATGTGATGTGCTCTCACCTGGAATCTTCTCCAGGAACTCTGAGAAAACACCTCCTAATCAATTAAGATATATTTAGCATCACAAACCACAGGAAGCCTCCCAAATTTTCTTCTTCAGAGGCTGAGGTAAAGACTTCTCTTCTGAGCCTGAGGACTCTGTGAGAGGAATGCCTCCAACACATAACTTTGTTGGTCCCTCTGGGCCAGGATCTTATAAAAGATAGGGGTGGGGACTACTAGCCTCTGGCATTGACAGATCCAAAAGCACATGATGGGTATTTCTGCATAAAAATCTGTAAAGGACGATGCACTCATGTTGTTGATCATGTCTACTTGTCTGACATCAAGGAGTCCATCAACAAATCTTGTATACAAGCGTGTCTCTGTAGCAGGCAGAGAATAAGAATCCAGAATAGAACAGGAAGCCAGATGCTGGTGGTTCACGCCTGTAATCCTAGCTACTGAGGAGGCTGAGATCTGAGGATTGCTGTTCAAAGACAACCTGGGAAAGAAAGTTCATGAGACCCTTATCTCCAATTAACCACCAGAAAAATGGAAGTGGCACTGTGGCTCAAGTGGTAGAGTGCTGGCCTTGAGCTGAAGAGCTCAGGGACAGTGCTCAGGCCCAGAGTTCAAGCCCCATGACCAACACCAACAACAATAAACTCAGAATAGTAACAGGAGTGATGAGGACTGAAGAGGAACAAAACCTGATAGTTTGGAACAGCCTAAGATAAGACTGTCATTACCTGTAGTGGAGACAGATATGTGTACTTAGCAAACAAATCAAATAGATTTAGAAAATGAGACTTTAATTTTCGTAAAAAGAACAGATGGGTGGGCGCCAGTAGTTCATACCTGTAATCCTAGCTACTCCGGAGGCTGAGATCTGAGGATCATAGCTTGAAGCCAGACTGGGCAGAAAAGTCCCCATGAGACTCTTATCTCCAATTAACCACTTAAAAACCAGAAGTGGCACTGTGGCTCAAGTGGTAGAGCGCTAGCCTTGAGCACAGAGAGGCTTGGGGACAACATCCAGGCCCTGAGTTCAAGCCCCATAACCACCACCAACAAAACCCAGATGATATAAAAGCAAAAAAACAAGCAAACAAAAAGCCAAAATGAGAGATGGCTCAGCTATCATTTATAATCTTTATAGTATAAAGATTATTACAACAAAAATGTATGGTATAACTGGATTAGAGACTCTGGTTGTAGGGAAGTACAAAGTAAAACATGCTTAGAAATAGGAAATTAAATATTGGAAGAAGGGTTAGAGGCATGGTTCAAATGGTAGAGTGACTGCATGGCAAGCACAAGGCTCTCAGTTAAACCATTGGTGTCACCAAATACATGTATATACCTATATACACATACACACACATATATGTGTGTCTATATGTATATAGATATATACATATATATATAATTTCTGGTATGTATGTATATATATATATCTCTCAGATTGTGGCTACTTTTGAGTAGTAAAACTTGAGAATAAAGGAAAAATGAGACTGAGAAATTAGCTTTAAAGAACTATCTGGCATTTTGGTTACATATATTATGATATATATATATATATATATATACATATATGTATATATAAGTATATGTATACTAACATACTGAGTTTAAAGGGACACAGGAGTGGAAAAGGCAAGACCCTGTCCAGTCAGTCTGACTAATAGCCCTGAAGCTCTACTTTGGTCAGTTTGTCAGTCCTCCAGTTCCAGGATCCAGGCTGGTCAGCTGTTCTGCTGTCCTCCATGACCCATCCTCACCTTCACCCATTCAGTGTCATCTCTGCCCTACAGGCTAGCCTCTTCCTATGCCTTCTGAGATGCCATATCTCCCTCCTCTAGACTTTTGGTCAAGCCTGTGTCCTGTGTCTTGTTAATGCAAGAGCGTTAACACACTTCTTCCTTGCTTCTGTCTCAGCTCTACCTCTCCTGCTGAGGCTACCAGGTACTACACATATACTTCTTTCTCCAGGGAAGCTCTGCAGACATTTGCTAGAGGCTAAGTGCTATGTTACCTTCTCTGGCCCTATTCACAGATCTGAATAAGGTGATATAAATTCTGTTACAAGGCCACCTTTACAGTATCACAGCAAAAGAGAAAGAATTCTCTTTTTTCTTAACTGGAAAAGAAAACATTTGACCTCCTTGCCAGGGTGTTTGTAAGAGCAGTTGACATCTGTGAGAGATGTCATTTCCAGGCTCTCTTCCTGAGACACACCCCATCTCTCAACGGCAACATAGACTAAAGGCAGCATTTTAAGTTCACAGAATTTCAGACTCTGTCCTTGGGGGTGCATCATCCCATGTAATCCCTGAAGTGGTCAACTAGTTCCCATTTCACACATCAGAAAACTCAGTAAGCTGTGGGTAAATGTTCATGTCTGCCTTCCCCTATCACACTGCAAGAGCACAAGGACAGGGAAACATGAGTACTTATGCTCAGAGCGCATTATGTACTATGCTCAGAGCGCATTATGTACAACAGCCAAGAGGAAGAGACCACACCAGTGTCCAATCAACAGGAATGGATTAGCAAAATGCAGAATAACCATGCAAGGGAATACTGTTTAGCCTCAAAAAGGAAGACAGTTCTGACTCTTGCTGTAACCTGGTTAAACTTGAGGATGCTATATATACTCCATGGATTAATCTAGTTACAGAAGGATAGATAGCATGGTTTTCCACCTTCCCAGAGTAGTCAAAATCATGGAGATAGGAAGTAAAATGGTGGCTGCAAGGGGCTAGACAATAGAGGATAGGAAATTAGTGTGTAATTGATCCAAAATTTCCCTTGTTATCCCAAACTTCTTGTTATAGATGGTCATGATGGAGGTATGACAATGTGAACCACACTTATTGCCACTGAACTATACCCTAGAAATTGTTGAAATGACAAGCTTTGGTTATGGAAAAAAGAATATAAAATATTGGCTCATACCTGTCATATCAGCAATGCAGGAAGTACAAATAGGAGGAGTGAGGTCCAGACCAACTGAGACAAAAAGCAAGATCCTATCTCAAAAATATCCAGAGAAATATGGCTGCAGATGGAAGTATGGCTCAAGTAGTAGAGTACCTCTCTAGCAAGTGTGAAGCCCTAAGTTCAACCTTTTAAGTACTATCAAAACAACAATAACAAAACTCTTTGCCAAACTATTTAGTGACAGAAAACAGAATAAAGGCTGCTAAGGGTTACAGAGAGCAGAGAAGAGTGAGCTATTACTTTGACAGGAACAGTTTTTTGCTGGGAATGATGGAAAAGTTCAGGTACAAATAGTGATGATGGTTTCCCAACATTGTGACGCATCTCTGGGTCAGGGTGAAAGAACATGTGAGTGTGTATTATGTCACTGCCTGGGACACTTTTAGGTGGCTAAAATGATAAGCATTGAGAGTATCTTATCACAAGAAAAAAAGAAAAAACAGGGAAATTCCATGCCCCTTTCATTTTCTTGCACCTGGAATCTCAAATAGGGTATGTGGCATACAGCAGGTACTCAAACGCATTCATTGATCAGAACAGGCTGCTTTCGGAAGGTGACCCATGGAAAGAGGCCTTCAGTCCTCAGCCTGGGAGAGAGCAATGAGAGAGCAAACACATCAGGATTTTGACCTGAATTGGTTCTCTGGCCAGTTTTGGCTTCCCCCTGGCTCAGAAGTTCCAGGGCTATGCAAAACGCCCCCACTATAGGGACATGACTGGAATAACACAGAAAAGACCTGTGCATTGCTAGATCTTCTGTGTACCTGTCACAGTCACTAACAATATCATAATCTCTAACACCACCACAATAACTGACGCGTTTTGAGGCACTTACTCTATATATGAGGTACTGCTTTAAGCATTCTTCACGGTGACTGTGAGATTGTTGCTATCGTAACCCCCCGTTTCTGTGGCAGAGTACGTTGAGACACACAGAGGTTGAGTAATTTGCCAAATGTCACACAGCCCAAATTGCAGGGAACTCCAGACTTGCTCCAGGTGAGCTGATGTGTTTTGCGATAATGGTATTTGTCGCAGTGACCAGGTCTGAGGTCCCAGGCCTTTCTGTACTTTTCCTGAGGCCCTACCCAGGAGGCAAGAAGGCCTTCAAAGGGCAGAAGGAAGGAAGAAGGGAGAAGGGCTTCGGGAGGTCCAAATAGGGGTTGGGTGTGGATCTCATGGGCTTGGTTCAAGGCCTGGGTCGGTGTTTGTTGATTATAGGGACATAGGCAATCCACTCCTCTAATTCTCCCTCTTCTCATCTGCTGTATGACAATAACAGCAATATACTGCGCCTGGAATTTTGTGGGAGATTAAATAAATTAGTAAATATATGCTGTTAGGGAATGTGGTCCTGGGGCCTGGAAAGCGCCCACTCAGTGGGAGTCAGGATTGTCTTCGCCCATTTCCTCGAATGATCTTGGGCAATTTTTCTTCCTCTCAGTGCCCTACTCATCTCAGTTATGAAAGAGAATTACTCAAACCAGCCCCACAGGTTTGTTATGAAGATTAATAAATGAATACTGTGTTTCAAAGACATCTACTTACAATGCTAACTTGTTCTCTAGCAGTATTTAAAGTGGCTAACAATGTAAGAGTGTTTTTTGTTGTTGTTGTTGTTGTTGTTGTTGTTGTTTTTTAAATTTGGAAAGGAAGACCTTGGAGCTTAGAGAAGGTGTAGCAAGGAAAAGAAGAACAAATGAAACCATTTGTTAAATGGCCCAGCTGCCTGGGCCTGGATTAGGGACGCTGAATATTACGCTTCTGGTTATAAGATGTGGTCCTAGTGAACCTGGATGCCTAAGATGTAGTAACTTAGATTTTGAGCATGCTTTGGTGTTGAGAAGGGAAAGGAATGATGAAGGATTTCAAACTGTACTCTCCATGGGGAAGAGAAAGTAGAGGTGAACTTGGCAGGCCACAAGGTCTTTGGATATGCTCAGACTTAATTTACATTACACCAACTGACCTGTAAGTATTCCACTACTAAGTATAAAAAAGAAAAGAAAAGATAGGAGGAGGAGAAGAGAGGAGAGGAGAGGGCGGGAAGGGAAGAAAGGAAAAAAATGCTTATGAGTTCCCTAATTTAACAGAGACTTATACTAAGACCCAGACAGAAAGGGAACTAAATACAAATGGCTTTTATCTCTTACAATATTTTTATTGTCAAGGTGCTGTCCAGAGGGGTTACAGTTACATAAGTATGGTAATAAGTACATATCTTATAAAATTTATTCATAGGAAGGATTCACTAATCATACATTTTTGGGTCAATTTCTCTACATTCATCAAGCATTTACTTAGCACCTACTATGTTCATGCCACTTTGCTAGGAACTAAGATCTGGATGAGGTACATTTCTGCCTCTCAGGAGCTCAATCTAGACATGGAATCACAGACCCAGAGTCCTAGAGTGAAAGAGGCTGCCCAGGTACCAGTGGACAATGGGCAAGTCAGCCCAACTTGGGAGCCTAGAGTAGCTTCATAGAAGAGGGGATGTGTCTGGAAAGGAGAGCAAGCGTTATCAGACCTCCATTGTATTGGGCGGCTCAGCTAGTTCTCATGGTTTCCACTCTCTCCTTGCAGTCCCCATCTTTACTTGCTTCATTGTCTTCTCTTTCAAGCTGGGAGTAATGTGTGAAAGGGAACTTTGTCCATTTGCCCATCCTGTATCTGAAACAAGAGGAGGGAAGAAAGAGGGGGGAAAAAAGAGACAAGTCCAGGCAAAAAAGAATATGTGCAAAAGCTAGAGGTGAGAAGCCATATGGTTCTAAAAAGTTGGGTTGCTCTTGACGGGTCTGGTTTCAGCAGATGACTCGAGTTTGTGAGGTCACACAGTGAATGGCTGGGTGTAATTTTGTGGGAGATGAGAAATTGACTAGCCTGGTTTTAGATTCCTACCTTGCAGCCTGTCACAGTTAGTAAATAAAGGATTGTTAAGCGTCCCTTTTCATGTCAAATCAATGTTTAGAGAACCAAGGAACAAATACATCTGACATGTTGTGACCTCTTCCTGTCCTCTGAGAAGAGGGCTGAGCCTTTCTCTTCACACAGTGCATCCTCTAATCCTCACAGCAGCCTGTGGGGTTGGTTGTCACCACTTCCTCAACCTGGAGGCTCATAGGCATTGTGGGTTTGCCCATGGTTGCTATGACAGTGGCATAGCTCGTGATCACATTCAGGTCTCTGTTACTTTAGAAATGAGTCTCTCACCCACTGTGCTATTATGCTGCTCACAACCAAAATTGAGTGTTTTAAACAGTGCCTTTGGCGCTGATTTTCTCCCCTGATCATGCTGTAGAGATATCATGGGGCTGGGAATGAGGGAAGTAGCCACCCTAGGTCTCCCACTAAGGGCTGTGTGACCATGGATGGAGCAGCCATGATTCTGTGTCCAGGTGTGGGACTAGAGGGCAGGCTGTTGGGCATTCCCACAAGTGGTAGTAAGGGCAGAGCTGAAGATGGGGGTTCAGAGGTGGAAATTGGCATCTCTGCATTTCCAGACACTAGGCTATGGCTCCACTGGCAGGACCTCCCTGGGGAAAATCCACTCAGTGTTTCTTCCCTTCAGCTCTGGGGCTAAGGTCTGCTTCCTAGAAGAGGGGTTTTGATGGGATTCCCTGAACCCCTTGAGGGGTGACCATAGATAGTAATGTCCTTCTGTCTTTCTGTCTTAGTGACTCCTATTATCATAGAAAACAAGAACTCCAACAACTCCAGCCAACGAACGGGCTGGCCTCGAAGATAAATTTACTTAGATTTCTATGCAGAAGACTTGCTCTTCCTGCTGGTTTGGGCCAGGAACTATGCAGAGAAGAAGAGGAAACCTCAGACCAGAACTCTTCCTGGCATGCAGGGCAAAGGTTAAGGCTGCGGGCTGAGCTGTCAGACACCTGTGGGTTCCAGTCCTCACTCCAACACCCACTAGCTGTATGGTCTTGGCTAGGTCATTTGATGACCGAGTGTCAGGTTCCTAATTTGTACAAGATAATGGTCATGACTATGCCTGCCTTGTGAGTCTGTGTGAAGAACAAACATATGTAAAGACATACGTCTGTCCCATAGTAATTATGCAGCAAAATAATATGCTTTTGCTCCACCTGAGGTAACCACTCTGAGGACCTGGTCCCTCCCTCCTGCACCATGTCGAGTTCTTCCAACCTTCCTGAGCAGTAGCCAATTGTATACCCGACTGGGCCCTGGGTACACAAGGATGCTGAAGACATAATGATTACCCTAAGAAGTTTTCAATCTTAGCCAGGTATCAGAAGCTCATACCTGTAAACCTAGCTATTCAAGAGGCTGAGATTTGAGAATCACTTCGAAGCCAGCCTGGGCCTGACAGTCTATCTTATCTCCAATTAACCACAGAAAGAAATCCAGAAAAAAAAATGAAAAAGCCAGCAGTGGCTCAAGTGGTACAGTGATAGCTTTGGGACAGGACAGGACTAAAGGAAAGGGCCCAGACCTTGAGTTCAAGCCCCAGAAACAACAAACACACACATAGATTCTTAGTATCAAATTTCTAAAATCTTTGTTGACTCTCACCCACATACTAATAGTAATGCTGCTGCTGCTGCTGATTGCAAGAATAGTAAACACTTTGTGCCATTACTGGGCCTTAGTTCCATACAGGCGCTGGACACTATTGCGAGTGTCCATAGCAAGCCCTTGGTTTAGGTAGTAATAGTCCCAATGCTGAGGAGCTGAGACTGGATGAATGAGGGCAGTGAGGTGACCTGCCAAAGGTTCTGCAGCTCAGCAGTGGCAGAATTGGGTCCTTCAGGGCCTACGGCAGCCCTGGTCTGTCCAGGCTGCCTTCGTTGAGACAGGTTGATACAGACAGGCTGGCATTTCTGGAGGATCCCATTTAGTTCCCACCCTGATAGGTCTGATCAGACCCATTTCCAAAGGAGGAGAATAAGAGCAGACCCAGTCATTTGCCAAGTGCAGCTCAGCTGGCGAGTGGTAGAGATCAAAGGAGGGGCGGCTCAGAGGCTGCCGCATGGCGAGGAGCCTTCTGCAGAGGCGAAAAATATGTGCAAACAAAACCAACAGCTTTCTTTATGTTCCCCAAAGTTGCTAAAAATGCCTGCGGGTTTGCACACAAGCAGACGTCGCGCACGGCGCTGTGTGGCTTCTGTCTTTTTGGCTCCAGCAAGAGACCTGGCAGGTATTTCTCACATCTTTGTTAAACACACACATCAGACAAGGGAAGGAATTCCAGGGTAGTCCCAGAGTGTGGATTTTTGCCAAGTCTCATTTCATTTGTTGTGAAGTTGGGGAAAGAAAAAGACCAGGAGGGGAGGAGAGGGTAGAAGAGGGGAGGGAAAGGAACAGAACACAGAAGAGGAGGGGAAGAGAGGTGGTAGAAGAGGGGCCAGGAAGGGAGAGAGCAGAGAAGGAGAGGGGGAGGGAGGGGAGGCAAAAGACACATACAGATGAGTCCATGTCTTGAAGTAACTGGTGAGGTGAAAATGAACTCTGTATTTAGCATCAGATAGTCCTGAATCCTAGTTTGAATCATTTTGCTTGCAAGTTCTGTGGCCTTGGCCAGGTTGCGCAGCCTCCCAGCACTGATGTTAGTCTGCTCATCTAGGACATAGGCAGGATAAGATTACCTGCAGAAATGTGAGCTCTCCACAGAGGCGGGGACTTTTGCTTGTGCTGTTTGTCTTCCTTCTAGTGCTTAGTACTTAGGCACACAGTATCTAACACAGAATAAATGGATAGATGGATGAATGGGTGGATAAATGAATAAAATTTCTCTTTTAGTGTTGTCAAAAGTATGAAACAAAGTCATAGCTAGAAAACAGCTTCTGCAAATTGCTACACAAACCTGAAGAATTATGATCAGCACAGAACTTCATCTGGGTCCTTTTAAAGAGATTCAGTCCGTAATTTAAGGAGAATTTCATGAGCTTCATCTGGTCTGGCATTGGGGTCAGAGATAGGGGTTCTGGCTCTTCCCTCTCAGTCCTCAGGAAGATACACAAGCAAAGCATAGCCAAGGTCAGCACAGGTGCTGTGGAAACAGACAGGAGAGAAGGGCTAACCCATACTGTGAAGGAGTGGGCCAGGGAACTTTCTGGAAGAGGTTTTCTGGGACAGTCTCAAATTTCAACCTATCAGACTTTTCCTAGCAAACTTAGGTCCTGGGGCCACTGGGCTCCCACGGTGTCCCCTCTCTTCTGTTCTCAGTTTGTTATTTCTGAACTTCAATGTCTCTCACTTGAGAAATTATAGTTTTCAACTGACTCATTAAAACACTGGGCCAAATCCCAATCACCTTTGGGTGACTTTCCAATCCTCCACGACGGCAACTTCTGCTGATGTTGGTTGGCCCTGGAGAGGTTCTGAGAGTCAGGAAGGCCCTGGAGGGCTGAGGTGATTCCATGGAGGGGTGAGGAGGAGGAAGGGGTGGAGGAGGAAGAGGCATGCAGGTGGACAGGGAAAGCACAGCTGAGCGTATGGGCAGAGCAGAGCTCATGGGGGACAGGGAAGGCCATGTCTTGTGAGGCCGATGTCCATAGCTAAGGTCTGACTTAGAAGGAAAGTTAACCCTGAGAAGGACTTGGGGATGGAAGATGACTTAACAGCCTGGGTGGATTGCTGAGAAAGAAGAGCTCTTGGATTGCTCGTTTCCCTTCTCTATTTCCTTGATCCCACAGCTTCTGAGAGCTGTAAAGGCTTTGGACATTGCACATGGAGAAAAGGCAGCATCTCCCCTCAGTGGGAGCAGAGGAAGAAGCCAGTAGAAATGTATGCACTCGGTCAGGTTGGCTGAGCCCTGACTGTGTGCAGCCCTCCGTGAACAAACCTGTCCAAACACCCTGCTGGCAGGGAGATCACATTCCAAAGAGAGCTCTGCCTGGGAGGGAAGTGGGGGAAATACCCAGTGTGTCCAGATGGGGGTGAGATAGAGGAACACAGAACTGTTTGGTGCGCAGTTAAAGAGGGGTGGGGAGGGAAGGAGGGATCAGCAAGGAAGTCTCTGAGAAGGTGAGCTGGAGCAGAGGCAGGAAGGGAGCGGGGATCTTGTGCCACCTGGTGTAGGGGTGCTGGCAGGTGCTTCTAAGCGGTGGTATGGTGCCTGGTGTGGGGGTACACGGGTATGTGTGGAGGGGGACCAAAAGCAAGCATGGGCCCATGAAGTACAGGGAAGGGAAGGAGCAGCACACCGGACCTCTGGGACCACTGTGGTCTGGGGCATTTATTATCCATTGTGATGAGACTCAGGGCAGGGTTCTGAAGAGAAGAGTGACTTGGTCTGACTCATCTCTTAGCGGGAATTTTTCAGCAGACTGAAGTGAGACGAGCAAAGAGGACAAAAGTAGAAGCAGGTAGAACGCTGTGAGGACAGGGGTGGATGGAGGGCAGAGGTGAGGGCGGTTCCTCTGGGGTGGCTGAGACGGTAAGTTGTGATAAACATCTGAATACACTCTGAGAAAGACCCAGCAGTATTTGCTGACATTTTGGAAAGATGGGTGGAGCAAAGTGGAAAGGGGAGGGGTTATGAAGGACTCTGAGGATTCTGTACCCGAGCCAATGGAAGATGGAGGCAGCATTCACTGAGAAGTCAACAAGAAGAGCAACTGGAGGTGTAGGAGGTAGGATTCAGGAAAGGGATTTTTTTTTTTTTACTACACAAGGTATGAGATGTCTAAAGACATCCATGTGAAGATGCTGAGTCGGTAGAGCAGAGCTGGCTGACAGGCATGAAGATGCCCACAGTGTCTAGTGGTACTCAAAGTCAGGAGTCTGGTGAGATCACAGACAGCAAGAGGCCACATGGGCAAGAAGAGGACTGGGAGCTGAGCCTTGAGCCTCCACTGTTAAGACTTTAGAGTCGTAGGGAGGTAGGTGGCCTGGCCCATGCCTGTAAGCCCAGCTACTGAGTAAGGCAAGATTGAGATGTTGGTGACTTGAGCACAGCTCAAGGAAAAAGTTAATGATGCTTCATCTCAACCAATAAGCTTGGTGTGGTGGCAGGTCAGTGTGTGCCTGTGACTCGCAGCTGTGTGGACAGCCACAGTAGGAAGACTGTGTCCCAGGCTGGCCTGGAGCAAAAATCTATGTCCCTATATGAGTAAATGACTAAAGTGAAAAATGGCTGGGGTATGGCTTAACTGGCAGAGCATTTGCCTACCCATTGCCAAGGTTTTGAGTTCTCACCTTAGTACTGCAAAAGGAAAAAAAAAATAAACAGATCTTGGAAAGATGGGGGGACACCATCAGAGGAGACTAAAAAGAAGCCAAAGAAGTAGGAAGGGGGGCAAAGAGACGGTTGGTTCTAAAATCCAAGTGCAGAAAGAGCTTTGTGGAGGAGGAAGTGAGCATTTGCACCGGTGCTGTGGCCTTGTGGGTTAATGTTAACACGTGACTGCTGGATGCATGGGGAGGAGTCAGTGTTGACTTTAATTATTGCAGTTTGGGATGTGGGAGCAGGGAGAGACCCCTACCAGAGTACAAATCCATGAACAGAAGAAAAAGATTTTGAGCTAGGGCATGTAACTCTTTAGAAGTTTTACTGAAAGAGGTGATAACTGGAAGAAAGCATGGACATAACAGAAGAGGGTGTGTGCTTGCGTACGTGCAGGCAGGCACTCGTGTGTGTGTGTGTATGTGTGTGTGTGTGTGTGTGTGTGTGTGTGAAGTAACACTATGTTTGCATAATGATAGCATTTATCAAGTCTTGGAGATCAACACTGATGACATAGGTAAGAAAGGAGCCAGGCGCTGGTGGCTCACATCTGTAATCCTAGCTACTCAGGAGGCTGAATCTAAGGATCATGGTTCAAAGCCAGCCTGGGCAGGAATGTCTGTGAGACTCTTATCTCCAAGAAACCACCAGAAATCCAGAAGTGGTGCTGTGGCTCAAGTGGTAGAGCTCTAGCCTTGAGCTGAATAGTGCAGGGACGACGCCCAAGCCCAGAGTTCAAACCCCACAACCAACAAAAAAAAAAAAAAAAGAAAGAAAGAAAGAAAGAAAAGAAGAAGAAAAGAAAAGAAAAAAAGGAGAGGCAGGGAGATGTATTCTTGGTGCCCAGGTTAGAGTGGAAGAGCCCACACTTCCACAGTTTGAACTGTGTGTCCTTCTCTGCTCTTAGTAGTTTCCATCTGTTCATTTCAAATTGTCACTGCAGTCCTAGGAGGGAGACAGTGTTGCTGTCCCCATTTTATACAGAGAGGAGCAAGGTGTAGCGATGTTAAAAATTTTGCTCAGAGATAACACAATCAGTAAATGGCATCGCCTGAATGATGACTAATGTCCTCTCTTATCAGTGGACAGATGGACTGGTGAGCCCAGACCTGGGATGTGCTAATTGGTTCCTCCTGAAGGGAACCACTTTTGTTCATCTGCAAAGAACTTTTAGTCATTCTATACTGCATTAGGAGCCAAGGTAGGCTGAGAGTGGAATTTCTATCATGGCCCTGGGTTGTCATTAGGGCTTGGTTCCCCATCTGTTGTCTACTAAGTCTCACAGGGAATTGTAAAGTCATTTCCTCTCTTTCTTTTTAAACACATCCTTGGGATTCTGAGCATCTGGAGGACCACAGTTTCCAGCTTCACTGGAAAGCTGAAGGGAGGGAGAAAGAAAGTAGAGTAGCCACAGATCTTTTCTTGATGCCAGCTAGCTGAGTGTATGACCCAGACGCGTCATCCTGTGGGCCTCAGCTGTAAAATGCAGGAGAGGCTAGGACTGTCTGTCACGTCACGGACGCGCATTCTATCCACATGCCACCACCATGCCCTGCCATGGTGCTAGGGATGTGTCAGCAATGCAAAGGGCCCTAATTTTGTGATGGAAAGAGGAATGGACTGTGATACAAGGACCTTCAAGATGATGTGAGGATTTCTTTTCTTGGGCACTTGTGTGTGTGTATGCATCTGAGGGTTGACCCCAAATTAGAAACTCCTTTGTTCATTTGTTTGTCACTCATTTATTCATTCCTTTGAAAATTTATTTGAAAACTCTCCTACTAGTGGCCTGCCCTTTGAAACAGTAACTTAGTATTTCCTGTTCCCCAAGGATAGAATAAATTGAGGCTGACAACAAGATGATTTTTTAAAAAAGGGCTAGGCGTCAGTTAATTTGTTCAACCAAATTTAAGATCTTATACCAAGTTACAGCCACACAGGTGTGGGGGTGGGGGGGACGCCCAGCAGTAGTCTCTTTCCTTGGTGAATTCTCTGGGGTTCTGTGGGTCTAAAGTGGTCAGAGGTGTGACTGACCTAGAGGGAGAGTACTGGAGTTTGAATAGGTGCTCAACTCCACAGGAGCAGGAGATCTAAGGGAGATTTTGGAATATGCTGTAGCTTCAGTTTTCTCATCTGTCATAAAAAATAAGAAACTTTCTGAGTGTTAGGATAGGCACTATGCTAGTACCATATACATGATCTCATAAGTCCATAGCACATTCTTGAGCTTTCATTTGAAACACATTGTTGGTATCACATTTGCACATTGAACACTCTCTTGTTCCTATAAAGGGACTACTGGGCAGAACTTTTGAACCATCTAATAGAGAGTTCTTCAGGACTATCTGATATATTCTCTCTCTCTGTCTCAGTCTGACTGTCTCTCTGTCTCTTTCTCCCTCTCTCTCAGAAAATAATATTTTATTTGTCCTCACTGATATAGTAAAGGTATTGATTAATATAGTAACTTCTTATATTGGAAAAATTATATATATATATATGTAGCAGACAGTGTAGACATGACTATGAATTAAGCTGGGTGTTGGTCACGTGTATCTGTAATCCTAGCTTCTCATGAGTCTAACCTCTAGATGATTATGGTTTGAAGCCAGTAAGGACAGAAAAGTCCACAAGACTCCAATCTCCAGTTAACCAGGAGATGGGTACTTGAAAGGGGAAAGGGGTGATGAAAGACAAGGTGAGGTAGGGGAGAAGAATTAAATATGCAGCCTACTAAATTAAAGTTAAAAATATGTCCTACTAAATTATGAAAAGTGAGAGAAGGGTTGTGGGGGATGGTTGAGAATGTTGAAAGGGAAGACACTGATCAAGATGTATTGCATTCATAAACTGCTTTGTTAAATGGCAACTCCTTTGTACAACTATTTAAAGATGCTAAAATATATATTTAAAAAGCAGGAAAAAATAAAAAAGCAGGACTGGAGGTATGACTCAAGTGATAAAGAACCAGCCTAGTAAGTGTGAGACCCTAAGGTCAAATCCCAGTACTGTTATGAGTAAAACTGCTAGCTGGACCCCCATCCCCCTAGGACATTAGAGTTTGGGCCACTTATCCATATTTCTTGGGGGGAGGGATGCAATAAAGCCCAGGAAGTCCAAGCTGCTTGTTCAAATGGCTTGATTGCAAATAAACCAGGGGATATTTGTCTGTAGGTGACAAAGAGCAATGTCTGGAGCCATTTTCCATTGTCGTAAGTGGTATGCTTGGGAAAGTAGAGTATGCTACTGGCACTGACAGTGTGGAGGACAGTCCTCACCCAAAACAGTCTCCTAGAACAAAAGATGGTTGGTGAAACTCTGGTCTGGATCTCAAACCTGGACTAAAATCAGGTAAGTACATGGTATCTGCAGCCAGATGACCTGAGATCGAATCCAAGCTCTACTGCTAGCTGGCAAAGTGGACCTATGACTAATGTCTGGCCTCTAGTTTTTCAAGTACAAAGGCTTCATCATACCACTATGGGAAGGCTGTGGTATTTGATAACAGTCTTTCTGCCTGAAAGGCCAAAGGTTAATTGCCATCTTGTTCTCCTGGTCTCTGCTGCTCAGTGGCCTTGGCGTTTTGGTGACATTGATTTATTTCCCAGAGTGTCTGGGAAGGGTATGGTGAAAACCATTCAGGTTGGGGAGAGACAGAAGCATCTGATAGATGAAGCTCTATTCGGTAATGTCTTAGAGTCCACAGACCCATTCTGGTTGCAGTGGGGCTGGGGGATGGGCGGGGCTGGAGGCAGGACCCAGGATACTGTGTGAGCCATCTTGGAAAGGGTTCATTTCAATATGTGCCCAGGAAGAGTCTTCAACGTTCAAACTTCTCCACACCTGTCGTCTCTCTTATTCTACCTCTTGGGAATCTTCCTCACTCTTCTCTCTCCCTTTCCTCCTTCCTTCCAACAAATTACAGACACCATAATACAACCACAACCCAATCCTGCTCATTGTGGGGAAACAGGCATGCAAATAATTACATTCAGGTTTCCCAGATACAGAGAGAGCACTAGGAAGGAAGGGGATATGGCCAGTGCTGAGGCTGGAAGGGAAGTTTGGGAGAAAGTTCTCGGAGATGCTGTCAGATCCCCTCCCCAACACATCTCTAGCTTAGATGACTTGTCACTAGGCTGCCAGTAGATTATAAGGTTGGTATGGTCATGGACTTTTGCTTTGTTTCCCAATGGGACCTCTGGCAACCCTACAGCAGTGCTTGAAACACAGTAGGTACTCAAATAATTGTGAAATAAATCAGAGTGTTTTAAAAGATGACTAAGGATTTGATTTCTTAGATGTGTAAGGAGAGCTCATTCCAAGCACAGGGAACAGAATAAACAAATGTGAAAGAATGAAGAAGTTGTCAGGGATCCAGGAGAAAGAGATGGCTGGAGGAGGAGGTCTGTCTGTCAACTGGGCTGATGGTACCACTTGGATTGATGGGAGAGGATCTGAGTCTGCACTCTTCATCACTAGAAGTCATCCCAGGTTATCTAGGACATTAGAAATTATCACAGGGTTAGAGAACTTCTTGCAGGGACAGTTTAGACTGATCAGAAAGGTTGTCTGAAAAGAGCATGATCATATTTATTCAGTAGTATTTTATTGAGCACCTAGTAAATTCTAGGCTCTGTGCTGGGTTTTATGGTTACTATGTTATGGAGATGAGGGAGGGGAAGGGCAGAAACAATGAGGAAATAGCTCAGTAGACAAACTAATATTACTGAGTGCTTGTTGTATGGCCTAGAGGTAGGAAGGAGGTAGAGGTAGATGCTGCGGAGGGTGGGGGGGGGGGGTGCGGAGGAAGATGGCAAAGAGGACTCTGGAATTCAAGTCATGACAACTGATAAGAGTGCTGAAGTATGGGGCTGAGAAGGTGGCTCAGTGGTAGAGTGCTTGCCTTGCATGCATGAGGCCCTGGGTTCAATTCCTCAGCACCACATAAGCAGAAAAAGCCAGAAGTGGCACTGTGGCTCAAGTGGTAGAGTGCTAGCCTTGAGCTGAAGAGCTGAGGGACAGTGCCGAGGCCCAGAGTTCAACCAAAAAAAAAAAAAAAAAGAGTGCTGGGGTCAACCGCAATGCCAGAGGTCACAAAAAGAAATGAGATTGAAGAAGGACTTCTGTGACCTTGAGCCAATTCTTTCTGCGAGCCTCAGCCATTATTTTTAATATTAATATTACATGATTTTATACCAGGGATGTGCTATGAGGTTTCACATAACTCCATTTTATTTAGTCTTGCAAAGGAGCTACCACCATCCTCTCTTTACCAATAAGGCTCAGAAGTAGAAATGATTTTTCCAAGTTCATGCAACTGGTTATGTGGCAGGTGGGGGGAGGAGGCAGGGGGGAAGGCAGAGTAATCGATCCTGAGATTATTGACTCAGAGCTCTTCTTCCCTCCCTTTCCCTACTCTCTCTTGGTGCTCATCCAGGCTGTCTGGATCGGGGCAAAGGAGCAGGATCCACTGTTGAGGAAAATCTTTATTCTTCTCAAAATGAACTCCCTAGACCTTTTCCTTCATTGAATCTGAAGAAAAGTCAAAGTTAGCCTAGGAGGCTCCTTGCAAGTGTGAGGCCTTAGCTCAGACAAAGCTATGTGGATCTCTCAAGCAGGGAGACCAGCAGGGCACCTCAGGTTTGCTAGTAGGATGGAGTAAGTATTTCATGTGGACCTTGGGTTGGGCCTGGTGCACAGGCAGCAATGAATGTATGAGCCAGTAGAATGAAGCACACAGGTTCTTTGGAGGCTATTTGCTGGCTGAAAACCCAGTTCCATCTCAAGCCCATCTCCAGACTTATTAGCTGTGTAACTTGGCAAGTGTTAACACGTTAGTACTGTAGTTTTCTAATCTAGTAAATGAGTAGAAGAGCGGAACCTTCTGTGTAGGAGATTTGTGGGGACTAAGTGAGTGACAGTAAGACACACAAAACTCTTAAAATATGGTTCTTGGCTTTCCTTCCCCACAAGAGGCCAGTCTCTTGATCTTTGAAGGAATCCTGCCCACATTGTTCTCAGAAGCCAGTGCCTCTGATGAGAAGTTGAGGAGATGTTAGGGAGAAGTTAGGGGAAATCAGGGAGAAGAGGATAGCATGAGAGGAGGTGTTGACTTACTCTTCCCCCAACATTTCACTGAGTATTAATTAGTACCATATAAAGTCAGGCACTGGCTCATGCCTATAATTCTAGCTACTCAGGAGGCTGAGATCTGAGGAACCTGGTTTGAAGCCAGCCTGGGTAGAGAAATCCATGTCTCCAATTAACCACCAAAAATCTAGAAGTAGAGCCATGGCTCAAGGTGTAGAGCACCAGCCTTGCACAAAATTGCTAAGGAAAGCACACTTGACTCTAAATCCAAGCTCCAGTACTAGTATGAAAAATGTACAATAATCAAAATCCATGATGATTAAAAGATGAACACCTCTCCCTCTGAGAGCTTAAGGTAGAACAAACAGGAGAGGGGGAAGGAGGAAACAATATAGTGCATCGGTGAATACCAGGCCTGTGGCCTGTGTGGATGATGGAGAGAAAGGGTTCCTTTTAACCAGGCCTTACCAGGCAGACGGTATGGAGAAAGGGAGGCAGTAGCAGTTAAGAGAACAGCACTTGGAAAGCAACTGAGTAATAGCACACTATTTGCTTTGCACATGGGAAGTTGTGGGTTTTATTATCACAGTGGTGGAAGATGGAGATGATAAAGATGGTGTGGTCCCTGGGAATGATGCTCGCATTGGAGGTAGGGAAGGGAAAAAGGAAGAGAGAGAGGGGAGATGAGGCGGACAATGAGGTAATTAGACTCAGAAAAGGTGCCTGAAGCACAGAGACTTTAAACAGCTTGCAGGAGGCCACACAGCTCGCAGGGGGTGGGGGTAATTTACCTCAAACTTTGGCAGTGCAACCAGTGAGTGGGCGTCCACGCAGATTATGAAGTCAGAAGATTATTTAGCCATTGGGCCATGCTTCCTGTGACCAGAGCAGAATGAGAGAAAGGCTGCATGGTGTGGTCACAGACATCTGCCTCTGAATCCCTCTCTGTCTTTCATCTTTGTGATCCAGGCAAAAATCATGCAGCTTTGGCTTAAAAAAAAAAAGAGTCTGAGACTAGCAGTCTGGTGGCTTGCAGGGTTGGTTAGGAGGCAGTGCAAGAATCTAGCTTCATGTGATGGTCAGCATAAGAGAGCTGTGGTTATTGGTGGTGATAGAGTAGTATTTGGTTCATTCTCTGCTTCATAGGGACTTCAAGGGGTAATAATGTTCATCGGAAGTTGTACGGAAAGTCTGCACACATGGGTTCAGTCTGCTTCTCCATTCCCTCCTTTCTGAGCACCTTGTCCTGTGCAAACAATGAGTCTTTGGCTCTGACTGTGGAATCTGAGGGTCCCTGAAGCATTTCCTGCTGAGTGGAGGAAGCCAGGGACAACTTGTCCACGACGATTGCCAATTATTTTCAGAACGGGGACTGGTGGGCCTGGCTTGGGTCTGATATCAAGCCTTTGTTGGTTTTTCCTCCTCTTCCCTGCCTTCTCCCAGAGTCTGCATGGGAACTCAGTCTCCTGAAAAGCGGGCTTGGTCACAGCTCGTGCCACCTGGTGGTGGCAAGACTCCTGAAGCTCTGAGCCGCAGGCATGGAGGCCACAGGTGGAGATGGGCCGGGACTCAGGCAGTCCACATCAGGGAAGGGAGGCTGGCCTTCTGGAAGATGTAGGGGCTTGGCCTTTTTTTCTGGCCTCCCTTGTGCATCACTGTGATGCCTCATAAATGATCATGCCATCTCCCCCCCAACCATGGCTGCCATTCATGAGATGCTACTGGACAACCCCATCAGGCTAATGAGACAGAGACAGCCTGTCCCATCAGGGAGGCAGTCAAAGCCCAGGGAATGTCTTGATTTGCTCAAGACACCCCTGTTCTGGCTGACACCAAGGCCCACTGCCTTACCTCCCTCTGCCATTCCCAGGGGGCACGTTTGTCCCTCCATTCCTAGTGCATGCTCCTCCCACTTCCATCCCACAGCTCAGACTATTCTTTAAGATTCTGCTCCAAACACCCCCCTCCTTTTTTCCCCTGTCACACAGCCCTTCTGAGCAGCTTCTCTGCCTGTATCGTTAACAAAACCTGCAGTAGCAAATCCCACTTCCCAGTTGTGGAAGAGGACAGGCAGCCTGACACAAAGGGTTGGGACTTACAGGTGCTTACCACCAGCTGATGACTGTGGAAAGTTTTTCTCCTATGTTCCTTCAATGAATTTTCTTTCAGGGCGGTTGAAGTCCCCTCAGTTGCCCATACTGGGACTTGAATTCAGATCCTGAGCTCTGTCTCTAAGGTACTTTTTATTTGTTTGTTTTTGTTGGTTTTTTTCCCCCTCAAGGCTAAGACTTTACCACTTGAGCCACTTTGGCTCTTTAGTAGCTAATTGGATGTAAGAGTCTTTTGGATTTATCTGCCTGGACTGGCTTCAAATGGTGATCCTCAGATCTCAGCCTCCTGAGTAGTTAGGATTATAGGCAAGAGCCACTGGTGCCCTTATTGTTCTATTTTACAAAGAGCAAACTGAGGCATAGGAAACAGAGGCTTAGGAAAGTTAGGCAGCTCACCTAAAATCCTTCAGCCAGAAAATTATTACTCATAGTCCCCAAAGCAGACCTTTCTGAGCCTTAGATGTGTTCTTCACCACTTTCTGAGCCTTAGATGTGTTCTTCACCACTTTCTGAGCCTTAGATGTGTTCTTCACCACTTTCTGAGCCTTAGATGTGTTCTTCACCACTTTCTGAGCCTTAGATGTGTTCTTCACCTCTTAGTTTAGCCCCCGGCTGCCCTGTTCTGGCGCCCCTCACCCAGATGACTTTTTTCCTCCAGGTCTCATCTCGTCAACTCACCTGCCATTCAATCTCTGTGACTTGCTATGCATCTTTATTCCTCAGGATCTTTGCACCTGCTGTTTATTCTGTTTGTGATACCTTGTCTTTGGTGCTGCTCAAAAGCCTACTCAGGTATGGGTTTCTTCTCTGGGGGTCCTAGAGGAGGCTCTGGGCCTTGGCTTCCCTTTGTCTCCATCAAATAGAGGCCTTTCTTGTCTTACTCCTGCAGCATTAGGCATGGTTCATGACTTACGGTTCATGGCTTGAGGTTCTGGGTGGCTGAGCCTGTATAAGGACTAACAATCTTTTCCACATGTCTACCTAGCACCTGTTGGGTGACAGACACCCCAAGTGGGGCTCCAGAGGCACTAGGTCAATGAGACCACAGCCTTTACAGGGCTTTCAGCCTGATATAAGAGGTTGGCTAAGGCCGAGGGAGGCACCTAGGAGGACTGAGGTCTGTAGGAGACAGTATATGGGACTGTGAGTGCTCCCAGGAAGAGCCAGATGTCCAGCAGGGTTTTGTGGAGTGAATGATGCTAACCCAAGGTAGAATTAGTCCAGCTGGGGAAGGATTTAATAGGAAGGCAATGTCCCAGGCAAAGGGAACAGCCTGTGCAAGGGTCCAGGGGCGAGAGAAAGCAAGATGTGCTCAGGATTAGCATGGTTGGAAAGCTGAGGGTACAGGATCAGTGTTGCAAGACTCTTCCGGCCAGGCAAACTCTGACCCTTTGACCATGAAGTGTTACATAAGCCATGGGCAGGACTTCTGCCTCTCTCTCTCTCTCGACTATGTGTCTGTAGGCTCCAGGTGGCTGTGAGGATAGTCTGGCATGGTGGCTAGTAGCCTGCCTTTGCCAGCATCAGTCTTGGGCTTGTCTTCTCTATCTGTTCAGCAGGCCACGCGTCTACTCATTACCATTACGGTGATCCTCATTATTTCTATTATTGGCTTTGAATCATCACTGCCTTCCTTGTGGTAACATCAAAGTGCCTGTTGTCTGTCTAGATCTTGGTCCTGGGGAAGATTGATGAGGTCCAGGAATGCTGAATAACCCTTTTGCCCTCTACAATTGTGTGTGAGCCAAAGTATGAGATGTCTGTGGCCACGTGGACTATTCTGGCAGATGTACTAGACGCAGGATTTGGATGCTATGTGACTGCTCTGGCCTGGCTGAGAGAACTTCCTGACAGCTAGGCTCCGTCTTCCTATTCAGGCCATTCTCTTTCTTGGGGTTGGCCTTTCCCATTCTGTCTGCAGAATGCTGGGAAACTCTGCTATATTTGGTGATTCTTGTGTGTGGTCCTTCCCATTGAATCCACCATCCTACTCTAATTCTGCATTCTAGAAAGCCGCATCACCCAGGCTTTTCATCTTCTGAGTCCTCCTAACTTCTCACTGTCGCCAAAGAAAAGTTTCTGCAGGGGTGAGGAAGAAGGGGAGAAGGGCTGAGGTCTGTCTTCTTCTCCTTCCTGAACTTTCCTGTTGCAGTTCTGCTAAAGCCAATATGGCTGAAGATAGGGAAGATCTCTTCCTTGCTCTAGCGTTTAAGCTTCTCCAAATGCAACCTTTGTTCCCCTTACCTGTAAAGGGAGTAAATGGCTAGTTCACTTACCTTGCTCTTATGCCTAAACACATTGAGTATTTTTCAATGATGCTCTTTTCTATCCTATTTTTCCTGCCACTGCTCCCACTCCCTCCTTGCAGAGAAACTCTGAAGACTGGCTGAGAGAGGCCCTGTTCAGCCAAGAACTGACATGGCTCTGCTCCCCCCACTTGATCTTTGACCTTGGAACCCTCAGTGAGGACAAGCAAAAGTGCCATGTGGGCGTGACTCTCAGAGGGACAGGTACTCCTGCCTGACTGGGATTCAGAAGAAGCCAAGGAGGAGGGCAGGCTTCAGGGCGAAGGGGCAGATTCGGAATCGATTATAAGAACAATGACAAGCCATGGCAAATTTGGCAGTTGGGGAGTGCCATTATCTGATTTGTAATTTTAGGGAGCCGCCTTTATCTTCCCGGAGAAGTACAGGTTCCAGTCATTGAATACAGGGTCAAAGGAGATGTTTAGGATCAAGGCCGGAGTTTCTGTGTGAGGTTATGATGCTACCTCCTTTGCAGATGTCTCCCATCTCTACCGTGAAGCCTGAGTCAACTCTGTTTTGAATTAAATTCTTCCTTCCCTTTGTGTGTACCAAACTTCCTCAGAGCAACTATCCAATCAACCACCCCATGATCTTCTGTTCCTTTACAGGGTGTGTTTTGGGGCCTCAATCCGAACTCCTACCCAAGAACCTAAAAATCACCAAACCCAGGGCCTACCACAGCATTAAACTGATTGGAACTCTTCAGTTCTGATGCAAATGCATTCTCTTGGAAGCCATCACAGAGAATGAGAATAGCTGATTGTAGGAGGTCTCAGATCAGATCAGCTGCACTATCTTGTCGAATGAGGACAGAAAGGGAACAGCTGTCAAACTAGTGCCTCATTCAATCCATACAGGGAAGTGGTCATCTATTGGAGTGTTTATCACTTTTGTTTGTAGCTACTTGGTTTAAACCCCAGGTCCTCTAAGAGGCCCTCCTATGCTTTCCACAGCTTAGACAGGCAAATCTTGCATGTACCTACACAGCCTGTTGTAGTTGCCTATATACAAACACTCATACACAAATGCACACACACACACACACACACACACACACACACACACACACACACACACACACACACACACACACACACACACACACACACACACACACCACCCACAGTTGTCCCAAATCTGCAAATGCTCAGATCTCCTATATAAAATGGTGTAATATTTGCATGTAATTCTGGCACACTCCTTTTATAAATTTGTTTTTTTTTTATTTTTGGAGACAAAGTCTTTCTATGTATCCCAGGTTGGCCTTTAATTCATGATCTGGTCTCTTGCACACTTTAAATCATCCCTAGATTACTTATAATACCTAGTACCATGAAATGACATTGCCTCATCTGTAAGGAAATGGAAAGAACTAGAAAAAAATTATATTAAGCGAAGTAAGTCAGGCCTAAAGAAAGTAGGTTGCAGGTTTCCCTCATTTGAAATATCTAGAGTATATCCATGGTTTTCTTAATAGGGGATCTCAAGAGCCCAATTACTAAGTACATAGGACCATATGTAATGAAGTGTAACAACATGAACTCCAAGAATTGGAAAGAAGAGGTTCTTATTATGTCCTGTATGCAGTTATTTCTATTTTTTTATGTTTTAATTTTCTGTACCTTTTGCTTGTCTGATCCATGGAAGGGAAAGGGAATCACAGAAACATCAGGACACAGGATAAGCTAATGCAATAATGATACTCACGAGACACTATGTTGGGAATGAACTATACAACGTGGGGCGAAGGGAAGCCAGGAAGGGTAAGTGGGAGAAAATGAGGCAGAGGTGTTTAAAAAGCGTTTAAAAAGAAATGTACTCATTACCTTATGTGACTTTAACCCCCTGTTTATCACCTATACAGTAAAGATATAAAAATAAATACTATGGTTATATTAATAGATATTGTTAATAAATCTCTATTGTTCAGGAAAATCACCATAAGAAATACAAAGTAGGTATGTGTTCAGTACTGATGCATGTTTTCCATATATGTTTGAATCCATGCATGTGTGTGTGTGTGTGTGTGTGTGTACCTAAATAACTCTTCCTGGATTCTGCTGGTACTTCAAAGATGACCAAGAGCTCTCTATAACTCTGTGTGTGTGTGTGGGGGGGTGTTAGACACTAGAGGTGGTCTTAGTGGTCCTGAATGGAAAAGACCAATAAATGAAAGCTCCAGAAAAATTGTGACTGACCCTGAGGAAGAACTTTCTAACAGTGAGAATTTCACTATGAGCATCTACAGCCAGGCTGTGGAGGAGCAATGGAGAAAACTACCCATAGGTACCACAGGGAGGAGCAGGTCTTGATCCCTGCTGGTCTTCCAGTTTGGATATTGGAGGCTCCAGTGCAGCAACAAAATGCACCATCTATTTCTAGAGTATTCAGCCTTTCTGGAAGGCAATACCATGTTCTCAGGGGAGGAAAAGAGGCTCAGACAGATGACAGTGAAAATCAGCAGGGCCAGCCGAAGAACGTCAACTGTGTAGGAGACCCTAGAACTCTGTCTAATAATCCAATGCCACTAGTTGCTCACAGGAACTCCATCATATCAGAAGGACAGTGTCCTTCAGTTGTGTTGTTTGTGTGTGCCTCAGTGGCTCCTTCAGTGTTGCTGGAGGGGAAACTTCGTGATGGAAGGTACTCATCAGGGCAGGCTATCAGTGGAGTAGGCCTTGGGCTTCATGGTCTTTAGGGAAACAGAGGCCTAGCCTAGGTCACCGACTATTTCAAGTTTAGGTCTCTTCTGAGCTGATTTTTTCCCCTTAAAGGAATCCCCAGTTTGCCAGCTTGTACGGACTTCTGGACACATTTATGGACTCACGTGGCCTGGGATGGGTTGAGCAGGTGACAGGAAACATGGCAGCGATGGCTGAGAGAGGGTTTCACAAAGATTGTGGCTTCATTTGCAGCTCTGACAGGAGGCTTTATTTATTTATTTATTTATTTTTTAAGACTAAACCAAACCCAAGCAGGCTGCCTGCCAGGAGTCTGTGAAAACAGCCCAGGCCAACATTGGTGTCTGCCAAGAGAGAAATTAAAGGCCTGAAATGGGAGACAAGTCTGCAGAAACCTCCTTGAGTTTGTATTTGCTCTGTTTGTTTGCATACATGTTTGTTTATGTGGATTTTTAATGTACATTTAAAAAAAATCAATGTATTTAGCTGAGACTCTTCTTTTTTTAATGATAGTATACCATTTAATTGTGAAACATTACAGATACAAACAAAATACCATTGTTCTTATTTAACTTTAAAAAATATTTTCAACTCTTGGCCTGGGCACTGTCCCTCAGCTCTTCAGCTTAAGGCTAGTGCTCTACCACTTGAGCCACAGTGCCACTTCTGTTTTTCTGGTGGTTAATTAGAGATAAGAGTCTTATGGACTTTCCTGCCCAGACTGGCTTTAATGGTGATCCTGAGATCTCAACCTCCTAAGTAGCTAAGATTACAGGTGTGAGTCATGGGTACCTGGCTAACTTTAAGAAATCTTAATATTTCATTTTTTTACTTAAAGAAAAATTATTATAAACATAACTAGAGATTTTTAGATACCTATTCCTATTTCATTAACCCCCTTCACTTCCTACATACAACTAACAATCTGAATCGAATTTGTATACTCCAAATACAGTGCCTAAAAAAATATGTACTACTATTCAACTTATCTATGTCTTCATTGAAAGGGCAGTATACAGCTCAAATTATTCTTCAACTTGTATTTTTTATAAAATGAAGCTGAGATGTGTCTTTTAACTGCTCTTTAGGTTCTCTGCATAGTTACTGGAATATGGGAATCGGAAGGCTTCTGATCTTCTTAAAACAATGTAGCTGGGTACTACTGGCTCACTCCTATAATCCTAGCTACTCCAGAGGCTGAGACCTGGAGAATTATGGTTCAAAGCCAGGTGGAACAGTAGACTTCCACTTTCAAAATAATCATCAAAGAACTGGGATGGAGGTGTATCGCAGATCTAGCAGATCAAGCAAGCTGAGCCAAAGTAAAAGGCTCTGAGTTCAAGCTCTGGTTCTGCCAAAACACTGCTTGAGGAAACATATTTAGCTAGTAAGTCAGCAACTATTTCTGAATGGTTTATGAGGTGCTAGGCACTGGGTATACTGAGCCACAGACAGGCTCCCCCGGTCCTGAAGCAGCCCAGCTTCCACCGTGGGGAAAACTCACATTCAGACAGTGAGTGGGGAGAATATTGGGACTCAAGGCCCAGATCCTGTCAGCTTGAAATAGCTGGGACCTAGAGGAAGGGAGACTTCATTCTGGAGGATGAACTAAGTCTTCTTATAAAGACTTAGTGTAGGAAACCAGTTTATACCCTTTGAGCTGCCTTCCCAGACCTGCCATACTGTCATTTCCACACTCTCCTTTGCTCAAGAAAAGTCAGTGGGTGAGCCCCACATCACCACACTAGGAAATAAGCTTGCCTTCTCTAGCATGTCTCGTAAAGATACAGTTCTATGAGAGGGAGAGTTTGAAGAACAAAGAAAGTTACTGGGACCCAGAAGTAGATTTGGCTTAAGTTATTCCACCCACTTCAGAGCTTAGTGAAATCCATTCACCTTTCTGACTCTCACTCTCCCATTCTTATCTCATAGGGTTTTAACAAGAACATTTTTCCACCCTTGGTCATTGAGTACTTGCAAGAAGCCAATTGTTCAGCCAAGCATCTATCTGATGGACTTCTCATCAGAAGATAAGATAGGAATCCATCTCCCACTTCACAGATGAGGAATCAGATTGGCAAAGGTAAGTGACCTGGTGGCTTGTGTTGGGTTTTATGCCAGGCCTGCTCGGCCACCTCTACTGAATTTAGAGTAAATATACTGCTTGGCCAGGAGAGTGCATGTTTCTGGACTAAAGAGTTCAGAAACTCCCAGGACACTGGACTTTTACTTTTCGATGAACTTCACCCAAGGGATAACCAGCTGATGTGACCCATTACCATCAAGTTTCAAAGTTCATTAGTTCATTGTTGCTTGACCGAAAAAACAACATAGTAAGGACTATTATTAGCAGCAACGAGAGGGCAATCACACTGCCTAGTCACAAGTCTTTGGGAGGAAGGACATTTAAAGCAATGCTTGGCTAGTGCTGATGGTGCAACATGTTTGGTGCAGAGGCAAATTTCATAACCACCAGGCCTGTCAGGTGATGCCGAGGTCTTTGCTCCCCAGATCTTTCCAGTTCAGGGTCAGCTGTTCTTCTGACATCTCTGTGAAAAACAGCTGGCAGATTCTCTTTAGCAAGACTTAATTTGTACAGCATGGCAGATACTCATAAGAGGAAGCCTGGATTTGACACACCTGATCTGAATCAGAATTGGTGCCTCTGACAGGCTGGGTGGCCTTGGTTGGTCCCTGGTTGAGCTGTTCCTTCTGACTGTGCACCTTGTAGGTCAGCCCTCTGTCTAAGCGTCACTTCCTTCCGTAACCCTCCCTCGGTGTGATTGAATTCCCTGTTATATCCCCACCCAGCCCGTCATGAGTATCCATGGTGATGCTGAACCTCTTGTACCTCCACCCAGTGGGTGGAGAACGGGCTGTTACGTGTCTGTCTCTAATCTCCGATGAATTAGCCCATAGGGATATGATTTCTAAACAGATCTCTGATTGTAGTATGATTCATCGTAGGCTTGCTCCTTAATTGCCGTGGGGTCTAGAAGCATCTCTTAAGATAGTTGAGTGGGGAGGGGAAATAGGTCGATTGAGTACTTACTAAGTACTCACCATGTATGAGACATCTGTATGCATGACCTTTTACAGGAACCTTCGTGAATTTTACAAACAAGGAAGCTGAGGCTCAGAGAAGTTGAACGGCTTCTCTGCTGCCCCACAGCTCGTAAATTGCCAAGACTGATGCTTGGTCTCCCAATTCAAATCCAAGATCCGAACCAAAGAACTCAGCTTAGATGCCATGTGTCTTGGCTGAAGAGTCATGAATCATACATACCCTCTGGGTATGGTAGCACTGGGATTCCCAACCCAGTCAGTCCCATTCCCAAATTCTAAGCTTTCTGTCTATACTACCTCAGTTTCTTTGTAATAATGTGGGAATCCATTTACCAAAGTCACCTGGAGAGCTAGAAGTTGTAGCAGACCTGGACTGCCTTTCTTGACTTCTAGTTCAGCCTTTGTCTCAGAGGCTATATTCTCTGTCTTCTCCTTACAAGAACACTTGTAAAGGTGTTCAGACAATTGTCTTTGGGCTGCCTCAGGATCTCCAGGAAACGTAAGCTTCTCAAGAAGCTACCGAAGGACCCTAAAAAGCTGCTGTCTCTCCTTAGGGGAGCTGCTCCTGTGTTTAGTCTGGGCTGCCTCTAGGGGTGAGAAGAGAAAACCAAGAGTTGCCTTGGACAACCAGGTACTGACACTTATCTGTCCCTTTCAAGCAAGTGACTCTCATCCATTACATTTAGGGCAATCTGGCATTGTGTTTTCTTTTAGCCAGAAAGGTCTTCATATTCTGGTCATACAAGAATGAAATCCATGGCTTAGGCATTGGAAGAGAAGAAATGATCTACAACTCAAGCTGTCGGAAAAGAATGATTGGGGGGGGGGAATAAGGTAGCTTTTCTGGGACTGCTGAAATCAAGTAGACAGTCTTAGAAATAAAGGTTCTCAGAAATATGCTTTAGTCTGTTTGATTGCTATAACACAAACACTGTGGACAAATGGCATCCAAACGATTGAAATGTGTGGCTCAGAGTTCTTGAGGCTGAGAAGCCCATGGTCAAGATGCCAGCAGATTTTGTATCTCCATGGTTCATAGACAGTGATCCTATGGCTGTGTCTTCACATGTCACAAGGAACAAGAGAGCTTTCCAGAAGGGACGTTTGATATGGGCTCTAATCCCATGTATAAGGGTTCTGCCTTCATAACCTAGTCACTCTCTAATCCGGTCACTTTGGGGGTAAGGTTTTACCAGGGGAACTTTGCTAGACAGAGACGGTTAGATCGTCACAATAGCCCAAGCAGTTGATGGTGAAATCAGCCCTGGGATCCCTTGTGGTTCTTCCTTTCCTCTGCACTACGATATACTGGTGGTCTCATTACAAAAACCTTTGACTTCTTAGGAATCACTAATCACTGTGACTTTAACATGAGATAATGAGAGCCATGCCAGTCCAGAGAAGAGCAGCTAGGAGATCAGGGTGTGGGCATTCCTTCTTACTCCCTCATTTTGTATACAGAGATAGGAGCTCAACACAGAAGTTGTGCTGCACACAAACACATGGGCGTTCCTAGTAGAATGGGAAGAGACACATTCTTTCCAGCCTCCCAGTCAGGGCTTTCATTTCATATTACAATGGCAAGGATGAACTTTGTCATATCATGAAGTTCTGGGTCTCAGAGGCATAAAAGCAAAAGATTATTCTCACTGACAGAGTAGCTCAAGTAGCAAGCAAGAGCAAAACCCTGAATTCAATCCCCATTATCACCAAATGAACAAACCAATCATTCTCCAACCGCTGCAAGTAACAATTTCTTTTTCGCGTATTGTGTCCACTAAGTTCTCTGAGTTCATTCTGGGCCTATGGTCACGCTTGATTCTTTTCACTAAAGACCCAGTTCACCTCAGACGTGTCTCCACAACCATCTCCTCCCCAGAGTGAAGGACCCATCTGAGTGTAGTCCAGGAGAAAGTCACGAGTCCAAGCAGGCACACAGCGTGTGGTTGAGGCCCTGGGACCACTGGAGCAAGCTTTATAAGGACTGCAAGAGCGCCTAGAAATCAAAGCTTAACTAAAGACATTTTTGTTTTCCGTGAGAGGGAAGGGTCCACAAACAATTTGTCCTTTTTACTGGCACCTGAGATGACTTTAGAGGTTGAGTCTCTCACAGCACATTAACAAGCTGTGTTACGTCACAATATAAGGTTGTATTTAAATTAAAAAATCATATTCCAGACCTGGTCATTGGAAGGTAATTGACATTTACAGCAGAGTCCGTTTTGGGGCCTTCTAAACCATCAACATGAGACTCGAATACAACCCCTGTCAAATACTGCTTCAGATGACACCTGCAGGCCACCATAAAAAGTAAGATTACTACCTTATCCACTGCCTCTCTCAACCTTCCCTGACTCACTGCTTACCAACATGCAGTATTGTGGACTAGTCTCTATATTCTACTTACTTCACTGCTGCCAATGTTCTGCCAGTAGCATTATTCCAGTATTTTACTTAACATACTCAGATGCTGTAACTGCATCATCAGTACCAGCCCCTTTAGTTCTCAACACAACTGTCAAGGGAGATTTGCCCTTCAACAAAAATGAGAATGGAAGTTACTTCATGATTCTAGGAGTCTTTCATTTCCTAGTTCTCAAATCTAGCTCACCTTCTGCTCATTCAACATGAATTACACATAAATTACATGAATTGCTTGCTTGAGTCAGTTCTGTGTTCTCAGCACCTCGTTATGATGGGCATATCATAGTGCCCAATAATTACTATAGGAGTAATAAGTGAATGGTTAAACAGAGCTCATTCTATTCAACTTCTTTAACATCTTTCATTCATAGATGGTATACATACACAATCAACTCTCCATTGATCATGTTTATGGATTCCAGGAAGGCTGTGGGACAGATAGAGCATGAAATTCATGCTCTGTAAGGGAAGGGGGTCAAATTCTCACTTATCAGTTTATACATAATGTTACCTGAGATGTGTGAATTTAGAAAATCTAGATAACCTCTCTAAGCCTTGCTTTCTGCATATTCATTCTCTCTCTCTCTCTCTCTCTCTCTCTCTCTCTCTCTCTCTCTCTCTCTCTCTCTCTCTCTCTCTCTCTCTCTCCAGGTTTTCCTATATGGCCAAGGTTGGCCTCGAATTGCAATTCTGCCTCAGCTTCAAGAGCTCTGGGATTTACAAGTATGCATATACACACTCAACTTCAACTTCACATCATCTTTAAAGTGAAAAAAAAGTTTCTCTGTAGGATTTATCTTTTCTTGTTGAAACGTAAATATAGATAAGGAACCATCATTGAGGTGATAGGTAAATACTGTTTTTCTTCTATCTAAACAAGGATGGAGGGCCGGGTGTTGGTGGTTCATGCCTGTAATCCTAGCTACTCAGGAAGCTGAGATCTGAGGATTGTGGTTTCAAAGACAGCCCAGGCAGGAAAGTCTGTGAGAGTCTTATCTCCAATTAACCACCAGAAAATCAGAAGTGGAGTTGTGGCTCAAGCAAGCAGTAGAGTGCTTGCCTTGAACTGAAAGCTGAGGGACAGTGCCCAGGTCCAGAGTTCAAGCACCATGACTGATAAAAAAATGGATGGAGGAAGAGAAGGAAAACATCATCTTCCTTTTCCTCTGCAAGCTTTTATTTTTCTCAGAATGAACATGTTAGTGTCAGAGTTGGGGGAAGTGAAGAAGACTGAGAGATGGAAAATTTTCACTTTTGCCTTCTAACTACCATTAAGACTGGAACCACTTCAGTCAAATCCACCGTGTATTTCTTTTGAATCTCTGTTACAGCCATATTGACGTCACTTACTCTCTTCTGCTACCTTATTAAATTTGGTAGTCTATAACATAAAGCGCTGGCTCTTCAGAAGTGGTTTCCCCTGTGTGATTGAGCAGGCATGAGCATGTCAATCTATCTACCACCAGAAAACCATGTCTGCTTTAAATTAGGGAGAACAAAGTTGCCCATCTGACGTTCGGTTCCCCACTCTCCCTAATTTGTAGGCTGAGCTCTTAAAACTCTAAATATTTGTCTTTGTTTTAAGAACTGTTTTCTTCAAGTCTTACTCAGAGATTGTGCTATGAAAACTGACCAAGAGTCTCAGGTTCAAGGTAAACTGTGCCAGCTGGTAATGGGAACTGTTTTTGCACTCTGGATCTGGTGAGGCCTTTGGCATCAGGTAGCCTTGGAAACTTCCAGATGACCAGAGACAGGGATTCCTCTTTCTATGAAGGGACATTCAAGGCCTACGGAGTCTGTGCCCATGCTTTGTCCTCTGTCTTGGGCCCTTCTGTGCTCACATATGAACAAGTCATGACAGCCATGTGGAATTGTTTCTAAATCTCTGTATATATGGAACCCTTCTTTTAGAGAACCTTTTTCTTACCTACCATGAGCTCAAAGGTCTTCATCATCAGTGTGGATCTTCATTTGGGACAAAACTTTCAAAGGTCTTTGTTCTTTCCTAGGAATTATAACCATTCTGACTTAGGATTTCCAAAAGTTTGTATTTTTCATCTTTGAGCTCTCCAGCAGCACTGGTCTTTTATTTAAATATCTTTGGGTCTTCATGTAGGGCCTTATCAATAGCAACTGTTCTTTGAATAATCGATTTAAGCATATGGTTTTTAGAGAAAACTTTAGATTCCAGTGACCATTGAGGAAAGTCCTCACTAGCAAGAGAAGTAGGATGGGTTGGGTTTAACCTTAGTGGACATTGGTCTGCCCTTTATTCTGCATATGATGAAATGGAGATGCAGGATCCCCTCTGGAGCTGTACGTATTGCTGGTACATGAAATCTCCTGACATCTCTAGCTGTCTCTCATGCACATAAGAAGAGTCTACAGAAAAGACACAGCTGGTGGAATGGAGAGAGCCATCCAAGGATAAGAGACTGGGATTGGGTGGACATCCATGGAGTGTGGTGGCTGTCTTGGCTTCAGGCTGCTTGGTAGACCAGAGGATGCTCACAGCAAGAAAGGCACTGGGAGGGTGATAGAAGAGCCCTGGAATGGGAGGGAGGATGAAGCTCAGGAGTTCTGAGAGATTCACCGGCCTGAGTCAGCATAGGAGCCAGTGGAAGTGCCACAGAACCATCCTGATCAAAGGATATTGGCTGTCCAGCCAGGCATCTGGCCAGACATTAAGAAGAGTAGACTTAAAAAAATACTCTAGTAAGAGGAAGTGGCTTGAACTTCCTCCTTGCAGAAGGATGCTTATTTAAATAGAAATCGGTAGAATTAATTGGTGAGGGAAGCACTTGGAGTCCTGTACTTAAACCTTGAAATCATTTTGCAAAGAAGGAATTGCAGAACTAGATCATTTTTACCAAAACATTCCATCAGGTAGAAGTGATTCAACAAATATATTGGACAATTATCTCAGGCCAACAAATCCTTTTATTCTGGTGGGAATTTGGTCTTTCAGAGGGTGGTGATTTCCTGAAGAACAACAGCCAGGCAGGGTACCCCTGGGATTCATTCCACCAGGCATAGCCTCAGATTTGGGTTCCCAGAGCAAGCTGGTATCCCCAGGACTCAAGAATCTTAACTGTGAGCTGACAGTGACTAGGCCAACCTTCTCCCCTACTTGGTCTGGCTTGGTTTTATATAGCTAACATCCTGCAGCCAACTGTAGACAGCCAGATCATGAGCACTCAAAGGACAGGAGATAGTTTAATTATTTTCCCTCTTTCCAGTAGCAATCCAAAGGCAAGAAGTAATAGCCCCACCCCCAACATATACTAGGATTTCCCCACTTTTTAATTTATTCATTCTCACATCAGACCAGTGGGGAAGATTTTTATCATGCTGGTATATGAGATGGAGAAACAGACTCAAGAATGGATATCTTGGGATGTGTTCTTTGGCCTTTTGAAAATAGAGGTATTTCCTGCATGTGGTGTAGGTGGCATGTTTTATGACACTTCTGTGCAAAGGTAATAAATTCATTTGGGTTTGCAAAGCAGATAAATCTGACTCACCTCCAATTTGCATGAGATTCCATGTCAGTTATATGAGGTGAGGTGGTCCCAAATCCTGGATCTGTCTCTGGTTGTAAAACCAACATGTTCCATTTATAAAAATGACATTAAAATGGACTTCGTCTTCAGAGTTCCTTATTGTAGGCTTCTTCTGAAAGGGACCCTACAAAGATGTTTGTGAAGCAAGATATTAATTAAGAGCGAGGAAAACTGTGGTATTTTAACCTTAATGGATGAAGATTACTTGTCTCCTTTCACTTCTTCATTCCTTCCTGTGGGATAAATCACTGTGGCAATGGTATTATTTATTTATTTATTTTAAAATTTTAAACCCAGGGTCCTGGGCTTGCTGGGCAGGTGCTCTTCTAGTTGAGCCATATGCCTGTCCTTTTTTTCTGTACTTATTTTCAGACAGGTCCCATGCTGTTTGCCCAGTCCTGGAAAAGAGTCATGATCCTTTATCATGATCCTTCTACCTATGGTTCCCTAGTAGCTGGGGCTTTAGGCATGCACGTCTTTATTGAGATGAGAGCCTCACTTTTTTTTAAAGTCCTGCATTGTGGACTTCTTTTCTGCTTGATTTTCTTTTTAGATTTTTAAAACTTTATTGTAAAGATGATAACTCCCTCCTCACAAAGGAGACACCTATGAGGTTTCAAAGGGAAGACCTGAACAGCTTTCCTTGTTTGCCCTGGAACCAAGGTTCTTTCTATGAGGATGTATGGCTTTTTGTTCACTCTTCAGCTTACAATCCTGGCATTGGAGATGCTGGGAATGGAATCAGCTGTGCTTTGCTGGAAAGAGCAGTGATAACAGTTTTGTTGCTCTCTTGGAGGTTCCCTGTCAGGGCCAGCCCAATCCCCTTTTTAATCTGAGTCCCAGACTCAATCTTCCTCCCAAGGAAGTCTGGATCCCTGTTCTAGAGAAGTACAAGAGGGTGTACCAGGACTGCTCTGACAACAGTGTCTTCTCTTCACTTGGGGACTTGGACCAAGCCAACCAAAAATTAACCAGACAACCAAAGGCACCTAAAGGTACCATTACCTGACATGATGCACACTGGGAGCTTTTAAGGGATAGTTGAGGGGAAATCTTGTGGCTTGCTGGAGACACCAGTGTCCAGGGCTTTCCTTGTCACATTGGGGGCTTCTGGAAAGAAAGAACACTTGAGCTAAGCCTCAGAGAACAGAAGGGTTTCTCTTGGGTAACAAGGTTGGGTGGGGTGAAGAGTCTGACAGTACAGCTGCTTTTGTGAACACAGTGTTACAGCCAAGCCACAGGAGAAAGGTCCATAGTGAAACAGCAGGCCTGGGGCATGGGATTGCTTTACTTCTCTTAGATGAAGTTCTCAGCAAAAGTCCCTGATATCCCCTGAAGAGAGAACATCCAGGTTGTGTTCCTGCCCAGAGCTGAGTAAACAGGATTATTAGAACCCACAATGGCCTCTGCTGGGCACACAGGCTGCAGCCAGGCTGGCGCTGTGAGGCAGGACAGCAGGGGAATGACCCAGATTAGAACCTCCCTGGCCTTTGGACTTGGATCCCAAAGGAAACGCCTCTGTTCAATAACCTGTCTCAGGCACTTGGTATCTATGTCTCAGGTCAGAAAATATGGATAGCCTTTGGTCCAACCATTCTACTTGTAGTAGAGCCATAAGAAGAAATTTATACCAGTGTGCTCTGAGAAAATATCTTCTGCTAGTTGGTAATTTTAATTGAACAAACAATAGCTTTGCCATTTAAAAAGAAAGCAGAAATTGTTGTTGATGTCTATGATGACCTATATTCAGGTATAGTCAACAAAATGGTATTGTTAATAGAGAAAACCTAGGGGCAAGTGAAATATCTAATAATGGGAATGAGTTAGGAAACTTGTACTGCATTTCTCTGAGAAGAATATCGGCCATTAATAATCATGTAGTACATAATATTGGTTGATGCGGAATACTTTGTATATTATTCCAAGTGAGGAAAAAGGCTATTGGACAGTAGGTACCATTGGCTGTCAGTTATATAACTATACATTATGATAACATTCATTAAACATTTACTATGTGCCAGACATAGGTCTAAGCACATGAACTATATTAGCACATTTAATCATGATTTAATCATGCAACAAGCTTAGGAGGGAGATTTTTTACAGTAAGGAAATTGGGACACAAAGTAAGAGATACAAAGTTGTATAAGATCACATGGCCATGAGTGGCAGAATCTGTGTGTGAACAAGGCAGTCTGGCTCTATGGCCAAACATAAATCACTAAACTAGCCAGCCTCTCTCTTCCCATGTGGGTGAGCATATGTGTATAACTTTCTCTTTGAGGAATGTCAGCTGTATTTTAAGTAATCCCCTCCTAGAAAAAAGTAAGGCCAAGGTTTCCATGACTGTTGCTGCCACTGTGAACTCTGAAGGACTCTACCTGGAATGAAGAGACCATGCTGTCTTCCCCTGAGCATCCTACCCAGGCAAGAGACAGCAGTGGGCTCTGTTCTCTAGCCGGATAGTGAGCTAGTGCTAGTGCTGTGCAGGATTCAGCAATGAACGAGACATGGGACTGAAGGCAAATTCCTTCCTAAGACTTTCACCCTCATGGGGGAGGCAGGGAGGTAACCAGTAACAAGGAGCCAAGGAAAATATCAGCTGGAGTTGAGTGCTTCGTAGAGAACGGCAGTTGGAATGGTACCATAGGGCGGGACCGTGGGATTAGGAAGGTGACCTTTGAGAGAAGGCATTTTAGCTGGAACTTGACTGATGAGAGAGGGAAAGAGCACAAACCCAGTAAAAAGTGGACATTTGGGAAAACTGGTGAAGGGTACTTAAAAATTATGTAAATTTCATGACATTTCTATTATGCAAGGTTCCTTTAAGTGAAAAGTTAAAAATATATTGAAATAAGTACCTAACAAATGAAAATGGTCACTGTACACCTAGGAAAGCAGAGCTAGGGCTTTCTGGGGAGTGACAGGGGATGGGTGGAGGAGAAGGTGAAGTAGGGAGGAGGAGGCTAGGCCTTTCTTCCACTGAAGTGGGGTGAGGTTGAGGTTGACCCTGTGCAGCTGATGTTCCAATGTCACAGTTCATCCACAGTCCTCTCCTTGTTGTGTCTCATCCTCCCCTGAGTGAGTGAGTGAGGATGAGAATGAGATTTCTTTCTTAGTGATTATTGAAACCAAGGCCAAGCTTGGGGAAGTGATTGCATAAAGACAAATGGCTAGTGAACGGTAGAGTTTGGGCCACAGAAAGATCGTCTGAATCCACTAAACTCAGCAGTCATCAAAGCTGAATCATGAGAGGTATTCCACACTGTTTGCTGCTGCTCTGGGGTAGTACTGATAGTGATCAGCCTGGGAAAAAAATTGAACTGTGGAGGATGCAGGTAAATTCAATTTTAATAGGTTGTTAGAAGTCAGATATGATAACACTCTTTCTTAGAATTTTCAAATGATTTCTGGTGACCTGGGCTACGATGTAACCCCTAGTAGGTACACGGATATGGACTACAGCTTGGATTCTTTTGATGTTATGCTATTGTTCCTTGTTATTATTTTAAAATTACCATTGAGTTGGGCATTGGGTGCTCACTTCTGTGATGCTAGCTACTCAGCAGTCTAAGATTTGAGAATCAATCAAGATTCAAAACCAGCCCAGGCAGACAAATCCAACAGGCTATCATCTCGAATTAACTAGCAAAAAGCCAGAAATGGAGATGTGGGTCAAGTGGAGAATGCTAACACAGAAACAAAAGCCAAGCAAGAACACAAAACCCTGATTTCAAGCCCCAGTAGTAGCAAACACAATAAAATCAGTATTGAAATGTTGACAAGACTACTTGCCTCTGAAGATAGCTGTAAGTGCCAATATCCAAAGAATGCCATGAGCACTAAAGGCTTGGTTGTCAGGACTGCTACTTGGAAGTTAGGGAAGGCTCACTGACTCCAAGCACACAGCAAGGGCTTCAAACTATCTTTGAAGTTTACCTTTCTGACTATCTCATCTTCTGCCAATTTAAAATTCTAAGACATAAAATAAAAAAGGAAGAAGGGTTAACATGTATAGTTGATAATTCCCTAAGGTGCTAGATAAATTTAACATCTGCCCTATCAGCCTTTAGAGATAGCCCTAATGACCCAGTTGTAAGGAGGGGAAACTGAGGCTTATAGCATTCAACAACTGAGTTCCATGCCAACTTCAAGCCCATGCTGTCTGACACCACAGCTTGAACCCTTTCTGGCAGTACGTGGCCAAATCAGCCCTCACTCCTCCCAAAGATGAAAGCTAATCCAACACAGGAACGCAGGAATAAGTTGCCTTGAAATCCACCCTGCTTTTAGGTTCTCACCACCCTCAGTCAAAGATGTGCATGATTTCATTAGGATAGTATTCACACTTGACTTATGTTGGCACACAGAAAGCTATAAATTGTATCCATGGACCCATTGAAGTCTTTTCTCACATGGAGGATGTTTATAGGCACGGGTAGCATGGCCTCTACATGAATGCACTGGTCTTCTCCATGTCAACATCATCATAAATAAATGTATCCAGGATCCCTGCTTGCACTGTTTTCCATAGATACCCGGCAAACCGCTGAGGTTGGTCATTATTACCCAGGAAGAAGTGGAGGCACTCCCTCATGGCCAGACCTTCCACTGACAAAAGACCTTCTTAATTGAAGACATCAAAAGGCACCAGACCCAAGCCGGGTACTGGTGGCTTTTATCTCCAATTAACCACTCAAAAAAAAAAAAAAAAGAAGTAGAGCTGTGGCTTAAAGTGATAGAGTACTAACTCAGAGATCCTCTGCTGCTGGAAAGGCAGGCCCACTCTGGGAACTCAAAACACCATCACTGTCACTGCTCTTTGTAGTTTGCAGAGCTGGTACTCCTTTGTCATGGTGGACACTCACAAGGGCCATAGGTGTTTCCATTTTGCAGATGGAAAGAATGAGGCACAGTACTTAACTTTGGATTTTTCACAGAACTGGGCAGTACACTCTGTCCCTGTCAAGAAGCTAAATGGGGGTTATGCATGACTACTACCACAGCTATCTTGGGGTATCTTGGGGGAAGCCTGACAAGAAATAGCCAGAACACTTAAGAAAGGGCTTAAACTAAATAGGGTTTACAGACACCACTTCAGAGATGTGGACATGGCTAGAGACTAGCACCCAGGAAATTGTTACCAGGGGGAGACATGAACACCTGTCAGGGCTGTTGGCACCTGTTATGTATTGAAGACCCAACCTCCAGTAGCTCAGAATTTGGAGGCAAAGTATTCAAGGAGATGGTTAAGTTAAAATGTGGTTGTAGGGGTCCTATTCCAAGTGGTGCTCTCATCAGAAGAACAGATTTGGATACAGGCATGTAAAAAGAAAAAAAATGAAGATACAGGGAGAAGACTAACCACAAGCCATGGAGAAAGACCCAGGTCACATACTTCCAGCCTCCAGAGCTCTGAGAACATAAACTGTCTACCTAGGCCATGGTTATGGTGCCCCTCTAGCCCACCCTTCACCCTGGGAGAGAAATAGATAGCTCTCTTTTATCATCCATAGTAGATCAAGCTCTGATCTGTAGCCTCCCATGGGCTGAATCCAACTGAAACCCAGGGTTTGTACTTGTGTAAGGTTACAATTAGGATGAGGCCACAGCAAGGGATATACAAATAACATCTATGCAGATTCCTCCACCGCTCCTTTCCCCTCTTCCCCCTCCTTTTTTCTCTCCCCCCCCCCGCCTTAAACAAATATTCATCAAGTATGCACAATGGATCAGGAGTTATCCTGAGTGCTATACATATGAAGATCTAAAAAAGACATGAAGATATAGCATCCACTGCTACCAAGTTGTACACACTGCAGCTCAGAAGGCAGATCCTTGTACATGCTAAATGCCCCTCCTGGCATCAGGTAGGCTGCAGGATGACAGGCGTTCCTTGAATTTAAGAGGAGAGACAGATTATGTGGCCTGGGAGGTGGGTAAAGAGCCTGAAGGAGGAGACACACTCTAGCTGACCCTTGAAGGCTGTGTGAGGGTTTTTCTGGAGAGAGAGAAGGGAGAGATCATGATGGACTTAGAGACCAAGGGACATTCAGAGACCCAGAAATACACAAAGGTGACATCCCTCTGGAAGAAGAGTCTGAGCTAGCTCCAAACCCTGTCATCTTTCCGTTGTCTTGCCTTATGATGCTATTGCCTAGGTTTTAGGTGCTGATTTGTACCTGTATGTAAATGATGCAGTGCTAAACATAAGAAAACAACACCAGGGTCTAGCGATATGAGCTCAAGCTCTGGCATCAGGGCCTGCCCCCAATTTTGGCAACGCATTCAACCCTGCTGAGCCTGATTTTTCTATGCTCAGTCAATCCACCAACACTTCTGTGTATCTCCCTAAACATGTATGTTGCTGGACTTGGGAGCCAATATCGGAGGGAGAGGGAGCCACCATCCTGAGCCCCTCTGTGCATATACAGAGGCTTTACTGTGCTTGAAATGCTCTGGGAACACAGATTTGTTCACTGCCTTCACACTCCCGGGACGTGGAAGGTGCTTGGAGAGAGCAGAAGGAATGCTTGGAAGCTGTTCCTATTATTGGGTGGTAGCTGTGGCTGCTGACATGTTATGTAAGGGTTCTGTCATTTTAGGCATTCTCCTTTCACTCTCTGGTCACCCCTTCCTTCACACCTTGGCTCACACCCTGTCTAGCTCATGCCTCTCTGACTATTTAAATCTAACCTAGCCTTCAAGGTCAAGGTCCAGATGCATCTTCTCCAGGAATCCTGCCCAGTGCACCTCAGAGACAGCACCTCCTCTCAATTTGATCATACATATGGGGGTCAGTAGGCATTTATCCATTACTAAATGAGTTTCGTATTATTATAGGAGTGGTATAGGGCTGTGTGAGATCTTATACAGCTTACATAGACCTTAGAGACCTTATAAAACTATTATTAGGTCTCCATCTTAGCTCCTCTACATGGCAGACCAGAGATCCTTATCTTCCTCACATACTTAGAACAAAGTGACTCTACCTCCAATTGCTTAGACTGAGATACATGTGAGGGTAAAAATACTTTTGAGAGAGTAATATTATCACAATGCTAACAGACTTAAATTAGGATGACACCTAGCAAACTAGGCTGATGATCCTTAAGTGACCCGCTCACCTTCCTAAATTCTAGCCACCCTGAGGTTTTTCAACATCTAGCGAACAACCTGTAGTTAGCCAAACATCCTTGTGTGTTTGGCACCTGAACCTTGAACACTGGTCCCACTCTTGAAATCCTATCCTCCTCATTTGGTCCATTTCATCCTGTAGTCTCAGCCCAAGAGTTGCTTCTGGTGTGAAGTCTTAGATTGCTCTACAGACAAAACTGCTCCTGGTATATTTGGTTTAGCATGTATTAGGTTTAGCACAGGCTGTGGGTATTCATGGGCCCGGTTTTCTTCCACTGGACTCTGAGCTTGTGCAAGCTGTGTCTCTGCCACCACACACACCACCAGTGTGTGTTGGACCCGCAGCAAATGCTAATTGTTTTGTTTGTTATGATTTCACAGGTGACGTGGTTTACCTTCACATGTATGACTCAGGCTTTTCTTTTTGAACTTTGGGGCTGACATCTCGACAAGGGCTAACTTCTCAAACTTGTCACTTTATGAAGATCCAACAGAGCAGCAGCAGTAGCTCCAGCATTTCCAGCAGCTTCACCTGAAAACAAAGGAATGGCCTTGTACAGACTCTAGGGGGGTAAATCCTTACCCCAGAGGTTACATGTATCGCGTAAACACACTCAAAAGCTTTTCAGAGCCAAATGAGGGGGCAGGTGAATGGCAAGAACAAACACTGGGTAAGGTTACAAGTTCCAGCCCATTCCTGATAAATAAATGAGAAAAAGAAGAGATATTTTCGGTACATGTTTTTAAAACTAAATTTAAATGGCATTTTACAAAAGGAAGTTCAAAGAGTAATAGGCAGAAACATAGAATAAAATGGATTTAGCTTTTATTCTCTGTAGTACATTTACTAAACCAGGCATTTTGTTTTAATTTAACTAGCATAATACCACACCAGAGCAGATATCACCATCCAGTTCTGCAGATGAGAAAATTTGGGTTCAGAGAAGTTAAAACACTTTCTCAAGGTCATATAGATTTCAGCAGTGGTCAGAGGCAAGGTACAACAAAATCAGATTTAAACCCAGGGCTATATGGCCTTGATTAATGAGCTATCGGGAGTCTCCCAATGTGGCTTCTTAGAAGTGTCATACTCTTTGAGATGCATCTATTCAGTGATTTTGTTTTCAGAAATTGGTCTCTTGGGCTGGGAAGGTGTCTCAGTGGCAGAGTGCTTGCCTTGCATGCATGAGGCCCTGGGTTCGATTCCTCAGCACCACATAAGCAGAAAAAGCTGGAAGTGGCCCTGTGGCTCAAGTGGTAGAGCGCTAGCCTTGAGCTGAAGAGCTGAGGGACAGCACCCAGACCCCAGTTCAGGCCCCACATCCAGCAAGAAAAGAAAAGAAAAAAAAGAAATTGGTCTCTTTGCTTCATCATCACAGCCTACAGATTCCATAAGGACAAAGGTATTCACAGTACCTCTGCCCACAGGGCTACTCAGGGCTCCTTGGCTTTATGAGGTCAGTCTCCTCCAGTGTGCCCCTTCTCTGAGCTTCCTGAACTCTCAGAGTCTCTTTTCTCTGTTCTGAGCTGTCTGCCTCCTTGGTTTCAGGCTATCAGTGTGATCCCTTGCCAAAATACCCCTTCCTCATCACTGGAGAAGCATTCTGGAGATGTCTCAGTGTCCTAGACCTATCATTGGTCCTGTGGCAGGGGGTGGTTCTCCCATGTCAGTCAATTCCCCACTGGTTCTCAGACTTTAGTCTGGACCACATGCTCTTGACCTCTATCAATGCAAACTCACTAGGTCCCACAGCATCCTCTGGATCTTGTACTTCCCTTGTTGAACCACCAGCAGACCCCTGGTGGACTATGATATGATGTCATCCAATTATTTAGTCTGGTGGCCTAGAAGTGAAGCTGAAGAGGGCTTTGCTATTTCAATGGCTCTTCTGAACTGTCACAAATTGAGGCAAGTGGTTGAGGCCCTTGTATCTTTCACATCAATCCATTAGTGGATAAGGACTGCTCTCAAAGTAAGCATAGCTTCAACCAAGGGTAGTTTTTGGAGAAGTCACCTTGTCAGCTGCCATCACTCTTACCACCAGGGGAAGGCTTTTTGCGGTAACTGGGACTTGAATTCATGCTCTCACTTGGCTTGGGCTTTTTCACTCAGAGCTAATACCCTACCACTTGAGTCATGGCCATATTTTTTTTAATTGCTTAACTGGAGATAAGAATTTCATCAGCTGCCTGAGTTGGCTTTGAACCTTGATCCCCAGATTTCAGCCTCCTGAGTAGCTAGGATTACAGGTGAGTGCCACCAGCACCTGGCTCCAGGGGAAGGATCTTAAATGAGCACATGAGCAGCATATCACAGCATCTACTGTGTGAATGAATGAATGAATATGTCTCTTGTCTTTCAAAGAATCTTCTATAAGGAGCTCTGCTATTCCATGGTCTTTTAAGACCTAGTGATATTGCTTGTCCAGTAATTATGCTTTATACATTAGCATTAAAAGGACCCTTTGAAAATACCACTCTAATTTATGTATTTTCCAGATGAGAAAATAGCAACAACTAAGGTCTCAAATGTTTCAACAGCTTACCTAAGATCCCCCAAATGGGACTAGACAGAGATGGCCTAAGTATTGTATCCGCCTTAGGAACACAGGCTTTAGCACAAAAGGATTTCCTGTTACATAATGGCTGTCTGAAGGTCCAGGGCTAGTGGAAGTCTCCACAGTTATCAGATGCCCTCCATTTTATCACATTACTTCCATCTCTAAGCTAATCTCAAGGCCCTATATAGTAGATTCAGGAAGTACAAATATCAGATTTGGTTCCAGTTGAACAGCAAGGGAAATCAAGTCCCTTTTCCTTGTGAGAACCTTTCCTGCAACCCCACTTGACTTGTCTGGATGGAACTTTGTCCTGTGTTATCTCCGATTGTGAAGAGGCTGAGAAATGTCTTAATTCTAAATGGTATCATCCAAAGCAGAGGCTAGGCATTCTGTATGGCTAACATGGGGTTTGGGCAGGAAATCTGCAATCTCCATCACACATTATGGGACTGCAAGGAAAGTGGGAATTACATCTAGATAGGCTGTAAGACTAGTTGAAAGTACTTACCCTCTAGACTGGTAGTTTTCTGTGTGTGAAATAGACAACACTCTCTATTCTTCTGCATTTATTAAGACTTGCTCTGTGGAAAGGATCTACCATGATGTCAAGTCATGCCCATTCCTTTTACTCCCAGTTACGGGGTAACTTGGTTACAGCTTAATGCCACTAGTCCTTATTGTCCTATTCACAAAAACCTCCAAAGGACAATTCCCCTCTTGTTTGTGAAGAAGAGATTGATCAAGACCTGTGTCTAACATTCTGCCATTTGTGGAGTAGAGTTGTATAGGGGGAGAAAAACAAAGTCTGCCACAAGGCTTTCTACAGGATTCCCCATGGCCTCAGCTGGTGGTAGATAGACACAAAACCCAAACAGCTACCAGAGCATTTTGAGATTAAAACATTTCTCCTGCATTTTCTTCCATTCAGGTGACCAGATTCAAGTTCCAATTCTGGCCACATACACTTCCTGTTAGCTCCTCTCCATACAACACTGCCTCTTGCTTCAGCTTGAGGTATGGTAGTCACCAAAATCTTCCCAGAGGCAGCAGTATTTCAAGGATGAACATGAGCCTTCTAAATTAGGAAGGGACAAAGAGGGGAAAGGTATATTAGAAAAGAGACCAGCAAGTCTAAAGTCTTGGTGGAATGACAAAGTTTAACGTTGGTTGGAAACTGTAAATGGCTTTGTAGCAGTTAGTATGTGGAAGAGAAAATATAGAGGCTTCCATATTGGAAGGGCCATAGGGTCTGGCATTCAAAGTTTCAATACTTTGCCCAAATAGCTCTTTTCATTCATTGTGAAAATCAGTGAGCTCCCCACTAGCTCCACAGCACTCAAATAGTGGTAGGTACTGGGGGAAACAGAACATTAAACTTGTAATTAAAGCTGTGCATTAATCATTGCTAAAACTACTTCCAGTTTTTTGAATTTGTGATTCAAGATGCTACCAGAGCACATTTTTTGGGGGGGGAGGGGGGTCCGGTCATGGGGCCTGAATTCTGGGCCTGGGTGCTGTCCCTCAGCTCTTCAGCTCAAGGCTAGCGCTCTACCACTTGAGCCACAGCGCCACTTCCACCTTTTTTTCTGTTTGCTTATGTGGTACTGAAGAATCAAACCCAGGGCCTCATGCATGCAAGGCAAGCACTCTACCACTGAGCCACCTTCCCAGCCCCATAGAGCACATTTTTCATAGATGTATTTTTCTGAAACATCTGCCTTTAAATTTGCTTCAGTCCCTGATTCTCTTTAAATGGAAAGCACATACAAATAAAAATAAGCAATTCTGAAAACCGACATAGTACTATAAGCCCTTAGTCCGTACCATCTCTTTTTATCCTCACAAGTAATTGTGAGTAAAAACAATTAGCCTATTTTTTAACCAGATATAGAAACTGGCCCAGAGAGGTTAATTAGTGAGCTTAAGGATATATAGTAATAGATCGGGGTGTTGAATCTCAGACTGCCTGTCTCCTCTACCATCTGAAAGGTCCTAACATGTGGTTGAACTTTATTTTTGTCCTTTCCTTCCTTTATATGAAAGCTCTTGCTCTTTTGGGAACCTTCCCTGAAGTCTAACTTTGAACTTGGGACTCTGACCAATGATTCCAAAAGAATCATCTCTAAACTTGCTGAGGTCAGACTCTCCTTCAGAGAATGGGCCTTTGTGTGACAACCTCCTCTTTTACTAGCAAGTTCTCACCTACAGGTAATTTGTAATGTCCCAGTATCACAGAAAGCAAATCCTTGATGGAACCTTTGTCTACACAAGCCAACACCATTACTTAACAAATGCCCAAGAGGGGCTGGGAAGGTGGCTCAGTGGTAGAGCGCTTGCCTTGCATGCCTGAGACCCTGGGTTCGATTCCTCAGCACCACATAAGCAAAAAGCCGGAAGTGGTGCTGTGGCTCAAGTGGTAGAGCACTAGCCTTGAGCTGAAGAGCTGAGGGACAATGCCCAGGCCCAGAGTTCAGGCCCCACGACCGGACCCAAAAAAAAAAAAAAACAAAAAAAACAAATGCCCAAGAGTGGCGCATGCTGTCAATCAGGCAGTGAGCAGAATTAATGTAATTTCCTAAGAAGGCTATGTGTGGATTTGCCATCCCCCTTCTCCTAATGGGTTTTTGGCACCAGGAAGAGATTCAGTAAGTCAGGCATGAGCCTAGACATGCACCTGATGGTAGGGCTGCTGTACTCTCTCAGACACGGGCGCGTAAACTTGAGAGAGAGTGGGAGAGGACCATCAGTGTTTTGCTGACTTGGGAACCCTCAGCAGTGACTCAGGATGCTCTTGGAGCACAGTTTTTTATAGATGTATTTTTCTGACAACATCTGGTTCTGAATTTCCATGTGTTTTCCTGATAGTCTCTTCAAGTAGAAAACACACAAGAATAATAATGAGCAATTCTGAACACCTACTTGGTACTGAAGAGCCATTTTTAGTACCAGCTGTCCTTCCCAGAAAGCTCTAGAGTGAAGGAATGTGTATGATTGTGTAGCATGGCAGAGGATTATCTGTTTCCAGGAGGACAGAGCTTATAGCCTGTCACATGCAATCTTATTATGCAGAGAAGGAAACACAGGTTCAGGGAGGGGAGGGGAGCTGCTCAAGATTATAAAGCCAGGAAGTGACTGAGCTTGGTTTCACACCTAGTACTCATGAACCAAGAAGGGCTGTGAGTCAAGAATGAGCCCACCAAACATTTGGACTCAACTTATGTTTCTGTTCCTTTCTAGCTGTGTGTCTAGCAAGTTGTTCAACATCTCTGAACATCAATGGGAGAATTAAATGGGACTCATAAAGGTGCTCTGTCTGCTACACAATACTTGTCAGTTTCTATGCCAGAGCCTCCTGCACTGTCTCAAAACCTAGGAAAGATCACCTTGAAGGAGAGTAGAGAAGGAGTAGCCACTGTTTCTTATAAATGCAAAGGAGTGGAGAAAGCAAGGTTTTTATGATGCCTAGCATGGAGTTCTGGGGAGACAGGGCAAACTACCTGGGCATCCCAGGAGTGAGCAGAGGAATCAATAAGCCAGAAGAACCAGGGCCCTGCAGGCTATCTTGGTGTTGCTTTTTGTAATGTAAAGTCAAGTAGATTATATTTTGTCTTCTGGGAGGGGAAAGCACTACGTGTTTTAGCCCAGGAGAACTAGACCTGTGTCCTTCAGTGCCCTCTTGAAGGAACATGTGTCTGAGGGTGAACATGAGGAGCTCTTAAGAAATAAATTAAATTGTCTGGGATCCCATTATGGAGAGGATGAGCCCAGGTATGGCAGCTAATGATGGCAGAGGTGAGAGGAAAAAATCAACAGGGTTTGGAAACTAATGTAAAGGACACAGAAGGAAGAAGCATTTACAAAGTTTACCTTTTCTACCATCAGAACTTGGAAAGTTATATGGACTGAAGTCATTATAAACAAAACAAGAAGAAAGATAAGAGATGGATGAAGAGTATTTGCCACATCCTTGTAAGATTTTGCCATGTCTTACATTTATAAGATTTCTTTTTGGTGAAATTTTAACTCAGGACCTTGTGCTTATTAGGCAGGTACTTTAACCACTAGAGCTGCACCTCTACCACGTCTTTGGTTTTACGAGTTTTTAGGTTGGGTCTCTTGCTTTTGCCTAGAGCTGGCCTTGGATTGTGTTCCTCATATCTATTCCTCATAGGGTAACTAGGACCACAGACATAGACTACTGTGCCTGAATTGCTGGTTGAAAAGATGTCTTGGTAACTTTTTGCCTGGACTGGCCTCAAATTTCCTATCTCTGCCTCCCAAGTAGTTGAGATTACAAGTCTAAACCACCATATCTGATTCCTAGAAAAGATTTATTTTAATCTAACAAAAAGGAATACATATAAATAAATCATAGAAGAGAAAATATAAATGGGTAACAATTTTTTGAAGAAGTGTTCCATCTTATAAGTAATCAAAGGAAGTTATTAAAGCATCAAATCACTATTTCAGATATACCATATTGGTAAAACCTTGGGGTTCTTAGAATACAGAAAGCTGGAGAGCCTATGAAATAACAAGAAGGCTAATATATTTCCAGGTTAAATCTGACTGGTTACCACCACTCTGAAGACTATCTTTAACTGACTGGTGAACTTGGTAGTGAATATTTCTCACATCTCAGCAACTTCACATTCAAGAATACATTATTGGAAAGCTGAACACACATTCACAGAGAACGTAGAAACAGTACTCATACCTCTGGGTAGAGAAAGGAATCACAGCCTGTCCTTGCAATGGAATATCATATAACAGTGAAGTATGACTGAAACTCTACGGAGTGCACACCTACCTCTTTTACCACGTGCAACTGCAAATTCTAGAGAGAATGCACAAAGCATTATCTGAGCACATGGAGAAGTTAACAGTAGCAGAGGAGAGAGAGGGAGGGAGTGAGGGAGGGACAGAGAGAGAGAGAGAGAGAGAGAGAGAGAGAGAGAGAGAGAGAGAGAGAGAGAGAGAGAGAGAGAGAGAGAGAGAGAGAGAGAGAGAGAGAAACCTCTAAGAACAATAGCTGACAAAAGGGGCATGTCATCAGTGTTCTCTAGAGAAATAGAAAAAGAGAAAGAAACAGAAAGAAAGAAATTTTATGTATAGAAGTTATTCATACAAGTATAAAGACCAAGTAGTCTTAAGGTCTGCATTCAATGAACCAGAGACCTAGGAGAGCTGATGGTGTGGTTCTAGTCTACAAGCTGGTAGATTCCCAAAACTGAGAAGAGCATTTCAGTTATTAACTCAAAGGCACTCAGGCAAGATCAGTTTCCCCCCCCCCCACTTACTTATGGGAGACTAACTTTTCCCTTCTATTCAGGTTTTCCATTGATATGACAAGGATCACCCACAGTGGGGTGTGCAATCTGCTTTACTCAGCACAATTCAAAGATCAATAGCATCCAGAAACAGCCTTGCAGACTTGCCCAGAGTAAAGTTTGGTCAATTGTCTGAGTGTCCAGTGGCCCAGCCTATTTAAGTTATTAAATTCTAATAACAGGGGTAAGTTTCTTATTTTTGTTTTCCCCCTCGTCCATTTCCTAGTTTAGACCCTAAAGCAGCCCCAGTTTCTGAGCTAAGAAGTTAAGCCTAGACAGGGAAGACTCTGGGACAGGCCTTTTCTTTCTGACCAAAGGAGTAGGAAGGATGGGTCCTATAAGGACAAAGGAGTTAGTTTTCTTAGCCTGGCCCCATGGCTATCCTAGAGATGAACTACTCTCCTGAAGTAGCAGTGGTCACAGGAGTTGCTCAGGCACCTGAAACACTCTGAGAAAATTCTTCTTAATCAGGAAAACTGTTAAAAGGATCCCCTATGGCCTAAAGAATGCATATGTGTGGGAAGGAATTTTCATTAGTTTGTTATTGTTTTCATTCCTTCATTTTTTAAGATGAAGCAGTTGTGGAAAATGTGTAATAGCAGGCAGAAGTTGAAACTCTAGCTCTGTCTTATACCAGGACAATAGGGCCCTGTGTGGGGATGATGAAACCAGAGAAGGTGGTGGGGAAGGAGTTCCTTAAAGCTGAGTATAAAGGCCTGGGCTCACTTCTAAGCTTCATGGGCTAGGATGCGACCTGGAGCCACGTCACACAGGCTTTGAAATTGAGTAATGCAGACTCTTTACTATGCCCCAGATTGGCCACATTGAATAAAATGGACACATTGAATACACCCTGAGCAGTACTGCAAAGGCCTTGAAAATTACAGTGACACGAGTCCAGTCCTCAGATGACAGCTTGGGATTTGTGATTTGAACTATTCTGGGTGCTTAAATAAATTGTCATCCTGCAGATGCTCTTAATAGGACCCAGGGTCTTATAACAGTATTCAACATGTCCGTGATATGACTCAAAATTAACCAATACGCAAAGAACTAAGAGCCAGGAACATCTCAACACATTTCTCAAAGGAAAAGACAGTCAGCAGATACAAAGGCCCAGCTGTTGGGATAAGTAGACAAGAGTGAAAGCAGCTGTTATGTGATGTTCCATAAAATATAAGAAAGTATCTTTGGAGTAAATGAAAAGATAGAAGTTTGGGGTGAAGAAATAAAAACTATTGAAAATGAAATGGAACTCATATAAGTGAAACACATAATAATAGAGAAATAATTCACTGGCTGATAGGATCCCAGTAATGTATTAGACATCATAATCTTGAAGTCAGATCAGGATTGAGAGGCAACAATTTTCTATGAAGAGTTGGACAGAAAGTATATTCTACTTTGCTGCCATAAAATCCCTGCACCAACTCCAACAGCCCTGCAATTGTAACATGAAAACAGCCACAGACAAAATGTAAATGATTAGGAATGGATGTGTTCCAATAAATCTTTATTTACTCAAGCAAGCAGGCTAGGAAATGGACCATTTTCAGCTCGTTTTATGTGGTCAGCAACATCCCAAAGCCAACCCAGACACAGGATAAGAAAAGTGAAGAAAATATTGGCAAACGCAATCTAGCAACAGAGAAAAGGATAGTAGTTCACAATCAAATGCGAATAATAGGAGGCATTCAGTGTAGCTCATCATAAAAAAAAATCAAAGAGCCAAATCCATCTTAATAATACTAAAGAAAATCTGTGTGATAATAGATGTAGAAAAAGGTACAGCCATCGATGTCAGACTTAGCAAACAAAGAATAGTGGGGACCTTCCTTGAAACTCTGCAAAACTTCCACAAAACTCTGGAGCTATATATTTCTATATAAATAAAACTCAGCAATGAGTGAAGAAGAGAATTATAGAGCTTTATAGTGTGATAGAATTTGCTTAAAGTTTTGTTACCTGCAAAACTACCACATATTACGTATCGATAATGTACAAATGGTTTCAAAGGAATAGCAAACATTGAAATAAAACTAGTGGTCTTACCCAGGGTCTGAGAGAAGGCAAACAGGATTAAAGAGTGGCCAGCAAGAAGCTACAGCCTTGCTGTCTATGCTTCCGTTTATTTTTAAAAAGTCTGAATGAAGCACAAGGAAACAATATGATCTAAAGAGCTGAGTTGAAAAAAATAGCCATTTATTATCCCTTATCCTTTATCACTTCTTACATAGTCAGTATTTCATAATTTTAAAAATATATGAATAGTCTCTATATATCAATACAATAATAAAAGCAGACATAGGAATTTATGGAAATGCAAAGCCTGGAGGAGGAAGAAGGTGAGGACTAGGTGGATTTTGTGTGCACACAATGTCTTAATTCCCCAATCACCAATGTTCTAAAGGAGTAACTTCTGGAAGCAGAAACATTTTATACAGTCAGCTGGTAAGGTTAAGACCTATCCTCACTTATAAATTAAAAATAAATAAAACCACAGAGGCAAAATAACATGTTCTATGTCAGAAAGCCTGTGAGTGAGCAGCTGGGATGAAAACTACACAGGTTCCCAAATCCTGAACCTTCACCATGAGAACAATCTTCTACACTGCTCTGCTTTGGAACAGCTGCTCCATTTGCTGTGTAAACAGCAGTATAGACTCATGTGAGGCTCTGGGTAGGGAGATAGTAGGCTATTATCTAACCTCTTATTGTGCACTGCTGACAGTAATGTGAAATGATCTCCTTACTGAATTTTTACCCATTCTTGAGGCAACATCTTACTATGTAGCCCTGCTGCCCTCAACTTCTAGATCTTTCTGCCTCCATCTCTCAAGTGCTGCACCCAACTGTGTTTTTAGATATTCTTAATGCAAATCTTTATATTGTGTTATACATTGACAACTGCTTTCCCTAGTTAAGCTGCATCTTACTCCTTTGTTCATGGTGGCTTTTGTTGTACAGGTTTTTTTTTAACTTTTCCTTGGAAAACAGTGCTTGAGCTAAAGAGAGGAGGAGCCAAATTCAAGAGGGGTCATGAAAGCTGCTGAAATGGTGGATTTCATGAAGTGTCCTCCTTCCTTGTCAGGTGCAGAGCAAGAGCTGTGAGGACACAATTCTCTCTGCTCTGTGCATGCCTAGATCCCCCCAGTGGTTTCTACAGAAGACTCCTGGTTGGCTTAGCATCTCCCTTGGCACCCTACTGAGGACCTATAAGAATAGATCCCCTGATTCTTAGTAGCTAAGGACTAATCGTGTTTTGAGATATCTTCATTAGTGGGTGGAGAAAGGAGAAAGAAACTGAGAAGAGTGAGGCTTTCTTGAAGCTTAGTTATTCAGTTGAATAAACTGTGTGTGTGTGTGTGTGTGTGTGTGTGTGTGTGTGTGTGTGTGTCCAAAGGGCATGTGGTTCAAAATATTTTTTAGTGCAAGGATAGATGTGAGGTTGTAAATTAATTGCTTTCCAATGTACTTGTTTTGCCAGATCACTAGTTAGCAAAACTCTGTCAAGTGCCTCCAAGTTATTTTTATATTCTTTTCTCTGTTAAAAAACAAATCTGAGAACAATGGTCACAGAGAAAAGAGCGCGCGCTTCTAAGTCTCAAAACATGTGTTTCCAGTTTGCTCACATTTAGTAGTTCTAGAATCAGGAAGCCAAGCCACTGAACTCAAGTGAATCTTGATTTCTTTACCAAAATGGGATAATTACACTCACCTTGGGGAGACAGTGAGGATTCATGAGATAACATCAGCCTGGGTTAAGTTCAAGGCAGAGTTCACTTCAGGTTTGTTTTGCTGCCCTCTCCCTTCTGGCTGTCAGGGACTGGATTTGATTTGCAAGTTCTGGCAGCCATCCAGTTTAGACGTGGGTCATAGTAGGTGCTCCAAAATTGTCTATTAGAAACCACAGTAAGCTATCATATTATGCTCATTAAAATGGCTTTTAAAAAAGGAAGGAGAGAAAAATAGCAAGAGTTGATGAAAAGGTGAAGAAACTAGAATTTTGTGCATTACCATCAGCAATGTAAAATGGTACTTGTGATTATGAAGAACCAGTGTGTCAATTCCTCATGCCAATTGTGAGATGTGATCCAATTATTCCACTTCTGGGTATACAGCCAAAACAAATGAGAGCAGGGACTAGAACAGACACCTGTATGCTCCTAGTGGGAGCAGTGTGATTCACATTAGCCCAAAGTAACTCTTGTCCCTTCACAGGTAAATAGATCAGTGAAGTGATATATGGCTAGAAACATGCAATGGAGTATTATTCTTCAGCCTTAAGAAGGAAATAAATTCTGTGATATGCTACAATGTGAATAAACCATAAGGACATTGTACTGTGTGAAATGTCAGTCTCAAAAGAATAAGTACTGAGTAATTCCACTCCTCTGAGGGAGCAAGAGCAGTGGAATTTATAGAAACAGAAAGTAGAATGGTGGCTGCCAGGGGCTGGGAGGAAGGTGTAGGAGAGACTTGATGCTGAATGAGAATGAAGTTTCAGTTTTGCAAGGTGCAAAGATCTTTGTAGCTGGGTGGTGGAGATTGTTTGTGTGACTACAGGAGGGTACTGAATACCATTGAGTGGCATACTTCACCGTGGTTAAAACAGTACATTTTATGTAACATCAACCTAATCCCAACTGCAAATAAAAATTTGAAACTTTAAAAAATGTATTTGTTCAATTGAAGAGCTCATCTGTAAACACAGAGAAGACTAGCGACTCAAGCCTGCCTAGAGCAAGAGCCTTCCAACAAGCATTCTTGGTTCAAGAACAGCCAAAGGCAAGCTCATCTCTGGTGGGACAGGTGATCAGTCAGGGCAGACTACAGGAAGTGAGTACTGAAGGGTAGCCAATGAGCAGACCAGGAGGGCAGGTTTGGTAGGCCTTCCTGTTTTATTGTAATTGAACCTGATGGGTCATGAGGGGAGGAATGAGGAAGAAAGTAAATGAATGAATAGAATAGATGGGCATGTGTCTTAGAAGCGTAGAATATTATCTTGTCTGTTGTGCACATAACAGACTTTCTGTGACCACTTCCCAGGTCCACACCTGCTTCTGGGAACACCCCAGGACCCACAAAATTCTCCAACCCGCCACTCTTGCATGGCCTGATGATGATCTTGCTTGGACTGGGGAAAGTATGCATCTTTCCCAGAGACAGCTGGGTCTGGTACACATGCAGATTGTTACTATTGGTTTCTAAGGTGGGAGGAGGAAGTGTGAAGGGTGGAGGAGCTGTTTCTTTTATCACACAATTAGATGAGAAACTGCCAGGCTTCTCTGGGCAAGGGACCCACCCCAAATAGACCTACAAGGAAGTTTCCTTGCTGGGTGGCCCTGTCTTGCTCAGCAGGGTCTTGAAAGTTTTGGATTTGACTTCTGAGCTCTTCATATTCCTTGGAAAAGGCCTGGGGTGTGTGATACAAGGATGTCCAAACCAGATCCCAAAGACTTTGAGTTCTCTTATTCTATTCTTCATTCATTCATCCATCATTTATTGAACATTGACTCTGCTGCCTCTGAATAGAAATATGCAGAAGAATATATTAAATGTGGTGAGTAGGCCAGGCCCAGGCTCCCTGTACTGGAAGATGTCAAGAAGTTGGCCAAGTATAGGAAAAAAACAAAAAGGATTGGTAAGAACTTCCCTCAATTAAATTTCATGAACCCAAAGTTGCAAATGTATCGTTCAGTGTGAGGCCCTGAGTTCAAATGCCAGTTAACACCCAATAAAGAAATTTCAAATGGAACTATGATGGAGAGGCAGCGAAACACGACAGGACCCACACATTACACAGTACAAATAGGAAGAGTCAGAGGGTAGAAAAAGAGAGAGGCCTGGGACAGAGTTCCAGGTGGGGAGGGGTCCATTTCTTCAGGAGCTCAGAACCCTGTGTGGGGATGGGATTGCAATCCTCATTGTAGAATTTTTGCAGGGTTTTCACATTCGGTTTCTGTGGACTAGTACCAGCCTATATGGGAATCTTAAGGACTTCTCCCTGACTATCCTGGTGGTTTTCTATTTGTACCCTCTTTACATTCAGATTCATTCTCTGAGTCCTCTGCAACAGAGAAGTAGGTCCCCAGGGGCACTCCCTGGCCTCTAGCTGGCTGAGTTTGGCCAATAGTAGGCATGAGCCAGATATTTGAAGTGAGAGGAGAGGGTAGCTTGGTATTCCCCTAGCCTACGGCTCTTCCAGCTTCTGTGCCCAGGCTGTGTTACCAGCTGGGTTCACCTTCCGGTAGACTGCTCCAACTCCACTGAAGGGCATCAGCTGCACCTTGCCTTCTTTTATCTGTTTAGGTCCAGGGTAGAAATGATTGCCCATTGCTGCAATTCTTTTTCTTGCTTATAGTGAGCACACTGACTGAACACTAGTCTGGTGATAATCATTATTTATTGAATATCTGTAGCAGGTTTGAGGCTTTCAAAGCATTTATTTTTTTTTTTTTCATTTATTTCTTGTCCAGTATCACAAGGCTAGGCAGGAATAAAGTCAGAACTCTCAAACCCAAACCTTTGAACTTCAAAACTCATCCTCTATGTGGGTCACTGAGTAGATCTTTTGTCAGGTTCTTGATGATCAGGAAGAGCAGCAGTAGCAGAATCTCTTGAGCAAGTGCAGTTGGATATCCCATGGAGGGCACGTGTGTTACTGAGAAGTGGTGGGGCTTTAAGTTGAAATCCCGGAACTTTGCTGCTCCCATCGTAGTATTAGGAAGAAACAATGGTGGATGATTCTCTAGAAGATTCCAGCTCACCCTGCAGTTCTTCTGTAGAGGGGAACTTAGCCTGTTAAAAGTTCAAAGGATGAGGAAATTCATCCCGCCAAGGCCCACAGCAGAAAGTGCAAGTTTTGTTTTTTTTTTAATAAAGAAATATTTTATGATTAAAAAAATCACTGTGGGCTTGCGTACTGAAGCTTAGGAAAAGGCAGTGGTCAGGAGAAACCACCCAGTTTTCTTGGCAGGGCTGTGGCTGAGACAACTCTTCCCAAAGAATACACAGGGGAAGGAAAGGCAAAACCAAAGGGAGGTTCTAAAATGCCATGACTTACTTTTCTTTTGTTTATTTTTACTGATTGGTCTGTTAGTTGATTGGTGTCTTTGGGTCCAGCTAAATGCTAGTGCCTCTTGGATTAGGAGCTTTGGAGCTACCCTTCCCTAATTCATGTCTTTCTCGTCCTGCGCCCAACCTTCTGCTCAGGCCCATCTGCAATGACTAGCAAGGTAATGCCCTAGCCTTAAACTTCAATAGCTCTTGCACTTTCTTAGAACTCTTTCCCATTCTTACAAAAATGGCTACCTTTACTTTTGGAGCCAGGATCTTTGCCGTTGGGCACTGACAGATGATTCATGCCTATAATTCTAGCTACTCAAGAGACTGATAGGATACCAGTTCAAAGGCAGTCTATAAGACTCATCGCTAATTAACAGCCAAAAACCCAAAAGTGGAACTATGGCTCAAGTGGTGACCTGACGTCTTAAGTGAAAAAACTAAGGGACAGCGCCTAGTCCCTGAATTCAAGCCCCAATTCAGCACAAAATAAAACAAAAGCAAAATAACAGCCCTTTGGAAACATTATCATTATACTTTAACTCACAGCATTTTTTCTGAGCATAATAAGAACTAAGGAACATGAAAATAATTTGTATGCTAAAGCAACATGTATCTGACAAGGCTTATCCTTAATTTCACCAATGCTGAGAAAGTTGGAACCTAATAGGAAGTTCTTCTTAAAAACCTAAGATAGTGTTTCCTGGGAGTCTCCAACTCACCTTGGGATTAGCATCTGAAAATGGGAGATGAGCTACTAATATCAGCTGATTGCTGTTGGCTGAGAATAAAAATGCCCCTTCCTACCCTTCTCCATACTGATGGCTATCATATTTAGTGTCATATTAGCTTCAGATCTTCATTAAATCTTGTGTGAGCACCTTCAAACACATAGGACACACCTGAGGGCCACCAGTGTTCATCTGTGCCATGTGATTTCTTTTCCTCTGTTTGTTCACTGGACACAATGATCATGTTACCATTGCATAGCCCAAGGCTAGGGTTGCAGATCATGGGTGCTGGGATGTAGTTGCCCATTAGCTCCAGTCAGGTGATTTTGGTTGGATCTCAGCTCTGTCATCCACAACAGAGCAAAGGACACAATCTCTCTGATCAAGATTGAGTTTCCTCATCTGTAAACATACAGTGTCCACTTCCCCAGGCTGTGGTGAAGAGTACGTAAAATGGCTTAGCCTATGGAAGCTGCTCAAATATGGTAATTCTTCAACTCCTTGCAAATCTTACCTAATGGTCAAGAATGCATGTAGGCCACAGTTCCTTCAGGAAATCTTTTGTGACCATTTCCTCTGAATTGCAGCAAAATTTCATGGTTTTGCTTATTGTGAGCAATGCCTGCATTGAGCCTTTTCATAAGAACCATGCAGTGGATGGAACACCAAAGACTGGACCGCAGCCACACCACGGTAGAGAACTGCCAAGAAACAGAGAGTATCCACAGCTATCAGGCCAGGAGTGTGAGATGCTCAAACACAAACCTACTTCTGCTCTTGGGAAAATAATGAAAATTGCACTTTTCAGAAGGAAAACAAATGTGGGAGGCTGAAGAATAGCCCCCAAAGATATCAGACCCAAATCCCTGAATATTGTAAAGATTACCTTACATAGAGATAGGGGAAAAGTGAAGAATCTGGAGTGTGAGTGTGTGCATTGTCCAGATTAAATTCCATTGTCCTAAGACAACAACAAAGGGAGATTTGGCACAGATAGAAGAGAAGGCAATGTGTGCATGGAGGCAGAGAGGGAGATCTGACTATTACAGAAGAGAAGAAGGTCATGGACGGGGAGAAGGAAACAGGTAGTACAGTCCAAGAGAGAAGATGCTAAGCTGCTGGCTGTGGAGACGGTGGAACATCCATGAGCCAATGAATATAAGGGAAGGGAATATAATAAAGGGAAAGATGTGGAATCTCTTCCTCAGCTTCAGAAAGGTTGTATTGCCTTCGAGCGCCTTGATTGCAGCATACTGATACTGATTTTGCGCCTCTTCTTCCTGAAAGGAAGAAAACAATTGCGTGTTATTGTGAGGCCCCAAGTCTACAGCTGTTTGTTACAGTGCAAATAGGAAGCTATTACGAATAGAAGTTGCAGAAACAAAAAGTAAAGATGAGGCGTGGCACTGTTGTAGATGCTTGAACTAACCCTGTGGGAATTAGCCAAAGCTCCCAGTTCTTGTCCTAGTCACTTTACCATCTGGCTATTTCAGCTTGGGAAAATTGAACTGAGATTTCTTCATCTGAAAACACAAGAGAATAGCTACCTGGCAGGGGCAGATGCTCAATAAATAAAGTTCACTTTAGTAAAATTTCATTTCCTACATCCATGAGCCATTTTTTGCTTCTGTGGTTAAGAACTTCTTGTTGCTGCAGAACTTTCTGGTTCAGAGAAATGAATGCAGAGGGAGATCTAAGGTTTCATAGAGCTCTGATCACTGACTGGCTGTACATTATTGGACTAGTCTTATAAATCTGGAGCCTGGGCTTCCTCATCTGTATTATGAGGCAATAATGACATTGATCTCATAGAATTGTTATGCAGATTATACAGGCTGATGTATTTCAGTATAGCTGGTAAAGAGAAATCACTCAATCTAATATTAGCTGAATTAAATTATCTTGCTCATATTTCCATTTAACAACAGAGGGAAACTGGGCAATGGTGGCTCATGCCTGTAATCCTAGCTACTCAGGAGGCTGAGATCTAAGGATGATGGTTCAAAGCCAGCCTATGCAGGAAAAGTCTGTGAGACCCTTGTCTCCAATTAACTGCTCAGAAAAAACCAGAAGTGGTGCTGTGGCTCAAATGGTAGAGCTCTAGCCTTGATAAAAAAGAATCTCAGGGACAGTGGCAGGCCTTAAGTTCAAGCCCCAGGATCAGCACGCGCACACACACACACACACACACACACCTACACACACACACACACACACACACACACACACACACACACACACACACACACACACTCCCAAACCCCAAAAAACAGAGGGGAAAAGTCTGCAGGTCTGAGACAGGGAGCATTATTGGGCTATTCACTACATGAGAAGCTGTAGCTTGGACTGGCCTAAACCCTCTCTTTATATGGCTGAGTTTCAGCTCTTGTTAGCAGTTGACTTCTCAGGAAAGTGATCCTCTCTCTTCCAGAAACCAGAGGTGCTAGCCTGGAGAAAAGTCCCTCTCCCTAGAGGCAGTTCAGTTATGACTTTTCACAGGCAGATTTACCAGAAGGCTCCTGTGGGGAAGAAAGGAAGGGATCTTCCCTTCGAGGGCTCCAGGGGTGGGAAAGTCCTTTGGCCTTCCTGGGCCAGCCTGGTCTCAAGTCATTGCACTCTTCAGAGTTTCTGTCAGGCTGAAAATGCCCTGCCACCATCAGCCTAGGAAGAGGGAAGTAGGGTGTTTTGAGTTTTGCCCTCCCCTTTCTGAAAAGTGAACAGTCCTTTGACTGTTTTTTAGAAATCTTAACCCAAACTGTGTGTGTGTGTGTGTGTGTGTGTGTGTGTGTGTGTGTGTGTGTGTGTGTGTGTGTGTGTGTGTGTGTTTGGATAGGGTGACCACGTGGAGGAACACTGAGGGCATTTTGACTTTGTTAAGACAGTGACACTGGGCCAGAGCCAGATGGCTCCAGAAATCAAAAGGTACAGGTTCACAAGCCACGAGGGACTGAGAGAGACTTTCTTCCTATCTCCTCCAGTGTGATTTATGATTGTGCAGACCTAGCGGCTTGTGTCTTCAACTTCATTACTTTCTTCAGAAATAAACAAGGATTTTACAGCTCCATAACCTCTCCGAAGTTTATTTACTTTCCCCTTTCTGCAATACGGGCTACATTTGTTCCCTGGGAAAGTCTCTTCTCTAATTATTTTCACATTTCAAAAGCTTTTGTTTCTTCTCCTTCCTCCGAGATTTATTTTAAAAAATGCTGATGGTGGATTTGCTTACTGCAGGCAAAATGATAGCATAGACACTCTCTCCTGGGTACACAGGAGGCCTTGGCCAAGGCCCTCCTGTCTTTTCTTATAGGGTATAACCTGCTAGAAGGAAATAGTAAAACCCTGAAACAGGATTTGGCTGGCTGGCTGGCAGAAAAAGATGTAAATTGATAAGGAGGGAGAATCTGCTAATCTTATGCAAGGGACCTTTGACAACATAGACTTTGTGAAACTTTGCTGATAGAAAGGGGGCTTGGAAGATGTACATTTGAGTTAATTTAGTTTAGGATCTAAACTGAAGCATAGACTGAAGTTTGGTGCCTTGGATAGACTGAAATACTTTGATTTTTTTAAATGTAAATAGGCTAACATATACCATTTAGCATCTACCTGAGACATATAATGGTTTGTTCTGAACAGAAGATGTGGGTTACTCTGGTGTCTGTATAGTTTGAAGGCTGAAGAGTTTCTAGAATAATAGCAGTCTTTAAAAGTCCAGCATGAGTGGCTCATGCCAGTAATTCCAGTTGAAGAAGGCTGAGAGCTGAGGATCACTCTGGTCAGGAAAGTCCATGAGAGTATTATCTCCAGTTAAGAGGGAAGGAAGGAAGGAAGGGAAGAAGGAAGGAAGGAAGGAAGCAAAGAAGGAAGGAAGGGAGGAAGGGAGGGAAGGAGGGAGTAAAGGAGGGAGAGAGAGAGAAGAAAAAGGAAAGGAAGAAAGTAGAACTGTGGTTCAATTGGTGGGGTGCCAGCCTTAAGCAGAAAAGCTAATGGACAGTGTCAAAGCTCTGATTTTAAGTCCCAGTATCATTGTGTTTGTGTGTGTGTGTGTGTGTGTGTGTGTGTGTGTGTGTGTGTGTGTAGGTATGTGTGTGTGTGTGTGTGTGTGTGTGTGTGTGTGCGTGCGTGTGTGCACGTGCATGCGTAATACCAATCCTGGAGGAGACTAAGGCTCATAAGGATGGTGTGCTGTTTGGTTCTCATGACATAATATGGCTCTAAGTTTCTTCCTTGTTTCTATACCCTGTATGCCCCCAACCTCTCTGTATGACCAAGAGCTCAGATCCATGTGTATAGTCTGACATTTGAAGTTCTAGGCCTGTCTCTCAGCACCTCACATAATACCCAACAGGAATCCTCAATACAACCTATCCAAAATGAGATTCTTGATCTTATCCACTCTGCTCTGTCCCAGAACACCCCACCTGGTGATGAGTGCCATTATGTACTGAAGCTGCTTTCAGACATCCAGACTCCTACTCTCTTTGACAAGGCTAGAGTTCTACCTATCCTACATTCCTGATCTCTCCTTAATTTCTTCTCTCCCTCCTGTTGCCTCCCATGGAGAACAAACTACAGACTCGTGGTTGGACTACTTGCAAATCTCCCTCCAATCCTCCCCTCCCTTTTTTCTGGTCAGCTGTGGGCTTGATCTCTGGGACTGAGCTCTTCAGCTCAAGGCAAGTGATCTACCACTTGAGCCACAGTGCCACTTCCAGTTTTCTGGTGGTTAATTGGAGATAAGAGTCTCATGGACTTTCCTGTCCAGGTTGGCTTCAAACCTAGATCCTCAAATCTCAGCCTCCTAAGTAGCCAGGATTACAGGTGTGAGCCACCGGCGCCTGACTAAATCCCTTTTTATTTAAAAAAAAATCTTGTTATTGTAAAGGTAGTAAACAGAGGGGTTCCAGTTACATCAGTCAGGTAAAGAGTACATTTTTTTTCTGAACACCATCACCCCTTCCCTCACTCTCTCCTAGTTTTTCCTCCTTCCCCCACCCACAAGTTTTACAGTTCATTTTCAACATAGTGTCTGGTGAGTACCACTGCTGCATTTTCACCCTTTTACCTCCATTTCTATACTCCTCTTATACTCCCAAAGACAGATAGATGAACAAACCTGAAAAGAGAAGACACAAATAACAATGAAGAAACTTCTGGTTTCCATTCCCTGCAGTTCATTTCAATAAATATTATTTTGTATGTTCAGAGCCACATAGGCATTGCACCTTACTGTTACATCCTCCTTTGGTTTCACAGTGTGGGAATGCCAGGAGTCCTCTATTCTACTAGCATTATCTGCCTGGAAATCAGCTATGCCCCATCACCCCACCATCCATATAAGCTGACTCAAGCCTTCAGCAAGCATTAGTACTCACACTAGAGACTCCCACACTTAGTATCCACTCAGTGCTCAGGCCCACCGGTCCAGATACTTAGCAGGCTATTCCCCCAGATACACAACTCATTCTTCCCTGCTTTGTGCTAGTCCCTTGACTTGGATTACTCTTCTGCCTCCCACCTAGCCAGCAAAGAACTGTATATCCTTGAAGTCCCTTTTCAGACATGAGCTCTACCGGGAGACATTTTCAAATTTCTGTTCTCCCTCCCAGTGTTTCTGAAGCATCTTATACTACCTTTCCACTATATTTTTGCTCATTGACATTCCTTATCTCCCACCTGTACTTCGGGAGAGAATGATCTGAGATGTTTCTATCCTTTCTATCTAGCATACGATGGCCTAGAAGAGGGGACAGAAATGGATGTGGGAGTTGCTATTAAACTCATTTCGAGGGAAATTCACTCTGGGATGTACCTGGGGTGATGTTTCTTGCACTTTTTGGAAGACCAAAAAACAGAGTTCAAATGCTGGTCTAGGGATGACTCTGGCCAGGGCAAGAGCTGCTCTCATAGACTGCATCTGGAGTCCCTTTCAAAGTTCCCTTTTCACAATAGAAAAAAAAGGAAGTCACATTATAGTGAGGGAGGGAGGGACTGGGAGAGAGTGAGGGAAGAGAAGACACTGTACAGAAGTAAATGTACTCATCACCTGATTCATCTAATTGTAATCCTTCTGTACCTCACCTTTATAATAACAATAAATTAATTAAAAATGTAGAAACAAGTCATATTGGCTCTCACTTAGAAGTCCCGGTGTGCCTAAAAATGACCCCCCTTTTTTTGCCTGATGGTATATGCCTTATACTTTATCCAGGAATAGGGTGTAAAGTGGATACGAGGTTTTGCATTGTCCCCTCTATCCAAGATGTGAATGAGTCCATGAAAATTCTTGGACCTGAGCCTTCATTGTTTGTTGAAGTTCACTTCTTAGAGAACCTGCTGTCTGCCAGTTATTATGTAGTTGCTGTGGATATGAAGGTAAGGGAAACAGCATCCTTACACCTTACAAGAGCCCTTGACCCAGTGTCAGAAGTAGGGTTTGGGAGAAAGTTGAGAGCTGGGCACAGCCAAGTCCTAGCTGACTATCATATAGGGCTTCTGTCTCTCTAGCTCAGGTTTCTTGCCTGAATGACAAGGACCCACACCATCGCTGTATTTGCAGTACAGAGTTGGGAGCACTTGCTCTAAGGAACCCTAGATCAAGGTTAGTAGTACCTGTAGAGACCTAATACACTATCTAGCACAAGATACTCAAATTTTAGTTGAAAAAGTACAAGTAAGTTAATAGCTTCTGTACTTAGCTGAAACCATTGGGGCAGGGCATGAGTACCTACAGAACACTATTGTGCTTTACCTTTGACACAGTATGGCATATGGAAGCACAGCTAACAAGACCAATATGGCTGCTAACAAGATGAGGCCACATGACTGAAAACTGAGTGTGGAGATGTGGTCTGTTCTTTTTCTTCATTGGACAGGGGAGAGGTTTCTGTTTAGAGGTGCTAGAAATGGCTCCATGGAGGAAAGAAAATTGGATCCTGAGAAGCTTCCCCTGGGAATAGAGTATGCGTCTCTCAGCATCATTCTGGGTTTTGTCTCTTAGAAACACGAGGACTCAGGGAGCAGACCTGATGTTGTAGAGCCCGAGAGACAAAGCAAATGCCTTCAAGGAGTCCACAGCCACTTTTTTTTTTTGTCATTCTTGGGGATTGAACTCTGGGCCTGAGCGCTGTCCCTCAGCTCTTCAGCTCAAGGCGAGCGCTCTACCACGTGGGCTACAGCGCCACTTCTAGTTTTCTGGTGGTTTATTGGAGATTAGAGTTTCACGGACTTTCCTGCCCAGGCTGGCTTTGAACCGTGATCTTCAGATCTCATCCTCCTGAGTAGCTAGGATTACGGGTGTGAGCCACTGGTGCCCGGCCCACAGGCACTTTTTAAAAGTCATAATTGCAATAGAGGGCCCTGACACACGCAGTCTTGCTCTGGGTGATCATATGAGCCTGTGTATGTTTCCCACTTGATGGGTCATAAGCTATCTGTACAATGAAGGATATGGGTTATGTGTGACCTGTGGGCTTTCCTGTTCTCACACTTGTGAAATTAGGTGAGGGACTGCCTGGGAACTTAGTGACAGATTCCATGTCAGGACTATTTTTTCTTTTCCTAACAGTTAAAAACAAGACACTGCTTTGATTGCCCTCTTATTCTTGGCAGCACTGGATGTGTCTAAGTTGCATGCTTGTATATAGAATGTTCCAGAAGAGCTGCTTGGCTTTCTAGATACTTCCTTTGAGTATAGTCACCAGGATATGTAAATTTAGAGCACAGAAATACAAGACCGGAAGCACAAGTATCTATATGGGAAATAGACAAAATTGTTTATAGCTCAAATTGTAAGGAAAATAGTACTTGGCTCTTAGAGTTCATGTTTATGTTTCTACCTCCCAATACACATACAGCTGATCATAAGATCAGACAATCTTCCCCCCTGAGCCCTATCCCACACAGACATAGAAGCATATACAGACACCCAAATGTTCTGTGTGTTTCATACACGGACATGCATTAAACATGAAAAAATTTTATATATTCCATTCTCCAAGCACATATTCAAGACATTTAAGTTTTCTCTCTAGGTTGCCTCTGTGGATAATAACATAGTAGGCAGAACAATAGATTTCCAAATATTTCTCATGTCCTTGTCCCTGAGTATATTATGTGAGTATATTATGTTACAGGGCGAAGAGGGATTAAAATCTCAGATGGCATTAAAGTAGGTATTACCATCCTGGTTTATCTGGGTAGATATAATATCATCACAAGTATAATCACAGGTTTCTTTAAAGGTAGAAGAGGGAGGCCAGAGTCAACATCCAACTGAGTGATGGGATGGGATAAGGATTCCACCAGCCTCAGGAGGCTTTGAAAATAAAGAAAGGGACCTTCAGCCAAGGAATATGGGCATCCAATAGAAAAGGCAAGAAAATGGATTATTCCTAGCACCTCCAGAAAAAAAAACAAAACATGTGGCTTCCCGGCACCTCAATTTATGCTTCATGAGAGCTATGTCAAGCATCTGTCTCTGGAACAAGTCATTATTTTGTCTTGTTTTAAAGCACTAAGTCCCAGTAACTTGTCATAGCCCTTACAGTATACAAATATCTGCAGTGATAACATACCCACTCTTGTTGAGTCTCTGATCTAATGGAAGAGACAGATGCATAACCAGTTGCTAAAGCAGAGTAAAAAAAGCCGAACTAATATAGAGCCAAGCTACTGTGAAAAGCCCATAGGAAAAATTCCTATCCTACACGTGGGTGTGAAGGGAGATTTCCTTGTGCAAACTTCTCAGGAAAAAGACTGTGCCCGTACATACCAGGCACCAATAAATGGCCATTAGAGATAGAAAGGAGGGAAAGAAAGAGGAAGAAGCATGAAAGAAAGGCCCAAAGTAGGACCTGTTAGATAAGTAGGAGTTGAGATAGCTGGAAAGAAGGCAGGGTAACTGTTCCAGGCAGAAGTGGCAGCAGGGGCAAAGACCTGAGGGCTATTTAGGGAGCCAAACAAAGTTTATCTTGGCTGGGACATAGTGCCCCATGGGGAATGGGGAAAGATGAGTCGAGCAGGCACAGATCATGAGGGGCCTTATCAGCTATAATTAGATATCTGGCTTGTATTCTATGTGCAATTGGCTCCAGTGCTCTCTCGTGCTCTCTCTCTCTCTCTCTCTCTCTCTCTCTCTCTCTCTCTCTCTCTCTCTCTCTGTCCTCTCTCTGTCCTCTCTCACTTCTGTCTCTCTCATTTTTTCTCTCTTCTCTTAGTTATACTTTAATCTTTTGGATAGAGTTTGTGTCTGACATCACTGATGACAAATAATGAAAGCCTTTCATCTTGTCTCCCAGGCCATACCTCAGCTTTTTGCTTCGTTTGAATTACACTTTAGGATCAATCATTGGAAGCAAGGTGGAGTGGCCCGCAGGAAATAAGTACTGGATCTGTAATAACAGACAGGTAGTTATAGTTACACTGCTCCACTTACCAGCTAGTATTTGACCTGTGTATTTCCTAGTCTATAGTCTGCCAAATGGGACCAGGATAATGCATCCTTATGAACTTGATGAAGGTTAAATAAGTTAGTCTCCAAAAATTCTTCCCAAGTACTAGTATATACCGGAACAACCCAACCCCCTTTGTATAGGTGCTGTCAGCCAGCCATAGCTATTATGCTGATAATCTCCTATATCCCTCCAGATCACACCTACCTCTTTGTGTCTACATTGTGTCCACATGGCTAAGCAGGATTGGCCATATCAATAAGCAGTGTTGGCTTCTAGCTTCCAATGAGACCCCACTCTATAGGGGGTAACAGCAGGAAAGGCAAAAGAGGAAGATGGGCAATGAATTCTAGGCTCCTTCCTTTCAGGTTACTGGAGTTCCCTACTACTCAGTTCTTAGTTGGCCTCTGCTTACAGCTACCTTCTGTTTACAGGAGCTGCTGCTTCTTGCCTTTGAGGACTGGGTATGGCAATGGTCTTAAAAATGTCTCCTAGTAACTTAGTGTGAGTGTTCTCTCTGTTTCTTATTGGAACCTGGACTCAGATAACTCCTTAAAAAAAACATATCTAGACTACTAGCACAACAGACTAACAGAACCTCATCCTATAAAAAAGCTCTTGAAGGTCTGGGAAGGTGGCTCAGTGGTAGAGCGCTTGCTTTGCATGCATGAGGCCCTGGGTTCGATTCCTCAGCACCACATAAGCAAAAAGAAAAAAGCCGGAAGTGGTGCTGTGGCTCAAGTGGTAGAGCGCTAGCCTTGAGCTGAAGAGCTGAGGGACAATGCCCAGGCCCAGAGTTCAGGCCCTGCAACCAGCAAAAAATAGAAAAAGAAAAAGAAAGCTCTTCACCTTCTGGTTAGCCCTGAATATCTAAAAAAGTGATTGCCTTGTCACAAGATAACTTCTTTGTCACACTGCAAGATACTGAAAAATTTCGAGGAAATAAGTTTTGTAGACAACTTGGCCATTCTCCAGACTAGAAAAGGAAATCAAAACAAGGTGACCAAATCAGAAAACTGAGGTTTTATGGGTTCCTGGCAATTCTCTGGAGGCCGAAAGAGTGTCAGACAGTAAGTGCCGGTTAGTGTCACACTGCTCACAGGCTGACTGTCTTGTTAGGTAACTGAGCACATATGAAGTATCAGGCCCCCATTCTCGGCAGTAAACACAGCTACAAACAAGATAGGCAGAAGACAGACTACCAACAAACAAACTAACCATACCATTGTACTTATTGTTAAGTGTTATGGGGAGAATGAAAGAGGTAGTTTAGATATAGAAGAATTTGAGAAGGGGGGCCAAGTTAGATTCCTTGGGTAAGGTGGTCAGGGTAGGACCCTTGGATGAAGTATTTCTTAATTTAAATAAAATGAAAAGAGCCAACCACAGAAGAATCTGGAAATGTATTCTGTACAGAGGAACAGCCAGAGTAAAACTCAAAGACAGAAATGAGCTCTCATATTTCAGGCATTGAAAATAGGCTAGTAAGGAAAAGACAGGGTCAGAAGGTGATCAAGGTTAATGTGATGATATTTTGGAGTTTCCCTGAACAGTGCCTCATAAGAAATGATAGATATCATCCCTTCCTAGCATCTTCTATAGATTGAAGACCTACTGCAAGGTATAGGAGAAAAAGAATCAGTGATTTCTTCATCTATCTCTAAGAAGCTTGTTTTCTAATCAGTAGAAAAATGTATTTGTAGTAAAAATAAGTCAAGCAAAATAAGATAAATGAAATGAAAACAAGAGAGTTCTTTGGAGATGATATTGGTATAGACATAGAATGGATATAGAGGCTGATGCAGACAACATGAGGATATCAATGAGGAAAGACAGCCTCATCTTTCCAGGCTATTATGGTTTGGACCTGAAATATCCCCAAAGGCTATGTGGCAAAGGCTTGATCCTCTGCCTATGTTGTTTTTGAAAGGTGGTACAAGTTTTAGGAGGTGAGACTCAGAGGAAGAAAGCATTTTATGTATAATATTTTAAAATGTCAAAGAAATGGAAGGACTGGGAAAAAATTATGCTAAATGAAGTAAATCAAACCCAGAGAGAAAAGGATGTATGTTTTTTCTCACATGTTGAAGTTAGAATTCATCTAGAAATATGTAACTATACGCTTCAAGGTGGAATCCAAGTATACACAATTGTATTAAGCAAATGATGGCAGATTCAGGGAAGAAACCAAATGATGTAACTCCTTAGAAAGGCTAACTCACAGTCCAACAAAATAAACACTACGAATCGAAAGTGAATGTGTGAAGAGGAAGGGGAAAATAGTGAAATAAGGAAGCGGGGGGACAAGAAAATGCAGCTATAAAATTGAATGCAGTTCTACACCAGAAACCTGAGGAAAGGCATGGGGTTGGAAGGGATGAGGGAGAATGATGAAGAGTGACAATGACCAAGATTCATTGTATACATATACTGCTTGTCGAGTGGCAACTCTTCTGTACAACTACTTAAAGATAAAATATTTTTTAAAAAATCTAAATCTGAAGTGAAGGGTAAACAAAGGAGGAGGCTGCAATGCTTGGTAAGAAATGTATGCATTATCCTGCCCATGTAATTGTAGCCCCCCTGTACAGTATGTTCTCAAATAAAATAAAATACAATTAAAAAAAATCTAAATCTGGTGCTGGTGGCACATACCTGTAATTCTAGCTACTCAGGAGGCTGAGATCTGTGGATTGTAGTTCGAAGCCAGCCTAAGCAGGAAAGTCTCTGAGACTCTTATCACCAATAAACTACCTTAAAAAAGCCAGAAGTAGATCTCTGGCTCAAGTGGTAGAGCACTAGCCTTGAGCAAAAAAAAAAGCACCCAGACCCTGAGTTTAAGCCCCAGGACCAGAACAATAACAAAAACTCTAAATCGGAAACAAGTAGAAGGTTCTGAAAAATGAAAACACTTAGATACCAAAATTGGGGTGGCAGAAAAAGACAATTTGCAGTCAATAAAGATGTTCACAATTTCTATTAATGAACTCTCATTTGATTCTGTGCTACCTCATTGTCAAAACTGATCACAGAATCATTCTAATCACAAAGTTCTTCTTCCAATGATCTTCTGATGGGCTTCTGTTTGGCAAAGAAAACAAAAATGGATCTATGCCATTGAATAGAGTTTTCGTGGTTTAGACCTGAACACTTTTCAAAGCAGGGTTTGCCAATCATTCATTAGAACCGGAGAAAAAGAGGCCAGTAATATACTATGGGACATGTGATTTTGAGCAATGTAAGTCTTCTGGGTTGAATTAGTTGCCAATTATGTCATAAAACTTACCAGGGAGGAGGTAAAAACTAAAACTTGAACTATTTTAAGTCCTGTAGACTGTGAGAGAATTGTATTTTTGTAGTCATTGGCCCAGTCAGAAATGTGGCTATTAAGTCAGCCTTGCTTCTAATAATTAGATAGAAACTCATTAATTGAAATAAAATCCTCAGCCAAAGAGGAGCTTATTTCCTTCTGTGTGACTGTATGGATCAGGGTGGAACACATGTGTGCATTCTTATCCATCCATGATAGATTAGAATCAGTGCTATCTATGTGGCCCTGCGTCACACCAAGGGAGCCTTACAAAATCCTGGGTGATTGTGGTAACCAGGGGAAGGTCACAACTCTTCCCAGAAAGACAGATTGGGATGGTAGAATCTTGTCTTATTTATTTTATACAATATAAGGACTCAAAAGTGTTCTGACAACCAGGGAGTGAGTCCATTTTGCTTTTGTCTGAAACAGTGGAAATGATTTGCATCTGAAGCATTTGGAAGTGAAGTGCCTGGCCCTAATATCAGTCCTGAGACAGCCCTGTGTCCTGCAATTTGATGAAAAGATAGCCCTTACCCCCAACCCCTCCAAATCATCACAGAGACAGCAACCTTATAGTATGGAGCTTTGGAGCCCAGATTTCAACCTGGTCAAGGTCTCAATTTATTTAAAGCCCTAGCACCTTCCCCCACCCCTTTTACCCTATTCCCCCCCCCCCAGGCATAGTTTGGAAAGTCCAGGGGCTGTGGAGTGAGAAAATATGACTCCTCTTCTCCTTCATTGGTCTTCAGGTGTTTTTGTTTGTTGGTTGGTTGGTGGTGGTCAAAAAAGCAGGTAGAAATCACAATTGAACTTGAAACCCTAAAGGGGGCCAAAATGAATCACCAATAACTAAAAATAGCTTGTTAGAACAAAACCTAGAGTAAAACTTCAACTGCGGTACCTTCAGGCAATTATGAACATGCTTTGTCTGGTTTCAAAGCCCCTAGGGAACCTCCTGTTGATGGAATCCTCATGATCCAGCCACCTGCACTGGTTGCCTGGACAGCTCCTGAGCCCAATGTCTGCGGCTGTGAGTAAATATATTGATAGCCTAGCAACTTGGAAAAACCAGAGTATCTTAGTCTGGTTTTTTTTTTTTGGTTTTTTTTTTTTTGCATCCTGTTAACAGGGGAGCAGGTTTAAAGATGGGAGCCTGAAGGTATTTTCAGCCATGCAACAAAGTTCTTGGGAGAAAAAGCAGGAATTGATTTCCTCCTGGTTTTATCTGCCCCTTGAGAGTCTGTGATGGTTCCATTAAGACTTCTGGTATACTCCTGAAAGTTGAAATGTTCTCCCTTTGTTTAAAATCTGGAAGCCAATATTAGTCGTTTTCCCCTTCACCAATAACCTAGTCCAAGGTGCTTTGCTGGGTTATGAAAATGGAGCTGCTTAGAACATGGGTTGCATCCTCCAGATACACACTGTGCAGACAGGAAGATTGACCACAGACTTGGTATCCTTGCCATTTCCTTTCCTCCTGCCTGGAAGCCTTTGGTTCCCTGCCTTCTTAACCCCAACCACAGCTGAGTGGTCCTCACCTCTGTACCTGTCATCCACCTAGCATGTGATTATTTGATCTGCTGTTAGCTCTTCAAGACACATTCCACCAGTCTGGAATGGTTCTTGGCAGATAGCAGGCATCCAGACATGATTGGTGGAATGGATGGGTGAAAAGTAGAGTGCTCTAAAGCCTAGCTTTCTCAATGCAAATGTTGCCTCTACTGTTTGTGGGTTAAATGAATCTAACTGGTTCGTTTAGCTTCCCTAGAGCCACGTTTTCCATCTGTAAAATGGGAATAAGATTTACTTCACAGTCTTATGAGAGCAAATTCTTATTCTTTCTTATCAAAATACCAGCAGGTAAAAACGGTGATTAGGGGAAATAGCAGTAACACACACCTACTGAGTAACCACTGTGTTCCAGACATTAGGAACAGGGAAGCTGTCTGCTGCCAGTGAGCCCCCTGTCTAGTTAGGGAGACAGCTGTACCAACATATAGTAGGCTGTCCTCCTAGTTAAATGGGTCGCTAATCGCACAGGACTGGGGTATAGAGTGGATTAACAAGGCAGAATTTGCAGAAGTAATACTGTGGATCATGAAAAACAAATGGAAAGTCAGATTCTAAATCTTTAAGGTCTCATTAAGCCTGCTCTAAACATTTCCAATATCTTCGTACTTCTCCTGCCTTAAACCTCCTTTCTTCTGGCCAGCTTGTTAATTATCTCCATTTTTTTGAGTTACATAAGTATCTTGCTTTACTGTTTACAAAGAGCTTCCACACATCATGTTTGATTAGTTTCTCCCCCACTCTCTTCTAAGACACATGGAGCAGGTCATTAAATTTCTAGTTCATGGATTAGGAAACCGAGGCCCAGAGAATCCCCAAGGCTGACACTACATCTGTTCAACTCCCACAATCTGTAAACCCACCATAAACCAGGAGCCTAGCAACTCTTACACTTTCAGTACTATTTCCCTGTCTGAAATGCTCTACCCACCTCATTGTCCAATTTTTTTCTTCTTTGGAGACCATACTTTAACCCTGATTCTCTCAGGAAGCCTTTCCATATCCACACTGCCTGTAGAAGTGTCTTGAATGCTTAGAACACTCACTGCCTAGGCTATGATAGGACATTAGTCTTCTCTGGCTGCCTGTTTATGATTCTTTTTCCTGTGTCTGTGTCTGCTTCCTTTACCTGGATGAGGGCCTAGTGGGAGAAACTGTCTTGTTACTCTTGGTACTTAGTGAATACCTGTTGGTCAGTGAATGACATTAAGGTTTTTTAGCCTATCAGGACAGATTATGGAAGCAGCAGACTGGCTTATTTGGCAATTAGACCCTGAGAGTGAGATGAGGACATACATAGTTCCTGAGTCAGTAAGCACTCAGTGCCATCAAGAGATGGCACTTATCTATACAGTAATGATATACAGTGGAAAGGCTAAGCTAGAATAAGGTAAAAGGTACAATAAGAGAATGGGTACCAAGGAGAGTGGGTAGAGGAGCTGATACATCAGACCAATGGTGTCCTATTGGAGCATAGATAGGGGCTCCAGGATCTAGAAAAGGAATCATAACAACAAAACAGTCCAGAGTTTTAAATGGACATGTAGCTGGTATGAAAGGCTCATGGCGGGAGGTGTGGGGGGAAACGTTTAAGTACCATCTAAAGTCTACATGGATTCTGCTTCCTACATTTATGGGTGATGGTTATGTGGATGAATGAATGTATTTTAGGAACATCTATTCAGGAAAAAATAAAGATGGATAGATAGGTAAAAGTATTAATCTGGTAGGCTATACGGTCAAAAGCAATATAAGTTTATTATTAAATAATCAAGCAATAAAGGTAAGCAAAATTTTAAAGTTATTTTAATATCTCCATCTAGAGATAACCACTGTCAATATGTTAGTGTAGGCCTTCTTTTTCTTTTGTGTTTTTCCATCTAATTCATATACCTTCATGTATACTTGTCTATGACCCTTTATCCATCTATCCATTTATTTATCCATTCATTCATCCATCTATTTATCTATGCTTTTCTAGAAACAAATTAAGCTCATAGACTCCATTTTGTAGCCTCACTTTTCTACCCATTTTATTATGAGGCTCTAGCTACATCTTCCTGTTTTTCAATCTTGATAACTACGTCATATTCTGTCTCATGAGCATACTCCAGCTGGTTCTAACCAATTTCCTACCTTTTTGCCATGATCAAAGATGTTTTCTGTGAACACTGATGTGCTCCTTTTGGTTCAAAGTCATAGCAAACTGGCCTTTTTTTTCTTTTCCTGTAAAGCTTATGAGGCTCTGGGTTGATCAAGCAAAACTTGAACTTGATATGGGGTCATATTGAATCCTCTGACATAAATCAGCTGCTTCCTGAAATGATGTCCCTTCATCTCCAACTGTACCCTCCCGGCAGCAGCCAGGCAGGGCAGTCAGCCTCCCCCACACCCCGCGCCCCCTCCCCCCAGCACAGGTGCATTAGTTCAACCATCAGCAGTCAGGCTGTTTCTGGCTGATGTGCTTTGACAGCACCAGCTCTCCTGGAATCTTCACAGTGCCAGTGATTCAGAGCTGTCAGCTAGCACAGCTGTGAGGAAGCACTGAGAAAGGATTTATGGCACACAGCACTGATATGGTGACCCACAGATAGGAAAGCAGATGTCTTTGAAATTAGACTAGTCAATGTGGCACTCACCTTACAGTAAAATAGAAGGCAGCCTGCCACTTCTGCAAAGCTTTGGATATTTCATAGCTAGCTCCCTATTACTTACAGAAAATAACAAACTATTTACTTCCACCGAGAAGTAATAGATGTGTAGAAAGAAGACTGACTGGAAAGCCCAAAGCCATAGCTTGTAGCTGCTACACATTAGTTGTGTGGCCTGGCTAAGTCACCCCTTTCTTGAGCTTATTTTTTTCCCATCTTTAAGATGACCGTACATAGATGAAATATATGACTGGATAAATGAATCAGTGAGAAGTCATGGATCATTCAAAAGTCATTCAGTAAAGGACTGTTGTAAATGAAGGTAGAGTTGAACAAGGTTGATAATCCTCTGACTGTGGAAGTTGCATTCTTATACTCTGGGGGAGGTGGGGACGGGAGGGGACAGAACATAAATTAATCAATAGATTGTCAAATATTGATAAGTGATCTTTTGTTTGTTTGTTTTGGGGCTTTTTGTTGGATTTTGTCTTGACTTGCTGGTACAAGAACTTGAATTTAGGCCCTCATACTCTTGCCACTCTACTCTTTGAGCCTTGCCTACACTTCCCGCTCTTTGCTGGTTAATTAGAGATAAATGTTCAATAGAAGAGTCTCAGATTTGTCTACCGGGGCTGACTGGGGATCCTCAGATCTCAACCTGTTGAGTAACTAGTATAACAGGTGCGAGCCACCAGCTCCCAGAAGTTCTTTGTTAAATATAACATGGTGGAGACCCATTCACTGTCCAGGTGGTTAAATGGTCGGGAGATGGTCCCAGCAAATGGCATGACCTCATAGTTACAATTGAAATGAGGGTATAGAACAAGTCACGGGGTGAGTTGACAAGAAACAATCCAGGCTGAAGGATACCATAGGAAAGCCCAGGAAGTAAAAGTGAGCTAGGTTCAAATAATCAAGTGCATATTTACTGGATGTCCCTCAACTAGATTCTGGGGATTCAGAGACAAACAGAAAATGTAGTCTCCATCTTCACTGGGTTTAGAGTGAGTAGAAGAAAGATCAACAGAAGAGGATGATACAGCATGAAGAGCCCTGACATTATTGAACAGGAACCTGGCATGTTTCTAGCAACATGTGACACAAGCCTCTAGCCTACCTAGGAAGGTCAGGGAAGACTCCCTGGAGGATATGTCTTCAAAGCTCAGACCCAATTAAGCAGCATATAAAAAATGTTAAAGCTAATGTTAACTTGAAGTTTAGCCTACCGATGGTGTGTACCTTCTCAAACCAACTCTTTGACTAGCAGGAAAACCTAGCACTCTATTGAATCCCAACTAACTTTGCAGTGTTTTTCACTCATTTGGATGAAACATTGCAGGACAATATGTTAGCTTTATAGAGCCATTTAACAGAATATTCATGATATCATGCTACCATGTTTGCTCAGCTTGTCTGTCTTGGGTAGTCTTATCCTAGTTCTGTATTTCTCAGTCATGTGGTTCCCAAAGTCCAAATTGATTTATTGGGCCACACTCTCAAAAACCTGTTCTAATGGCTTCTGGGCTGTGGAGACATCCAGATAAACCCACATAGGTGCATCTTAGTGAGCAAAACTCAAGTTTGTAGTCACATGACTTTGGAAACAAGAATTGAGGAGAAAGAAGGCTTTTGATTCTTGAAGACTCTCTTTCTTGATGATTCAAATGCTGGGACTATGTCTTTTGACTGCTAACGACTGTCTGTCCTTGTTCATTATTCCAAATCTCAGAAGAGAATCTGATCAAGCATTAAAGTTACCTGAGACCCCAGGGGAGGGCAAATTGCCCACTGCAGATCCTTTCCAGCTGCCATCCTGCATCCTGACTTTATTTTGGCTCCTGGTAGAAAAACACACTTCTTTTTTTTTTTTTTTTTTTTTTTTTTTTTTTTTTTTTAATTGTATTTTATTTTATTTGAGAACATACTGTACAGAGGGGCAACAATTACATGGGCAGGATAATGCATACATTTCTTACCAAGCATTGCAGCCTCCTCCTTTGTTTACCCTTCACTTCCCTTCCCCGCCTCCCCCCTCCCCCCACCCAATTTTACCCCCCTCCCCCCACCCAATTATACCCCCCTCCCTCCCCACACCGAAATTGTAAAGCTGGTTTTGACATGACATTTTGTACTTCTCATTGTTGCAACAGGTCCACCTGAATCCTTAAACGACTTGTTTGTCCCCATCTCCTCCACATGTTATACTAACATCAAATATAGTGAAAGCGGGGGTTACACTGTGGGGGAGGGACATACAAAGCAACAAAGAAATAATCTTATAAATGCATTAGAAACACATGCATGAAAGAAACGAAAACATTAAAATACATATTTAAGGTTTCATTTTCCTAACATCACATTATCTGGCCTTTTCCGCTTGACTCATACCTATACTAGATATTGCAAATAAGGGAAACCATGGGACCTATGCTTCTTTGGGCCTGGCTTACTTCACTTAATATAATTTTTTCCAAACCTTTCCATTTCCTAACAAATGGGGAAATGTCATTCTTTCTGATGGAGGCATAGAATTCCATTGTGTATATATACCACATTTTCTTGATCCATTCATCTACTGAGGGGCATCTGGGTTGGTTCCATATCTTAGCTATGGTAAATAATGCTGCAATAAACATAGTTGTGCTGGTAGCTTTAGTGTGGTCTTGTTTGTAAACATTTGGGTAAATGCCCAAAAGTGGGATTGCTGGATCATAGGGGAGATCTATGTGAAGTCTTTTGAGGAACCTCCATACTGCTTTCCAAAGTGGTTGAACAAGTTTACATTCCCACCAACAATGAAGTAAGGTTCCTTTCAGTCCACATCCCCTCCAGCATCTGTTGTTATTAGAGTTCTTGATTTTTGCTGTTCTAACTGGAGTGAGGTGATATCTCAATGTTGTTTTGATTTGCATTTCTTTTATGGCTAGGGATGTTGAACATTTCTTCATGTGTCTATTGGCCATCCTTCTTTCTTCTTCAGAGAAGCTTCTCTTTAAGTCTTTCGCCCACTTATTTATTGGGCAGTTGTTTCTTTGAGGATTTGTTGTTGGGTGGTTTAATTTTTTGAGTTCCAAGTATTTTTAGATATGAGACCCTTGTCCGTTGTATGGCTAGTAAAGATCTTCT